>NC_089809.1:20503602-21204852 GCF_029633855.1 Hoplias malabaricus
CGACTGTAGACACCTGCTCATCCAACACATCTACTGAAATTCAAGTTTATAAAGAGCAACATTATTAATTCTGGGAGGGCTTTACACTAGACATTGGAACATTAGCTAGAATAGAATAGTGTGTGTATCTGTGAATGCATACATGAGTGTCTGTGTATGCTTAAGTTAGTCTAACAATATGTTCTTGATCACAAACCTCAACACATTGGTGTGGTATTGGATTGTGTTCGATCGCACAAGAGTGCAGCTTACTGAGGCATAGTCCAGCCCACAGTCCACAATCCCAATAATCAATACTTGCCACTGGGAATGGTGACCTGAGGCTCATGTGCAGCTGTTTCAGAGCATCACAAAGCAATGCTTTCCTTTGTGCACAAACAAATTCTTGTGTCACCTTAAAGCTGCAGATTTAAAATGACTGTCTGCCTTTGGGACATATTATGACTGTGTGATCGCAGATATAGCCAAGAATCAATGCTCAGATCTTAAATGTGCAATAGGCGATTAGTCATGCAGGACTGAATTTTTAACTATCTCACAAACTTTAAATAAAAATGTGTAGAGAAAATTCTCAATTCCCAATATCTGTATCTCATTCTTACTTCTGAGGAACTTTGTCAAGAGAACACAGTTCTACTCTTCAGCAGCTAGGGAGCTTTTAATTCTAGCTGACACTTGGCATTGGCTCTAGAGAGCATAGGCTCATGTGTGGCTGCTCCAGAGCACTATATCCTATTCAGGGTTTTTCTATGGAGATTATACAAGCAGTGTGTGCACAATTCAGTTCAGATTTTTGGATTTTCTGTTTATGGTTGGCTGGTTATATTTGACTGTGTGTGATAGTTGATACCCAATGAACCCTGAAATACAGATTGAGAGCACATGCATTGTCTTCTTTTAGATTTATGTGATATGCCACTGCATTTTAAGAGGTCCAAAGAAGACAGAAAGAGGGAGAATGAGAGAGAGAGAGAGAGAGAGAGAGAGAGAGAGATAGAGATGCAGAGACGCATCTGCAGCTCTGGAGGATGCTGCATGTGGAAGTGCGCGGAAGCTCTGAGACACAGTGGAGACGGTGAGGAATGAGATGAGCGCGTGGCCCCCTCCGCGTGGGCTGTGTCAGTGATCAGCAGTAGCAGCGGTCTGGTGGCCAGCCTTTTGCCTCTGTCCGTCCAGCACACTCCCACTGTCCAGTGTCTGCCCACCGGCCGCCCCCACAGCGCGGAAGGAGCGCGTGGAGAGCTGTGATGCAGGGGGAAGGGAAGGGAAGCGTAGGGGAGCAGGTTTAGCGCGGAGCAGCACATTACACTCAGCCTCTGGATCTTCGGAGCATAACGCAGCGTGCCAATGGGATTAATATAAAGGGAGAACACAGCGCAGCCACGGTAAGACTGACCACAAAGTGACTGTTCCTCACTGTAAGGATGGTAAATGATTTCTCGCTGCATGTTTTGACTCGTGCGCAGGCTTAGGGACGTTTTCCAAGAAACCTGCTTCATGCTGCACTTACATAAGAGGATTACACCGGGAATGGAGCTTGTGCTGTAGATTTATAACGTATAGTTTATTGATGAGTTCAGTGCACTTTTAGAGTGAGCACAAGTCACCAGCTGCTCAGTCTGTGACTGCACATATTCTTCTGAGGTCTTTACATGTTTTGTTTTGTTTTATGTGTATGTTTTTGTGTGTGAATTTCATTCAATTGTCTCATCTAGTGCACTCCACATTTATACCTCCCCACATGTCTCAGCTGTGAGCTTGCTCACATAAGGAGTTAAGAAAAGAACATATGATATATTTAAGCCCCTTCTCTCTGTATTAAACGCTGGAATAAAATCAAAGATCTCACAAGAATTGCAGTACAGCCACCAGATGCACAGTCATTGGCTAAAGAATTTCTTTGGAGAGCTCAGATTTCGATCAGTTACCCAACTGATTAAGATCTTTTCCTTCATATGTCTTGGCTGAGAGCTTGGGTTAGGAGTTAAAAGGGACATGTGAGCTGTATTTTAGCCAGTCTTCTTCCTTGCCTCCAACGCAGGATTGCTGGACTGGATGCGCAGGTGTCCTATATTTAGACTGCATATATTTACTGCTATGGTGAGAGAGCTTTAGACTGCGCCTGGAAACAGTGCGGAGGAGAAGGAAATTCACTAACAGTGGCAACCACAGCCCTTTACTGAGATCTGGATGTTTAGTGTGATGGAATGTTTGCTGATGTTACATAAGATTGCTGTCCAAAAATGTGAAATCCTAAAAAACCTATTAAACCCCCATTGCTATGATAGTATTAAAAACATGAAATATGCTGCAGAAATTATAAAATAAAAATATTTATGTTCCGGTTAAAGCTTGCTGCTCCTGAATTTGGATCTCATTATGACAAACATCATTCTGTTTCTTTATTAATGAAGAAACAAACTCACGTCACAAAACGGACTGACGTAGGAAATTGAAACTAAATTTGACATGTTAGAACTATAAATAGCTCCGGAGCCAAAGATATGTTCAGCTGCTGGTTAAGGCGCAGATTTATCATAAAGCCTTCTTCAAAGCTGCTCTTATTCAGCACCATGGACAGCAGTGCTCAACGGCTACTGCTTCCCACTCTCCTCCTTTGAGAAAAGCAAATGTGACAAATAGTGACTATGGATTTCTTTTCTTTTAAATCTGAAAAATGCTCTACAAATGCTAAAATTAAAAAGCTCGTACATGCTTATACAGTGTGTCCATTTTGGATATTACAAAACAATCAATAAAACAAACAAACATGACAAAACCAATCCAAATGCGTTCTGAATCATTTGGAACCATTGCTATTTTTGTCTGTGATGTAACCCGAAAATGTAAGAGAGAGAGAGAGAGAGAGAGGGAGAGAGGGAGAGAAGAGAGAGAGAGAGAGAGAGAGAGAGAGAGAGAGAGAGAGAGAGAGAGAGAGAAAGAGAGAGAGAGAGAGAGAGAATATGTCTCCATGTCCCTGTTTCTTTAACATGATGTCTTGGCAAGGTTTGTATTTTAGTTGCATGGTTCTAACAGTTTTGAGTGTGATGTTCCAGCTGCTTTAGTCTGACACAACAAATGCATAAAAAAAGTGCTCAAATCTGTTGAGTAAAATTTGGTTTCCTTGTTTTTACATTTAACAAGCTTTCTGAGGATTACATATTCATGTTTCCTAATACATAAAATAAGCCAATTTATTAGACATTCTACATATGCTGAGAATGTCAGCACTGACCTTTTCATAAATTAATCATATGGACATACATCACTTCCATTCAATTCCAAATCAGCTTTTAAATCAATGCAATATGACTGATATGTATCTATACCTTTAGAGAATGATGATTGGACAACTGGAATGCTCCAAGCAATGTTTTATTGTTACACTTATATAGCATCTTACTTACCCAAGGACACTTTACAATCAACACTGCACAGAACCTCTTTTCGTTCAACACTTAATCAACACTATACAATCCACACACACACACACACACACACACACACACACACACACAAACACACACTGGTGAAAAGCGGCAGCCAAATGCACACAATGTCCTCTCAACCAGGAACGACCGTCCACCTGAAGGACTGCATCAGGCACTAGGGGGTTTGACCAGGACAGAGCGCCAACCCATATCTGGTCATAGAAACATTCACTCCCACATACTCATCACTCACCCCAGGACGAGTAGCCAATTCACCTAACCTCCAAGTTCTGGGACTGTGGGAGAAGCCCATGCAGACACTGAACATGAAAACTCCACCCTGATGGGACTTAAACCCATCATGCTATAAAGCAGCATTGCATTAACTTTCCTGTTAAGATTTGAGCTTTTTTTTAGAACATTTAGAACAGTGATGACAATCAAGTCCTTTTTACTTTTCAAAGTATTTACATGAGTGTTATAAAAAGAGTCAAATGGCATTTCAGCACCTATCTCACTGGTTTTCTTGTTTCTTCGCACTTCTGTACCTGAAACTGAAATTGATTTATGGTTTTCCACCTCCCACACTAACTTCCCATTTAACATCTGATACACATCACCGTTTGTCTTGCACACGCCTAGCTGATGGGACATTTATTGACTCTACTGTATACACACATACAGTCAAAATAAACCCCATCTCTTGTCACAGAAAGAGTAGAAATAATCTATATTTACTGGAATGCAAAGTTGTAGTCTAGTTCATAGTGAGTTTCAGAATCACACACATTTTCTGGAGATTAAAGGGTGTTTCTGTGTTAAATAGTATAGTTTTACATATACAGTTAATTAAAGAGTTACATTAATATTTCATCAAAAATGTATCCATCAAAGACTGAATATAATATAAAATGTCAGTATTTTATGTTCACTTTCAGTTTTTCAAAGAAATCTGCAGTGATATTTTTCAACAGAATCACATTCATGTCAAACATTTTCTATTAAGGTGTTAATGTCTGGGCTCAGGAGTTGGTCGAATTAGCAAATATTATTTTTATTTTCTGGTAGAGATATGGCATCTTGACGAATCTGTGTCAGTAATTGTTTTCTCACGGAGGGAGAATGGATGAGCCTGGTGTCTCCTTACCTCTGTATTCTTATACAAAACTTAACAGTGGCATGCATATTCATTAACAAGCATTGTGCTGCATACATATAAGGGCTGGCCCTGAATATTTGGACTTTCGGATATTTGTTCATTTAATATAAACATGGTTTTAGATTTTGAGATCCTGATATTCTATTTTTTTTTTTTTTTTGATAAATGTAGGCTATTGATAAAGGTAACCCTCCACTCCACTAGAAGTATGTATAAATAAATAAATAAATAAATAAATAAATAAAATACAAAAATCAGCACTCTGCTCATCGGAACTGCCATTCCACTCCTATTCAGGCTCATCAACAGTAAAGTCATTGCACAAATTAAAACAGATTTCAACTGTGAAATTAAAGCTGTGGTTAACAGGAAGCATATGCCCAGGTTAGCAAAGATAAATTACACTTTAATATTATATCTATGAAAATACTTGCAATATGCTTCACAAAAACTCCAGGCTATATTTATGTGATCAATATAATCCAGTCTCTATACAGTATCCTTTAAATACTTATACAATTCAGGGTCGCGGTAACATACCCTGGAGGGACACACACACTCACACCCAGGGAAACGGTTGAACAGCCAATCCACAGTACCCCAATTCCTTAAAATGTAAACACACACATACACACACACACAAACACATGCAGAAACACCTGTAATTGATTTTGGATCTGAATCAAGAGTAGATCTCAAAAACCAAAGCTTTTACTCTTTATCTGATGGTGACAGTTTTGCTGCTGTAGCCAGTCCTGCAGTCGTAAAAAGTTCTATTTCTTCAATTGTTGGAATTCCTTTGACTTTCCCATATTTTGTGCAAGTGGATTATCTCATATCTATTGCCTAATCTTTTTAGGAATATCTGCTACAAATGCTAAACTTGGACATAAAGGATGTGCTGTCTCTGACATTTGGACAGTGCTATAAATATTTCAGATTTTTTTTTGTAGGAGAATGAGCAGAGTGCAATTAGTATGTCAGAGCCCTCTTCATACCTGCATGTCTCTAGGCTGAAGAATAGTGCACTCCATCTCTACCAGCATCTGTGCTTCCTCATTAAGCAGCATCATGGCTGATGAAAAGACTCAACAGATATGACTGGGCCAAAGGGGCAGAAAGCACAAGACGTACTTGATTTTATCAAAACCAGTCTCATTTCATGTAACCTGGACCCTGCAGAAAACAGAGACGCTTCTGCAGTGGGACTGTATAGAGGATTTGTACCAGTGGACACTGTGCTCACAGGCAAGAGCGTGGCGCCTTTGAAGAGCAATGCATATGCATGAAGCAGCGAGATCTAATGAGCCAAACAGCGGGCAGGAGACAGCCTCTGAGCTCTTTGTTAATTTCTAACAATGCGTCCACCCACACATTCAAACTCCCTGATCAGCCCCCAACCCTCAACCACTACTGCACCGAGAGCCACAATCAGTCCCACACTCATCTTCTCCCTGTTTCATAAGGTGCTGTACTGGGGAAGTGAGAGATTGGAAAGGAATGTCAGGCAGTAAAGTGTTGAGGGAAATGGAGGGCTGGGCTTCAGAGGTGTGAGGATGAGGACTTCAAATTCATTCCAGTCCTTCACTGTCGGGAGACCAGAGAGACTTGTATGTCCCATCCCAGCCAGAACGTTCAGCTTGTGATTTACATCCCCCAGAGCTTTTTACTGAGTATTTAAAATGAAATGGCAGAGATTTCATAAGTTGCAAATCACTGGGGTCCAAAACGCTCACATTCTTAATAATAAAGGTGCTACAAAGGGTTGTTAAATCATTCCACAGAAGAACCACTTTTGCTTTCGTAAGGAACCAAGTTGTTTAAGAGATGTGTGAAGAACTATAAAGGTTTAAAAATCCATCAATTGATCATAAGGTTCTTTACCCATTAAGACACAATAGCAAAAGTGGTTCTTCTATGGCATCATTATGTTTTGTAGCACCTTTATTTTTAAGAATGCAAGTTTCAGGTCTTTAGCAGGTAAATTGCTTGCATGGTGGTGCAGCAGGTAGTGTTGCAGTCACACCTGGAGGGACCTGGAGGTTGCGGGTTCGAGTCCCGCTCCGGGTGACTGTCTTTGAGGAGTTTGATGTGTTCTCCCCGTGTCTGCGTGGGTTTCCTCCTGGTGCTCCGGTTTCCTCCCACGGTCTGAAAATACACGTTGGTAGGTGGATTGGCGAGTGTGTGTGTTGCCCTGTGAAGGACTGGCGCCCCCTCCAGGGTGTATTCCTGCCTTGCGCCCAATGATTCCAGGTAGACTCTTGACCCACTGCGACCCTGAACTGGATAAGCGGTTACAGATAATGAATGAATGAATTATACTAAATTATGCCCATAATAAAAAACAATCAGATCGGGCACAGCTTTAAATACCAAGCCTATTATTAGTGAAACAACTAAGGTCAGAAATCAAGCATGACACATAGTAAAAACTGTGTTTAAAGCAAAGAGGCAAACCAACTTGAAACAAATCAACTAAAAAAATGGTGACC
The DNA here is from genome assembly GCF_029633855.1 of Hoplias malabaricus. Lineage (NCBI taxonomy): Eukaryota > Metazoa > Chordata > Actinopteri > Characiformes > Erythrinidae > Hoplias > Hoplias malabaricus. The sequence continues at coordinate 20,510,685 of NC_089809.1, forward strand.
AGTAATTTTGCAAAACATCAGTTAATCCCCGGCAGAAATCCACCCATCATCTGCATCCACTTTATCCTGTTCAGGGTCACTGTGAGCTCAGAATCTACCCAGAATTACTGAGCACCTGTCAGGAATGCAGCCTGGATGGGGTCGCCAGTCCATTACAGTTCATCACATGCTCATGCATTCATTCACACACTCATATGTGAAGACAATTTTTGGAAAATTACACATCACCATCCTGTGTTTTTGGATTGTGGGAAGAAACTGGAGCATGTGGAGGACTCTCGACAGTGACGCAAGGTGAGGGTAGGACCAGGACCCCAAAATCCTGGAGCTGTGTTAGCAACCTTACCTATAGCCCCACCTTGCCTCCACATGAGAAGAGACTTTTAGAGCTTTATTAGCTATTGTATTAAGTCTATACATTCTTCTGTAAAGTACATGCTAGACACTTTTCCAATTTAATTGCCTCTTTCATGTAAATGCAAAACTGAACTGGATGTAGTTCATTGGGGTAAATGTTGTTATTTATAATGAAGATTATTACTGAAACTGTATCCGTCTTTATTCCACTACAAGCTGCAGGATAGTAGCTTTGCAGAAAAAGCGAAAGCAATAATAATAAAAACAAATCTCACAGGTAAATATCAGAATCTATTTGATAATCTATGTTGTGAGTTATTAATCTTGAGTGTGAGTTGCTGAGTTAAGTCCCTGTCTCTGTAAGACCCTCCTACACTGGCGATCTTCACTCACACTGGTCAGAGATGCCTAGGTCAGTCTGATTTTGTCCAATGTCTAACAGCTCCCTCTCTCCTGCTGAACCGTAATGCACACGTGTGCACAGAATGAGCCTGAAGCTCTGGATGCAAGAGAGAAAGAGGGAGAGTGGAGAGGGAAACAGACAGAGAGTGCACAGTGTCTTCTCTCCTGACTGGGGCAATTGGGCCAATTTATTCTACTCCAACAAGCTCACCCGGACAAATATGAGAGCTGTAACATGGACACCTCCGTCTTTATCCAATATAACCTTGTGCTACAGCTGTTTACCAGAGAGTGTTTTAGCAGAATGGAGGATCAGCGGGTCCACTGAACAGAGTTATTACAGCTGAGAGCCCAGCAAGCTTTCTGTCATCATTTAAACAAGCTCACTGAAAGAGAAAGTGAGTGAGTGAGAGAGAGAGAGAGAGAGAGAGAGAGAGAGAGAGAGAGAGAGAGAGAGAGAGAGAGAGAGCGCACTCACAATCACAGCAAGTAAAAGATGAGAGCAGGTCTAAATAGAGGTAATCAAGATTGCTAGACGAAACGGAATTGCTTCAGTGTGGACAGCTCCTAAATGTTCTCAGCAGGGCCCTTGTTCCACAATCCTGATCCAAGCTCTTTCTGGAGATGACTCATCCACAGAGCTGGGGTCTGCAACCGGAGTTAGACTTTCTCTAACCTTAGATTCTCAGGAGGAAGGTTCTCTCCGCTTTGTGTTTGCTGCTAAGATGCACACGGTTCTTCTTCCACATCTTTGTCTTTATTTCCCCCTCTCTGTCTCTCTTTCTCTTTCTCTCTGCACCATATCAGTATGCATACAAGTGCACCTCCAGCTTGCTTGGGGTTGAGCATGGTGAGAAATCACAGGGAATGAGTAACAAGGAAGCTCAGGTTAGTGCAGCACAGGTCTCGGGTTTCAGCCGGAGATAGGGTCTGCCGAGTCTGGATCCACTCTGTGGGTGTGTGGGTGTGAGACAGAAGAAATGTCAGAGCGGGTACACAAACACACGCTCACACTCGCTCCATCCTCTGCCAAAGCTCTTCTCTTCACAGTCCCTAACAATGGCTGCCATGTTCAGGCCCTGACAGCACAGCAGAGATTGAAGCAAAGGAACACCTGTTACCATAGAGCCAGGATCATCAAATAGTGTCCTCCAGTCCAAATTTATCCTTCCATTTTTTTCTGTTTGATGAAACTAATATGGAATCTAGACGGAATGGTCCAACGTGAGAAATTTCTTTGAAAGTTAAAATTAAAGAGTGAACTACAGATTTGAGGCAATTAAATGTGGCATTCACCATTTTAGTCCAAAACTAATTTCTGTTTGTGTTATTAAAACAGGACTAATGTTTTTACAAAATCCCAGTGTCTGTAAATGGGTAAAAAAAAAAGTGTCTCAGTTCAGTATGCTAGGATTTTAGACAACAAACAGACATCCAAACTTTGAAAAGCATGAACCAGTATGTGGATATTACCCTATTCCTGCCCCATAGGTGGACAGTGTCTTATTTCTGCTGTAGGTGGAACTGAATCTAAAATTGTGAGAGTAACTGTATGAAAGTAAACACAGACTTAAAGTGCTACAAAGCTTAACAACTTGAGTAACACATGTAGACGGCACACTATACATGGGCATAGACTTGTGATCCTCAATGGAAAATCATCATGAAAATAAAGAGCAGGAAAAACTGGCAGCTTCTCTGTATTAAACAGGTATATTGATCAGTGAGAAAACCTAAATAATTTTAGAAACAGGCCTTCACACACACAAAAAAAACCCCCAATATGGCTTGAAATACTTGGACCTGGCAACTCTCGTGAAGGTAGGCAATGGAGCAAACCACTGAGGAATATGAACAGAATAGGGGAATGCAGTCCTTCATGCTTCTATAAAAGCATATGATTTTCAATGCATATTACTATTTATTATTTGAAATTATAGAGTTATACACTGATTTTATTCTTTGTTTTTGCTTGGCTGAGTTACAGAACATATATTTCAACAGCAGACACATTTAAGCACTTTTGCACGGCGCAGGAAATTGTGGGTTGGCAAATTGTGGGTTTAAACTTGGGCAAAATGTCAGAAGGTCAGGCGTGGGCCAGTGGCCGATTTGGCACAGACTTTTCCACAACACGCCTGATAATTGGCCTAATTAGGTGGACCTGTGAATGACTGGAGTTCTGCTAGACTCACCCTGAGTTAATGCCATTAATCAAGGTGAAATGTGGGCTACAAGAGAACTGCAGCTGTGGCCCACATTTGGGCCAAACTTTTATTGCAATCTGGGTATATGCTGTATATGTGTACATATATATAAAGTCTATAGGAACTTTTATTTTTTACTTTTATCATAAAATCATTATTGACTCTTCCTTCTTATGTCTAATCGCTTCTGAAAACACAGAACTTTTCAGTGGCTCTTTCTTCACAGGAGCAGTGGAGGGACAGTCCATTAAACATATTGGGTTTGTCTTTTGTGTTTATTTAGTTCTGATACCTACAGATAATGTTCAGTTGAATATATATATACACAATACCTAGACATAAACGATATAATGCCAGTGGGCAGGGAGACTCTGAAACCTTTGTAAAAGCAAAAAATATCAATGCAACACAAGTGGCCAGCACTTTTACGGTTGTCTTTGGTTGAAAAAATGGCGCCATTTTGTCCTGCTGGGAAGCCAGTGTTCAAAGCCATGGTACAGGCATCTCGACCTAAAGGACACTGGCCATTACACCAGACAATGGGGGCAATATCTTGGCTGCAGAGCGAAAATGTGACTGCAGCTAAGTTGCCTTGGCCATCACTAATACAATGAAGGCTGAAATGGACCTGGACGCCTGCGCAGGGGAATCATGCAGAATGTTGAATGTTGGCGACTCTCACAGAGTTGGCAAAGGAAGACAAGCTGAGCTCAACATGCCCCAGTGTTGCTGAGAGCTGGTATGCTGTGCTACATATATACTCTTGTTTCTTTAGAAAGTCTTTATCCATTTTACAGGAGTAAATATGTTACAGATTCAGTTCATGTTATATTCCAAATGCAATTTTGGAAATTTATTATAAAAATGCTGTTATGAATGTTCCGGAAAACAGTTTCATAATTCATATTAATCTCAAAAGATGACAAATATCAGTTAAATGTTTTAATGACTAGTGATAAAGTGGTCCAATTCGCCCAAAACCTCCAATGCTGTCTTTTGGTTTCAGAATAAAATAGAAAACCAACCATTTTGTTAAAATAGATAACAAACCAGTTTGTTTAAACAACAGAAAACCTAAATTAATTTCCTAAACTGAAATGTGATGCATAGAATTGGGGAAGAAACTGGAAAAGCCTAATCAGATTGTATTATAATTATTAGATTATCAATGAAATAATATAATGGTAAATACCTAACATACCTCTTTGTTATCCCACTCTTTGCACTGTCCCATTAATTGACTTTTCTGTAAAAATCTACTGTATAAATCTTCAGTGTGACTTTGGTGACACTGAATTTTAAATCAGGAAAGAAAAGCTACACTAGGAATAAATCCACACTCGTGGAACACACTCTGCATCCCCTCCCTCTCCCACTCCCCCACATCCACCCTGCAGTGCTGTTGTAGTAATGCCTTCCTAATTACCACATCAAGCTTGTGTGTGTGCAATGAGCATCTCTCTCTGCTTTCTGTTCCACAAACAAAGATTGATGGGAGACCCTCAGTGCTGAGCACAATTTGTGAATGCTGCTTTTATTGCTTTGATCATCATAATCAGTGCTTTGACTCACCCCACGGCCACAGACAGCTGTTGGTTCATTGTCAGCTAACGCTGCATATTAATGTGGCCGTAGTAGAAGGGATATTGATAATGAGGGCAGAGCATATAACCTCATTGCTGAAATGTAGCCTCCCAAAAGACCCTGCAGGTGGGAAATGACTGCATTTTCTTTTGTTTAACTGCATGATTTAGTATGTATGATTTTGCAGTAAAATCTTAATGTCGCACTGCAAAGTTATCTGTCCCTAATACAAAATGTAACATATTTATATTCATAGTCATATGTCATCTCATACAACCTCGTTTGTCTTGGTTAGAGCAGAAGTTAAATTGTTTCCAATTGATTCAAAAGATGGTTTGTATCCTATTATCCTCAAATAGAATCCACAGCACTGATATTATTACCATCTTGTGGCAGGGGATATTATGGCTTTTGACTAAAGAATCTAGAACTGCACATAAAAGCTTTCTTCAAGTTCATAACCCAACCCATCTACCGGCAAAGAGTTCAAGATTCTTTAAACCTAAATTATACTAAAAATACTATTATATTTACCATGTAAAGGATCTCTGGCCATATCAAATGTTTTTTTTTATGTGTCGTGCAAAACCATCTTCAGGATCGTAACACATTTCAAACTCCCAATGCACACTCCATAGTACCTCGTCAGGTATATTAGAGTATTTAGGACATCTATTAGATATCTTGGTGGAGAATAGATAAAAAATGGTGACCGCTTAATTTCCTGAACCACATTTTACACAAAAACCCTTAAAAAATCAAAATAAATATAGAGGATATATTAAAGGTCTTGTACGCTTCTAAACAAGTCATGACAATTGGCTTCAATGTGTGCCACGGCTGAGGTAAACAGAAGAGAAATGTCTTGCAGCCGTTTGGCCATGAATAATCACCCTTTTTCATTTCATTAGTGGAATCACAGCAATGGCAGCCACTGAAGCTAAATGCAATGGCTTCTTTAGCATTGTTTTAAGGACAATACTAAACACACAAGTAATCACATTCCGTTCCAATGTCTGCCATTGTGGGCTTGTAGAAAAATTTCTTGTAGCCCTTTGACCATGAATGATCGCCCTTTCTCTTTTGATCAATGGAATCACCACTTTTTATAGATAGCATGCATTAGACTATTCAATAATTCACAGCTCCTGAAATGCCGGGAGGGCCACTGATGTGAGCCTCACAATGGAATGCAGGCTTTCCCTTCTAATAATTAGGCTAGGTAGCCTACGAACCTCTACATTGCAATCTCTTTATGTGTCATTGTAAAAGAAGTGTGTGTATAGAGGACAGAGTCCCACATCCTGCTTCAAACTGTATTTTTTACTGTGAGAATTGCACAGCTCTGGAGTTGGATGAATGAGAGCAGGGGTAAAAATACCCCTTTGACACACGGTGCAGACTGCAAAGCTGTTATTTCCAAAATGAGCTTATAAGGCTTTTTATCTGAGGACTCAAAATCATATTATTCTCTCTTTCACTGCCATGCCACAAGCAACTGAGAGAGAAGTCCTAAAATACAGGGCTTCTGTATAATATCGTTTGTTTCTGTATTCTCCCTACAGGTTGTTCAAAACTGAGCTGAAGATGTGCCGGCAGTGAGAAAGCAGAAGGAACATGGGTGACGGAGGAGCCTTGCGTACGGAAGGGAACGCCCTACTAAAGGCCGTGTTCCAGGGCAAGCTTCGACTCACACGCCTGCTGCTTGAAGGAGGAGCATACATCAATGAAGGCAACGAACGAGGGGAGACGCCCATCATGGCGGCTTGCCTGGCGGGGTATGAGGATCCGCAGGCGCGTCAGAAAATGGTGCGGTATCTGCTGGAAAAAGGTGCCGACCCAAACATTCCTGATAAATCAGGCAGGACTGCTTTGATGCATGCGTGCGCAGAGCGAGCAGGCAAAGACGTAGTGTCACTGTTGCTGGAGAATGGAGCAGACCCAAGTCTTAAAGACTACTCTGGCTCTTCGGCTCTAATGCATGCCATTAACAGAGGTGACCGAGAAACCCTGCAGGTTCTTCTAGATGCCTGTAAAGCCAAAGGAAAAGAGGTGATCATCATAACCACCGACACTTCCCCTTCAGGCACCAAGAAGACAAAGCAGTACCTGAATTCTCCCCCCTCTCCAGGTGTGGTGGACAAAATCTCACCTGCCTGCATGTCTCCATCAGAGGTCGAGATCCGCACTTCCAGCTCCCCCGCTGGAGAGGAGGAGGATGGCATCTTCAGCTTCACTTTGACCTCAGCCCTACCACTTCCCTCTAACAGGCCACCGGGCGAGAGGAGACCACCACCACGTAAACTTCTCAAAAGACTCAACTCAGAGCCTTGGGGCTTGGTGGCTCCGAGTGTCCTCACAGAGAGAGGGGAGCGAGTCGAGGGGGACCTTGCAGAGGAGGAGAGGGTTTCCTCAGAAATGAATGGCCTGTCGATCTCTGGCCCAGGCCGACCCCCGCTCTCACGCAGACACAGCATTGAGACACATGACCCCTGCTCCCCAAAGCTGATTGACCGCTCCTGCTCAGAAGACTGCGCAGCACTCTGTGGCTCCTCCTGGGCTGATAAGGTCCAGCAGCATCAGTCGCTGTACCGCAGGAACACTGCGCCAGAGTCACAGGAAAATGCCAGCCACCCACAAGGGGGCACCCGCACGATGCCTCACCCTAAACTCACCCGTATGGAGCACTACGAATCAGACACTCACCTTTGCCCAGAATCCATTCCTGGATCTCCTGACTCCGGTCGTGTGTCTGTGGAGCGCAGGAAGTACAATGCCTCGCCGCTGTCTCTGCTCACCAGCTCTTCCCGAGAGTCTCTGGAGAGTATCCCGAACTCGGTCTCTCCCATCACCATGAGGAGGAGGCCTCCAGGTCTCCTGGAGCGCAGAGGCTCAGGCACGCTACTTCTGGACCACATCTCACATACAAGGCCTGGGTTCCTGCCTCCACTCAACGTTAACCCGCAGCGGCCCATACCAGACATCCGGGCCAATGGAAAGCCCACCTCACCTGTTCACTCCAGCAGCAAGATCCTGCTACCTGTAGCCCCCTCGTCACCAAAGCGTGGACTGGACTTCAAGATGAAGAAGAAGCTGTTGAGGAGGCACTCCATGCAGACGGAGCAGATGAAGCAGCTCTCCACTTTTCAGGAGATCCTGGCGGAGAAAGTTATGGAGGTCAATGGAGACTGAGGCTAATGGAGTTTCTGAAGCTTATAAACACAGAGAAGATCACCTCAAAATCAGACCACGAGACTTAGACTCCAAAACGAAAACAATAATCTTACAAGAACAATTTAGATCAAATGATAATGCTAAAACTCAGTGAAAGTAATTTGTCAACACTTAGCAATATGCTAAACAATGGCTACATGCTTTCATAGCATTCACTGCTTTACCAATTAGCATGTTACTAAAAGCATATTTTAATTTCAAATAATAATAACAATAATAATAATAATAAAAACACCCAAAAACAAACTGGGGTGGCATTAGGGGTGGCAAGACATTTTCCTTTGGGTGGCAGTAGATCCATCCCTGATGTTCCTTTAGATCGATGTCGTAATTAAAATTATTTTAGGCTTCTCATTTTTTATGCTTAAGCATTATTCCTTTTCAATTTTCTCTTTCTATACACATGAAACGATAAGAAACAGTTGTTAGAAAGGTCAATGTTTGCAAGATTTGTGTTAGCTAGGTCTTTAGATTAGTTAGGCCTTTAGATGTATTACAACAGCAAGACTAACAAGGAATGTGAGAATTAATTCTTGATGCACCATTAGTGGCGCCATTGAGTTTTTCTTCCTAAAAACTACACGAATGTTCATACACCTTTTACTTCTGTTTCTTTTAAATGGTTTTAACCAATGACTAGTCACTTTGATAAGATCAGGTGCTGAACATTTCTGCTTAGTTCAGTTGTTGACAGTAAAACTGTGGCCTCTGGAAATGAAACCTAAATCCACCGATTGAAACTACTGCACATTGTAAGCGTAGAGACTGGACATTGTATGTATGGCGTTAATTAAAAAAAAATGAAGTGCAATTTTCAACTTCGAATCCCAAAGAAAATTCCATGAAACCCATTCATGTTTACTGTACCAAATTGAGGGGAAGGCATGGAGAACTTGAATGTGAAGGACACATCTGCTGTGCCTTGTGTGAAGAAGAGGCAGCGTGCACATGTAGATAATGTACAGTTTTCACAGGCAGCAAAACAACAATTTGTGTTTCAATATTTTGTGTGCAATATTATGTGATGCAAGATCTCTGGTTTCATATTATTGTGGTGAATGTTGGGTGATCATTATATTTGCAGCACGGAAAAGCAATCTGCACTTCTGGGGAACATCATAGCGTGCTGAATCACTGAATCACCGAATGGAAAGAGCAAAGTTCAGTTTACCCTTGCAGAGAGGAAATACACTCATTTGAAATTAAATTAGTTTCAGTGTAGTGTTTGTCGGTGTGGAAAGAGAAAACATATATACAATAAACAAGATATAGTTTAACAAAGCTTAAAATGTGGTTGATAGTCTTGCTTCTGTTTTATTACAGTTCTATTTAAGTGCTTTTACGTTAGCCTTTGTTCATTTATATCTGTGAATACAACTATATGTACTTTAACATGGGAAAAAAACAGAGTAATATTTTTATACGCCTGTGTGATGGGACTCCATTTTTCATCTCTTCTCTCTTTCCAAACTTTCATATCAGAAAGGATATATTTTCACTTTTAGTTGCTGGGGTGGAAAGGACCTCCACTGTCAGTTTGATAGTTTGACCAGGAGAACATATTTCCATGAAGTTTAAAACAGAAAAAAGAACACTAAATTTAAGGTATGTTCATTAATAAAGCTGTTCTCCCTTGGGTAAATATGTGAATGACCATTTGATCTGATCAAGCCACAGAAACCACCTCTTTCAATTGTACTAAGACGCAACTTGTATTTTTGTTTGAACATTACTTCATTACTATCAGCATCTCATTCATTTCTTCTTCTGTGGTACTGTACCACTTCTGTAAGTCTTTCCTGATGCTCTACAGAGCAGTGAGTAGTTGCACTGAGTTTTATGTGTTTCTGAGTATCTTTAGAAAAGAGAACACAACAACCTGCTGTACAAAAAAAAAAAAAAATCCCAGTGAACTTGTTTTAAATTGTGCTCAGGTATGTCTGACCAGACCCCCAGAAAACGAGGGTCTCCAGTTGTTTTAGTCACAGTACAAAATGGCCAAGTGGCATGGCGTGCTGCTGTGTTGTGTGGGTAATAGGAATAGCGTTACTGCACATTCAAGTGTCTTACTTCGCGTGTATCAAAGGATAGCAGTTACAGTAATCAACATCTAGTTTAATGGATTCAATATTTATTGTAATTTTTGTATGTTTGGTGTGGTACACTGGTTAAACAAATTACTGAACTGAATACTTAACCTCTAAAAATTAGACTTTGTGTTAGCAGTAAGCCGTAGGGGTGTCCGTGTAGCACTCTGCACAAAACGATGGGAAATAATCTCATATTCATGAGACATTTTTGGTGCTTTGAATAAAGGCATGACTAAACCAATACATTTGTCTTGTATGCCATTATTTACCTTCATCTACCTCAACAGACTCTGAGGTAAAATGTCAGCGAGATAACTCTGAGCTGAGGGAGAGAGATTATCAGTAAAATCAACAAGAAGAGATGGAGGGAGCTTTCATCCCACAAGGATCACCTCACACCATCACACACTCTCTATCACAGCTTCAGAGAGCTTTATCTGTCCTCTGTTTGTAAAGGCAGCAGATCAGTAGACCCCCTGCTCTGCTCATCAAGAGTGTCAGACAAGTGTGAGACTCAAGCTTTCATACACAAGCCATGGGTTTCCGTGCATGTGCACAGCAACACTGACCTTAGTGCACTTTGCAAACTGGGTGAATAAATGAATTTAGGCTGAGCAGCATTTTAATAAAACACGACAGTGAACGTTGTATAAACTTCTTAAATCATTTTTCTTCTGTTGCACATAACAGAAAAGTCCTTAATCTGACAAACTGTCCTGTGCACATTTGTCCTCCAGATTGATTCCTGAAATTTTGAGAACACTGACGCTAAAATACAAACACAGCTGCAGTAAGCAGTCCAGGCCACTGATGTAACAGCATGTGAAAGCAATTTTAATATTGTACTTCAGCTCCACTCTATAAAAACACAAGCCACACACAATCTGACATGAAAAACCTGGTGGGGCAAAATAAACACTGTGCAGTATCTGAAATGTCAATGATGCGACAGAATAAACACAGGACTGTCCTCATGTTACACTGGATTCATGTTCAGATTAAAATAGCTTCTTACTTTAACGTTCAGTTCCACCTTAAACAGTTCATCAATAGTTACATTCTGCCACTACAGCTGCATTGTTTATAAGGTACCAGAATCAAACTGATGACTCAAGGGTGAATGGAAAGGTCACATAAAAAGTGAACGGCAGCCAGATGTCCTCTGTCACATTGCCTAGCTTCCACAAAAATACAAAAAAGTAATCTTTATTTTATGAAAAATGTTCTTGCTATAAATTATAGCACAACTAATATATTTTGATTCTCCCAGTCTCTAGAATGGCTGTGCTGCCATACAGTGCAGCCACAGACACACATTATTTTTATTGCCTGCTCTCAGCATGGGACCAAGAGGATTGTGCTCCACAGCTCAGTATTGAAAGTGTGTTGCACATGCTCCGTGTTTTCAACTGCTGTCACATGGTTCAATAAACACTGAAGGTCTTGCTTACAAAATGTAGAATGCAAGAGCCTAGACTTTACGCAAAAGATACAGGAAGGTATCTGAAATGAATCGGACAAAACTACTAACAGTGATGATGACACACACATGAAATAAACACATTCACATTAGCGGATGTGGGCACCTAATGCATAAACACCCCTGCTGCCAAGACCACAAAATTACCACCACACTGGCCAAAAAAAAAAACCCTGAGCAAAAGGAGAGGATTTCATACCAATACAAATTCAGCATGGATATCAAGGACTTACACTCACATTATCCCCCATAAAAGCACACTATTTTTTGGGTTTCTACAGTGATGATGATGATGATGATGATGAAGTCATAATATGATGTATCACCAAATCCTGACATTCAAATAAATAATAAAACGTACAGGGTGTCACCCTCATGAAACAATCCAAAGTTTGATATTACTAATTATATTATACTATCATTTTGTATATTATGTAGCAGATTTTAGCTAAGGATCCGCAGGTTTAAAATCTTGCCTCGTGATAAACATTTTTACCTCTTCCATTGTGGGATTTTTTTTCTCTGCAGCCTTCCAGGCAAAATCACCACAACATTTCATCAATAAGATGGAGCGAATGAAAAGATAATGCTCTAAATTTATCAAGTTTTCTAAATGACAGAAAAAACTTGGCAGTGAGCACAATCAGTTTTATATGCTGGTCAAATGCTGGTTTGATGCCATATTGGTAATATCATATTTGAGGAGATCACTTGAATGCCTCCACAACACCTTATTTACTGGTGGGAAACAGATTTTTCGAAGAGACCCCACATTCTGAGTTGGGGCGTTTCAATAATTCATTGTCATGGCGGCTGCTGTTATAGATGCTGCTCCTACTGTAGATGGTACAGGTTTTGAGATTATTAGCAGTAGTATTGCATTATATTATTTTTGTACAAGACTTGTGTTGATAATCAGAATCAATACACAAATTTATGTAACATTATGAGATTTAATGATAAAAACAATACTCACCTGTTGTGTGGTCTGTTTGCTTCCTTTTCTTTCAGAAAGGGAAAATAAGTTTCTTGTTTGATAAAAACATAAGTAAACCAAAGGGAATTTTCTTAAGGCGTCCATTTCCATTTTACTTCAACCAAAATCCACCTAAAAGCACACCATGTTGTATTTATGACCTCTGAACTAGGAATTTCAGAAGAGGACTTGAATGCGACAAAAACATATTGATGAAATGTCCTTAGTGTGGCACAGGTGACAAAATAATGGATTCAAAGGCTTGTTTATATTTTTCTGTGTTGTCTAATAGTTATGTAATACTGTAGTGAGTAAATCAATACGTTAAAAAAGCTGAGAAATTCTTCTGATGGATAATTGATATTTACTGGAAAACTATGAAATTGCCGAGAAAGGAAAGACAGTTGAAGAGAAAATGATATAAATGGAAAATGATTTATAGATGACAAACTAGAATTAAGGTAATTTTGTTTATATTTATTTATATTTTGGCTAATTAACTAGCTTACTTACTTTCACGCTGCTGAGAAATTGAAGTGGTGTAATACAGTAAGTTCAGTCTTCAGCTTCTGCAAAATTGGATATTTTTAAGTGGTAATAACAAGGTACAACGACGTTAATAAAACAATGCTCATGATTATCGCTTTATTCAGCTTGGTTATTTCTGCCTCGTTTCTTGTGGGGTTTGCACTGGTGAGCGCCCTCTTCTGGACACTGATGATTCTTCACTTACTCAGTTGAAGTGAAGGATGGAAATCAATCCCTGAGTATCATAATAGTCGGGAATAGTTAAAAGTGGCTGAGTACCGTAGAGTAGTGATATAGAGAATGTTGAATACCCATTTTGTGTCACAATAATCAAAATGACTAGATTTGTTTAATGAAAACCTGTAAGTGCTCCATGTGAAGCTATTTCAACCAAGGGCAGTTTTATCAAAATAAATTGTACCCCATTTTTATTTGTAGACTATGAAGAAGTCATACAATCATCCGAGTAATCTTCCTCCAGAAAGTTTAAAAAGTATTTTTACATTTATTTTACAATGAAAAAACTGCTAATTATCACAACGCTAATCACAAATGAATGAATGGGAAATTTTGACTCCAAAACCCCCTAATAGTGTCACAAAGTATTTCCAGTTGGAGAACTGGATTTGTCTTGAGTCTCCTAAACTGACTGGAGTGAAATTTAATCTCAACCATGATGGTAGAAAAATCCCACCATTTATTTTAGTTCAAAGCACTGAAGCGCTGAAGTGTTTTAGTGCTGAGCTGCACGAGATCAAAGGTCTCTAGGAAAAAAATCTTCTATCGATCAGTGATTTAACTAGGGCTTATATTGTGGACATTTCTCAAAATAAATATCAACAGATTAATGGTAATATTTAAGCATCGTGTCAGTTAGCATACCATTCTGTCCATTTATGTTAACTGTGATGCTCAAAGGGCCCATTTTGAATTCACAAGTTTTGTGATGTCATAAAAAGCAACACAATTACATATATCCATTGATTCAGCCTGCAGCATTTTAGCTCTGGCGAAGTTATGCCAAAATGCTTTTTATATCAGACACAAATTATAACTGCCAGTCAGATACTGCTAGTCTGAAAGCCACATAACAAAAACAACCTGTGAAATCCTCATGTATAAAGACGTGGGGAAAATGTAAATATAATTATTTATGTTTTTAGTACATAAATCCATACCTGTGTCAATATATGGATCTTGGTTGAAAATTAAATCAATACTGTGCTCATTAAACAATAGGAGGGCTATGGACAGTACTCACCAGTTACAGTGCTTTAAAAAAGAAAATGTAGGAAATATAATCAGTTCTGTGGATTGCAAAATATTTGTTGAGGATTAAACGCCTGGTGTTTTACTAGTGTCATACCCAGTTAATGTTTGTGTGTGTGTGTGTGTGTGTGTGTGTGTGTATCATAGACTTTAGGTTTTCTTTCTCTTGCCAGTTTGGTGGGCTTTTTCCTGTATGTAGCTAATGCAGTAAACTAGTTCTATCCTTATAATGAGACTGGCAATATTCTGGAAGTGATTAAGATGAATTAAGTTTTCTAACTGGACTTTTTAAACCATGCATTTTATACAGAAATGGCAATCTAAATGTTGAAACTTGTTTGAAATAAAGATCTCAGAGCTATTTTCAGAGCTAAAGTAAGAGTTGTTTACATCGAAATCATGACCATTCCAAGAGTCTCACATTTCTTCATAAATATATATAAAAGCCTTAAAACTTAAATATCCAGATCTGAAGTAGAAGCACTGTAGAAGTAGATACATAAATACATTCTAGTCTGTGTTCAGAATTAGATTCAAAACACCAATTACAAAGCAATTGCTGATGCATTTCCTTTATTTTATTGTAAGCTTATTTACTGAAATTAAATGGAGCAACATTTGTCCTGCAAAAAAGTTTTCCTTCACTCTGTTCAATTTCCACATTCATTTTTCTGTCCATAGCAAATATAGCACGTTGCTTTTGTAATGAGAAAACATATAAAAGAAAGTGAAGAGCTAGCCCTGGGGTAGATGAATCATGACCTTTTCTAGAGAACAAACATGTAAGAGCTGAGAGCTTCTTCAAGTGCCAGAGACAACAGAATGTTTCATTAAGCCGTCTGAGCCTTTTTAAAGCTCACAAGCATACAATTCAATGTACAACAACTTAATCTACAAATGTGGTGTATTAACTTAAACTTTCAACCTCAACACAGACAATTAAGTGAAATGTTGTGATGGAGTAAGTCTTCAGAAAATTCAATAACAGAAGGACCCAGGCGTATGAAGCACACATCACATAGTACAACTTATACAGAAGGGATAAAAATATATTTGAGAATTAATCCAAATGAAACCAAAATATCAAACATTTTGTGTAGTACTACACAGGGATCACATGACAAAATGACACTCACAATATCGATGGCTTTTGGTTTTTTATACAATGTACAAATCTGTTGATTTTATGTTTAGGAGCATATTTACAGTACATTATTAACAATTTCTTCCATGCAATTAAGTATTTTTAATACTTGCTATAAGCTTAATATTCATAAAACCTTGACCAGTAAGTAAGTTACAGGGGCATTACTGACAACATGACTTAAATTTTCAGCAGAATTATTCTTTGTAAGAATTTATTTTTAAAAATCAGCTTTACAGATACGAAGAGTTTTTTTTTTTTTGTTTTTTTTTTAAGTCAGCAAAAGTACCTTGGGCACATGTTAGAGTGAAAAAAAAGTGTTCTACTGGTAACATACTGTACATATTTAACAAAAGAAAATGAAATGACAGAAATAACTTTATTGAAGGGAATATTTAAATAACTTTTTTTTTATAACTGAACTTCTTCCCTGTGTCTAAATATTGCACTGGACTTTTAAAGGGGCAGTGCATAAGAAATTCCTCTGTTCAGATAACAACCAAAGAAGAGAGGATAATCTGAAAACACGCACCTTTAAAAAAATTCAAAATATACTTAGCATCCAAAGTGATCATTTTACTTACATATTATTTAAAGTCAAAAGTGGACTGTCAGCTTCATTTAATCTGCTGTGAAACAGAACTGAGTCATTTTAGAGATCACTGTGAAACATGGTAATAACCAAATGATCTTATGTAAAGTGCGTGCATGTGTGTGACAGGAGGATTATGAATTACTGACTGGCAGCTCAGAGGTCTTACACACACGACTTATACATGCTCATATAAAATTTGCAGAAACAAAAAGAGCCCTAAAAAATGCTTGAACTGTTTCCACGAAAACCGTCACAGACCAGAACAAATAGCCATCCAGTCTTTAGGAAATGATGATTAGGTATTGCAGAGTCAGCCAAAAGTAGCCATGAAAACAAAAGCTCTCCATGTAAAGTGAATATAATAAGGCTTCTTTGTTTAAATTCCATCTCAATAAAAACACTGATATTTGCTTTCAGGAAAAAATAAAAACAAAAAACAAAACAAGCAACATTTAAAAAAAGAGAAGAAAAACAAACAAAACAAAACAAAAAACTTAAACTGTCCATTTAAATTCATCCAATTCAGATTTGAAAAATTCTCAAATTCTGAAGCCCAGGAGTTTCCCTCCGTTTTTTCTCTGCACATTTCCACCACATTCACGCACAGACACATTCAAAACACCAATGCTGAAATTAATAACCCGTCCGAACCGAAAAGCACACAGATGTACAAAACACATCCACATGTGGGGTGGCGGAGGTGTGGAGGAGACAGTCACTGGACAACAAAGGGAAAAGCAGTGTTGAGGAGAGTTTGCATACTTGCAGAGAGTGACTGAAGCCTCAGCACTTACAGTCACTGATTGTGTTACACAGAAAGATTAGCTGGTAAGCAAACTGACAGGCACTGCATGCAACTGGGGGTTGAGAAGGTGTGTGTGTGTGTGTGTGTGTGTGTGTGTGTGTGCGCGCGTCTGTGAGTGAGAGAGAGAGGGAGAGAGAGAGAGAGAAAGGGAGAGAAAGACAGAGAGAGAGAGAGTGAGAGAGAGACAGAGAGAGATAGAGAGTGTCTGAGTGCATTTGTGAGAGTGTTGGGGTTAGGGGTGGGTTGAAAGTTGTTTATTTCTGCCCAGTAATGGATTGAGATATAGAACGAGGAGGGATCATGTCCAGCAGGTACTCTCGCTGTCTGTCTGCTAAACTTGACGATTTATGACCTCCAACAGTGCCTGGACTCAGGTAAGCAATGTTTACTCCTAGAGAGAGAGAGAGAGAGAGAGAGAGAGAGAGAGAGAGAGAGAAACGACAAGCAAGAAAGATAAATAAGGGGAGAGAAAGAAATGGGTACAGGCAAGAGTGACAGGAAAAGAGAGTAACAGGGAGACAGAAAATTAACAGTAAGATTAAAATTTGAAGAAAACATTTTTTTTGGTAACTTTTGCATTAATTTGGTGACCTGTGCTGTGCTTGTTGAACCGAATCCCTAATTAGGGGCTCCTGAGTGGATCAGTTGTAAGTGTGGGCCTATCATCAGAGGAAGATCTGATCCCCAGAGATGTCTACAAACTCACACTAACACACTTACCAGGGATGCTGTATAGCTGATGTCGGCTGTCATGTTGTGCCCGACTGCTTGAGCTGGAGCAGTGTTTGCTGGTCATGCCCATGATAGCAGTGGGCAATGCGAGCTGGGAAGCCTGGGCAAAGTTGGAAAGCACACCCCGCACTGAAGCAGACCCTGCAGAATTTGCATGGCGGTGCACAGAGGCCTGGGTCTGAGCAGCCTGGGACTGGGGCGCCTGCACAGTATTACACACACAAAAGCAAATACACACAGTGTTGCTACACAGCTGCATTGATTTCTTTCATAAAGGGTCCTACCAAAAAAGAGCACACACTTTTGAGCCAGACATTGTGCAATATATAATTCTGAAATAAAACTGTAGTCCATTTGTTCAATCTCAGGATGGAAGTGACATTGACATAGTGGTGATGTGTTGCACATGTACAAGTGGTTCAGACACAGCAGTGCTGCTGGAGTTGTTTAACACTCAATTACTGGCCAGTGAATTAAATTCATCCACCTCATTGGTCCACTTTGCATTTTTAAAGTCAGACAGTGGCTCTTTTTTTGCCACAAAGTGTATGTCCTCTGATCCTTCATCACTGGTCACTAGATGTTGCCCATAGTAAGCTGTTGGCTGGACTTTTTGGGTGAAACTTTCTCAGTCCAGCAGTGACACTGGGATTTTGGAAACCTCAAACAGCACTGCTGTGTCTGATCCACACACACAAGCCCAACACACACTCATTTGAATTTTGTGTCTGATCGATATATATTATTGTTTGGGTTTAAGTTTTTATAATAAAAGAAAAAATGTCTAGATATAAATGAAACATGAAACAGACAATCTGTGCAATCTATTAGACCACAGACTTAAAATGAGCTTAGATTTGTGGGTATCGACCTGTCTGATGGTGTGGTGCCTGATCATGGACTCAGCTTTGCTCACGCTGGCCGCAGATACTGTGGGACTGGTGGACAGAGCAGCTTGTTGCTGCAGCCGCTGCTCAATCTCCTACAACACAACCATAAACACACAACAAGCACATAAAAAATTGCACATATAGAAATTAAATGATGTGTGTGTGCGTGTGAGCGTATTTATTTATTTATTACAATTACTAATAATGATAGATTGAGTTGTTTGTTTTGAATCAGAACTCCTTTGTTGTTACCTGTTCTTGCTGCAGAGCCTTCACAAATGCATTCTTCAGCCTGTTTGTGTGTTCAGCTTTCAGAGCCTTCTTCTGATTAGATATCATGCATGTCTCACAAAGGATGCGTCCTCCCTTCTCCTGTTTCCAGTGAGGGGTGAAGTCAGTTTTACACTGAGCACATGCGAAGGGCTCCAAATGACCCAGCATCCCACGCTGTTTACCTACACATGTAGAGAGTCACGTCTGTGAGGATTTTTTATTATATAGAATTAATTATATTCAAATAAATTTTTTATTATTTATATATATAAAAAAATAATGTTTTTATTACACAAATTACCACAGTCAGCACACACATTATAACCACCCAAACAAGCAAAACAGGGCTGAAACAAAACACATGGGGCATTCAATGTAAAGATTTTCAGCGTAGATGTAATCAGGTTTTTTAATTTCATATTTTAAAAAAATGATAAAAGCTAACCATTAAAGAAGCAGATCCTAGTGCTCCTCCTTGATGTCTACATATGAAAAGCTGCCCCTCTCCTCACCTGCTACTAATTTATTCAAAATAGACTTCACACAGTGAAACTTTCAAACAATTAGGTGCATACTGTGAGCTAAATAAATTTTATGTACATTTTCCCTTAAACTTGAAAAGCACAATGAAAAGCATTCAGCTCATTCAGAAACACATGAAAGCTGGTTATAGAAATGTGAGCTGTGAGAAACTTGCATGTTATTGTCATGGATAACGATACAACAAATAAAACAGAAAAACAATCAGCACGAATTAGACAATTTTGTCTAATAATCAATTTTCTTTTTTTCCCTTCATTCATCAGGTGAAAGATTTGCTCTGCACTGTGGTCCCAACACAGGTTTTGATTAGCTGAAGTTGAGATGTAGCCGAAGCTGACATTTGCAGATGATTTTCAAGCAAATCTCAAGACACTGCACGGTGAAATTGTTACATGAACATTTCCCCATATAAACACATTCATTCAAGTCTCATGAACACATTCATTTTTCATAAGTGGCAGATTACGACTGCCAAAACACAGATATTAAATTTGATGGGTCATATTTTTACAAAGAATCAGGTTTACGTCTCGCATTCTCTGAAGCACTTCACCCATATGAACTAATACAATTATACCACCATAAGCCTTACCCTGGCTGTCGAGGACACACTGTACGACCTCCTCTAGACCCAGCAGGTAGATGAACTCTGAGTTGGCAGCTGAAGGCAGGAAATGGAGGAGTGGGGCTGGTGGTTTTGGTGGTGGGATTTCCAGCAGTGTTTTCTCCAGCTGTTTGCGTAGGGCCAGTTTGGCTGCAGCTTGACTGCTAGCCACATCCTGCAGAGAGGTGGAGCCACCACTGCTCAGTGAAGACGATCCCACCCCACCTGTCATCCCAGCCACGCCCACTGCTGGCATGTGCGCCAGGTTCATGTAGATGGAAGAGCTAGAACGCTGGGGCACAGACACCTGCTGACTAGATACCTGTGAAAAAAAAACACACATTAAATGTGTTAACTAGCATTTGAAGCACAAAATATCTTGCTAACAGCTGCCAGCAGAGTGTGATATAACTACCCCGAAAGAGTGTAATAAACAAATTCATGTTCATATGTTCATTTATCTCAGATCATTTCAATGCACTCTTTTTGGATTTCAAGCTTAGGTGGTAATCCTTTTATTAAAAGACAAAACGTTAATTTTCCACAATATGGCTGCTCAAATATGCATGTTGTACCTGCTGGTAGCTGACAGTGCTGCTGATGTTGGCTGTGGGTGTGTGCATGCTGCTGGGTTTAGATTGTACTCTGTGGCCCTGCAGCTGCCCAGGGCTTGGGGCAACCACACGTTGCGACATCATCATCTGGGACACAGAGGCACTGCTGGCAGACCTGATCACGCTCTGACCCTGGGGAGAACAAATCACCACACACACACACACACACATTACTATATATAATACACAATACCATGAAATATTATATTGTGTAATCCTGTGAGACTGTAATCCTGTGTGCGGAGACTGTACTTTTATGTATATCCACAAGATGGCAGTATCAGTCTAAATATTTGTGTTGATGTGTCATTAAACACTTACCATAGTTTTTTGTTATAAAAGCCTGCCTGTACTGACATGCTCTATGTCATCGTCTTGTCCTCTCATACTAATATCTATGAACTTTGCAAGCAGCTGTGGAAAATCCATTTTAAGAAATGGTTTTGTACTAATAAAATATTTTTTCTTCTGAAGTGTTTTTAATTACTGAACTGTATGCACAGATTTCATTCCCACCTACTTTATTTACTGGTGGTTTTAATATAGAATCATTTTGAAGCATATATCCAAAACAGAGTAGGAAAACTAGCAAAACATTTAATATATTGATTTCACACTGCAGTTATTATATAAATTGTATTAAAATTCACCATGAGAATGATAGCTATTCTTATATAGGCTTTACATGTTTTAAACATTAGGGAGTTAACTTGACCACCACCATGTGCAGCATCCACCTGAATGATTAGTTTGCAGCTCTTAGATAGAGAGGAGTTAAGAGAATCACTGAGCCCATCTTTGAAGACGGAGAAAGTACTAGATTTAACAGGACATCAGCTAACACCCCTACTCTCCTTGAGAAAAATCCCAGGGATTGTAACATCCTCAGAGACCTGTTTTATCACATCCAAAAGACAGTGTTGTTTCTTTGGTAGTGCCCCTCTCATGGCACTCAGGCACCGTGGTCCACACAAACCACAGGGATAGTGTCGCCCCACGAACACCACCTCCAACAGCCACCCAATGTTTCCTATGCCATTTTCACATATGAATTCCAGAAACTGTCTGGAGAATCTGGTGTTTCCCTTACACACATGTAGCATACAGCCAGAGGCTGTCCATGTCAGATAAATTCACAGCGAATTCTCAGGAACATTACCCACTCTGTTCAAAAAGGGGTTCACCTGGACATTACCAGAAATTTGTACTAAGGGGCTGGCAGGATAAAATCCAGGTTAGGTCTAGTACAAATGATTCATGTCATTTACGTTCACATATACAGCTCCTCTGCGTCTCCCATCCAATTAGTCGCCAGACCCAATATGTGTTGGACCCTGTTGTTTCAGGGTTAAGAATATAATTGTTATATATTATGTGTTCGTATTTAGAAAATGAAACAAAATTAGGAAACTCAAACTATTTACCAAATATTTTACTGAATGTAGCAACTAGCCTTTGAGATTTGTTACAACACAATTATTGGTAAAATACTCTCAATTCTACCCATGTGGGGCTATGCCCCTACACAACTGTACATCTGTTCCCATGCAGCTTTCTCAAGTAGCTACACTACTTATCACTTTGTAAATTCCGGCCAAAATCTACCAGATATTCCTGAAAATATTCACTTTTTAAGCACTGGACAGTGGTTAACACGGGCTACAGTTTCTAAGAGGACAGAAGGTTTATGTCACACTGCACAATAGAATGTTCTGTGTTTGTGAGTGTATGTTTACATCTGTGATCTTGGTTATGTTTGTGTTTTTGCTGTTTGTTTATTTGTTCCTGACCTGTGCTGCACGGAGGTTCTGGGAGTCTGTGCTGTGATTTCTGTGGCACGCTCCAGTGGGCAGCTTGCTGCTGACCTGAGAGCTCTGGGCTGCGGGGTGAACTGAGGAAGAACTGCTTTGGACCACTGATACCTTGTAAAAAAGTAGAAAAGTAAGAAAGATGTTCACAGAGTGATCTAGTCTGAGTGATATATCTGCTCTTTAATGGGGGATTATAGGAGAAAAAGGCATGGGAAAAGCCTTTACACTTTGCTCCTAATTTAACACCTCTGATTTAGTTCATCAAACCTTCAGAATGTGAGAATCATGTGGAAAGGGCTACAGCTGTTTAAAAAAAACCCTGAAAGAGAATCAACAGGAACAAAGCAAACAAAGAATCAGTCAATTGTTTATGGCACACCCATGACCTGTAATGCATACTGATTGCTGTATTCCAGTTACTGAGTCTGATTCCAGTCACTGATTATTTAGAAATGTTTTGAGAAGGGCACACCTACACGTAAACGCTGTGTTAAATCCAGATGTAACTGATTCAAACTCTGGATGAGGATCAACATTTTAGAAGCTTTTGTTCCAGAATGACTGACTACACTACCTTCTCTACAACTGCTACATTCATCAAGTGACTGGGCAGGCATCAGGATCTCCAAAATGGTCGGACATTTCTAACTCATTAACTGAGTTAGAATTAAATGTACTGAATTTAGTACACTATTCAATTCAATCATAAATGAAAGAATTTAACTCCAGAATGCATAAAAATGAATTTCAATTTTCTTTTTAATAATGCTTGTTGTTTACGTTTGTAAGAGATATCAGTGCTGCATGAGTATTATTACCTCTATTATAAAAATTGGTTTGGCCTTTACAGCTCAGCTGTTATATCCTTTTCAAATCTCTTTACATATTGTAGCTATCCAATTAAAAATGCATATCTCCATTTATGTCGATTTTTAGTTTACTACATGCTTTGAAAACAGCAGCTGTCGTTTGAAAAGTAAACAATGAATGGATCAATAGAAATGTTTCAAAATTACTTAATTTGAAAAAAAAAAAGGTTTAGATTCACTTCCTTTTAAAGTTAAAAAGGTTTTTTTCCTTCTCCTTTAAAGTTACTATTTTGGGAGATACGTGTTTTTAATTGGACAACAACAAAATTATTACAGAAAATGTATATACACCATTTTGGAATGCAACACATCAATTATTTGTTGTAGAATCTAGGAAGATTAAAAAAAATCAAACGAGACAAAAGTGTCGGTACGTGCAGAGTAACACAATTTTAGTTGTATATTATTTTTTTTATATCACATGTAATTACTGACACCATAAAAAGAAGCTATTTTTTTAAATCTGCCATGAGCACAATAAAATATATAGATAATAAAGGGAATTAAAGTGGTCCAATGCATCCCTAATTATTATAAATCAGACTTTGACGGACTACACTCCAGAGCTTTTCCTTTGATCATTAACAGTTTATTATGGTTGTGAAAAATTTTACTATTGAACTTTTCTCAATAATTTAAACTGTATAAGCAGGAAAACCACCCTAACGTTCATAGTAATCATGCAGTTCTGGACAGTCCTTGGGCATACTTGGAGAACAAACATGTGGAAAGGTATTATGAAACATTAATGTAAAAGAAAGAAAGAAAGAAAGACAGAAAAAGAAGAAAATAGAGTTAGTGAGAGAGAAAGTGAGACAGAAAGGAAACAGATTGAGATTTAGATAACGAGTGAGAGAAAGCCAGTAAGAGAGTGAGAGGGAGAGAGAAAGAAGAGAGATAGATACAGAGAGAGAGAGAGAGAGAGAAAAAAAACCTTGTGGGAGAGGTTCTCTTTCTGTAGCTGAGACTGTCTGAGTTTCTTGAGCAGAACCAAACGAGCCTCCTCCAGCCTCAGCTCCTCTCTCAAAGCCTTAATAACTCGCTGGCGCTCCACTACACTCTTCCCCTAAAACACACACACACACACACACACACACACACACACACACACACATATACACAATGAAAAACTTATGGGTCATATTATACTGTCTATATACAAGTTTTATATTATTGGATGTAATATAATGTGGGATGTATAACTTATGCCCTACTATGTCCTACCAAATAAACCAGAAGATATACTCCACAGATATACTCCACAGATATACTCCATCAGAGGGGGCATTTTTGATGGAGGAGAAATTCAGTTTGTTTATGTTCCGAAGCTCTTTGTCTTTTAAGGTGGAACCATATGTTTGAGAAGAAAAACTGAACAAGGCTGAAGTTGAACATGTCGATAAGATTTTATTCACTGTTGAACTATGACAGAAATTCGTTTAAAAATTTAGTTGTTTAGTTTTGTAGCACTTTCAGTAATGCAGTTAGCCATCTCCTGAATTTGGAGATACTTCCAACTTAATTAACCTGAAACAGCAAAATAAGTGCATATTATGCACCTACGGAGCAGGTATAGATCAAGATCTTCATCTTGGTGCATGCTTTTGAATGTTTGGAGTTCTCTCTTTTGTCTAAAATAACAACAGATGCCTTTTCTGGCCTTGAGCAGAGGGAGGTACAGCCTAGCATACCGGACCGAGACAGCTTGTTTCTTTTACTCATTTACTGACACTGGGTGTGCGTAAACACATTAGACTAGATTTGAGCATGCAAACAGACTAGAAACTCTGAATTTTATTAAGGAGGAGTTTTTTCCTTCTGTTAAATTACTCTTTGGGAAATAAATGCTTTTCTTTGGATAGTGATGATATGTAAGTACTTTTTATGTTAAAAAATGTGCCTCGTGTGTACTGCATTATTGCTTATCATTTGTCAAAAACTTTGTAGACAATACTTAATATTAGTGAATGCTTTAAGGTGCACCTTAATAATTGTGGACATGATCAATTGTGCACGCAAATATATTTTATCATACAGTAGTTTTCTACTACATCTATTTTATGCACAAAAAGGGTTAGCTCGAGCATGCAGCTAACAAGCAACTAGTTCTCAGAGCAACAGGATGATTCATTCATTATCTGTAAGCGCTTATCCAGTTCAGGGTCACGGTGGGTCCAGAGCCTACCTGGAATCATTGGGCGCAGGGCAAGAATACACCCTGGAGGGGGCGCCAGTCTTCACAGGGCAACACACACACACACACACATTCACTCACACCTACCGACACTTTTGAGTCGCCAATTCACCTACCAATGTGTGTTTTAGGACTGTGGAAGGAAACAGGAGCACCCGGAGGAAACCCACACGGACACAGGGAGAACACACCAACTCCTCACAGACAGAGACCTCCAGTCCCCTGGAGTTGTGTGACTGCGACACTACCTACTGCGCCACCGTGCCGCCCAACAGGATGATTAGTGTGAAAAATTATTCTGCTACCACAAATCAAACCTGTGTTGTCTGAACTATTGTATAAAATATATCCCAAATATACTGTAACTCTAATCTTTTTTCTCTTTCAGAAAATTTGTTTTTGTATTAATTTTGTATTAAGGTCAGGACTTTTTATATATCAGAACACTGTAGGTCTTCTTTTTAAGATCATGTACACATGCACACTCTCATACTCCTGCCTCTTTACCTTGAACATGTCCAGGTTTACAGGCTTCGCTCGTTCCTCTCTGCCTGCTCCTTTGGGGCTGGATGCCTCGTTATCCGACAAGACAATCACATCAGGTGAGGGTGTGTGACGCTCTTTATCCACAACACTGTCAACACAAATAACACGTTTTGGTCAAGCATTTGTTATCACTGGCGGGTTTAGAAGCATATTCATATGCATTTATTTTAATGTGGGATCATTTTTAATATGGAATCATATTTTTATTTTATATGCAAACTATACACTTAAATAAATTAGAAAGCGAAATATTGCTGAATATTCATAGTGCATATATAGGTGCTGGTCATAAAAAATTTATTTATTTCAGTAATTCAAATCAAAAATTGAAACTTGTATATTATACTCATTCATTACACACAAACTGATATATTTCAAGTGTTTATTTCTTTTAATTTGATGATTATAACTGACAACTAATGAAAACCCCAAATTCAGTATCTCAGAAAATTAGAATATTACTCAAGACCAATACAAAAAAAAAGGATTTTTAGAAATGCTGGCCAACTGAAAAGTATGAACACGAAAAGTCCTTTTGCCTGAATTACTGCAGCAATGTGGCGTGGCATGGAGTCGATCAGTCTGTGGCACTGCTCAGGTGTTATGAGAGCCCAGGTTGCTCTGATAGTGGCCTTCAGCTCTTCTGCATTGTTGGGTCTGGCATACTGCATCTTCCTCTTCACAGTACCCCATAGATTTTCTGTGGGGTTAAGGTCAGGCAAGTTTGCTGGCCAATTAAGAACAGGGATACCATGGTCCTTAAACCAGGTGCTAGTAACTTTGGCACAGTGTGCAGGTGCCAAGATGACTAATTTACAGGTTTGGGTTACAATGGAAGAGTTGAATATGTTTATATTAAGTGAATATGCAGAATATGTAAACTCATTAAACATAATATACAATTATGTACAATTAATAATAATAATACAGAAAATGTAGTGCAGTCAATGACCAGAATATGGATGGGTGAGTGTTAATGGTGGACAGAGTTCAATAAGGAGACAGCTCTGGGGAAGAAGCTGTACCTCAATCTACTTGTCCTGATCCGGAGGCTCCTGAAGTGCCTGCCAGAAGGCAATGGGACTCAACATAGACAGCATTTCTTCTGGACGTTCTCAACTGATGGAAGTGGAGTCACTGTGATTTTCTAGGCCATTTTCACCACTCGCTGTAGTGACTTGCGGTCTTAAACAGTGTAGTTCCCATACCAGACTGTGATACAGCTGGACAGGATACTCTCAATCACATAGCAATAGGAGTTCACCAGAATGGCGAACTTTAGTGTCCTCAGAAATAAGAGGTGCTGGTGACGCTGTCTCTTGTTCAAGAGTGGCTTGACACAAGGAATGCGACAGCTGAAACCCATGGGTCTCATACGTCTGTGCGTGGTGGTTCTTGAAGCACTGACTCCAGCTGGAGTCCAGTCTTTGTGAATCTCCCACACATTTTTGAAAGGGGTTTTGTTTCACAATCCACTCCAGGGTGAGTTTATCCCTATTGCTTGTACACTTTTTCCTACCACATATTTTCCTTGCCTTTGCGTGTCTATTAATGTGCTCTGTGAACAGCCAGCCTCTTTAGCAATGACCTTTTGTGTCTTGCCCTGCTTGTGTAAGGTGTCAATGGTCGTCTTTTGGACAACTGTCAAGTCAGCAGTCTTCCCCATGATGGTGTAGCCTACAGAAGTAGATAGAGAGACCATTTAAAGGTCTTTGCAGGTGTTTTGAGTTAATTAGCTGATTAGAGTGTAATACCCCATGTC
This sequence comes from Hoplias malabaricus, assembly GCF_029633855.1. Taxonomy (NCBI): domain Eukaryota; kingdom Metazoa; phylum Chordata; class Actinopteri; order Characiformes; family Erythrinidae; genus Hoplias; species Hoplias malabaricus. The sequence continues at coordinate 20,538,194 of NC_089809.1, forward strand.
TTTAATATTAAACCTTTGCACAATATTCAAATTTTCTGAGATACTGAATTTGGGGATTTCATTAGCTGTCAGTTATATTCATCAAATTAAAAGAAATAAACACTTGAAACATATCAGTCTGTGTGTAATGAATGAGTATAATATACAAGTTTCACTTTGTGATTGGAATTACTGAAGTAAATCAACTTTATGATATTCTAATTTTAGGACCAGCACCTGTATATAGAGCTATGTTTTGAGTCTAGAATAAGAATTCCTTACGTCAGCAACAGATTTATTATTTGCTAAATAAACAAACAAACCAAAAGGAAAAAAATCTCCTGAAAACTTTATAGTTGCTCTCTGATGCTGCAGAGCGAAAATGTCATTAGTGTGAAATTTGTTATATATTCAAATTTGCAGTTTGTAACAAAGTTTGAGAAGAGTTCAGCTGAGGTTTAGCAAAGTTGAAATGCTCAAAGCTTTTATTATCATAAATCAGATTAGTCATTTGAATAATCATCAAATTCAATGATTCATTCATTCATTTATTTTCTGCAACCTCTTTATCGTGTTCAGGATCATGATGGGCCCATATCCTACCTGGAATGATTTGATGCAAGGCAGGAAATGAGGATGAGGTGTCAGTCCATCACAGGACATAACAGTCAAACACCCACTCACACGTAGGAAAGGTTTTTGAGTAGCCAATCCACGTACCAACATGAGTTTTTGAAAAACAATTTAAGGAGACCAGACTCCTTGGAGGAAACCAATGCAGAACCAGGGAAGAAACAACATACTCCTCACAGATAGCAACCCGAGGCAGGATTGGAATCCACAATCCTAGGACCCTGGAGCTGTGTGAGAGCGATACTACCTGTTGAGCCACTGTATTTGAAATTGTAGCCTATATTATATTTATTTGTTGAGAAATATATGTATTTTTGGTTAAAAATATACATTTATTTACTGTTTTGTTCTTGATGCTTATATATGACTGGTGTTATTTATTCATAATACTGTAAATCATACTGCACAAAATGCTTCAGCTGAAAACAGGACTAACTGGCAGTGTGAGCTTAATGATTATTAAACATCTAAATTTACCTTTATTCACATTAGAGAAGATAACAGAATGAACTTTGGTACACTTTTAAAAATAAAGGTGCTGCTTTTGAGGTGCTTGTTTGAGCGATGACATAGAAGAACCAATTTTGTTTCCATAAAGAAGCATTTTTTGCTAATACATTTAAATGGGTAAAAAACTTAAGGACATCTTTAAAAAGTTCCTCACACTCTCACATGGTTCTGTGTAGAACCAAAAGTTGTTCTTCTACGGCATATCTTAAAGAACTCTTTTTAGCACCTTTATTTTTAAGAGTGTAAAGTGACAAAAAAAGGTGTTGCCAGAATTGTACGTAAAAATGTAATAATTATTGGCTATCATCATACACCCAGACACTGCATATAATAGGGCTGGGAATTATGACACTGATACGGTACTGGAAAAAATATTTGCAAATGATGACTGTACAAAAAATGATAATAAGACAAATTTCTATTCCATGTCTATCCAGAAAACTGCTAAAGAGAATAACCCAAATTATAATTCCCCTCTACTTATTGGCTCAAAGTAAGACAGAAATTCCCATTTTCTTATTGGGTTACAGTAAGATAAACCTGTTGTATTACTGTATACCAAAAAATACTTTGGAAACTGTATGACAGTTATATATAAACACTGCCCAGCCCTAATCCCTACACTGAATCATAACCACTGTATGGTTCTAAAAGGGTATTCATATTTCCTCTCACCTCCTTTTGGCACTCATGTCCACAGGCTCATCACTAATATTCTCTTTGCCGCTACGACCCATCAGCGAGTGAGCCATGCCTGGTGCTCTCAGGCTGCCGTTCAGCTTCTCCTCATAGGTAGCATATCCCAGTGCCATGTGGCTGCTGGCTCCTGCGCTCCGCAGGTCTGCAAGTGCCCCTGAACCGCCCTCCAGGCCACCAAAGTCCTTACGCTTTAACAAAGCCAGCATCTTTAGCCGCTCCATGGCCTCATGGCCCTCCACCTTCAGCCTTTTGGGCAAAACATCATCTTGGATCCGGCTGCGCTCCTCTGCAGGCTCCAAGCCCCGCTTCAGCAGGTTCAGCCGCAGTGCCTCCTCACTCATGCGATCCATCCTGAACAAGAACACAAACAGCAGTCAAAAACTTTTCCTACAGCCAAACATGAGCTGAGAATTTTCTCATTTAAACTGATTTCAAACCTCCATCATTTCATGTCCATTCCCCATCAAAGCAGACTAACCTGTCAAAAATTAAATTAGAGGCAGCCTCATGGAAATGTAATAGATTTCAGAATACAGCTTGTTTCATCACTCCCTTGAGACACTCCCTTTGTATTTGTAGATTTGGTATTGCAGAAAACACACAATATAGAGTGCACATTCTTCACAGTAATACCTTCTGCCTCCTGGGATAATGAAATAATCTTTTTTCGTCGAGTGTTTTTTCTTTTTTATTCAGTTCATCAGAAATATGTAAACAAATAAATCTCAGCTTAAAGCTGAGGTTTTACACATAGTCTTCAGTTTATACTTCTATCCTGAATATGCCCCATGAATATTCAAGAACATCCAGAAAAGTTACAATTGCTTTACAAACCCATTAGGCAAGCTCCATATGTATCGTATGTATGCAATACAGGCATCTTTTCCTGTGCAGAAATAATTCACATTATGTTTATATTGCTTCACTTAATGCAGCATCATAGCACCCGTGCATCAGTGTGCATAAATAATTAACCTATATTTCTCTACCTGTGGAAAATATGCATGATTTAAAAAGAAATATAAAGTCTGATAATCAAGGAGAGCTGCAATAGCTCTAAGAATAATTTCCATGGAAAAATTCCCTTTGATAATGTCCATTTTAAAAGATATATCTACCATCTGGACTGAGGACGGATCATTTGAACTTCATGGTAAAATAAACAGGAAAGCTGGTTATTTAGCCTGGATTTGTCTGTAAAATCAAAGCTACCTCAGGCAGGACAATAAAAGCTTGAACATTCGTTCCATCTGTCTGCTACTTGTATTGTAACAGAAGCTTCCATGTCTATTCTGTAACCCCTTGAGACTGTCTACACCAGTGCACGCAGATTTGTTACTGGTGACACGTCCCCACATTCCTCACCAGCAGACCATTGGATTGGTAGTCACTTCTTACAGACATTCTTCTAGCATTGCCCTGCTGTTTGATCTGTACTGTTTCAACAGTATCACAAACAACTACAGAAAATGATATACTGTGGTTAGTTGATATCCTGCATGCCATATTCTAAGTGTGCAAAATGGAACAAAAAAGGAATCCTTAGTTTTTTTTGGAAAAGTTTATAAATAGAATATAACAGCTAGCAAAGTTCTACCAAAGTTTGACTATTGAAAACCTTCAGCTGAAAATGATCAAAATAGCTTTTTCAGTTCTGATTTGTTCTACTGTGGCACTCAGTGGAGATTAAAAGCAGCTGTAATGTCACTGTATGACACTATTTCACTGTGCCCAGCAGGAACATTACAGACTAGAAATTTACAACCAGTGGTTATGTGGAAGATCGAAAGATTTATAAGATCAGATTACATGGAATGGTCAGTAAGCAAGAACAGTTTTGATACTACAACAATATATGCTTAACTCTTATATGCTTAATATATGCTTTAAAAAAACAACAACAACAAAACACTATGAACTTGAATTTGGCTTTATAATCAGCATTTTTACATTTTCTGTTCCATCTTAAATGTTAAATATTGTCATGCCCAAGCAGTAAATTATAATTGCTTTTAAGGTGGAACAGAAAATTCAAATAAGGAATCAAAGCTCAAGAATTTAATTGGTGTCCCAGTTAAGGTGTACTTGTGCCAAAATGTAACCGCTGAAAACAGCCATGAATGGTTGCTTTTGGCTTGGCCAAGAATATTCATTATGGTACATTACTTATGGCTTTCATTATCTTTAAGTAAATTGAGTGTTATTGTCAGTACGTTGCCAGCAAAAGGATGCATTATCAGTGAAGGAGGTCTGTGTCTACATAAATTCAGCTGACCACACAACGTTCTGCTCATAATGTTCATGTCCTTAACACAGATTATCTGAAGTAACATAGGTGTACTCCTGAAACTGCAATGTCTGGAACCAAGTGTGCGGTGTAGGAACATGTGCATGTTCTTTGATGCAAGTGCACCATAAGCTATGCTTGCTGAAATGCTTTGCTTCATATAATCTTATATCTTTATATACTGTGTAGCAACTTTGTGATTGTGTGTAGGAGAGTTGTCTTATGTTTACTGTTGATTTGGTTGATTTCCCAGTTGTGAAATGTCTTTGGATTTTAAAAATGTATTATTACATTAGCAAGAGAGCATATGCAAATTTGAAAATAAATTCTGAAAAATAGCCAATTTAATACAAGTCAGGAAAATTAACTCCTTGATCTAATAAAGGAAGCTATGTCTGACTCCTTGCTGAAAAAATAATGAAGTGTCATGACTGCTGCTACACTGAGGCTCTCTATCTAAGCCAAATGCTTGTAAATAACTGCTAATTCTGAATATTCAAAAGTAAGGTGAACAATTACAGAATGTCTCCACATATAACACATGGCTTTGAATGAAAAGGCACAAGGACAGACAGATGAGAAGATGGTGGGAAATGGATGGACAAATTAATAATTTATAAAAGATGGAAACTCCCTGTGGAGCCTAGTATCTCATTCCTGTAACACATGACCACATATGAACTCTTCTGATATCTCACTCACGCTTGCTCTAAAACAGCAATAAGCTGTGGTACTTATGGGGGCAGTGCTGTGTTTCTGGAGGAGTGTTCACTGATCTTGTGATATGCATAGGACACATCTTTAAATGAAGTAATATATTTTAAACCTTTTTTTACTTAGGTCACAGAGTTTTGATCAGTACAAACCTAAAGAAAGCACAATTAGAGAACCAAATAGTTCCATTTGGGGAAGAGCCACAGTATGTCTGTTTTGTTATTATGGAAGTGACATGTTCAGGAACGGTATTATTAATTTATATTATCAGTATTAGTATCAATATAAAAATAACTTGTTTATGATACACACCCCTAAGCCAACTGGTGTAAATTATCACTTAAAAGTAGACACACTTCTGTTAAATAGACCTTTTTGTAAGTAAAAACATCTGTGCTGCCTGATGTACATGCACAATAAAACCATCTGCATAAAGGAATCCAGTTTCAAACGGTTCCTCCTCTTTGTTTTATTTATCTATTTCTTTTTTGGGGGAAATATGTAATAAAGTGTTTTGCTCACACCAAACCCAACTCAATCCATCTCGCTAAACCCATCAGCTTATTACTTTCCAGCCACGCACACAGAGACAACTGTATGCGTGCGCAGACACACACACAAAACCACACTACTTTGGGCATTCTGCCAGTCAACACAGTCCTCACATGCCTCCAGCAGCTCTGGCAACGCAAAGGTAAGGAGGCGCTAAGATGGAGGTATGGTAAATGACAATATTACAGTCTCGCAAAGACATATAGACTTTGTGTACGGTTACTGTCCATCGCTTCAGGGATCAGGGACATGTCACCAGCAGGTACATCCATACCCAAGAGACCTAAAAGAACACATATATGTGGGAAATTTATAGTGACACATTCATGTTTTTATTGAATCAGAATATTTATAAATCAACTTAAGAAAACATCTGTGAAGAAAAGATGTCAAGAGAACACAGTTGGCGTGGACCATTAAAAAATAATTTACTGTTAATGTGATCACTTAAGACAGAGTAGTTTTTGTATGTAATCTGTGGATACAAAAACGAGAAACTGCGAGCCCCTTAATTTTCCTGGTCAATAAAAAAAAAAAAAAAAACATTAAAATACAATCAATGCAGTTCCTGGTCTGTTCTCTTTTATCGAGTACATTGAATTTATGCCTCATACTTCAGCCTATATGCAGTAATAATTTACTAATCCATATTGATTTATTGCTTTATGGTGAGTTTTTTGTCTTTGCTTTTGGTTGTAGCCCAGACGTCTTAAATTCATTCCTGTTGCAGTGAAAGATTTCTACTTCTGTGTGTTTCTACCAATTATTTTAATTATAATCATTAAGCACTGAATATGTCTATGATATGCTCACAAAAGCATACTGCAATATGTCATACTGCACAGTAATGATAGTTATACTGCCCACACATTAACACTGATCTTTTTTTCAAACGCACTCCGTTCAAACGCACACTATTCCAAACATCAAACTGATTAAAAACATATATTGTGATGAATGAAGGTTTTTGAAGTAATCATGCATTTTTACAATTTTGCCCACCATACAATAGTTTCAAATTTACTGTGTCTAATTTTACTTTACTACTAAGAGTGCTTTAGATATCACTGGTATTGGATTGCTATGTAGATGTATGCATCCCTACTAATTTATCTGTAGTGTGTGTGTGTGTAAGTGGAGGTCAGGAGAGGAAGGAGGAAAAAAAGAACAGAACTGCAGCATGATTAAGCTTTAGCAGCCTGAATCACTTTACTAGTGGAACGCCTCACAAAGAACCATCTACACAGAAAGCCAAGTCATGCCAGTGTGTGTGTGTGTGTGTGTGTGTGTGTGTATGTGTATGTGTGTGGATCCTTTGTTAGTCCAAATCCCCCCCTCCCCTTGCATGCACTCACTCACTCAACATTTTTTCCTCTCTCGTTCTCTTCCTTTCACATACAAATCTTTACACTCTCATACATGCATGCATGCATGCATTTGCACACACACATACACACACACTCCTATACTACAAACACAGACATAAGTTAGGCTATAAAATATTTTGAAAAGCACCAAAGCAGCAAAGATCCACCAAGATCTTCTCCGTCACTGGCACACGTGTGGTAACTACCTCTTCTTGTCCCTCCCCCATCCCACAATTCTTTCTGCATCTGTCTGCCAATCAAAAGCTCCCCCTCTTCTCTACTGGGCAGTTTGGGCATAAAAAACCCAACCCCCACCTCACACGCTATACAGTCTTACAGAAGTACACGCATTCACAGCCTCCAGCTAGATACAGCAGTGTTTCCAAATAAGCTGTTAGTGATCTGATGAAAGCGCCATCGCTTCTGTCCAGTTCATTTATTCACAAGACAGGAAATAATATGAATGTGGGAGTGGGGGGGGGGGGCACTCTGTTGAATTCCACTGTCAGTGTCTGTAGTGGCTGAATCTAGTAGGCTTCTGAGGCAGCTAGAAGCAGTGATCAGATTTATTCAACCTTATCCTCATTACTGTTTCAGAGAAGAATGCAAGTGATATATTACATATGGTGTGGATTAAACCGTTTTTCCTGAGCAATTAATGTATAAAATAAACAGTTATTTCATTATGAGTAGTGAGTTATAGTGAAATTTTTCACACAATGCACTGCACCAAAACAAATTAAACACGACTAATTATGCTCTCATTGTAATGAAACACACAGATGGCTAATGCTCTTTCAGGACTGATGACATATGAAATGTACTTCGAAATGCATACTGTGATATATCACAATCTAATTACAATAAATATAAAATACTGCCCACTCCTAGGCACTGTTCTGCTAGTGCCTTTTATTTCAAATCATCAAACCGCAAAAAATAAATAAATATTGTGATATGTATCATTTAACCTTGAAAATGTTCACTACCCTTAATACAGAGCCCAACTTGCTCTATGTTGTTTTCAGCTACAATAAAACGCAGGGCTCTTAAAACACAGAAATGGTTAAAAATACCATTTTAAGGATCTGACTGAATTGTCTTAGTCATTTATTCATATGACAGCAAATACAGCAAATGTGGAAACACACCCTATTCTATTTAACAAAGACAGAAATGATTACAAAATACGGAAAAAGTGCTTACTCTGCTAAAGGAAATTTTGACTTTAGTAAATAAGTGGAACCTTAACTGACTGCTACACTGAAGCAAATATAGACCATATATGAGGCTGTTTATTTGCCCTCTCGTGGTCATGGTTATGGACCTCTAGGCTGAAATCAAAAAAATGCTTTTTCCACAGGCCAATACAGATTAAACCTCATGATGCAGAGGGGCAAAGCTCACATAAAGAGCACAAAGTGTTATTGTAACAGAGAGAGAGAGAGGGCAAGAGAGAAGGTGGGAGTGGTTTCAAAATCGCAGTGTGTCCAGTAGTGTGTGGACACCAGCTATTCAGGCATTTCTTCCGAACGGCTGTGAATAGCATGTATAGAGTGTTTCCCCCTTTGCTACAGTAACATCCTGTATTCTTCTGAAAATTGTGGTTTAAGGTGGTGGAACATTGCTGTGAAATAATATATAATTCCATTCAGCCACAACAGCATTTAATGAGTAAAGGTACCAAAGCTTGATGATAAGTTCTGCATCACAAACACTACTTTTCTCAGTGCCATTGGATGGTGTTCCATTACTTCTGAGAATGCTCCTCAGCCCTATCTAATGCTTAGCATTGGGTAGATATACTTCAAGCTCATGTGCAGCTGCTCCAGAGTGTCCACAGTCCTTTTGTGTTCTTTTGAACACCCATGTTAATAATGGGTACACCATTAAGTAGTCTGTAGCTTTATTCAGTTATAATAAAGTGTTTGGATACTTTAACCATAGACTCTCTTTAAATGAACCTGATACAAGTAAGAAGAAAGTTCAGCGATGCAAGTTTCCCACAATTATCCTTGTGGCCTAAGGATAGCCTAAAACATACTGTTTATGCACAGACAGGTTATCTGCCTGTAGCACAATGTGAATTCAAGCAGCAAAGCCATGTTTTGGATACAACAGTGTCACTCCAAATGTTTAAATGTTCAGTTACATTTGTGTGTGAGAAGTTGTGTCTGTCAATGATTTTTTTTCCATTTTTCAAAAGACCACAACATTTGGCAGTAAATAACCCCCAAATATCAAGCTGAACATTCAACACCTCTCTGCATCCTCTCTTTTAAAACACAAACACATATATACAAAAATGATCAGTATATCTAATTATACTCCTTTCCCCACAAATTAACAAAGATAATTGGGGTTTGTGGAATGCTTTGGTCAAAATACCACAAAGATCAATCAGCACAGCAACATGTCTCACCCTCTCTACACAGCCCTGATCAGAACACCATGTTTCAGCTTCTCTCCTTAAAAGAGAATGAGCTACAGCTCAGTTCATCATGAGCGCACAGGAGTATTAGCTATTGTTTAGCTATGCTTGGTATCTTGGCACTCTACATAAGATACAGCACAAAATCGTAATGACTCATTTATCCCATGTTTACTGACTTAGGCAGACCACATAAAACAAACTGGGTGGTTTAATTTGAGTTTGTGGGTTTGTAGGAGCTCCAGAGCTCCAAAATATTGTGCTAATGCCCTGGACATGTGATTTCTTTCTTAATATGCCCCCTTTAATGCAATGTTCTTCACACCAACAAATAATAAACTAAACAGCATTTTTAAGAAAATGCAGTAAACAATACATGACCTTCACGGAAACTGGAGCACATTCAATTCCACATGTACATGGTACATGGTACATAAAAAACACAAGTGCGCACACACACACACACACACACACACAGTGAGTGGGCAGGGCAGGGCTCAGGCAGAGGTCAACTTAGTCCCATAGTGCTCCTTTAAGCTGAGCTATTATGTAACAAAACAGCTCATGACATGGCTGACAGGAAAAATTCCACATATTACTGCAAAATACAGGAGAATGCAGCAAGTCAAAGCCAGTGGTGTAGTGTTCAGAAAAGATAGGGAAACCCATAACTAAGTATGTTCCTGGAGATATAACTAAAAACTAAGCAGAATATTCATCATTTATTGTCTGTAACCGCTTATCCAGCTCAGGATCCCAGTGGATATGCAGCCTACTTGGAATTTGACATAATAATGATATTGTTATTACTTAGTTGCAAATTGCTTTTGTGTAATGTCTGAGATAGTACTGAACCAGTATGGAATACTTTAAAACATAAAAATTTGAAATGTAATAATTTTACAACTAATGTATTTAGTGGATACCTGCTAGGGCTGTGCCATATTGTATCATTCATGATAATAGCGCTATATTTTTCTAAATGATTAAAATGATCAATATTGTGATAATTATGATATTCTGATTTGTTTGAAACAATGACATCATGCAGTTAAGCATAATATGGCGTACCTTCATTACGTGAGTCATTTAGGCACAATGAAGTACAGTGGAAAGTGGCTCAGAGGTGGAAAGATTTGCTCCAATAAGGGAGTGATTTCAGTCATGTGTAGGTGGTGTGGGTACAAAATATCAGATGTACAATAAACCAAGGTAACATGTAAGAAATGAAAGAAGCATGTAACAACAAAACAGGAAACACAACTAAAAGGTTTTACCACCTCAAGCAGAAGCACCTAGTATTAGGAAAGTCAAAAACACCATAAGGAGAGTTGAACAACCAGTGTGAGCTCTAACCCAGGCAGACAGACCACTCTCACTCAGCATAGCCACTTTCCTGTATTTGTTTTGTTTTCTGTGATCCTTTAAAGGCATTTTTTGTGTAATTTTTATAAATGTGTTGTGTGGTATATTTGTATGCTACATTACTTCATACAATGTCAGAATCTAGGATAGTTACCGTTGTTTACAAAATGTTACACATTTATTTTGTTGCACCTTCTGAATGTTTAAAAATGTTACATTTGTACTAAAATAAATTTTTATTTAAGATAATTCATCTTTCATTCATTCATTGTCTGAAACTGATTATCCAATTCAGGATCGCAGAGGGTCCGGAGTATGGAATCAAAAAGGTCTGGAGCTTGTAACACCATACTCATAGACATAATGGAATTTGTAACTGCGTTTGAGCAACTACATACACATAAAATTCAAATCCACAAATGTATTGGAATGCTCAGATTTAAAACAACACAAACAATAATAATAATAATGTAAATTCACAAATATGGAATACATATTTGTAATGTATAGAAATAATTTTTAAATGTGTAAAAAAGATTTGCATTTGTAAATCAAATCTTGTGAATGTGTGAACCAGTACTTCTTAAATGGCTTAAAATGTGCCAGAGCATTTTTGAGGTTCAAAATGTGACAGTGGAAGTTTTCGAATGTGGTGGAAAAAATCCACACATTCACCTTCTCTGCTGCTTGTGCGAATCTCTTTTTGCAGTTGTGGATTTTGGATCATGAGGTTTGTTTAACCAATCAGAAAACTGAGTTTTTGCTGTCATTCAACTATGGCGCGCTGTTTATAAACGCCTCCAATTCTCTGTAATGGCACTTCCAGCCAGAGATCCAATGGAGAGTCAGGTAAGTAACAATGCGAGTTCATGTTTATTTTTGCAAAAAAACAGTGTTCTGATTGGTTAATTATCTATTAGTTAGTTATAGGTTTTCTCATCACATATAGTCAGAATTTGTTCAATGAGAGTGTTGTTATAGTTAAAAAATATTTTTTAATTCCAAGTAGCAGAAGAAGCACTTATTATTTTAGGTTATATAAATGCCAAAATTAGCACAGATAAATGGGCTGTATACAGAGTTAGAGACTGAGAAGGTCCCCTCCAACGAAAATAAAGTGTATACATTTTTAAAACATTTGTGTGATGCTGTTTATACACTAGAAGATGATTCATGACTAAAATAAACAGTCAGTGCCATGGTCGAGCATCTCATTTTGAAACTGCAGTGCTCCAAAGACAATCTCAAATAAGTGGACTCAGACAGCCAGGATTTCAGTTGTCATAAACCTAATGAAACAATCCTGTCAAATCCTGCTGAGGGGTGGGGCTTTTGAGTGGCAGGCGAGCCACACAGAAGTGGAGAAAGACAGTGACAAATTGTATATTAATAAATCTGAGTGTTCTGAATGAAGGTGAAGATCTAGAATTACATCTGAGCAACATTTAAGGCTTTAAGAGACTTTTGTTTTGAAATAACTTGTTTTGAAATATTTTATCAAAATATGTCATTTTGATAAACATAGGTACATTTTAGAGGTTTCATCTATGACAAAAGGGGGACTTAAAATCATTTAAACCAAATATATCTGTCCATAAATATGTAGGGAAATATGTAGACTAGCATTATTGCGCTCTGAATACTGAAGTTAACTAGGTGATTTTGAACTTAGATATTGTTAGATTTCTTTATTTAGGAGCTTAAAGGCTATATGCAAATATTCTCCTTTTATGGCAAGCACTCGCATTTAAAAATAAAGTAATTAAACCCTGTAAAATGCGGGCTGATTTAGGAAATCACATTTTATGTGTGAAATGCGGTATTAATCACAATACAAAGAAACACATGCAGATGTCTCCACTAATATGCTTCTAAAACCTCTAAAAGTAAATGCAGAGAAAACCCTAAAAAAGGTGTGTAAATGCTAATTCTTATTTAAAATGATACATAATAATTGTTTAATTTCTTTTGTTATTTTTATGTGCTTTATATGTGTAATCATTATGAAAAACCTAAATAAATTAATTAACACACTAACTACTACATTCTTGGGCATAGCTACAAAACAAAACAGTAAATACCTAAACAGCTCAACCGAACATTTTCCACATTAATTTCCAGCAATAATGCTTATTTAAATCCTGCAAAAAATATAACAAGATTTTGGGGTGTGATGATGCTCCCCCAAATGGTTCATACATTCATTAACCTTTAAAGCTGATAGTAAAGAGCTACACACTCTCTGCATGGGTGCCATTTCTGAACGAAACAATGCCAGCAGGTGAGTACAAACAAACAGCGCAGGCAAGTGACACAGTTCATACACTGCAGTTTTTTTCCCACTGTACAACTCATTTGATGCAACCTCCTGGCCTGGCATTGACAAGAAATCATCTCACCTTCTTATCCTCAACCACAGCCAAATCAGCATCAGTTCAAAATCAAATCCACATTCACAGACATAGGGGTGAAGGGTGAGCGAGCCGAGTGAAGGAAATCCAATCTAATCCCATCTTATCAAACCAACATGAATTTAGATCTTATTATGAAACAATTTTAATAAATTAAAGAGACCAGACTCCAAACTGTAGATCTGTCATGAATACCAGGATCCCTAACTGATCAAATCACCATACGCCAACCTAAACTAGCACCCATGCTACAGCTGTACATTTACAATAGTTGCTTGTTAATCATTACTGCAAACTTTTTAATAGAAATATCATACAAATTTGCAATATGCAAATGCTCCCCCGAAATAGGCATACTGTTAACAGTGATGTTAGCATGAGCATCCTGTCATATTCTAGATGAATTTATATCACTTGTTCCATGAAAGCATTATAATGATTAGCCACAAGATTAAAACCACTGACAGCTGACGTGATGGTAATGCTTATCTCATTAAAGTGGGAGCTGTCCAGGTGTGGGCAGCAATTGAACAGTCAGTTATATCTTTGTCAGAGCATCTTTAGAACAGTAGTCTGTAAGGTCCAAAACGTGTCAAGCAAGGAAACTGATGAAACAGAAACCTAAGGCTAGTCATTCCCTTTGGTCTGATCTCACAGAAGAGCTGCTGTAGCCCTGCACTGTGCTGCAGTAGCCAAATGGTGGGATTGGACCAAACGAGCATGATTTTACTTCTCTCAGGTATCATTGATATTTGGGTGTGCATAACCCTGTCACCAGTTCCCTGGTTGTTTGTTCTTGGATCACTGAATACCAGAAACACCCTACAAGATGCGCTGACCTAGAGCTGGACGATCTGACCAAAATTTATATCACACTATATTTCCTAATTTCAATTAAATTTCAATATTGATTTGAACAATACAAAAGCCACAAAAAAATCAGCCAAGAAACACACGAACTGATGTAATGTCAGTCAGTGATGTTGTAAATAGTGGGTTCGATTTCTGCTCCGGGTGACTATCTGTGAGGAGTTTGGTGTGTTCTCCCCGTGTCTGCGTGGGTTTCCTCCAGGTGCTCCGGTTTCCTCCCACAGTCCAAAAACACACGTTGGTAGGTGGATTGGTGACTCAAAAGTGTCTGTAGGTGTGAGTGTGTGTCACCTGTGAAAGACTGGCGCCCCCTCCAGGGTGTGTTCCCGCCTTGGGCCCAGTGATTCCGGGTAGGCTCCAGACCCACCGCGACCCTGAATTGGATAAGCGGTTACAGACAATGAATGAATGACTTATTGTCCAGTTTTACTCTGACCAATCCAAAACAGCCATTACATTCTGGCCCCTCTCAGTGTACTTGCCCATTTTTCCTGCTTCTGACATCAACATAAGGAAACTAAATTTGTTGCTTAATATATCCCGCACTTTGACAGGTGCCACTGTAATGAGATAATTGTTACAAACAAGTCGTTACACATCTCTGCTGCCTTACAAATCCTCACAGCCTTAATTTTGGCAACAGATGTACTGTGCCATTGTTTCAGACACAGAGACAGAGGAGTGTGATCAGAATCTGTTTTCCTGGTTTTATGAATCCAATGTCTTGTTTGTAAGATACGTTTGCTAAAACAGGGATAAGTACCAATCAACTCTGAATGGTCTGGAGTCTATGAGAGTGTTTTAGAATCCTGTTGAAGTCAAAAATGGGTAACAAACCCTAACAAAAGACAGGGCTTTCAAAAACACAATGCCATAACAAATACCAACATGATGAATATTAAATGCTTTGAGTATATAATTCTAAGCTGGTACCTTGCTGATCCAGTGCTGCCCTAACCCACACACATAATACTGGAATACTGACAGCAAGATAAAATCAGGCTGCTAATTTGTATAGAGGGGAGTCAAATGCCTGCCTAGGCTAGAAGAGGGAACTCACCATGCTCTCTTTCTCTCTCCCTCTTACACACACACACACACCTCTCTGCTGTTGCCTACATCTAAGCAGGCACACCTCCTCAGAGAGAATCTCACCTGGGGGTGAACCGCAGAGAAAGACACTAAACAGATTTCGCATGAAAATACAGAAGGCACTGAGGGTTGACCGAATTAAAGAACTGAAAATGGAAGAAGGGATTGGCAGAATAAAGCAGGTCCGAATTCAAAACCCCATCACGGGAGAGAGAGAGAGAGAGAGAGAGAGAGAGAGAGAGAGAGAGAGAGAGAGAGAGAGAGAGAGAGAGAGAGAGACTCGTCATGCAGCTTTGTGCGTCTCTCTCTGTACTACAACACTTAAGCACAGGTCTTCATCAAACAAGGCAACAACTCCGGCCCAGGGGTTGCCATGGCAACCGGTATGTCTATTTTTAGACAGTACCACTAATCAATTTAATTTCTGCGGTAGCCCAAGGCAAACATGGAAGGATGGAAGGACTGGCCTTGGACAGAGAGAGTGAGACAGACAGAGAGAGAGAGAGAGAGAGAGAGAGAGAGAGAGAGAGAGAGAGCAAGAGAAAGAGAGAGAGCAAGAGAAAGAGAGACTGAGATAGAGAGGAGGAAGACAATGAGAGTGAGATGAAGAAATGCAGCAGAGAAAGGGTTAAACTGAATGAAGAGAATTCCCTGAAACAAAAGAGTAGATTTCTGTCCAAGGCTCAGAGACAAAGTGAGCTCTGGAAGCCACGGTCGAAGGCCAAAACAATTACTTACATCCAACATATGGCACTTAAAGATTATATAAATATATTTATATATTATCTTGCACATAATATTGTTTGTTAATTGCCACTGTAACACCACTGTAATAACAAAAAACTGTCACTTCCTGTCCATGCACCATTAACAGTCTATTTTTCTGTTACATCTGTGTAAGTTATGTCTGAGTGATATCTACAATATTAAGGACAACAATCAAAAAAATATTCAATAACGTTAGGCTATTTGATTTGTTACAAAATTTAAAAAAAAATCCAGGTTTAAGGAAATAATAAGATGTAGGTGAGGCAGGGCTATCTTCTGGTGCGCTCAATAAACTTTGGGCCCTTTTTATAGGGCAGCTCTACTCTGGCACATACAGTTGGTTCTCCAATCATTCATTATCACCTACTAAGACGACAGAAGGTGCTTAATATGTCTCTATGCCAGTGGAATAAACAGTTGTTTGGCAAAGTAACAGTGCAGCTCTAGTGATGTTTGTGTTGAACAGCCTTAGGCAGCCTTGTCATTCTAGTGGGTAGAAGCGCATTAGACAGGCCACTGTGGGCCTGGGCTCCAAAATGGGCCTCCTGTTTTCGATTAAGCGTGTGAGAGAGCGAGAAGGATTAAGACTGAGCCCAGACACTGGAGGGGCGGGGGTGAAGAGGGTCATATGATCAACTGTAAGTTTACACTTGAGTACTGGGTGCGCGCATGCACGGTAGAGGTGGAACAGCTGTATGTGTCCTGTATGAGCAATGATCAAATGTGGCACATTCCAATGACATGAGAGACTCTGGCTTTAAACCCCATTTAAAGTAGGCAGAGGGAGAAAGGGAGATAGAGGGGTAGAGAGAGAGTGAGATTGAGGGAGAGAGAGAGAGTGAGATTGAGAGAGAGAGAGAGAGAGAGGTAGAGAGAGAGAGAGAGAGAGAGAGAGAGAGAGAGAGAGAGAGAGAGAGAGAGAGAAAAAGAGATATCCCTGCTGTCACTACGCTGCTTAGGTTCCTGTTCCTTTAAGACCCGCCATTCACTAGTCTTTGTCTTTTCATACCCATAGTGCCAAGCGGAGTCAAAAATGCACAGTCCAGTTTAGGCCGGTTTCTAACCTCAGCACACGGAATTATCCCTGCACATAACCATTAGTGGTTAGGACGTCACATACGCACATACACAAGTGCAAAATCGCACACTCGCACAGACGTCTGTGTGGATTAGGTGTAAAGCACAGAAAAAGAAATTTGGAACTGGCACCTTAAGAAAAACCTCAGAGCTAAACTTTAGCCCTCAGGGTAGCTCATAACTTAGACAGCAGCTTACGTTCCAGAAAAATAAAAACAACTGCAGCCTGATGTGGTGGAAAAGATGTGGTTTTGATTTATAATTCATATTAAACCAGTGCACAGAAAAAAAATATATCTTAACCCAAAATCTAACGTCTCAAGGCAGCCATCAAAATCTTCAAATAACTTACACATTTGTAGATGTCAGTTAAGTCTGGATAGGTTCTATAATCCATCTGAAGGATTCTACCAATCATTATTCTCAGCTTTAAGAGACGGTTAATACAGTACCTCAGTATAAACCAGAGACCAGTTCCCTTCACAGGTCGGTTTGGTTTGGAGTTTAACAAACACTAGTATACAACATTCAATAGGAAACATATTTCCTCTGAATAGTTTTAATACTGAGTGTGTATGTGGTGTTATTCTGTTGGTTTATGTACTGTATCATAAGGCAAGCATTCCCATAATATGATTATCCTACAAGCTCACCAAGAGTTCACCAAGAGTATTACATTAACCACCCGATCACACAATCACTCACAAATGTCTCTAGTATTTTGCAGCAGGACGATTCCACAGATACAACAGTCTTCCTCCAGACACAGCCCTACTCTCACCTCAAACACAGATGTAAAGAGAATATAGCGACACATAACAGTTACTGGAATAAACTCAACCCAGTCCCAATCAACACACAGAGTCTTTATCAGCCATCAACGTTCAGCCCATTTCCAGGTGTCTGAAGAAATGAGTGATCAATAATTCTTACAGGTGTATTCGAAGTTGTGACGTCTTTTTGGTCTTTTTTTTTAAAGACGTTCATTACCATACAGTTCAGAAAATATTACTTGGCCAATCAAACCAGCCTGAACACATAATACATACAGGGTCCTTTACTGGATATGACCTTTCTTTACAATGTAATCTTCATTATTTAGTGATGGTTAAAGACACAACCATTTAATTACTGTTCCACACACATTTTATTTCCACACGGTTCATTTGTTAGGTAAACATTAAATATGATAGCATTTTTTAAATCAATACTTAACTGTGGTAAAGACTCTATTGTGAAACAGGTTTGAAAAGCTGAAACTGTTTGCTCCTAAAATCATGAGGAATCAACAAGCCTAAAGAGAAACAGGAAACACATTTCTCTGAACTTGGTTTGCAGAATAACCTTGCAATTTGTTGTTACAGATGCACACAGCACATACATACACATACACATAGCCAACAAGTGAATGAGTTTGATTTCTCCTATAGTTTAGATGCAACAAGATCCAGCCATACATCTAATCATGCATCAAACAGCAAACAGACTGAGAAAAAAATCTGATACATAATCCACAAATAAACCCAGTTCAAACTATTGACTTAAAGTGTAAACTTTTACTACACCGAAGAGCACACACCACCAGTAAGATGAAGTGCAGTAACTCCTGGGCTGATACGGCTGGGTCTGCTGACTCCGAATAAACTCTAAATCCATTCTACTGAATCAACAGAATCTTCTTTGCTCTGAAAATCCTCAAAGCTTTGGACTGAATTCAGCTTGGGATCTAGGCTAACGTACACCAACCGGTCAACTTCAGGCCAGTAAAACAATACAAAACAGCAAAGTGAAGTGAAAGTAAAGTGTCAACCTGGTGCTAGTAGCTGAAGAAGTGTTAAAATCCGTTCCAGACCACCTTCTGCCAGGCTGCCTTCCCACACGATCAAGCCCACCATCACCATCGCAGTGATAAATAGGACATTACAAGGTAGCCATTTGCATGCTCTCGAAACAAGTTGAGGGTGAACACGTCTCCACTTACGTAAATGGCTGATGGTGTGATCTCTCTATTTCATCCCACAGAACTGAGCCGTGAGGTCTGCCATCCACAACAACTTAACGGCAACACACATCGCAGAAAATCCAACTTGGATTAAAAAAATGCATGCACTCCCGAGCGGACTGAAATACTAATGTAGCCACACATACGCACACACCGTGTTTACAGCGGGGCTACTGTACTTGCGCAGGCATTTTTTTTCGTAGCCAATCTGGGTTTAACCCCAAGAGACACACGAAGGAACAATACAGCGCAGCACAGGGGGATCCGAACCCTTCGAGGGTCTGAAATGTGTCAGGAAAGAGAACTTGCAACAAGAACAAAGCCGTATCACATGTATATCTGCCTGAGTAGGCTATTGTCTGTTTACTTCTGCGGGCTTGTCAACACGCCTCCATGCGAAGAAACTAAAGAAAAACAAATCTCACAGGATGGAAATATCCGGTTACGACGAGCTGCCGCGCGTTAGAGTAAGACTTATCACGCCTTTCCGTCCGTCATTCTCGGGACACATCTGTCACTATTATTCTGGTGTGTGTAGGGGGTCGTCTCCACTGTGCCACTGGGCCGCGACTGCATCCTCGGTCTCACCTTCCTCGCCTTCGGCCCGCAGGTTCCTCTCGCTCGGCTTGTGTGTGTGTGTGTGTGTGAGTGAGAGAGAGTGTGTATGTGTGTGCGTGTGTGTGGATGCTGAGACGCTGCCGTTATCTCCGGACACTCTCACTCTCAGTCTCAGGCACCGGCGGCAGCGCGAGCCCGCGGATTGGCGGCCGCCGAGAGCGAGGCGCCGCCCGCGAGCCGCAGATTGGCCGCAGCTGGTGACGCGCTCACGGCCGTGTGTTGTCGTCTCGAGGGGGTGGAGACAGGCGGCGGAAAGATGTGAATGGGGCTGGTGTAGGATGTAGACTACTACCCCTGGCAAAAATTATGGCATCACCTCGCTTAAGAGGATGGTCGCACCACTCTTTACTTCATAGGAAACGAGCTAACCACAGGTATGAATTAAAACTAATTTTCATTAATAACTGAACTGTCTGGCTTACCTCAAACTATTCATTCATTTAACCATTCATTCATATTATACACCCAAGATTCCAATGAAGTTGGGACTTTGTGTAAAACATATATAAAAACAGAATATGATGATTTGCAAATCATATTCAAACTATATTCAGTTGAATACACTACAAAAGCAAGATAGTTAATGTTCAAACAGATAAACTTTATTGTTTTTTTGCATATATTCACTCATTTTGAATTTGTGGCCTGCGACACGTTCCGAGTTGGGACAAGGGCAAAAAAAGACTGGGAAAGTTGATGAATGCTCAAAAAACACCTGTTTGGAACATTCCACAGGTGAACAGGTGAGTCTCATGATTGTGTATAAAGGGAGAATCTCTGAAGGGCTCAGTCATTCACAAACAAGGATGGGGCGAGGTTCACCACTTTGTGAACAACTGTATGAGAAATCATCCAACAGTTTAAGGCCAAAAACCAACACTGAATGCCCGTGACCTTCGATCCCTCAGGTGGCACTACATTAAAAACTGAAATCATTATCAATCAGCTTCTCTAGACCCGAGTTCATCTGAAATGGACTGAAGCAAAGTGGAAAAGTGTCCTATGGTCTGACGAGTCCACATTTCAAAATGTTTTTGGAAGTCATGGATGTTGTGTCCTCCGGGCCAAAAAGGGAAGAAGACTGTCCGGATTGTTATCAGCGCAAAGTTCAAAAGCCAGCCTCTCTGGTGGTATGGGTGTGTTTTAGTGTCCATAGCTTGTGTAACTTGCACATCTGTGAAGGCACCATTAATGCTGAAAGGTACATCCAGGTTTTGGAGGTTTATGCTGACATCTTTTTCAGGGACGTCCTGCTTATTTCAGCAAGACAATGCCAAGCCACATTCTGCACGTGTTACAAGAGCGTGGCTTCATAGTAAAACAGTGCGGGTACTAGACTTGACTGCCTGCAGTCCAGACCTGTCTCCCATTGAAAATGTGTGGTGCATCATGAAGCGCAAAATATGACAACAAATTTAATTTGCCTCAAATTTAAAATGAGCAAATATCTGAAAAAAAACAACAACAAAGTTTATCCAATTGAACGTTAAATATCTTGTCTTTGTAGTGTATTCAATTTGCAAATCATCATATTCTGTTTTTATTTATGCTTTACACAACGTCCCAACTTCATTGGAATTGGGGATGTATAACAACTTTGTGAGTTCAGGGTCACTTTTAGTCTGGAGCCTATACCTGGAATAAATGGGGACAAGGTAGGCACCCACCTTTTACTGGGCACCAGTCCTTCACAGGGCAACACACATTCATACCCGTGGATGATTTTGTACAGTCAGTCCTCCAACCAACATGTGTTTTTGGATTGTGAGAGGAAACCAACAAAGACACAGGGAGAAGACACCAAATCCCTCACAGTGACTTGTAAATCATTCATTCATTCATTCATTGTCTCAAATGGCTTATCCAGTTCAGGGTCGTGGTGGGTCCTTCACAGGCCAGTCCTTCACAGGGTTACACACACTCACACATTCACTCACACATATGGACACTTTTAAGTCGCCAATCCACCTACCAACGCGTGTTTTTGGACTGTGGGAGGAAACCGGAGCACCCGGAGGAATCTTGTAAATTAGAATATTTAAATTAATTAGAGGGCGGCACGGTGGTGCAGCAGGTAGTGTTGCAGACACACAGCTCCAGGGACCTGGAGGTTGTGGGTTCGATTCCTGCTCCAGGTGACTGTCTGTGAGGAGTTGGTGTGTTCTCCCCGTGCCCGCGTGGGTTTCCACCCACGGTCCAAAAACACATGTTGGTAGGTGGATTGGCGACTCCAAAGTGGCCGTAGGTGTGAGTGAATGTGTGACTATGTGTGTTGCCCTGTGAAGGACTGTCGCCTCCTCCAGGGTG
Organism: Hoplias malabaricus; assembly: GCF_029633855.1. Taxonomy (NCBI): domain Eukaryota; kingdom Metazoa; phylum Chordata; class Actinopteri; order Characiformes; family Erythrinidae; genus Hoplias; species Hoplias malabaricus. The sequence goes on from NC_089809.1 coordinate 20,559,876, forward strand.
TATTCCTGCCTTGCGCCCAATGATTCCAGGTGAATTGGATAAGCAGTTACAGATAATGAATGAATGACTGAAAATTAATTACATTTTTAAAATCAAGTAGAGAAAAATATTGAATCTCTGAGTCAAAAAAAAAAATTGATCATCTAAAAAATCATCTTTTAATTAGTATTTCAAAAACTGACAAAGATCTAAAATGCTAATACAATTTCAGTTAAAAAAATAATTGTAGACCTTAAAAAGTGGACTTGGCTAAAGCAGTTTTCACATATGAATTCTCATAGACAATCAGGTATCAGACATTTTCTAGATTTGCTCTTGCACACATAGAGATGGGGCAGCGTGTGTGCAGCGTTTGCAGGAGGCATAGCATGAATTCACTGTAAATTGCACTGGACTATTCACATAGGGGCCCATTCAGATTATGCCCCAATTTTGTACTGGGGCTGACAGGACAAACGTCACAAATATTTGCATTCACACACTTTTAAGGAGCATCCAGTAAAGTCCAGAAAAGGTCTAGATTACCATGCATGTGTGAAAGTGACTATAAGAGAGTTCTCAAACAAAACGTTGGATAAGACTATAGCATTTGTTCAAGAAGGAAATCTAACATGCAGAGTAGAAGAAAAGATGTTGGCTGTTCCCAATCACGTGTGTGGTTGGTGAAAATATAAATAAAATGGGAAAGTTAAGATTGGAAAACATAAAAGAATACCAAGGACCACAGAGGTTCAGGAAAGATAACTCAAAGTTATATACTTTTTTAAAAAATGGGGGGAAACAATAGTCAATATCTGTGAAAGTACTGGAAAAAATCACCTGAACAAAATGTGAATTACATACAGACAATCCTAACGAACCATAGAACTAACAACTAAACCAAATTTAAAAAAAGGTTACAATGGGCTTAAAAGGGAAACAATCTTGGAGTGTGGATGAAAGTGATATTCAGTGACGAATTATGAATCTACATTGGCCAGGAAGATGATGCTGGGACATTTCTGTGACGTTGTTCTAATTAAAGATTTAAAAATTGCCTGAAGAAAACAATCTAATTTCCCCACTCATTTACAATATGTGGTTGCATCTCAAATGAAGGAAAAGATGGCAAATAGGAAGAGTGCAAACAGTCCACACAAATCCATATCACCCACAAGGGAAAGGCAGCAGTGAAAGGTTCAAAAGGACAAAGCTGGGATGAACATGTTGGGCACACTGTCACCAGACCTGGAACCCTGATGGGAATAATGCTGAATCAATGATAAATGTGTACAATTATTTTGCTCACACCTCCAAAAGGTACTGTCCTTTTAGCTGATGTGTGGAAGAACTCAAAAACTGCCAGCACACCTGATGTTTGGTCTGTCAACCCAAACGGCTTTTTGTCCTTCTGAAAGACCCATGACCTCTGATGAGACAAAGCAATCTGACACTGAGGCTAACATCATGCTCCATTATTCTTGGGTAGCTTTCAGATTTCATGATTCTTGAGGTAAATTCTGGTAAACTCTATTGTAACTTTATTTTTCACTTCACTTTGTCAGCAGGGGTTTTCTCCTGGATAGCATCCCACTTCATTCAGATGGTATTGCATAGCATGAGCTGACACTGTTCAACTGTGTAATCAGGTCAGCTTTAATTTGGAAAATGGGTTTCTTTTGTTGTTTGAACAATCCTTCCATGCATTATTTAGTCAACATTTTTCTTCCGTCCATGTCCAGGGAGGTCAGCTGCAGTGCCATGGGCTGTAAAGGGTTTAATGATGTTCTGCACATTGGACACAAGAACATCAAGATCTAGGGACATGAAGCCTTGACATTAATTTTTTATAACCACTTATCCAGTTCATGGTCACGGTGGGTCTAGAATCATTGGGAACAAGGTGAGGACACACCCTGGACTGGGTGGCAGTTCATCGCAGGGCAACACACACTCAGTCACATCTCTGGACACCTTTTTTGTGGATGCACAAGCAGACAACTCCTCGGTCACCCCAGGCAAGACCCTACAAGCTCAGGTCACTGGAGCTGTGTGACAGCGACAATACCTGTTGCAACACTGATGCCTCCCCAGCCTTCCGATTGTCCACGCTTATCACAACAACTGAAAAGCACTCAGCTTAATTTTTACACAGCTGAGTGGCTGAATGGTTGTTTGAAAGTCACACTTAGAAAAGACCCGTAACCAGTGGGAGAGATATGATTAACAAGCGCTGAACAAGGGCTGCGAGGTGATGCAACAGGTAGTGTCGTACAACTCCTGGGACCTGGAGGGTGTGGGTTTGAGTCCTGCTCCGGGTGACTGACTGTGAGGAGTTTGGTGTGTTCTCCCATTCCAATCCACACATTGGTAGGTGGATTGGTGACTCAACAGTGTTTGCAGGTGTGAGTGTGAGTGAATGTGTGTGTGTGTGTTGCCCTGTGAAGGACTGGCATCCCCTCCAGGGGGTGATACTGCTTTGTGCCCAGCGATTCCGGGTAGGCTCCGGACCCACCGCCACCCTGAACTGGACAAGCAGTTAAAGATAATGAATGAATCAGGAAACACCATTCGAAAAAGGTTGGAAATCCAATTTCAGACAATTTCCTGTGGTCATGGTTTCACTCACAAAACATAGCTTGTGTCTACAAGCTGCATTATATTTGTATTTATACACATAGCAATTAAACTTTCTTTGTAAATGATTTGTTCACTCCAAATTTATCTGCTTATTTAATCATAAGTAAACTTTAGCATAAAAACATCAGATTATTCATTTCAGCTTAAACTCAGAAATCAAAATCCTATTGTTAAAAAATTTGATTAAGAAGTACAAAGAGAAACTAGGCGGTGGACCACCATAAGCCATATAACCAGGATTGTCTGGTATTTCCAAACAGGAAAACCCAAATACATACCCTTTGGTACTTCATATCAATATCTATGTTTACAATAATAACAAACTATAAAAATAGTTCATCTTGTCAGTTGCTGACAGTGTGTATGATCATATAGAAAGCCTGTTATTTTCTGTTCATACCACGCTACAAACCTGAAGCACCGTGCTGAAATGACATTAAAGCAACTCCTTTACCAGAAAGCTACATTTTAACATTTAAGTTTTTGAACATTTCTAAAACCAAGCGCCTTAGCATTTTATCAAACAAGTAATCTACACTTGATAAAGGAACAGGGCATCGCTGGAACTAGATATTTATTTATTTAATTATTACTGACTTTCTGTAAGCGTCTGACTGATAAAACGGTACTGTAACTAATTCACAGCCTTGTTTATTTTGAGTAACACCTCACTCAGGTGTTCTGGCTTTAAGAATAGTTTTAGTGTAAAGTTAAACAAAAAGCTGTGCAGATTTAATTTACTCATCAGAAAGTCAGTAGCGGTGAGATGTGTCCGTGTATTTGTGTCGTTATGGGGACAGACAGGATGACTTTCTGTTTATTAAATATGTAGTAGAAAACAAAAGGCTGGGTCACAGAAACAGTCTGCAAACATAGAGACTATGATAAACATTACCTCCACAACGTTCAACAGTTCTGTTCGAGGCTCCAGTAAAACACTGAGCTGCACAGCGGTGGATGGTGAACCTACAGCGCTGAAGCGGCATGAGTATGCCCCAATTCAGCTCTCAACTCTCTGACCCCTTGAACAATTGAACAAGCATTTTCTTAGGTCCCAAAATGAGAACTTGTCCAGGGAAAAGAGGAACTCTGAACAGTTCCAAATTTAGTTCATGAACTGGAATGTGAAATATGGCTGAACAACAGACGTATAGTGGTACCACCTTAAGTTCTCTCTGTGAAATACGTCTGAATTAATTGTTCCTACTGATGCATGCGTGTTTCAACAATAGGTCTCAGTCAGTGTATATGACTCTTCTAGGCTGGCCCAGCCCAAAGAAAAAAAAAAACACTATATCTCATGTTAAAACTAATGTTGGTGTAACTGCCCTTGTTATATCAGTACATTTTTATTGCATTGATTTGTATAATATAACTTGACATCCCACCAGACCACTGGGTTCCTTCACTAGGATCATTATAGGGTTACTTTGAGACCAGTATTTAAGAAACACTATTCTAGGGGTTCACTTGCATTAGTAAAACATGAAAATAACTAGGTCTTCTTGAACTAGATTAAAATATTCTCATGTATTGCTGGGGCATCCCAAACACTCGCTATAAAGTGCTAACAAACATGAAACTATTTTAGTAATTCTTGTACTATTTAAAGAGGGCTAAGGTGTTCCTCTTTGTTCCTACGGTATTTTGTTTAAATATGTTATTTTTCATCTTTGCAAGTATCAGCTGTTGGTAAACTACACACCTTTTGGGCCCCTTGTAAATAGATAGCCTAGCATTTCACAAGTGGCCCTTCAAAAACTAAATAAAAAAAACCTAAAATACAAGTTTCAGTATGCAGTGAGACTTGGAGCACAATACTGTCCCAAAGAGATCTTCTAAAACTATAAAATAAGACAAAATGTAGGATATAGGCCCTTTAATAGGAAATAAGTACAATAAGATGTTTTGGCCCTTCTGAATGAAGATATTTCACTAGGAGTTATTGCTTTGAGGTCCAGAACTTGATCCTCCTTAATTATATTGCTACTTCCTCTAGTTAGTTTGTCATCTAGAATCCACTGCTTTTCACAACTATTTTGTCCATTCAATTAACTTCTAAAACACAGTCTGAGATGGAGAAATGTTCCAAGGATTAAATCGATTGCATGAGCTAATCTGAAAGCAGTACTTTGAATAAAACACAGCCTAGGCTTGAGAAATGTCCCTTTATTTTAAAACAGTTTAGTTTAGTAATCAAGTATTACCAAAAGTTGTAAAATAGTTAAGAATAACATGCAGTCAAAAACAAACATAATAACAACTGAAAAAAGTAAAAGTGGAACAGAAAAAGATTATGAAGGAAAAAGCAGACAGAAAATATTTACAGATAAGTGACAATTTTCTAACCCCGGTAACTATGAAAACACTCAAAAAAGATGTTATAGGACAAAAACACTAAATGGTGTTAAGTGAGCTGAATGATTAACATTAGTGTTCAACAGCTCTAGCAAAGCTGAAAAAAAGAACTGCATGTTCCCTAATCAGCCGTGCTACTAGTGCCTTGGACTCAAAACCTGTTGATTAGCAGCGGAATTTATATATAAGTAAAGCGTGAGTGTCTGACTCCATGCTTTTCCAGGCTTGTTAGAAAAGCAAAGATTACCATGCAGAGTGTACTGCTGGAGTGTGTTTGTGTAGTTGGAGTACAGCTCTTCTAAGTGGTGGGAAAAATACACCAAATGGCTGGACTGGAGTGTTATATCGATGCTGCAGAGTGTTTAAGTGCCAGCAATTAATAATGCACAGAAGGCAACAGGCCTGAAAAATGGAAATTAACTGATAGAATATAACAGAAGACATCAATACTTTACATACAACATACATTTGTTGTTTATGTTACAGAAAAAGGAAAAACAGTCAGATTAGGATAAAAATGCAGAGATGATTGTCCTTTTGATACAGTATAATTCATATAAAAAAATATACTTAAAGCTAGCAGCTTGACTGATATAAAGATTGATAATACAGAGAATTTAGTGTCAAGGATGCCCATATATAGAAAAAGATAACCCAGTTCTGGAATTATATAAAATATACCCCTGTCAAGCTGCTGCGTCTTATCTTACTGGAATATAAAATGGTTGGATCAGTGCCCAAGTAGAGCATAACCATAAATGAGACAAAGACAGTGCACATACACACATGTATATATAAGAGCTGTATTTTCCCCATGATTTCAACCACCTTAAAATAACCCTATATATTCCCCTTTTGTTTCCCTAAATTTTCCTCCCACAATGACAAAGTGCAATTCCCATTTTATGAAATAAAGAAAAGCTAAGAAGTAGGTTGTAGTTTTAACTGAAAACACATGTAGCGTATGACTTGACCATGGCTCATCTCACTTTTTAAAGAATTTCTTATTGAGGAGAAAAATAAGGAGATTGACATTTACTTTGGCCTTATCAAACATCTTCATCACAGCAACACCTTCATACTGGAGCTGCAGCAAGTCCTACACACAGAAACAGGGTCAAATGAACAGAAAATACCATCCACCAATGATTTGCAAATAATGTTTACTTAACATTACACGCTACAAATGAGTTTTTATCCTGTAGTTAACCCTCAAAATGCCACAAAATCTGAAGTCTGATAATTACCTGATATTTCAAGGGGAAGCGTTCCATATCTACTCCCAAAAATCGAGCCTTAACCATGAAGGTGCCACCCTCCTCGCTGGGTATTATGTCAAAGATCACATTCTTAAACCTTCAGACAGAAAGAAGTATAAACAAAAGAAAAAGTTATCTGAAACTGACACCAAACAAACATACATGCATCTTCAGATCAGTTGTCTTGTGTGTACTGATCCAGGGTAACAGGTCACACTGATCAAATGTGTCAGAGCAAAGATTGTGGCCTTTTCTGGGAAAATATCCAAGATCTGCTCAAAATGTATTTAGCATGAAATGTGCTCCTACTGTGTAATGGGCAGGTCTTCGATCTCCAGAAGGACTCCCTTCTCATGGAGGCGAGCGGCTGTGTAGGTGAGTATAGGCTGCTTGACCTTCTTGCCTTTACTGTCTGCTGTCTTTTTCCCATTAACCTGACTGAGATCCAGAGGACACCAAAATCAACACAACACGTTTCCCCATACAGAGTCTTTATCTGTTGTAAGTTGTTGTATGTGCTTGTTGATTCCTTGGTGAATAGTATATAAGTGTGTGAGTTACCTGGCAGTAAGGTTTTGCAGGCAGGTGGAGATATATTGGCTGTAGTAGTCAACCTGCTCAGAGTGAAAAGAGCTCTTGCAGTGCAGACTGTGCAACGTTTGTCTGAGCTTCACAAGTTCAGCCTGGCGTCTCTGTCGATACAGACGCTGGTGACGTATATCCTACGGAAGACACAGAAGTGTGTAACACAAATACAAAGGTGAAACCGTCCAATGGCTAAAAAAAAAAATAATAATAATAGTAATGAATATAACAAATACATTAAAGTGTTCAATTATTGCTTATTTAAAAGTGATCTGCCTTCAGTAATATCCAAATTCCAATTCATCCGGTTAATAGCTGAAATAAAGCCTTTGGTTTTCACAAGCTGTATTTCAATTTTGAAGATGGCTACAATAATCAGCTGGGCCTTAACCTGCATTTCTACAGAAAGTATAAATGGTCAAATTAGGAAAGAGTGTGCAACAGTAATAAGGGCAATCAACATTAAAAATTATTTATTGTATTTATTAAACTTACTAATAAAAACACATTTCTGTGTTTTGAAGGTAGATATAATGCAAATGTACTAATGCACACTAATAAACCTGAGCTCTTTATGTATTTTCAAGCCCAATGCCACACCCAGGCATAATCAGACACCCACAAAAACAAATGGGGGTTGACAAGGATAAAATCATTCTATTTGGTGGACCGCCTACCAGGTCGACCTAGAAGAGGCATTATCCTTTGCATTTTCCTCTGCTTATGTTGAAACGCGCATGCTTGAATAGAAACACAGGGAGAGGAGGGCTGCTGAGTTTGTCTTATTTTATGTGGGTGTGTGTCTTTGCCTGGAATATTGTAAAGGAAAGTCGTGAGGTGACATTTTCTGGTGTTAGTGTGTTTATAATAAGGCATAAGGTGGCGCAAAAATATTTGGTAGAAGACCACACTGTTTCTGGGCAAACCATTAAGTTTATGTAGCAGGCACATAAACCTTAACTTTGTCAAGGAACGTGAGTGTGTGTACCTTGGCGATGAGCTGCAGGATCTGAGTCTCAGAGTCTGGTGGAGTGAGCACTCCCAGAGTCTCCAGCCTCCTCAGGCTGCGCTGGATCTTACGCTTTTTCTCCTCCAGAGTCAGGCTGCTGTCGGCAATCAGAGACTGGTTCCTCTTCATCTTTTCTGGTGTTCGGGCATCCCGCTGTGCCCGGCGGTGCATCATCCAGCCATGCTGCACCTCCTAAACACACACACGCAGACACACAGGGGAGACTAAATGGATCAATGTTTCTGGGCAATTCTGTCTTCTACTCACTTGTGTGTTTTGGAAGTATGGAGGGACAAAAAAATGTGACACAGAGAGGCAGAACCATAGTCTCTATGTAGGTTCTCTGTACCTGATCTTGAGAGATAGAGGAACGCAGAACCTCACTAAGTGTGTCTCCAGGCTGAGCTTGGATGACATCAATTATCAGCTGCTTGGTGCTGGAAAGCAATAAATAAATAAATAAACAAAAACGGCACGTGTGTGGTCTATATAACTAGTGCACAGTCACAATATGAAGTTCATCTTTCCAAAAAGACAGACAGAATTGACAAGCCTCCAGCTTTACCTCAGCAGAAGTCCTCTGGCATCAGGTTTGTCATCTGAATTTTTAAAGATATCAAACTTGCTGGTGAGGGTCAGGGAAACTTCCATTTTATTATACTGAGCCAAAGTCTGCTCCAGATTTGGATCTGCAGAATTTATAACTCCCTCTCCTGTGTCACAATTAAAAACACAAGTTAAAAACAAACACTATAATAGGGGAAAATATATGCAAACTAGCTTAATAGTAAAGATATAGGATTTACAAGAAACTAAAAATACTTGAGCACAGACGTAATAGGTACAAGACAACATAAGCCTTTAAGGCTTCTAAAAGGTTTCATCATAAAGTTATTACACATTGACTAATGTTCAATACACTCTCCTACAAGTCCTGACAAACTTAACAGTGTTAAACAAAATAGTAGAGAGAACATTGCTATACCATTATAATCATTATACATGAAAGCTGACACATACACGTTCACTAGTAATTTTTATTAAATATGTTTCAAACAGCACAACCCGATACCCACCTCTACTACTGTAAAGAAACCAGATTCAAATTTTCTCTATAGTGCAGTTTCACCATACCTGAATGTTTTTAATATAACTGAATTATGCTGAAATTTCCCTGTATATATAGAAAACAGCAAAATAACATATATACAGTTTCAATAGCTATAAACTTGGGCAGTTCTTCATAAATCATAGACAGTCATAAATTATATATGGACTATTTTTTTTTTTTTTTTTAAAGGGCAATGACAGAACGGAGATGTTAAAAAGGTTAAACTATACTAAGAATAGTGTCAGGAGATTAAGGGTAGGGTGGATATTTGGGGACAGACTGACCGACGAGGGCTTGGACAGAGGGCACCTTGCCCAGGTCCCTCAGCAGCATGAGGAGAGGGTCATTTTGTTCAGGACACAGCGCGTCCTGGTGCTCCAGTAGAAGCTACACACACACACACACATTATTTTAGCAAATATATTTATAGTTGAATAAAACATAGAATATAGTCAGACAGTCAAATATAGAGAATAGAGAATGAAAATGTTAAAAGAGAACATGAAAAGAGAGCAAGGGAGGCTCATACCTTGTGTGTGTTAATAAGTTCTCCGATAGAAATATAGATGACAGGTTTGTTGAGGATGACCATCTCTGAGTATTCATCAATGTTAAAGCGCTCCTCAGGCTCAGGAACATCACACACTGCATGTAGGAACTTTCTGTGAGGAAGATGAAGAATATTCTTTTTCAGTAACTCTAGAACACAAACTCAAAAAACCCACTGATGTATTAAAGGGAATAAAACATATAAATTAAAGTTTTCACTATTAAACTTCTCACTTGAACTTGGCGTGGGTATGTGTGATGTAGTCATTGAGAGCACGAAGATGTGCAGAATCTCCATGAAAGTGTTTGTGCGCTGCACTGTGCTGCAGGATTCGGGCAATTGAGCCAAGAGTTCTTCGCTGGTCCGGAAGCAGATTGAAACCTACTCCAAACTCCACCACATCAAATCCATCTGGGGCCACAACCGCTGGGTTCATGTAGCGATAGTACACAAGGTTACCTACAATCTGACCACACACATACAAGTTAGTTACATACATGCATTCAGATTTCAACTCTCCAAAAATTCTGTAATTACAGCAATATAATACAAAATCAAGACTGTTTCAGAGAAAAATAACTTCTGCCCTGTCTGAAAACATGGGATAAAAAGAGGGTCCTTAGTAGTGCTGCAGCTTATGCAGATTGCAGACATTTTAAAATTGTCACATCTTTTTGCCTGAGCCTCTCCAAATGCAGTGCGGGACCTGAGAGTTTTTATTTTTGTTGTTGTTGCTTTTCTATGAAAATGCAAAGACCAGGTTATTCAGAGTATAACATACAATTAAAAGAAATAATTGTACTTATTAAACATGGTGGAAATGAGAATGAAAAAAAAAAAAAAGAAGCTGTGGCTCATTCTCATTTAAAGGAACAGGTGCTGAAACCAGTTATTTTAAACAGGTCTATGTAGACAGGTGGAATAAGGGGCTATGTTGGCCATTTGGAACTGTGACACGACTGACACTACATGGTACTGTGAAAACTTATTGAAAAGAGGTGTATGTCCCATTTAAATACAGTAAGAAAGGGGAAATGCTTACCTTGTACATCTCATCTTCACTGGCCTGTGGAAACTTCTCATACAGGGAGTCTCTCAGAACTTTTGCAGTGTAGCGCAACCCATACCTAAACACACAGAGCCATTATAGCCACTTTTAAGAAGGATTAGGCTTTAAAAGACTTTTTGTAAAACAACTTAAAATAGCTTGTCACTGAGACGCACGCTGATGTGGCGTACATATATTGAAGCACACAGGATGGAAAGTCACTTACTTCATCATTTACATATTTTTTTCCCCCTTCCAAATATTTTGTTACATGTTTCATTATCTCAATTCTCAATATCTCAATCAACTTGACATTCTCTCCATTTCAGAAAAAAGCATACTTCTGCTCATTTCAGCTTTTAAACTGCTGTTTGAAATGAAGAATTAACACTGAGTTATGGTTAGAGCGCTGGTCATTATGGTGTTCCTGTCTTATAAAATGTCTGTTAAACCTATCACATACAGGCAATTAATGTTCAACTGAGGAAAAAGTAAAAATTAGTAGAAAATTTGTATAAAAAGGACCGCAAAGGGGACTGACGCAATCCTTACTTTCAGAACTGTTGTTGTTATTAATGCAAGGGAACACTGAATTGAGCATTGGACATTGGACTGAGAAGGGTTTTGGACACAGAAGGCACCTTGACCAGGTCCCTCAGCAGCAAGAGGACAGAGTCATTTATGTGAGTAAATTTAATATATATGTGTGTACATACGGCAGTTTATTAAGGTTGCTGGTAATGGCGTGGAGTACACGGTCTGTCAGAGTCTTCAGGTTAGTGATGGCAATGTTTAAACGCTGCTGCACCTCTGGGTGGCTCAAAGCCTGCTCAGCACTCACTTCATATGGCAGAGAGCTGTGAAAGCATAGAAATAAAACACAAAGAAAAGTTCTAAAACATAAACTGTTGCATGGAGCATTTACTCAAAACTAGGGATAAACCATAATATATTTTTATTACTTATTATAGTATATTTTTATTTCTGTACAGTACTTTAATTCCTGATATTAAAAAAAAAAAAAACATATTATATGAGCTAGAAGATTTAAATGAAAGGATTTGATTTTCTACATCAGAACTGGCCAAAAATTCATGATGAGCACAGTATCCCTTGTGAAAAGCAGATGTACTAGTGCATGCAGTACTGACCTCTTGTGGCCAGTTTGACTCTCAGTCTGGTTGATCCAGCTCTTGTAGATTTCCACAGGGTCAGTGCGGATGCTGAGTGTGCGGTCCTGCAGAACCTCACGCACTGCCGGACCCAAGATTTCCCTCAGCGCATTCTGGCCACGGGCATGACGGTAGAAACTTACCAACATCTTTATAACTGTGGGATTCCCTGTCACAACCTCCTGAGGCTGGTCTACCTTCAGTCTATAAAATGCATACACATTTGTTATAGCACAAGAGTAATCAACAACATGGTAGAAAGTTTGCTTAAGTGCAGTGCGATGTAGACATAAATGTGTGTAAACTGTACTTAATCTCATGACGCAGGGCAGCAGTAAAGAGCTGCAGCAGTAGGTAAGCTTCTCTACAGTCAGAGCCGTAGTTAAAAAGTGTGAAGATAACAGTCTCCATGAAACGTGTGCTCTTATTCTGTGGCATCAGGAAGATGAGCTGGGCCAGGTACAAAGGCTGGGTCTGAAAATCCACATAAAGATAGTCAGCACAAATCTGTAATAACATTCTCCTAACTGATTGGGTCATTTAAAAAACATTATTTTGTTTTACAATAAAAAATTGTATATAGCTGAAATACATAAAGCCAATAAATATATATATAAAAAAAAGTTACTTTTATTTACTAATCTATTTGGATCTAGTTCCAATGTATCAGTATTAGCAGAAAATGATATTAAAAATGATCAAACCACACTGGCCTAGAACTCCCATATCAACAACTATAAGATAAAGTGTACCTGAAGCAGATAGAAGAGATGCTGATAGGTCTCCAGCTTTTCTCGTTTGTCTTTACTCAAAGACTTCAGTCCTTTGTGCTTCTCCAAAGCCATCATGTCAGACAGCTCTTCTTTATTCTTCTTAGTTAGTTTTTTATGGTGTGATACTACCTCCTACAAGCAAGGATTATATATAAAATTATCATATTTAAAATTGTAAAAACGATTTGCATCCTTGTACAAGAAAAAAAGTGTCATAAAGTCAGCATCTCTCTATGCAGTCCCAACCTGCAGTGTAACGCGGTTGCGGACCAGTAAGCCAATCTTGAGGTCCATGAGGTCCAGGTCGGCTTCCAGCTGCCTATTAGAGCGAATCGTGCGCACCACCTCCTCTCTCAGACGCAGCAGCTCCCCCTCCTGTCGTATATCATCATCCCCCAGCTCCAACAGGTGGGCAAATTTCCGCACTACAGACAGTGGGGGAGTGCTGGAGTGCACTGCACCAGCACATACATACAGACAGATACACATACAAACACATTTGTGAAAAACACAAATGGGAAAGAACATTTTAAAAAGGGCTTTTGTTTATGAGAACCACAGAACATACCTAGCATTCTATACTCTTCACGGGCTTTACTGGCTCTGAAGAAAGCTTGAATCTTTATAATGGCACCCACCTAGCAGAGAAACAAAATACAACACAGATTTTGTTAGATATTCTTCCAGAAACATGCTAAAATCTAACTTGCAGCTAAGCTAAATAATGAGGCAAGACTCACATGTCTCCTAAAGTAGTGTTTGCGAGCAAGGTATCTCCTACGTTCCAGCCACATCTTAACTGTAGCCTGGATCTGAAAATGTACAAACAATTACCTCACATGAAAAAAAGAGCCCTTCTGTGGACTTTAGAAGATTATTATATGTTCTCACTTTGACCACTGCTCTCCAATTTTGGTAAAGGTGCTGTAGTCTTCTCCTATAGGCCCTCTGCTGTAGGAGCCTCCTCCAGTGAGACTGAGACACACCCAAGAAAAAAACAAAACAGACAAAAAGAAGCAAAATGAATAGAGGAAAAAAAAACACACATTTAGAAAACATTACTATACTTTGATGACCATCATTCAATAATGTAAACCTACAGTTTTACAGCAATAAATTTACACCTACAATAGTGATGGTGACTCACCTGAATTGTTATGATGGCTGGAAGATGGGTGTTTAGGAAATGCATGCGTTCAGCAAGTTTCTGTCTGAGAAGGAATCCACGTGCATGGGCCTGCAGCTGCATAACCATTCCCTCACTGGCTTTCCACTGCACATCTCTACTGTGGGCCAGAGTTACACTCTTGCACACCATCTGCAGAAGTGTAAGGAGAATGTGCAAAAAGTGGTTCTTATTCATCAAAATTGCATACAAACACAGCACAGACTTGAAGGGAGCAGATCTGAATGCAGATCAGGAGAGTTTTATAGTGAGCCAACAAAAGAAGATGAATTTAGACACTTCTGTTTCAGTGAGTGTGCTCATTGTTGGAATCTAATGAGCACTTTGTGGACACCTTACCTTACAGACGTTTTATGTTAAAACTATGACAACTGGAAATTATGTCATTATTACCTAAAAAAGTATTATTATAGCAATGCATTATATGCTTTTATTGCACTAGTTGTGTTTATGGTTCATTTTTTGGGTAGTATCAGTAGTTCTATAATAAACACACAGTGCAGTGCCATAAAACCAAAAAGGTGAGTAGGTGGAAAGTACATATTTAACAGGGGACATGTAAAGAAAGATTTCTATTTGTATTTTATAAAAAGATACCCTTCTGTGCTTTGATTATTCACATTAAGGCAGAGCTTGAATACCTGGACTTCTTCATGGTTTAGGAAAACACTGTTCTGTACAAAGCCCTGTGGTCTCTCCCAGGTTCCCTCCAGCTTCTGCAGATGGAAGTAGTAAGAGCTGCCATCTGGAGTCTTATTCCTGAGCCACTGGCTTTTGTTATCACCTGATCAGAAGCAGAAACACATCAGCTTATACTTTTCAGTGCACTCAAATGGAGAGCATTATAGTTTGCCCAGGAACTCATTTTTCTCTGTATATATTAACACTGCAAAGGGCTCTGAAGTAGTTTAGTGGTGAAATATATCCAAAATATTGACACTCACCCTCCATGGCTTTTGCCCGGAGCAAGGCAGCTAGTTCAGTCTGATACCCGTCTGCACACTCTGCCACTACACTCCGAAGTGCCACCTCTGGAAGACGTAGTACTCGCAGAGTCTGTGACGGCTTTCCTTCTTTCACTGCCTGATTGACAGCAGCCAGGCCCAGAGACACTGAAAGCAAAAACCACACATAATATTCTATTATGAATAATAAATAACTAAAATAATGTATTAATGCAAGTAAATAATAAAATAATATAATAAAAAAATATATATTTGTATGATCAAAAAGAGCATAAAAAAAGAAATATCTAATATGTTTTTTTGTGGTGGATATGTATAAAATATACTGAACTCTTCAGTGCTCTGTGAGTGTCCTGATTGGCTAGTCTCACACCCTCCTGAATGTCTGCTAACCATAGCTCTGCTGCAGGGTCCCGACTCAGCTGTAGGTAAACAATTCAACAAAAAGATACACAGTATCACACATTTAGTCAGAAGAATATAATTGAACAGTGTAATAAATTAAAGAGAAAGACTTTGTTCACAATGTACAGCTTATCTTCCAAAATACCACACCTCTGCTTTGTGCTTCTTGATACGGGTCAGTACGTCATGATAGCGTTTGCCGTTTTGTGGCTGCACATCTGTCAGGCCACTAGAGGGAAGCATCAGTGCAGCCAAAGTTTTCTGAGGCTCATTCCGGCAGAGGGCCTGGTTAATCAGTCCTATTGTCAGGATCTCTTTTTCCACAGGAAAGAGAAAATACAACAGCATATAGAATTACAATATACACACAATGAGAAAGGAGTGAAAATAAGCATTATTCGTTAATAAATGAAAAGGCAGCAGCATGCACTCACGGTCATTCTCCTCCTGAGCTGCCACATTGACCGTGTTGAGTCCAGTCTGGAGCTCATTCCATGTCAGAAGAGCTCTACCTGCCTTACTCTTCAGTTCACAAAGCTCTTCAAAATACCTGAATTGGGAAATAAATTAAAATACATAAATTATATCTAAAAAGTATTTTAAATGATATATACACATCTCCAAATCCAGCATGAAAGACAGGAATCCAGTTGTCACAGCAAAAAACCTTTGCATTTGTAATTTAATGCCTGACCTTTGCATTAAGCTTTCGTCAATGTCAGAGAGGCCAGCTGCAGGGCTGAGCAAAGTGGCAAAAAATGCTCCCATATCCTTGGCCTCCAACGCCTGGTTTATTAGAGCGACTGCAGACAGCATTTCTACAGCTACAAACAGCTCCTCCTGTTGCAACTCCCCCTAAAAACAGAGCAAATTCAGCATGAAAAACCTTACTTTGCTTAAGTTTAAAAAGAAAAAAAGAAAAAATCCTCCACAGATCATGTTAAAGGAAAAACAAAATTTAATGATATGTATATGCATTTAGTAGTCTGTGTGTCTGTTGTTTTGGACTCTAGTAACACTTTTGTCTTTTTGGTTCTAGTAACATTTTACAACTATAAACTTTTCTTACATGTAAATAATAAAATGAAATAAAAATTACAAGCTTCAGGCATCCTATTTGTTAACTTTCATGAGACTTTTAAAAACTGTATTAAACTACTCTCGTTCCTATCTGTAACGCTGAACAATTCACACAACTCTAAATGTGCATGGCTACATACTAATTATGCAGAAGGTTGAACACTGCTTAAAAGTACTTGATTCTCAGGCAGATTCAACCACAGAAATCCATGAGA
The DNA here is from genome assembly GCF_029633855.1 of Hoplias malabaricus. Lineage (NCBI taxonomy): Eukaryota > Metazoa > Chordata > Actinopteri > Characiformes > Erythrinidae > Hoplias > Hoplias malabaricus. The sequence goes on from NC_089809.1 coordinate 20,576,211, forward strand.
TATATTAGCCACCTGGGGGCACTGCTGTTGCAGATGCAAGAGCTCTCCCTGGTAAAGTCCAGCTGCAAAAGGGTAGACATCTGGGAGGTGAGCGTCTGGGTTCGTTAGAGCACGCACTGTCTGACGTGCTTCACCGCGTCGGAGAGCTTCGTTTATCTTGGACACTGCCTGAAGCACTGTGTGCACACAAATACCCAGTCAACTGCTGCTAGTTACACAAAAACAAAGAATTCAAGGTTTGTTTCAGGGCTTCAACTAACTTGCTTGGGAGCGTTGAGCATCCTCATTGGCTACACTGACACCTTCCTGCAGTTCATCCCTCTCCAGAGGGTCCACACATCCCAGATCCTGTTGAGAACACACACATGGGAATACCTTCATAAAGCACTATAGTCTCTCAAAAGGAAACACATCCTAGGGATAACAACCACACCAATTACATACTACATTGGCTGTGTCAGTCTTTGATTACAATAAAAATTATAGGAACACACAAACATTTATTAAAAAATTTTAATTAAGTTATTTATTTACCCCCCCCCCCCTCCAAAAAAAAAAAATTATATATATATATATCATGTTAATAATTTATTTCTGATATTTCCAGTTCTATATATTCAGAAAGTACTTTCCAAGTATTAGGCTTTTTTTGTGTTGATATTCATTTTGAGTAAGTGCTGTAATACTAGATAATAAAGTTTCACATTTCTATCTGACATGCCCAGCCATTGCAGAGATTTATTAAAGTACACCAGAAGCAAACCTGGTTTTAATGCAGTAAAGAATTTATTGAAAAAAAGGTATTGGATGATGACTCATAAATCAATACTTAATACAAAGCTGCCCTATATAAGCTTAGCCTATTTGGTCCAAATTAAATTAAGTAGAACTATTGAGTTTGGAGTGCAAGAACACAGTTAAAATGGGCCTTCCTGCAGATGAGTCACTCTGAAATAGAGTTCAGAATCAAAGGTGTGGGATCACAATGGAAAGGAGTTTTTCAGACGTCAGTCTGACAAATCAACAGAAGAATTAACCTCTAAAGGTCCAGCTTAGACAGGGTATCAGAGTTTTAAGCTTTCAAATCCAAACATCAGCATTTTATGAAGCTATAACTTTCTCAAGTGCCTAAGATTTTTGCACTGTGCTGTAATATATAATTGGAAAGCCCAGTTGTTTAAAATGACACACAACTGTTGTGAATTTGTTGTTCAAATTCATTTTACCAGACTTGAAACAAAGTAAACAATGCAATGTGTATCACAATAGACACATCACTGATAAAGGTAAGAAATGTGTCAATAGAACGTTCCATAGTTTCACTTAAATGCACAAATTGCAAACTGTACTATAGATAAACTATAATATTTTCTGATAAACATTGAATAATTTAAATAATGATAATACAAGCATTAACATTAAAAACAATTGGTGTATCCACTCTATTGTTTAAGAGGGATTTTGTCTTAAAACACTAACAACGTTACAAAATTTCACATTGTGATCATTATTTATCAATGTTATATAAATATTTTTTAAAAATTGTGATAAATTTTTTGCCATATTGCCCATATATATTAGCATATTGCCTACCCTACAGTAAACTCCACATTGTAGGTTTGAAAATATCCATTCATGCACTGAACTGTTTAACAGCAGGTTCTAAAACAAATCCCAACACTTGTAGCAGAGACATTAATTTAGCCTGAATAAAAACAATCTTTCTTCACTGTTTAAAAAATGTTTAGCAAACTATAAGATGTGTTAGGTTGTAGTTTGTCCTCTCCTTATCGACAGAAGCACCCTGAAGTGCATGCAAAGGTCAGATTCTCACCAGGGCTTTCTGCTCTCTGTCTGATGTGAGCTGTTCCAGGTACCAGTCAGCGTTGTCTCTGTGTAGTCCTTTAAGGGCTAAGCTAGGGCTCTGTAGGGCTGAAAGCAAAGCCAAGGAATCGGCACATTCTACAGCCTCATCCACAAGCTCCACAGCTGCTCGCACTACAAAACAAACACATACACCTCACCACAATGTCAAAGAGAATGTATAGAATGAAGTTAATTATATTGTGCAACTCACCATTAACTTTAGTGATGCTGTCTTGAATTTCACTCTGGGTCAGGTACTCTTCATAAATGTCCTTCTCCATAGAGCCATTACCCTAAACACATTGAAATAAGAATTTTAATGGCCACATATTTTATTCTCTGTTTGTAATAAGGGCGATTTGAAAAACAGAATTCTGAGCGTCCCTCACTTTAGCAGATGCCTGGGCTGCTTTGTGAGCACGACCCTGGCGCAGCATCTCCTGATAAATGGCCATAAGTGGCTCTTGCAGGTTGGTGAGCATGGCGTTGGGGTTGTACATCGCTCGTGCTGTGTCCTCCACACATCCTCGCTCTACAGCCTCATTAATTGCTATCACTGCTGCATGCACTGTACACAAGAGGCAAAGTCAGCTGAAGAGAGCTTCATGTTCTAAATTTAGGCTGCATTTCAGACCAGATCAGGTGGTCTTCTAAAAAAAAAATGTCTAAAAATTTTAAGCAAATAAGCTCCTGAGGAAATAACTGTTTTTACAAGGCATTTTACAAGGCAGAGCTTTTCCAGAATACATTTACCAATGTTACCATTTTACTTTAGTGGCTTACTCTATGAGACAAAAACTGCTTAGTTTTATAATATTTGTCTCTGAGGTCATACAAGCTCATCCATTTTGGACCATTATGTCAGATAATTCCACTAGACTTTACCTGTATGTCCAACAAGCAATCATTCCCTGAAACTACTTACCAGCACCACAACATCCTACCAAAACCACAGTCTAATCTACATGGCAAACAGCATCCATATAGACATCTGTACAGTCGCAAGAATATTAACCATTAACTGTGACTTAATAATTCTTACCAGCAGCCTCATCCACTGAGAGCTCATTAGCTAGGATTCCTCCAATTTTGCCAAATGCAGGCATCTGGATTCCATATTTATCCAGTTCCAGCTTCATGTTGTTGATCTCTTCCTCTGGATGAAGGTAAAGAAAAAAACTGTAAAAACAAGTCTTTAAAAAAAGTCTATGAAACTGTGTATTCAAAATATTGTTTTACCAGTGAACTTGACTTTGCCACACAGATCGTGAATCTGAGGAGCCAGACCCAGACGAAAGAGGTAAAGGCTACACAAAGAAAAGGGGAAGAAAATAATCAAACAGAAAAAAAAAAATGAAATATTTAACAACATTTTTAACCATAACATTCATTACAATCAAAGGAATATATTTTTGTGCAGTCATCCCTCTGTAACCAGTTTCCACATTGAAAACATTTGAGAACAATATCTAGAAAGTTTCTATGTGGTGTAATTTCTCCAAAAAGCCATACACATTAAAATACAGAAGTGTGCATGTGACACAAGTACACAGAAGATTACCTGTGAGCAGAAAAAAATACCCTGTAAAGAAGCACCCCTGCTCTATACACACAAATTATCTGACGGGGTCTGATTCCTCCAACCTTTGAAAAGACTATATTGAAGGAACACACATTCAAGGAGGGTCCAGCCTGTGCTCAACATGACCCAACACCTGTGTGGACCAAAAATGATCCCGGAACTTATACACTGCCATGCCCATCTGCACCATGCAAACACATGTGCCTAAAGCTAATTTCGAAAACCATGGTTGGTCCTTGAACCAATCTCTGTGGATACAGAGGGTAGAAGGTACTTCATTTCAATGGATCTTTAATAAAAACTGTTGGTACAAACCTAAAAGCATGAATACAGTAGACAGCTCGGGGCATATTCTTCTTGTCATAAATATCTGTGGTTTCAGGGTGGAAGATCTGAGGGGGAGAAAAAAATTAATTAAATAAAAGAAAATATATATATATATATTACAGGTATATTGGCAGCTGATATATGATGCACACATCATTAATTATTTGAAAATAATATTGATTTGATCTCTAATGGACAATAATTACATATTAAGAATGTCCCTGTGTTTAAGGGCCTTTAAACTTCATTTTAATGAGAGCATAATGGTTGTGATTTTTTTGTTTGTTGATTTAAACCTAAAACAACTCTCTAACATTACCGATTTCTGGCCTGTCTTTATCTCTTAGACATAAACAGGCTTTTTTTTTTTTTTTTTATATTGTAATTAATTCAAAAAACAGTTCAAATGTAAAACACAGCTTAGAACGTCATTCTTAACAGACTAACAAGAGACTGGGGCCAAGACCCTTAATGACCCATTAACCATTGTAAATATGTAGAATAAATAAGTTACGTTTGTGTCTGTTAAAGTATTTTAAAAAATAAATAAATAATAATAATAATAATAATAATAATAAAAATCCCTTTTTAAAGAATGCAAAATGACCAATAGGGCCACAAAACAGTTATCATTTTGGACTAGAAATGTCATATTGCTACATCAATAATTTATACCAAATATTCACATGTTAAAAAAAAAAAAAAACTTTTGAAAGGAGTATTAAGTAAAAGTTCACTTAAATACAATAAGCACATTAAAGAACATAGGATCTGAAGTTACCATTGGGAGTCCAACCTCTACCATTGCATTCCTCCAGTGATTGATATTATCAGTGTGACGGAACTGCAAGCCTACCGCCTATGGACACAGAGATGCAGGTGATAACATTGTGTTGGCTTACATTCATGCAAATTTGTGATACTATATTACACTTAATATATATTTATGAATAATTTGTCTACACTTAAGTGTGTTCTTAATTAAGGAAATATCTGTTTTTTAATAAGACAAAATGGTAATATCTGCCATAATATACAAGTTTTCTTTTGTTTATTCATTTTAAAATCACAGACCTTGTAACGTTCCTGGTCGAGATCATAGATCTTCTTGAGAGGAACTACATTTGGAGCAAAGCAGTGGCCAAGCTTTGCCAAAAGAACTCCATTCCTAAGTGCCTCCTCCAGCTCAGTCGGTGCTGGAAGCTCTTCATTCAAGCAGGCCTCCATCCACCTGTTTAAAAAAAAATAGTCAGTAAAATTTGGAGAACGCAGAAAGAGCAAAGAGATTTAAAGCAGTGGTTAAGTGTTGTAAAATAATAATAATATTATGAAGAATTTCACCTCTTTGCCTCTTCTAAGCGACACAGATACTGGTACGCCACATTTTGGATCCGTTGCTCATCCATTTCATCGGCAGTCAAACGTTCATCTTTAAAATAAGCATGGCAGGTGAAAGAAATTAAAGAATAATGAAATGTAAATATTCACATGACATGAAGCTTCACAACAAGATGATGGATTGATTGATATAGATACTTTATTGATCCCAGAGGGAAATTAAAAAGATAATGATAATAGATAAATGTAATATTTTGACAGTAGTGTCAACCTTCAAACCTTCCATCTAACACTTATGAACAACACTCTTTTCAACACTATACGGTTGCGTAGACCTTAGGACAGTTCAATAACAAATATATATAAATTTTTTTTTTTGCTTTCTGTAATGAAACACGTAATTGGATATGTACTAATGATAATACATATAACATGCTCAGAAATTAGAAGACGATTAGTACTACATAGGACATCTGTTGGCAACAATTATTTGCAAGGCCCAACATCTGACAGCTTAAAATCCCTAACTGTTACCCCTTCACATGATAACTGCACATATTAATTAGCGAGAAGGTAGGACTTTTGCATGACCTACAAATCACCTGAACATTTTAAGGGATGTTATTTACATGGCATCTAAGATATGAGGATGTCAGAAATAATAAGGTTTACAGTTACTTACAGCCAGACCGGTGTCCAACCTCGGATTCACCCATTTTCCCCTTCGTTTCTGGGAGCTTCAACAACACAAACGCTCTCTAGACACAACGATGAACATTAACTTGCAAAAACCATATGAGCCCTAATATTTACCACTTCAGTTAAATCGCTTTCTAAACCTAAAAATCCAATTCGCTCTATAGAAACCAATCTTTAAAAAAAATAAAAACTCGTTATTTGGTATATCAAAATTTCACCTCGAGGTAAACTGTAACGTCTGTTTGAATGTCGGAGGGACTGTTTACTCTCAGACAGGTTTGAATATCCCGCCGCGCTCTGATTGGCTAAAACCGATGAGTCATTTTCTGTTGAATAAATCAGGAATCGATTCTTCGCTTTGAAGAATCGTTTTGATTTAGACCTGATGACGCTGTTGAAAAGATTGTTGTATGATTATACGCCACAACATGTAGGTTTCAAATAAATGTTTTAAAACGTCAGTTTAAAATTTAATTTAAAATAACACTAACATATTTATTTCTTTATCTCTTTTTTGGGTTATGACTTTGAAATATTTCTGCATATTTATAGAAGTGAATGAGCGCGAAAAGTAAAATGGGGAAAATTTTAAGAGGTCGTATTATATTTAATTAATTGGAATCCAAAAGTATGTAACCTTTGCTTCGGACATAAGATAAATTTAGGAACTGAATATACAATGCATACACTACACAATTCCCATAGTTTATATTTTAAAGTTATTTCTATGCTTCTCTGTAACTGATAAATATACTAATTTTTATCTCCAATAACAGCAACTACATTTTTTAATAACTAAAATCAAACTTTCGTGACACGTGATCCCGCCTCAAATTTGCGTGGCATTGTGGGTGTTGTAGTCCAAAATTTCAAAATAAACCTCTGCGCGATTATACTCGTTTAATGAATAGGAACATTAGCTAAATGTGTACACATTATATATTTAAATTACGTTTTTCGTCTTTATTTATTTTTGTTTAACTCTACACTATCTTGTTGCCATAGAAACACAGGTAAACAGCCGTGTGATCAACAGGAGAGGTTTGAACACCTGCTATGAGTCAGTTTTTAGTCTGGAGATGAACCTGTATGCCTGTATGTTCATCCAAACCTTCCTGGCTTTATGGGCCCCGTAAAAAGGATGTGCGTCAGCCGTGAATTTCTTTTAAAAATGTCTGCTCTCTCAAAAAGGGTAAGTGGAAAAGTATTAACGTAACTTTAGTAAGATAATTGACTACTTTAGCTGCTAGCTTTATATAGTCTGTGTGTCTAACATAACCCGAATATTATACCTAGGACAAAATATTCTCTTGATTGCTTTCTGAAATTATAACGCAGTTTACTGGAGTCCAGACATGTATTTCTCCTATGTTGAACTACTGTATGAATTCTTTGGCCACTGTGTGGAGAGGTGATACCTAAGACCAGTGATAAAACATTCATTAGTAAAGTGTGAATCCTCACAGCTATTCACAACCACAGTAACCAAGACGTTTAAACTTTATGTTGACATTGTTTGACTAATGCAGGCTATGATTCTGTCAACTTTTTTCAGCATCATGCCTTGAAACATCTTTAAAGAGCCCATATCTTCCTTATTGTATTTTATAATATATTACAACTGTTTGATTTTATATTCCAAACACAGCCACGAATCATTGTTTTCCAACCCTATTTGTCCCTTAAAATTAAACAAGCTGATTTTATTAGACATTTATACATGACCTCTTTTTAGTCATTAGCTTTGTCTAATCCAAAAAAGCAGTGCAGGCTGAAGCTTATAAATTACTTTGGAATGAGATTCACTGCTATTTGTTGCATTTGCAGATAAATCAGTGATGTCACACAAACAGGATATTCGCTCAATCATGCTGTTTATGGAGTTCCATATAGACATGGTACTGTATTGAAGAGTGAACAGTATATTCTGAAACTTAAACTCAAATTTTGTAACGCAAAATAGATTTGATTTTCCAGAATATGGGCCCTTTAATCTGTCATTCATGTCATGGCCTCTGATGGTTCGCCATCCCGAGACACGCAGAAGAAGAAAAAGAAGTCCAGCAAGAAAGGGAACAGTGAAGACCTTGAGGATGGAGGGATTCAGGTGGACATTGAGAGACTTACAGCATGTGGACACAATGCTCTACAGCAGGGGGACTACTCTGAGGCTCTTGAAAACTTCAAAAAGGCGTTCAAAGCTTCTATGAGTGTAATGTCTCTAAACAAATTGCAACTTTACAAACCTGAGATAATTAAATTAACTTCTTTGATTGTAGATACTGATTAGAAATATGCCTTTGCTGTACACTGGGACTGTCTCAAATGATGTTCTTCCTCCTTTCTCAGCTCAAGGAGACAAAAGTGCAGAGGGCATGTGCCTTTAACCTTGGAGCAGCATATGTGGAGGCAGGGAAGCCCCAAAAAGGGCTGGATTTTCTATCTCGAGCAGAGCCAGGTGAGAGAGGAGAGCGGATGGCAGACCTGCAGTTTAATCTTGCAGCAGCTTACGAGGCCCTGGAAGACCATGCCCAGGCAGCCAGGCACTACCTGCAGGCAGCTCAGCTCTATCGCTCTCAGGGAGATGGCAGCAGTGAGGGTGACACCTGCATCAGACTGGCCCACTGCCACCTGCACAGGAAGGTTAATGCCCTTCTTGACTACTAACTTCGCAGTTATAATTCTAGTCATTGTTTTCAGCTTTAACACTTGGAGTACATGCAAACAGTTTTTTTGCATAACTAATTTCAGAGTCATAAAACACTAAGGAATATCTCTGAATGTTTCAGGAGTGGAGTGAAGCAGCAGAGAGTTACCTGCGTGGAGCAGAGAGTTATAAAGTGGCAGGAAAACCAGCCTCTGCTGCTGTAGCTTTGAAAGATGCTGGAAACCACATGCTACAGAGTGACCTCTTCACAGTAGAAGACATCATCAGTGTGCTCACAGAGTGCTTGGAGCTGAGTGCCAACATCTCAGAGCCAGAAACACTTGGTGAAGTATTAAGAAAATGAATGATAACTGCTTAGTTATAGAAAATGTATTAACACCTAGTTTTTACATGTAGATTTCCTTAAATGGACTGTACCCAACTTTGATAAATCATCTGAAACGCAAAGGATAATTAGGAAGGGATCATGACTGCACTTAAAAAGAAAGTAGTGAAATTTTAAGAAGAATGAGATGTACCTTAATGTGTGTGATATTAACTAAGCTAATTCATTATTGAAGGTAAATTGAACATATAAGGGCTAATATTTAATGTATACACATTATAGAAAAAAATTAAGAAATACCAGAAATAAAGCTGTAATTCAATTGCTGAGTTTGAATCCAAATTCATGCTCTGTGGTTAGAAATGAAATGGTGCATTGCAGAGAAAGTTACCAATAGCTGTATTTACAGCGCTTGACTTGTGGTATTTGTTTTCTGTTCTTTCCAGGTAAGCTTTATAATGCAGTGGGGCTGAGTTTCTCTCAGTTGAAAATGTTTCCTGAAGCTGCTGAGTGCTATGAGCTGGCTCTGCCACTGGTCCACTCCACACCGCGCCGACTGGCCGTGGTGCTACAGAATCTGGGTGCAGTCCACAACACCCTGGCACAGTACCAGCAAGCCGTGGACTACCACAGAGAAGCAGCTGCTCTTCATGGTCAGTCATTAGAACTACCACAGCGTCCTCAGATTATGTGTGTCTGGTAGGATCAGCTACCACAGTCATTTCACTTCCACTGCCACATATGCATAGTACACTGTTCCGCGCGCACAAAAACCTGCATCATTTCAAATTTGATTTTAGAGTTTTATTTCAAAAGAATCTGGTTTTGAAGTGTTTTATTTCCACTTGGATAAAGTCACCTTTCCCATCTTAGGTCTCAGGGTGTGCTGTTCCTATGCTGCTGTGGTCAGCAGCAGTACCAGTGAAAATGAAATGCATAGCTACTGGCCATATGTCAGTCTCAGGGGAGATTGAGAAAAAGCTTACAGCAGCATCTCTCTCTCTCTCTCTTGCTCTCACGCTCTCTCTTCTCTATCTTGCTTTCTCTCTCTTCTCTCTCTCTCTCTCTCTTTCTCTCTCTCCCTCTCTCTCTCTCTCTCTTTTCTCTCTCTCACCCTTCATGACCATACATGAATACTCATGCAATACGTCACTTCTTTTACGTCACAGCATGTGCCACATAGGATTGTGTTGTTGTAGATCCTTTACCGTGTTCATATTTTATGATAATTGTGTAGAAGGGATGTGTTTGTGGAGCAGAATATATGCAGTGTAATGAGACTCATTAACAGATGAGCCATAATCATGAATAACGCTGTAGAAATGTGTTGACCAATTGGCACAATATTCTTTTGTGAGTAGATTATGGATATGATCAGTTCTTTGACAACACTGAACTACTATGTGCATGTTTAAACTGATTACTGAGGGCCTGTACAGAATTATAACCAATGTAAAGTAGCTGTATAAATGGTAGAATTATCTTATAGAATTATAAAAGTTTCTGATTAAATGTTAGTGTGTTGTGCCCTTTTCATATTTTATTAGTTTATTTCACAAGTTGTTTGATATTTTTCACTTCCACTCCTTGTTTCCTTATGGATCTGGTTTGTAACTCTGTCACACATATAATCACCCAGAGGAAAGAAAAAAAAAACTCCTCTGGAGTTTTAGTGGACAACTCATTAAAGGCACAAACTGTTTCAGATTTGCCAAATGAACTAAATCCTACTCTTGCATTATCTCTCCATTATCTCCTTTATATTTTTCTAGTGTGACATTTCTCTTTTTCTCCTAAGGAATTTTAAGACAATCACCATTCTCCTACATGTCTCCTAAGCCATCAACCTATGAGCATTTAATTTTTCCTCTGGGCACTGACTCACTCACATTTAGCAGGCTGAACATTCTTCATAAGGGGGTGCCATAAGCAGTGATGTAGATTTTGATGATTTAAAAATACAACGATTTGCCTCTAACCCACTGGAATATCTGCCACTCCTGATTTGTGCCTGATTTGTGCCTACTCTCAGTTAAAATCTCTAATTAACATAGTGCTATATTTGTATATTGTTGTTTTATCATAGTTAAGCAACATATAAATATTTGTTACTTTTTTCTCATTGCTGGGTTGACAGGATCACTAGGTAGTCGTCGGGCTCAGGGCCGCTGTTTCTGTAACCTCGGCTATGCTCTCAGTGAACTGGGGGACCTGGAAGAGGCAGGAGAGAGCTATCTACATGCTCAGCAAGCTTTCAAAGACAGTGGTATATATTTTATATATATTAATCACAATTTAAAAGCATGAAATTTCCAAATAGCCAAATCTGCTATTCTTATATTATGCTACATTATCAGAACTGTTGTTTATACTGTAGACACGTAACCCAGTAACAGAGCTTGTCAAATTACTGTACATAAGGTGGATCAGCAAACATCCATGTGCATCTACACAATTAATTGTAGACAAAGGGATGCTTTAGTTGCAGACACTTAGCTATTAATCTGAGAATTACTGAGTAATGATTCTGAAGACAGCATGAAACCTATGCAGTTATAAGAGTGAGAAATTGGCATGTCAGCCAACCATAGGCCTGTAGGGCTTAAGAGGTTAACACACTTGCCAGCTCTATTCTTCTCACTACCTCTCTATCATTCCTCTCAATGTTTGTCTCTGTTTCTCTTCTTCTGCAGGTGATTCCTCAGGCCAGTGGCAGGCATGTGAAGGTCTGGCTGGAATCAGAATGAGAATGAGAGAGCCAGAGAAAGCCATACTGTACTACAAACAGGCCCTAGCAGTGCTGTCTAAATGCAAGGTGAGATACCTGATCCCAAACCAGTTAACTAGTCTATATGTAAATTCCATTTTATTTAGCCAAATTCATGCTTTGAGTTTTTTATCCTACTACTTTGATGAATTTCTTTAGAACCTTCCCATTTTGTTTATACTTGCATTATATTGTAGATCCAACTGGCTTGGAGCAACACACATAATCTGCCATAGATTTTTTTGCTAGAGGCTATAAGTCACTGAGCTAGAAACATCAAAATTTGTTAAGTATTGTTTTGGGTTTATTCCATGTTATGGATTTTATAATACAGACCATAATCATGGAACGATGGAAATTCCATCAGCATTTTTCACCATTAGGGCATTCTAATTAGTACATATCTATGCTTTACTGTCTTTAATCTGTTTAAAATATAGAAATGTGCAATGTATTCAATTGATATATTGTAATTGGTCACTGTTTTGGGCTTTTAGGATGTGTCAAGCTCTGTGCATGAACGTCTGGTCAATAAGCTGAGTGAAGCTTTGCAGCTAAAGCTGGCCATGCAGCAGGTGAGGTTTTAAAGAATGAGCTCTGTAGCTGTGCTTCTTGGTCCAATTATAGCTGGGGTTTAGTATCACATCATCATTCTTGTCATAGAAATGTCAAGTGCGGTGATATCGAAATGCCAGACTTTAACATTTTGCTGTGTTTTCACATTCTCCCACACAGAGAGGACACTCTATTCGCAGAAGCATCCAGGAAAGAGGCTTTTACAGACAGAAGCTACGGTAACACACATCTCCACAAGGAGTTAACTCTTCTGATGATGATGAATTCAAAATGTATAACAATTGTAAACTGCCATAAGGTCTGATACTGAAAATCATAATGGAAATGTGACCCTTTGCAACCACATTAGACCACATTTCTCAGTATACATTAATATATATTTTTAACTGAATTTATGCAGGATGACTGATGTACAAAATTCGGAGGAAACTCTAGAAGGGGATCAAAGGAGAGAAGTACTGAATAGCCAGAGGGTAGAGGACCGTGCCCAGGGTAAGACATGCTGCATGGACCAGTCCCACAAAGAAATATGTACATTGTAGCTATAGTGTATATATTTACATCTTGGTGCATTTTGATCCAGTATGTTTAATATTTTTGATATTTAAAATTCTGCATTGCCTACACACATTACAAAATAGAGTATGTTGCACATATTCTACACAGATGCCATTTCTCTAATAAAGATTTCTCAGGATATATACAATATAGAGTATAAGCCATTTCAAAAAATGGCTCTCATTTGAGTATAGCTGCTTATATTAGCATAAGTCCGGCTCTCCCTGTCTACTAGAATGTAGTCAGATGACAGTGGCTACCATAAAAACGAATGAGACCTTCATATGAAAATGAATTACATTTAGTTTTTAGTATGCAGAAGTATATATAAATATATGTTATGAATGTATATATGTAATAAATGATGTTTTTCCTATGTAAATCTTCACAGCAGTATTTAATAAAGAAGGGAGGCTTAAGGAAACATATGGACACAGGAAAACCCATGACAACATGATGATGCCATCAAGCGCAGCAAATACAGAACCGCCTGCTTTCCTGAATGCACTACCAGAGGCCAATAGGTACATGCACTTATATGGTTTAGTATTTAACAATTTGCAGAGGCAAGAATTCTTCTTTATAAAGTTTCTATTGCCTGACTCTACCAATAAATAATGGTGGTTCTAATGCCTTATTGGCATCGAATTACTGTAATAAATGCAGACAATAAACATCAGCTAAAGTAATTGAGGCATAGTTACAGACAGCCATTTAAAGGGATTTTTAAGTGATACATTTGGTGCAAAGACCAATAAAGTAGCCATTCAGGTGCTGAGGCAAATTTTTTCCTGTGCATAAGAAGCTCACAATGGTCTCTAATGAGCATGATTTTCATTTTTGTGTGATTTTATTATTTTTTTTAACCCTAAAAAATGAATCAATCTATTAATCAGTCAACGAGTTGATCAGTTTACTGACCTTACCTTCTAAAGCATGACAAATTACATATTGCTCTGATTTTGAAGCAAAAGTTGTAGAGTATCCTGTGTAAATAATAATAAAAACTAAAACCCCTGAGGTAGTAGGAATAATATATTTTAAATGCCTTTCATTTATCACTTAATCCTAACTTTGCTCCTAACTGCAACATAAATATCTAATATCTACAGTTGGAACTCTATGGGACATTATCCCACGTAACAGATTCTAATTAAAATAATCTTAGTCTAAATAATAACCTAACCCTGGCTTCAAGCCCAATGCTAAGTTTAACCCAGATTATTACAATTTTGAAAATAAACAATTCATTAATATATTACCCTTGATATCTACATTATAATAAGCTATGACTGCTGTGTAACTGAGTGTAGTCAAGCAGTAATATTTGGCAGACAGTTTTATAATGCTTTCTCTTCTGTAGCTCACATAATCCTCTTGGATGTGGCCTGTAAATAACTGTGCAGTTAGCAAAGATGTCAGAATAGCATTAAGTTCTGTCACAATTACCTGAATCATTCAGAGTAATTCACATGCATTTGGGCAGAAACAGAATCTTGTATTTAAACAATATTTCAACTTCCAAAATAATTATTTGTTTTATTATTTCGATTGCATAGAAGCAGTAAAACTCAGTGCATAAGTCCATTTAGCATTAAACTCATTTTTAAACTTTGCTTTGGCACAAAACTCCTCTCAGGAATCATTAATTAAAGTGAATTTCAAGGTGCTCTCTGTCAGCTCACATTATTGTTTGTGGTTATCATGTGTTTTTTACAGGGAATAACATCAGAAATTTTATTTTTAATATAAATATCTCATCTATGGCAGGAATCTGAATAACACATATGAAAAACCTGATGTACATGACAAGAATACCATAGACTCACAACAGGGTAAGTAACACACACACACACACTGGACACAAAATATTTGTCAAGATCTGCTCTTTATATTACATTTAGGATTGTCATAATTGATTAGCAGTAGAGGTAAAACCTATATTTGCAAATATTATACACTTATAATCATGTGCTCATAATTCATACAAAAGAAGATGTTATTATTATTATGCTAAAATTAAGAGTTCTGATAAAATTTAAATTATAAGAGACAGGAAATTGCTGTAATTTATTCTAATTGTTGCTCTAACATATTAGTTAAAATTTAACAAAACATAAACTTAAAAACATGTATATAAGTAGTGGGTTCATCAGGCTATGTTTCATGCTGTAAAAGATTATTTGTGTGCCCAACATGTCACTATTGACTTCAACCAGTTTTAATCAAGCAATTATCTGTGACCGTTCCTATTATTATAATGAAACATTACAATAAAATTCTGTAGTATTTTGTGCCACATTAGTTGTATTAAAAGGCATGTATTACTGCACTGAGCACATCTAACTGACTGAATCTGCTGAGAGATCTTATTTCTTGCTGTAGATGATCCTACGAGGGAAAGCTCTAAGCAGAAGCCAGGAGAGCTGACAAGGTATGGGTCCTTTTCCTTTGCCGATGTTCTGTACCCAAATGTTAATGGTGATGTTTGGATGGATGATGTTGTGATGTGTCTATTTTTAGTGAGCCCCCGGTAGTGGAGAGCACAGAACACTCATCCCCCGTCCATCTTGAGAGTGAGGAGGGCACACCTTTGGACAGGAGATTAAAGTCCAGATTCTGCACAGTTATGTGAATTCTGCCTTGTTGTGCTCACTATCCTTCAGTTTGAAACAACACAATCAACGAGACCTGGAAAAGAAAGGACATCTTTGTGCTGTCGTTAATATTGACTAAATCTGTTGATGCCATATTAAAATATGATCCAGGCATAGTGCTGTCTGTAGATGAAAGATTTGCTGATTTTCTTGGCCTGATTTTTAAGCTTTCATTAGCACCTGCCACAACGAAGAGATAATCAATCAATCAGTGACACAAATCATTCAGTTTTCTGTCACGTCTATGTGATGAGTGATTACCCCAGACTTATAAATGAACACTCTACCAGTGTCCAGAGCAACAATGCCTCTAAGGCTGATTGAGAAATTGCTCTTATTTCTGACTGCTGATGAGACTCTTCCATAAATAAAATAAATAAATCAGTGAGCAGGCTGTGCTCTGTTACACTAATGTCATAAAGGACTGCATCTACAAAACAATCTACTTGTTTGTATGTTGAATTGTTGTTCTTGGAATAAAATATTGGTTTATATGTAAAAATAGATCTAAAAAATATTGCAGGGATAATTGAACTGAAGTTTAATATATAAATAACCGAGGTTTAATAAAAAAATGTAATGTGAGTCCTGAAGCCTGTTTAACTGTTGTTCAGATCAGCAGGCCTAGAGCTATAGCTGTTTATACTGTGTCAGAGAGATAACTGACTATACTGTAAGATTAAATTATCCTATATTAAAAAGCTCTTGAAAAAATAGAATGAACATAAATGAGAATCCTTCTTATTGTATTTTGTAGCTGCGTTTATTGCAGAAAATATTCTGAATGTTTGCATCTTTTAACATACATCTATTGGCCATAAAATAACGGCTCACTAAAATTCAATTTACATTTTCCCCTTAGCCCAGGTGTCAATAAACTTCAGAGTGTCAATATACTTAAATGGCCTTTAAGGCAATTCTGATGGAGGAAAAGCAATATTTCCTTTCTGTGCATCACTATATTGTGTATGTCATTTGTCTGCTGTATAATATTTACACATGGATGCTTGGATGCCATTTTCATGAGCCACAATTCTGAGGAAATTGCAAATGGTGAAATAACAGTGTGGACATGTTGTTATATGTTATGTTATGTTTTATATAAATATATATATATACCCATGCTTAAAAAACAAACAAAAGACCAGCTTTGATCAACATTATGTCTCTGTTTAAAAAAATGAATGTGTTTTCCTTTTGAAAACACACAGCTGTTGAGAAAATGGTTGAAGTGTGGACGGACAGTCTTCTTTCCAATTCACTGCGCATGTGTGAAACCATGACGTCTCCGGCTGGTGCTGATGCCGTGCGCGGGCATATTTATATAGTTTATAGATATTAATTTGCTTATTAAATCTTTTGTAAATAAATGTAAGAATGGGTTTAATGTTCAGTTTAATGGTCAGCTTAAATTCATTTATATTTTCTCTGAGTAACCGCTAAAGTTACTCGACTCGACTGTAAATAAATCCAGTATACACAGTTTGAAGTTTTACTGTAAATATGAATTATTACATCGATTACATCGGTATAGTAAATGTGGTTCGGTTTTTAGGCTGGTGTTTATTACAGTTCCGTTCAATAAGCTTCACCCACACATATTAGAGCACACAGGTGAACAGTTAATTCTCCTGCAGCAGAGAGAGAGAGAGAGAGAGAGAGAGAGAGAGAGAGAGAGAGAGAAAGAGAGAGAGAGATGCTGATAGCGCTGAGCTCCGCCCTACTGCTGCTGCAACCGCTGCTCCACCAGCTCAGAATCAGACGGAGACAACCTGCACCCACCTTCAGATCAACTCCGTTCGCTCTGGGCTTCTTTAGCACTTTCGGGTTTGTGTTTTACTACAAGTTTCTAAGATGGAGAAGCGAGCTGAGTGGGACTGTATTTCTGAAGAAGAAGACGAAGAAGAAAGTAAGTGTTTTTCAGGATAAGGGACGCACATCTCTGGAGGTGAATTCAACACTGTGAGGTAAGAAGTCCTCGCTAATAAAGCAAGACTTAATTTCTCGTGTTCATGTTTAGAGATGTACTCCTGCTTCGGGAGACTATTAAAGTACACTGAATTTCTAGATCTTCTGTGTTTTACGCCCGAGTGTAAGTGAGCTTTAATAACAAGTTTTCATAATGAACTTGAGAAAGATTTATTCCAATAGGCAAGTATTAAATGCTCAGTTCTCAGCCTTCAAATCAAGCAACAATTGCTTTTGGCTTCTCAGAGCTGTGTTAATACTAAGGTTCATGATACATCTTAGTCTAGACCTTCAAATGTATCCATCAGTCTATCCATTCTCCAAGAAATTTAAGGTGCTGCTGCATAGATATAGTCAAATAACACAGAGTTATTGCAGTGGTTCCACGTCTCAAAGCAATGCTGCATGTTCAGTATTCTTCTGAAAGCTTATTCTTCTGAAAGCCACACATCATTTTCAGCTTTAGCCCTCACTGGCATGAGATTTACAGCAGAAGGCTCTGTGAAAATAGAACCCACTCCTGTTGAGCTTAAGCCACTAGCGAAACATTTTTATGTCTACAAGGCACAGGACTTTAATTAAAGGGAGAATTTAAAGCCCAGGGATTTTGAATGGGAGGTGGGAGGCAAAGCCACTTTGTGCAGAGGTTCTGCCCATGGATCAAGTTTGATTCTGAGTTGTGAATGACCATTACCAAGAGGTACATTTTCCTCTTTTCATGAAGTCCTGCAGGGATGTTTCCAAGCAGCTGACCTTAGAATTCTCCAATACGAGATAGATAGATAAATAGATAGATGTAGTACTGTGGAATATTTAGACACCACCCTTCATTGATTTTATTGTCATTTATTTAGTTTGTTACGGTGGAAGGATGGACAGAAACACAGATTTATTTTTTCCAGAGCTGAAGCAGGAATTTGACCCTTTTTCAGTGATGAAAGACTTATGTAAGCACTGTTTATCTGAAGATGAGAGTTTTGTAGTCACGTGCCATGCCCTCCATGTTGCATGGCTTTTAGGAGTCCCATTATCTCTCAGCTTTTATATTTTTTATATATTTTGATAAATATTTCTGAACTACACTTTTGGAAACTACCTTTTTTGTCACTATGTATCTGCTGTTATAGAGACCCTGTATTTTCTTCAAATAACATTGCAAGTGAACAAAAGAACATTGCACTGTAACCAAATTAAATTCCTCAGGTTTAGGGCACAGAAACCCCTCATGGGCACATACTGTAATTGTATTAAGTTTGGCATGGGCTTGGTGGGTGTCCAGTTATTGTTAAGAAGGAGATTAGGAGTTTAACTTAAGTCATTTCTCAGCATGCAAGCTCCGTAACTTCATTACTTACTGAGAGGTATTAAAGTTACTGAGGTGGTTTAGGGGAAAGTTGAAGACAGGGACTTGAATGGTTGCTTAGATGGACGCTTTCTGGTGCATGACACTGTTCTGAACTGTACAGCCTTCAGCTCTGTTGACCCTGGGCCTTTCTGTGTACAATGTGAATGGCTCTGCTGGTCAGGCTCTGAGGGGCAGAACACAAAGAGCATCAGGACAGGCTTTGTGTTGCTCTGTCACTGCTATCAGCTCTTCATCGGGCTTAGTGACAGTCTGCCTCAGGTGAGTATACAGTGCACGAGTGAGAGAGAAAGAGAGAGAGAGAGAGAGAGAGAGAGAGAGAGAGCGAGCGAGAGAGAGAGAGAGAATGATGGTGGCCCATATACATAAACTTTAACAGGAAATGCTCTATGGTCTACAGGTTTTACCTTCAATACACAATTACACAAATACTGAGACACTGCCTCTGGCATTCAAACCTTAGACAGGCCCACCCTGATCCTCCTGTGTACCTTTCTAATAGAGATTCTACACAAAGCTGTCTAATTACTAATTAAATAGAGAGCATTGCTACCTGAGATTTCCAGCAACAAAAGGACAGAGCAGAGCTAATTAAACGCATGCATTTCTGTGGATAGGCTCTTGCAGTCATCCTCATTAACCTTGGAGGTCCAATAAGTTAAAGGTTTTAATGACATATCACAAGCAGCAGAAGGAATACCCTTTTACTTACATATTATAAATGAATTGAATCTGGAGCCTGCTGATTATATCTTCATTCATTATCTGTAAGCGCTTATCCAGTTCAGGGTCACGGTGGGTCCAGAGCCTACCTGGAATCATTGGGCGCAAGGCGGGAATACACCCTGGAGGGGGCACCAGTCACAGGGCAACACAGACACACATTCACTCACACCTACGGACACTTTTGAGTCACCAATCCACCTACCAACGTGTGTTTTTGGACTGTGGGAGGAAACCGGAGCACCCAGAGGAAACCCACGCGGACACGGGGAGAACACACCAACTCCTCACAGACAGTCACCCAGAGCGGGAATCGAACCCACAACCTCCAGGTCCCTGGAGCTGTGTGACTGTGACACTACCTGCTGCACCAACATGCCACCCTGATTATATCTTGCATCTATTAATTCTTAAGGAAACCTCAAGTAAGAAAAATATATTTTGAAAATTGAAATGTCTTAGAATTTAATTCAGTGTAGTTTTATCCGGTGCTGTTTTACATCGTTAGGTGCTGTTCGAATTTATACCAGCCTTGTATACACATGTATTCATGCTTGCAAACTTTGTGGTTATAATTATGCTTAGAACTGAGCTCTAGAGTTGCCTGCGGTCCCTGCAATTAAAAGCATTTACTGCTAATCTCCATTCTGCAGCAATTATCTAATTACCATGATACACTGCTTCCAGTTGATAATATTCATTTTCATTCATTACGTTTCTAAAGTCAATTAAATTTAGAGGGTCCCCTGAATTATTGAAACAAGTCACATTTCTGCTATATGATTTATTGATCTTATGTCAGTTGTAAACTGATTGCAGTGGGAGACATCTGACAGGAGACTGTGTACTGCACACAACTGGAAGCTGGATCCTCTTCAAGACCTGATGGTAAATTTAAGTAACTACAAAAAAAAAGAAAAGGTTTTCTTACAGTCAAAGAAAGTAGGCAACATTAAGTTTAAAGCATAAAGACAAGGAAAGGTGATAGGCAGGTTGTATTTGTCAGGGTAAATGTGGAACTGAATACTGCCGATCGTTTCACATTTACTGTGTTGCTATTTTTTGAAATACCTTGACTCAAAAGAGGATTATTATTTCCCCAGAGTGATTTAAGTGTCTGTGACAGCATTTTCAGGAAGGTTTACTTTATTCAAGGAATAAATAAAAAATAAATTAAGGTAAAGAGATCTTTCATCCATAGGGTTTGCTTAATGTCGTCAGTACACTTCAAATCATCTTCATTTAATGGAGCTTTATAGATATGATGATGTCATAGACTCTCTCACCATATGAGGAAGAAACCTTGAGAGGAATCTAAACTTAAAAGGGGAATTCCTTCGCCTTGCTCTGGTCAACATTTATTAGTAAAACAATAACAACATCAGAAGATGTTTCATGAGTGAAAGAAGCTCTCAGCGCAACAGCTAAACATTTCTGCTTGAAACTGCAGGGTTTCCACCATCTTAAAGGGCATTTCATTCTAGACCTATAGTGTAATATGCTATTTGGTTTGTAATGCTGTATTCTGTAGCACAGCAGTCTGGGTTCCATATCCATTAGTGTCCATAGGGGTTATAATACCCAGCATGCATTACACAAATGTGATATATAACCACTGGCAGCCCCCCAACACAGTGGAGGAATGCATTGATTTGAAAGCCAATAAACACCAATGTTATATTTAGGTAGTAGTATCCGTAGCTATATTCCATTCAGTGTACTGCTTCCTATACATAAACATTGTAATCTGTGTCCAGCTAATGCTATTCTGGCCTCATCTAGGCTCAAATGCATTGGATAGCTACAGCATTTTGTGAATAGTGACACCAACCAGCATCTTGACATTGGCTTTTATAAAACTCACTCCAGCAACTCCTAATATTAGAAATCCATCTCCTGAGGATGAGATTACCTCCAACATCAGACGAGTGCACTGTGTACCTTTGCTAAAACTAATAGAAAGATTAGCTCATCACTTTCCCGGCTTTGGTGACTCACATTTCTTCTCCACAGGTGTGGAAATATTCCCAAATGAGGCTCTTGCTTCAGTAGGAATGATATTTCAGCACTCTCTCTGCCTCCCTCTCTCTCTCTCACTCTCTGATTGTCTAGCTCTGCCCCTCTGCAGATGAATGGGAGTATTTTAGTTACTGAGATGTAGGCTGAACTTAATGACAGTGAGATACATCCTCTTAGTAATTACTGTTTGAAAAGTGTATTCAGGAGGATTGTAGATGATGTGTCCAGGATGTTGTATTTGGAACAGTGGCTCCATTTGGCAGAGATAAATAAGTTAGCGCTAATAATTCAGAGATGCTGCTGTCTCTCAGCTTGGGCCCAATATCTTCTCCCTCTATATTTGCAAATTGATAGAGCTGAGAATGTCGAGTGAGCATTTAGGATTTGTTGGTTTGGATTGATGACAGTCATCTGTAGGGTTCTACGATATCTGGATAAAAACGTACACCTGCGCGTCTATGTTAAATACCATAGTGATGATATTTGAAGATGATTATAGTTTTACGCTAGTTGTTTTATTTACACTTGTTATATTTATGTGATGCTTTATTTATTATTATTTATTAACTTATAATTAAATTATTATTTAAGTATTATCTTGTAAATTAAATTAATCATTAATCTATTAAACAAATATTCAACACAATTTATTAAGCATTGTGACAGGATATAACCTGTTAGTTTAAAATATATAATTCATGCAACAATGATTTAGTCAGTGTAGCAGATGGATTTGCTTTTTTTAAAGCCGACCTGTTGCTCCCCTTGTCATGCTGCTTCTTAAATTCCATGTGCCATGTTCTTACCTGTGTGATTGTTGAGGAAAAAAGACATCCATTGAGTTTTCAGCCTGTTCTTATTGATAGAATGGAGTGTTAAATTCATGTAGGGGTCACCCCTGCCTTTGTTGCATTTGCCTTCTTTCTCAGTCAGTTTTCATCACATACAGCACAATGCATTCAGTAATGTAATTAAAATCTTTCATAGTTTATGTGTATGTTTCAAATGTTTTATTATTTATTTATTTATTTATTTAGATATTTTGTGTTTCTTTTGAACTTGTATTATATCCTACACTAGGCATGTCAAACTGGGCATGTTCCAGGCCACAGCTCTGCAGAAATTAGTGTTTTTCCTTCATCCAATGCTCTAAAATCACTTGGCTAGTCTTGGCTTTGCCAATTGGCAGAAGTGTTAAAGCAGGTGTATTTAATGGAAGCTGAACATTCAAGTCTATATTGACATTCCCTGCAGTGATCTTACAATACGTAGCAGCTTTATACAGCATTTACATTGCAGTGAAAGTGAAAATGCTTGCTTTACCAAAATGCTAGCCTCTTGGAGCATATGTTGCTATCAATGCAAGCACATTTATCTGTCCTGTACACTGGCCAGAGTGTGTATAGTGCTGTAGTAAAAGACATGACATGTTCAAAGGTTTACCCTTGGCACTGATTGGCTAAGGCCTGGTGAAACTCGATTGTCATTTGCAAAGTAGAGGATGGCTGTATTGTTCATGCCTCTCTCCTCCTTCTTCCTGCTGCTTTTATTCCCACAATTCTGCACACATGACTGCTGCCTGACTCCACAGAAACGAGTGAGAGGCAGAATGAAGATCACATAGCTACAACTGAACAATGCCCATTAGACCAAATGGCTCCATTACAAAGTTTTGAAATATCAATATAAGTATGATACAAAGGCACCATAATGAAGATTTAGAGGGATGTATCCAGGATGGTTTTAAATTTGTTTAAACTGTTTTGTATATTTTAATGTTTTTTGACTGAAATGATTTCATCCTACATTCAGCAGGAGGAAGGCTGCTAAGATCAGGTTATATTAGAATCAGATAAGATTTACCTTCATGCCTAATCTGTGTCATTTTTGGATTTTACGCCACTGGCGAATGTTGCATGTGGCTGGTGTTTGCCAAATTTCAAGAACTGGGCTTGACTTTGGTTATAACACGTACTGTGCGTGCCAGGTTTGGTCCACAACACCTCTGACATCTGGCCCATATAAGATGGACTTTGACCTGAGATGAGGCAACCAGACTCACCCTGCCAAGTGTGGGCCACAAGAGAACTGCAGATATGTGCCACATTTGGGCAAAACTTCATCACTTTCTGGGATGGTTTTTAAATCCATTTGTAAGCAGCTGCAATTTCAACTCTTCCCTGCCCTACTATGTGTATGAGTTCATTAGTTAATCATGTAAGGCTTCGTTTGTGTTTAAATGGATACCTAATTCTATTCACCTGAATTCCAATTAAATACATTTCCAACTGTTACTTCTTCTCTAGAGTGTGTGGACTGTGGATAAACTGGATGTCGACAAACAGATCTCTGCTGCTACCCCCTCACCTGGACGCCACCCTTCAGGATGTCTCTAACTCCTCCCTCTTCCCTCCACTGTCCGAATGGGAGGCTCCCACCTTCACGCGGGCTGCTCAGTTCCGCGTGGCCGCCACGCTGGTGCTCTTCCTCTTTGCAGCGATCAGTAACCTGGCTCTGCTGATCAGTGTGTCTCGGGGGCGTGGCCGACGGCTAGCCTCTCACCTGCGTCCACTCATCATTAGCCTGGCCGCTGCTGACCTGATGATGACCTTCATAGTGATGCCGCTGGACATGGTGTGGAATGTGACAGTGCAGTGGTACGGTGGTGACGGTCTCTGCAAGCTGCTCACCTTCCTAAAGCTCTTCGCCATGCAGGCGTCGGCCTTCATCCTAGTGGTCATTAGCCTGGACAGACACCATGCTATTCTGCACCCCCTCGATTCACTCAACGCTCACCGCCGCAACAAGAGGATGCTCCTGCTGGCCTGGAATCTTAGTCTGCTGCTCGCTTCCCCACAGGTTTGTTACAGCACCTCACACATGACTTAAAGACACACGAAACAGCACTAATTCATCACTTTTGTTATGTTACACAGAGAATACTGTAATGTATGCAAATCTGTGAGATGAATATGTTTTTACAAACGCTTCAATCCACAGATTTGAATTCTTTGTGAAACGGTCAACATTCAATAGTAATACTGGCATTCAGTTTCCTTTTATTTTAAATCTAATTCATCTAATAAAATAAATCAGTAAATCCTTAGTAACTTATTGCCATTTCATGTTGTGCACATGCTCACTTGAATGTGACCTAACACAGACATTGCAGGTGAAGGCAGATTTTAATTCATTTAAAGGCCAAATCCAAAATTTCTGAATGTACTGCCACAAATACACAATGTCTAATAAGTCTAAATGAAAGATAATGTAAAAGTTCTACAAATTAAGTGCTTCCTATTATTTCACGCTGGCATATTTTATCATAAGACATGCTAAAAACTAGAAAACACTGATCTAGAGAAGTATGAGAATTCTTTTATCATATATGAATGTAGATTAAGTAAATAAATATAGTGTGACTAAAGTACCTCCAGCTTTCCGAAGCGCACCCCTTTAGTGCCACTGTAACACATGCCCTCTCTCACCACACTTTGTGACCTTGTGATGATAGACCAGAATCTCCAAAATGGTAAGGTCAGTATTCTAGAATGAAGTTTTGCTTGCAATTCTACCTAACACACACACACACACACACAAACTTTAAAGTAGAACTCAGAGACTATACGTGTTAACAGTATGTAAAAGTGGTCTCTTGGTGTACCATGTCAATCATAAGTGCTCTTCCTTTCAGCTGAGGGGTCAGAGGCTCAGGGTTCACAGTGCTAAGGACTCCACATGAAGAGAATTCACATCACTCTCCCTGCAGCAGACTATATTTTAAACCAGGGACCTGGGACTGAAACCTGGAGCTCAATCAATTAAATGATTTGTCTGTCCACACACAGCCACTAAACCTGATAATTAACCACTGAGCTGAATCAGGTGTGTTTAAAGAGGAAGCTCAATAAACTGTGCAGGAATCTAGCCCTCCAAAATTCAATTTCCCCACCCCTTATATAAACCATACCACGAATCCCCCTACAGCTGAATAACCTTTAGTGCAGATCTGCATCTTGGCAGAAAACACAGAATTTCAGAGCTGAACAGTTCTCATCACACAATTTCTTTCAGCATACCGCACAGACTATCAGTGAAAGAAAGTTAAAATGACTCAAACTGGATTAAATTTGAACAAAATGCTGAGATATATTGAGATCAGTTCTAGAACAAACTTTTTAATTGGTGTACAATCTTTATAACCTCTTTACACAGGCACCTAGTGGTCAACGTGTATATGGAAATTAAATTAGTAACATTTAATTAATAATGCAATTAATTATTACTCTGTTATCAGTTTAATTAGCCCCCTGTTCTTTCTCTGTGTGAATGATATTGTCACTCTGCTAGTGATCATTCCCCCCGAGTTGCACTGACTGAAACTGTTCTCACTCACTCTGACTCTCTGATTACCTGTCGGTAAATAGGTCCTAAATTGAAACACTTGGTGAAGTACACCCTGAGGGGTTTGAAGGAGTGGTCAAAAAAGGCTGAGACGAGGAGGAAGGGAGAAAAACAGAGAGAAATATGTTTTTTTTTTGTTTGTTTGTTTTTTTTGTTTTTTTGCTTAGACTAAAGGATGTTTTATGTGACTATAGTTTAAAGTTCTTTATTTGAAAAAAAACCTGCCTCCCAAGGTGCATGGTTATTGCCACAAACACTAAGTGTTTGACTCATGTGCTCACCTACAAAGAAGTTGCACATACTATATACATGAACAATATTAACCTAAATAATTAGGGTTCTTTTGAGGGATGCCAGAAAAGCTAGAAGTGCTATTCTCTCTTTAGGGAACCAAAGGGATTTTTTTGGCATTATACACAAATGTAGAGCAGTGTGTTTAGGCCCTAATTTCAAATAGTGATGGAAGGACATGATTATAGCAATTATCTATGAGGCGTTAATGACAGACTGACTAAACTCAGACTGAATTCTGAAATCAGAGTGACAGCTTTGAGCTGTGTATTAAAAAACTGATGTTAAATAGTGTGTATGTGTCCACATTATAGAAGACAAATTTGTAGCATCTGCAGTATGATAATTATTGTGTGTCTGAATAACAAAAGATAATAACAGAGCAGGAAATAAATGCTTGGATGTGTTTGTGTGTGTGTGTGTGTCTCTCTCTCTGTGTGTAAGAATGTCATGTCAGGACTCAACTGCACCACCCTCCACATCAGGAGAGATTTATGAATGATAGAAAAGTATGGGGTGTTATTTATAGCTGATAAGCAACCAGGCTTTACTGGGTGTTTTATATGCACACTTGTGGATGGTCTGTGATTGGAGAGGACAGATCTTGAGCCTCTGGGACTTTCATCTTTATCTAATATTCAACCACTGCAGCAGGACAGGTTTGTGTGGGGAGGGGATGCAGCAAAAGACATGGTAATGAAGGGTGTATACTTGGCACTTGCCCCAGTCTCGCATCTCTTGCCCCAATCTAACATCTCTGAAGTGTCTGAGAAAATATCTGTGTGAGCCAAGGCACAATGCATTCACCCACAAAAGCTAGGCTGAAATTTTGTTGTCTCAGATTTAATATAGCAGTTGTTTCCCATCTCTCATGTGAAATTAAAGATTAGACATATACCCTCCAACTATCTACAAGAACAGGCAAACCAAGATCTTTACATTTTAAAGTTCATTCATTCATTCAATATCTGTAAACGATTATCCAGTGCAGGGTCGTGGTGGGTCCAGATCTTACCCAGAATCATTGGGCGCAAGACGGAAAGGCACCCTGGAGGGGGCGCCAGTCCTTCAAAGGGCAACACACTCACACACACACACACACGCAACTATGGACACTTTTGAGTTGCCAATGAACCTACCAAAGTGTGTTGTTTTGGAGAGTGGGAGGAAGGCACAGGGAGAATACACGAAAGTCCTCACAGACAGTCACCTGGAGCGGGAATTGAACCTACAACCTCCAAGTCCCTGAAGCTGTCTGACTTCAACACTACCTGCTGCGCCACCGTGACGCAACTTTAAAGTATAATTAATTATTTAATTATGTCAGAGATGCCACTACATGTAGTCAATTTTGTTGCCTAAAATCACCTGCAAGTGCGCTATTCTGCTATGTTAGCTGTGAAGTCTCCCACATTGGCGCACATTGTGATGAGTGATTGGGAAGGACCATCCTAGCCACCCAGAGAGAGTGAAGAGTTTGGTGTGTTCTCCCTGTGTCTGCATGGGTCTCTTTATACAATCCAAAAATACATGTTGGTAGGTGGAATGGCTGTGAAGTTTTCCGAAAGGGTTAATGTGTGAGGGTGTCCTGTTTAGTTTGTGTTCGTACCTTATGCCCCATGACACCAGGTATGTTCTGGACCCTACATGAACCTGATCAGGATGTAGGTAGGAGATGAATGAATACATTTTACATTTTTTCTGTCAATGGGTAGAATGAGTGACTACACACTTTCAGCAATCCTTTTGTTGCAAGACAATCATGGTTCTTGTTACAAGTTTCAGTGACAAGCGACATCAGTCAGCAGGCTGTTATTTTATCATCAAAAGCTGTTAAACAATAATTGTTGGCAATTACATCAGGTCCAAATACTTTAGTTAAGATGAGAATAACATTCATTCATTCATTATCTGTAAGCGCTTATCCAGTTCAGCGTCGCAGTGGGTCCAGAGCCTACCCGGAATCACTGGGCCCAAGGTGACAACACACACTCACACATTCATTCACAAACTTACACCTATGGTCCACCTACTCACGCCAATCCACCAACCAACGTGTGTTTTTGGGCCATGGGAGGAAACCAGAACACCTGGAGGAAACCCATGCAGACACGGGAGAACACACCAAACTCCTCACAGACAGTCACCCGGAGCGAGACTTGAACCGCCAACCTCCCGGTTCCTGGAGCTGTGTGATTGTACACTGCGTCTATAAAATTGCTCATTGCCAAAGAAAAGTCATCAGCAGTGAAAAACATTCTTTAAAAATATTAATTCTAACTAAACTGAAAACGCTGCACTCATTTCTTACACTCATTTACCTTTTGGGACTTTAAGCTATGTGAAAATGTGGACCTCTAAGATTCATATTGGAGAACCCCTGTTATACAGCTATACAAATGGAAAGAGTGGGAGTGACTGGAAGCGAGTGAGACAGCGTGCTGCCAGCATTAAAGGTCTCTGCTATTAATTTAATTGGCAAATGCAAAGAGGGCAAATGGAGAGCTTTAAAACAACACCCACACACAGAATGGCACTTTACATTCTCAGCTTTTCATTAGAGAATATCTACTAAAATTGTGATAAACTCGCCCTAATGTACTTGACTGCTGTATAAAAGGATTACATCTTCATAATTACATCTGAAGCTGTACAAATAGATTTTATCACACCTCAAACATTTGCCTCTCTCTCTATCTCTCTTTCTCACCCTCTCCCTCTGTCTTCTGCAGCTCTTTATCTTCAGAACAATTAAAGCAGAGCGAGTGGACTTCACTCAGTGTGTGACCCATGGTAGTTTCCGCGAGAGATGGCAGGAGACCGTCTACAACATGTTCCACTTTGTCACTCTGTATGTCATCCCACTGCTGGTCATGAGCTGCTGCTACACTCACATCCTCATTGAGATCAACCGTCAGGAGCACAAAAACAAAGGTAGCAGCAGCAGAAGTGTTTAGAGCATCCTTTACAATGCCTCTGTTGCAGCCTGAGGTCAGGGAAGGCTTCTAATGCAATCTAGATAGCCAGTGTCTTGTGAGACACCCTTCTACTTGTGTGTGTCTTTTTTTATAAAATAATATTGTGGCTTATATTCAGCATACGGTAAATATCCATAATATCCATAAGGGGTGTTTGGGTATAACAGGAGGAGTGGCTGTAGCTATGAGTAAGAGTCAGTTCCAAAAAATAGAAGCTACTTAATAAGAAGAATAAACTGATAATCGAGAATAATGCTAGTATTACTGTTTTTTTGTTTGTTTGTTTGTTTTTTTGCAGTTAAAAGTACGGTCCATGTTTTATACCCCTCTAGCTGCTGCAAGACATTGGGCATTGTGACCTTAGGTTAGGCAGCCTGTAGCAGTTTAGCCTGCCCTTTCAAGCTGAAGTGATAAGGAGTGATGTGACTGCAGAAAGACAGGATTCAGTGGCTTCATTTTTTCCTGATTTCACTGAGGATTTCAATATAAACGTAATAATTTATTGTGTAAATTCCAACTCAATCTGCCTTTTGAATATGGTGCACCTCATTTGACATGTGAATTGAAATAACACTATATATCATTCTTAAAGATACAGTTACAACAATTCTAACAATTCTTACCCTGACCTCAGAGATGCAGAGAGACTGCCATTGGTAATGCACATGGAATAAGCTGTACGAACTAATAATAAGGGCCTTTATCGTTTGGATTCTCTGTGTCCTCTCTGTGCAGCTGGTGAATCATGTCTCCGGCGCAGCAGGACAGATATGATCCCCAAGGCACGGATGAAGACACTGAAGATGACCATCATCATCGTCATGTCATTCATAGTGTGCTGGACTCCGTATTACCTGCTGGGGATCTGGTACTGGTTCCAGCCAGAGATGCTGAAGGTCACTCCAGAGTATGTCCACCACCTGCTCTTTGTCTTTGGAAACCTGAACACCTGCTGTGACCCGGTAATCTACGGCCTGTACACTCCGTCCTTCCGCGCAGACCTGGTCCGCTACTGTGGCTGCTGGCAGTCAGGAGACTCACCTCGATCTGTGGACCGACTGTCTGCCCAGCAGGGGCCTCACAGCGGAGAGCAGGAGTCTGACCCGCCCAGCGTTAAAGGGGCAGAGGGATAAAGAGTTACATATGAACTATGTATTATACCTATATACAAGAAGACGTGCACACAGAGAACCTGATGGTCAAGTGCATTGAGGGGATAAGGGAACCAAGCAGTGGTGTTTTAAAGATTCAGGTTATATATTCCTGCTCCCTCTCTCATGAAAGCTTTCTCAGTGATGTACCGATCACCCTTTAAACAATGCAACACTGTCAGAAATACTGTAATTTGTAATGACCTGGTGTTTAGCAATACCTCTATATTACAGCGCAGTCTTTACTCTTGCTTTACTCCCGCATTAATCGGTTGAGACTCTGTTCATGCATTGTTCATGTTTTCAAACCTGAAGGTCAGCCTAATAACTACTCACAGCGTGTACAGAGTCTACAGTGACTGATTAATGTGGATAAAGCCAGTACAGGCATTAGCACAGATTTCATAAGGCACTTAATTCAAAATGGCTTAGCACAGAATAAAACCAAAGATTCTGTGTAATTCTAGATTAACTGCATGATCTTCAGAGATCCACAAGTTTAATATTTAAAGGAACACTAGGTAGTATTTTTGCCCTTTAAATTATAGCCTCAAAATCATTGTGATGCTCAACAGACCTGTATAAAAGAATATAGCCTCTGTCGTTACTACTTCAGGCTTAGCACTGCTGAAACTGCACTGTGTAACTTTTGGAGGAGGGTTGGAAACTAACCCCCACCCCCACCCCCCCTCCACACACACACACACACAAATTCACCCATTGTCCCCTTGACAGTTGTCCCCAGCAGGACAGTGCTGTAAAAGTGAATTACGACTGTAGGGGGAGTCCTGGTGCAAAAGTTCTAAATCTTACCCAGTGTTCCTTTAATAGCACTGTGAGTTAAGTTTGCCTGGCATTTGGATCTGCGTAGGTACGGTCATATGCAGAGGTTTAGGTTTTGTTGATTTTCTGACTGTGAAAATAACATTTACAAGTAACAATCTTAATTGTGGCTCTTTGTTGCACATTGTAAAGCACAATTTCTATTTATTTGAGGAGTTTTATTGGAAACCATTGCACAAAATTTACACTAAAAAATGTCATTTGGAAAGTGGGACCCATACTTATGCATGAGACTGTGTATGTGGCCAGTATAAAGTGACTTTATAATTCAGTGTCACTGGTTCTGACTTGCTGCCTTTACTCTACCTTATCATTAGTGTTCTGTAGAAGTGTGAACAGGGTACTAGACATTTCTCTGTGGTCGTCTTCTACAGTAGAGGAAAAGGCTGCGATATATATTCCAGTGGATGTGCAGACATTGTGTTAAAGGGGACAGCTGTATTTTGGAATGCACTCAGCATTAATATTCATACCTCATGGGGCTGCATTCCCAGACAGGGAATAAGCAGAGTTCTAGACTGAAAATGATTTTCTCAGCCAAAACCTGGCCCTAAAATAAAGGAGGATGAATCACCTTGTAAAAGCTTCACTTTTATTTCAAGCACGCTGCAGAAAAAAAACGGAAAATATGCATCAATACATTTGTTGTTGCTGCCTTTTCCTGAGCGGAGTGTCAGGAGGTGAACTGTGTTCTCAGTAAGACTTCATCATTCTCTGATTAGTCTTAGTGTAGTCTCACCTTAGCAGACTTTCACCACTTAACATGGTCAATAATTGCCTACTGCAGCAGGAAGTGAAAGTTGACTAACACATAAAAGGACCAATCACAGGGCTGCTATTTTGGCATAACATGTAGAAAGGGGCAGTCTTTGGTTCACGTTGAGCCAGTACCAGAGCCAGTACAAAACAATACACAGAAATGTGCATATGTGGAGGTACAGAGTCAATCAGAATACAGCAGGCAGAGCCCTGTGGTTCTGATCTTTACAGTCTGCTTCATCAGCAAACTACACTCTGCCCAACATCACCAAACACATGCAGCTGAAGACCTCCTGTTTCCGTCCAGTCTAAGGAAGAGGAACTGGACATTTGCAGTGAAGCCCATTCGGAAGGTTAGCCACTTAATGATGATTTTGAAGAGACTGACTTCTGCTTAATTAAAGTTCCATCCGGTCATTATTTAAACCCCTAAAATCTCATCTGGCCTGGAGTTTGCAAGGGGTTGACAGGGATTTAGTTCTGAGAACTCTATGAGAAAGCTGTGCCCATTATGAGCATGTGTGTCCAAGATATAATCAGCTGATTAGCAGTGACCACTGAGAGGACGAATGAATCTCCCAATAAGAGTGAGGAGGTGGATTCCATCAGCAACAGACTGCAGTGAAATCCCCTGCATTAGAGAGCCCCTTTACCTTCTACTACTTTTTTTTTACTTCTTCTTTTTTGCTGAGAAGGACAATCTGCCATGGAGTGCTCTACAGAGAACGCTTCCAGACTCGCAAATGAGGCTTTAGCATGCAAATTGGACAAACAACAACACCTGCCCAAACATAACACAGACAACACACACTCATACACATGCCACTGGTGCAGTTTAGAATCCAGTTGGGGAAAAATATTGAATAGATTCACAGATATTTATAAGTTCAAGTCTCAATTAGCTATTTCCCTTTCACATAAGAAAATATCTCATCTATAAACTGAGGTAATACATATGAACAACAATGTGAATGTCAAGTTATTTCAGTATGTGATTATATGTGTGGAAAGCAGAAACACCACCACAGTGTCTGTGTGTGCGTGTGTGTTTCTCTCCTGAGCCCTCACACACTGCGGCACACATTGGGACATCTCTGCCTCTGTTAAAAGGTCCCCTGTATCCTGCCAGCTGCCATGGCAACGTTTTATGTCCACACGGCTCTGAGCCGATGAGGGTCCGTGGACAGCGCAGCCAGGTAAAAACAATTACAGCAAACGAAAGGACCATCTCCATCTCCTTTTTCAGGCTCAGATCTCAGGAGGGTTTTTTTTTTGATGTTTTGAAGAGAGCCTGATGTTTCTGAGCACATCTGTTCTACTGTACGCTGTCCTCCAACTCTCCCGTCAAATTCACTATGTCTGTTGCTGCAGAGGAAATAACATTGTTTTGATTCGCACATATTCAGGGAGTGGTATTTCTAGGTTTGGTTCCTTTAGGCTAATCAGGCTCTCACCGAATGAATTATTCAGCATCATTGTGGAACCAGACTAATGGGATTCCAGCGCTATTTAGAAGCTACAGTGTGTGCAAATGGAACTGCTTTGCACATTTTAGCATTTTATCAACGGATATTGTAAAGATTTGAATTTTATAGTATAATTAATAATGAAAGCCTTTGGATTCTTTAGTTTCATTAATGATGTGTGGGAGCAGGGGTCCAGGCATTGTTCCAATGATTGGCAGATGCTACATCTATCTGAAGCCAGGAGCCCAAGAGGCACATACAGCATTACTCTGGGTGGGAGGATAGCACTCCTTCTTCCACCGTCAATCAGCATTGTGCTTGCAGTAGAGTTTTCCTCCAAGTGTGTCAAGCTGTCCAGTGTTGTTGTGTTAGCAGCAGTTTGAAAAGAAGTAGTAGCTGGCTTCGTATGTCTCAGAGAACTAAGTACTTGTCTCACACTTCCAGTTTGGTCACCAAGTGTGATGGGGGAGACTTAGATAAAGTGGGAAATTGGTATTGGCGAAACTGGGGATAAAAACTGAGTTAAAATGAATCATTCATTTTTTCATAGTCTGTAAATGCTTATCCAGTTCAGGGTCATGGTTGGTCCGGAGCCTACCCGGAATCACTGGGAGCAAGGCAGGAACACATTCTGCAGGGCGATACACATTCACACTCATTCACTTACACACTCACTCCTATGGACACTTTTGAGTCGCCAATCCACCTACCAGCGTGTATTTTTGGACCGTGAAAGGAAACCGGAGCACCTGGAGGAAACCCACGTGGACACAGGGAGAACACACCAAACTCCTCACAGACAGTCACCCAGAGCAGGGCTAAAACCCACAACCCCAGGACCCTGGAGCTGTGTGACTGCGACACTACCTGTTACTGAGAAAAAACTTTAATAATTAATTATTTAAAAAAAAAATTGTTTTAAAATCAGTCTGCCTGGTATCAGAGCTTGGCCTGTGGGAGGTTAGAGACCAAAGTGAAGGTTAGAAAGTTGTGTAATTTGTCTTGGCACTGCTCAGTTTTGCTGTCCTGATCCATAATCACCTGCTACCTGAGTATTCTTTATACTTTCTTATTCCTATTATTATGGTTCCGCTCTTGTTATAAATAGGTGTCAGTAGGTTGGAGAAACATTCAAATGAATGATTCTGTTTTTTATGACCTCAGAAGGGAGCAGTCACAGCTATTTTAACAAATGATGAATTTGACCTAGACTGAGTGTATCTTTTCAGGGCCTGGAAAGGGAAAAAATCTTTTTATAAAAAGCTCAGACATTGATTGGGTTCAAATGAAGCCCAATTTTCTAAGGTTATTAGTAGGTTTGTTTATGTATAAATATTATATAATTAAATAATCAAATTTAATAATATATACGGTTTATTAATACATAATTAGGCTACTTCATTCCTTCATTGTTTTTTTTTCCTTTAAATACTTTGTGTTCATGGTCACTGTGAAATCATTGGGTGCAGGGCAGGAACACAACCTGCACAGGGCATCAGTCCATCACAGGGCATCACACACTCACACCTATGGACACTCTTACACATCCAGTCCAACTAACAGCATGTGTTTTTGGACTGTGGGAGGAAACCAGAGCACCCGGAGGATACCCGCACAGACACAGTGACACAAACACACCAAACTTCTCACCTGTGGTGGGGCTAAAACACTCAACCCCTAGACCCTGCAGCTGTGTGACAGCGGCACTAGCTGTTGCAACACACACTTGTGTGGTTATATTTGCCTTATTTTTAAACTATGCAATCAATTTTAAATGATCTACAAATGTCACTACATTCAGGATCTTCTTAAAAATTTTCACATTCATGTTTTTATTTAACATTGTCTAAATCTGCACAGGATAAATTAGTGGCGTTAGTAATAGAAT
Source organism: Hoplias malabaricus (assembly GCF_029633855.1). NCBI lineage: Eukaryota > Metazoa > Chordata > Actinopteri > Characiformes > Erythrinidae > Hoplias > Hoplias malabaricus. Next base: position 20,611,427 of record NC_089809.1, read on the forward strand.
GTTTTAAAGTCTATCTCTGTGCCACACATTTCACTCCATCACAGTGTCTAATCTGTTTAACCAGTATGAAAGTGTTCCTCAAATGATGTGAGCAGTGTTAAATATGCAGCTCGGATAACTCTCTCTCTCTCTCTCTCTCTCTCTCTCTGAAAAATGCCTCTGTGATTAGGAGCTCTATTTTTAGACATGAAGACAAACACAGCTCTGCCTTTGACACTGACCTCCACAATGTTTTGCTCTGAGAAACCTCAACAGCTGGGTTACTGACATTCTCCATGTCCTCCTACTTTAACCATCTCTCACACTCATACACACATTCCCATTTCATATAATCTTACCACTTGTAGGCGGATGATAAATGCTTGTTCACCCAAACAGAGGCCCCTAACAGCCCCTAGGTCCCAAAGTTGTTCTTACGCATTTTTCTTCTGAAAGCATGGCTAGTAAAGTGTTTGCCCTTCGTTTTATTCTGTAGATTGATAATCCTCTAAAGGAGGTTTAATTTATGTCGGACACTTCAAAGTGATGGCCTTAGCATGTGACCCTTAACGTAATGTCAAATATGAAGATGTAAATAGGAAGACTAAGGAGTTCCCTAAGGGCCGGCTATTCATCCGAACTGATCCACATGACTCCAGAGGGTGCAGGAACACTGCAGTAAACATCAGCAGCACATGAGAGAGAGAGAGAGAGAGAGAGAGAGAGAGAGAGAGAGAGAGAGAGAGAGAGAGAGAAAGAATGAGAATGGTGGTGGCTCATAGACAGAAACTTTCACAGGAAATGACCAGTGAACGGTCTACAGGTTTTACCTTCGATACACAATTACACAAATACTGAGACACTGCCTCAGGCGTTCAAACCTTAGACAGGCCTACCATGTGTGTGTACCTTTCTAATAGAGACTCTACATAAAGCTGTCTAATTAAATAGAGAGCAGCTTTAATTGAGATTTCCAGCAACACAAGGACAGAGCAGAGCTAATTATACGCAGAGAGAATCTAAAGTGGCTTCTGGAAACCTAGATTTCCCTTTGGGACTCAGCAGGCTTCAGGCTCTACATGGCTCCATCAAACCATATCCCACTATTACAGGGGTTGGACAATGAAACTGAAACACCTGGTTTTAGACCACAATAATTTATTAGTATGGTGTAGGGCCTCCTTTTGCAGCCAATAGAGCATCAATTCATCTTGGGAATGACATATACAAGTCCTGCACAGTGGTCAGAGAGATTTTAAGCCATTCTTCTTGCAGGATAGTGGCCAGGTCACTATGTGATGCTGGTGGAGCGTTTCCTGACTTGCTCCTCCAAAACACCCCAAAGTGGCTCAATAATATTTAGATCTGGTGACTGTACAGGCCATGGGAGATGTTCAACTTCACTTTCATGTTCATCAAACCAATCTTTCACCAGTCTTGCTGTGTGTATTGGTGCATTGTCGTCCTGATACATAGCACTGCCTTCAGGATACAATGTTTGAACCACTGGATGCACATGGTCTTACTGGTGCCATGTGCAATTAATGAAGATTGGCCACCAGACTGCTCCAATTTAGCCATGAAACCTCCCACACTAAAATGACAGGTGTTTCAGTTTCATTGTCTAACCCCTGTACATCTCAAAGTGAATATGACGTTAATACAAAACTCCTATGAATGTAGGAGGGGCAGTAGGCATGATTATGAAACAGCTCTACAGCAGCCTGCTTGCCCAAAACTTTCCTGTGTAATATGACAAAAAATATTTTGTCTACAGAATTCAGCAACTTCCCCAGGACTTCATTTTTATTTATTATTATTTTTTAACTATTTCACACAAAAAAATGCAGAACATGAAATAACACTTACAGAAGACCTGGAACTGGAGACTGGGGAGGATGATCAGGAGAGCAGTTCCAGATTGGAGGATCGCAATACTCCAAGTGTCACATGAGATCACATGAGGATTATGGGAGTTGGAGTCTGGAAGTACTGAATTGAGAGGCATGAAAAGTCCCCAATGCCTTCAAAGTGTTTTAAATACAAAGTGTCTACACTATGTATGGAGTTATAAATAACCATCTGTACCCACCTCTCACAGATCTGCTCACTTACAGCTAAAAACCCATCTCTGCTTTCATGACGGGTTTATGACTTACGAATCTCTGACTGTTTGAATTTCACTTCCTACAGCCACCGTCACACACACAGACATGATAACAAGGAAAAATATTGATTTTCACTAGAGTGATTAAATACACACTGTTGATCATTTCACTGTGATTCATTGAGGATGTTCACACACTGCAAACCTTCACTCTTCATATGTGTGGATTTCTTAACATCACTAAGCAAAGACATATCTGAACAAAGTGGCAGAATGAATGGGCAGACAGTATTGATTTGGAAAACATCTGATAATCCTGTGTTGAACATAGCTGTGCTCTGAAATGTGGCTCAGGAAGCTGGTATCCTGCAGTAAATCTGATTACCTTAAAAGTGGCATTCACAACTATAATTATCCACAAACACGTTTTATTAAATAAATAAATAAATAAATAAATAAATAAATAAATAAATAAATAAATAAAAGAAGGAAACTGTCTGTTTGTTTACTGGAAACAGAGCTAAAGTGTTTACAAAGCCCCACTGAACCAAAGTGGCTTGGTCAGATATGCTAGTCTTTCTCTACCTATGCTCATGGCAGACAAATGGCTGAGGGACCTCCAGTGTGGTAAATCATGAAAAGAGATGAGGAAAATGCTTTATTCCTGCTCCATATGTGGCTAATATGGACATATTTTTGTTGTTTCAGATTATTTAGGTAGGAACCCACGCTAACTGCATGCAAGTAAACACAGACAGAAAATGCTACAAAACTAAAACTCAAGTTACAATTTTTTTTTCAGTTTTTGTGGTCACATTTTTTTTTATCTCAAACACACTACTCCACATTTGTCACGCCCTCGTCCTGTCAGGTCTTTTTTCCCCGCCATGTGCTCTATCTGCACATGGCTCTGTCTGTTGTTGTCCTTGTCTCTGCCCATGTCCCGCCTTTGTTCCGCCTCCTTGTCCACTGTTCTCGTTATCTCTCTCAGGTGTGTCTCGTTTGTATGTAGTATTTAAGTTCCCGTGTGTCACTTCCTGGTATCGGTCATTCATTTTGTTCTCAAAGTCATGTTGTGTTGTTTTGCTAAGTTTCAAATCGTGTCATTTTGTGTCTTTCTCTTTCTTAGTCCTGTCATGTTGCTTCTTTCTCGTTCATAGTCATGTCATGTTGTTTCTTTCCCTCTCTAAGTCAAGTTGTTTTGTTTAAATTCCTAGTCTTGTTGTTTCCTAACTTAGTATCTGCCCTAGAGTCCGTTTGTGTTTGTTTTGTTTTTGTTTTATTATATTAAAGTATCCGTCAGTCCGCCCAGTGATTCCTGACAACATTAAAAGAAGCTTCTGAACATAAATAAACCAGCGAGAACTGCAGCTCCCCACAGTCGTAGACATTCTGTTTAGTCTTCTTCAGACAAAGCAGCTGGGCACAACGACAGATGTAGACATTTCAGCTTGACAGGTTCTCTGCAGTTTTCTGTTTCTTTGTGGTTCTGTCTGTCCCAGTGACCACAGTCACCTTCATCTGGGTTTTGTATGAGAAACTAAGGTGGGGTTTTTTCTCTCTAAGTTTCTTTCCTCTGTGTTGATTTCAGTGATACAGACTGGTCATATTGTTGTAGTAAACTGACTCAGCTCAGTGAGATAACACATATGGACTCAATGGTGCATGGTTTTCTGGTGGTAAATGGATGGAGCAGGAGTATTTCCACAGTGCTGAATAATAGATGCGCTGTATGCCTGCAGAATGAGGGCGAAGTGGAGGTCGCACGATGAGCTTCTGACAGTTCGTCAGGGTGAGGAGTTACCACAGAGATGCCATCAGTGCACTCCATTCATCCACATCCTCTGTATTGTTATGCTGGACTGCAGCATCCTGAGTGACTCACAAGCTCTCTGACCACACTGCAGTATCTGATCTCCATCTGAGGAACCTAGTGAGGGATATTAATGAGATTATATAGAAATAAAAGAGAAGTTCATTATGGTACATTCCCCGAAAACACTTAACTTAGACCTTGTTATTACTTACCAAGACCACACAGTGTCATTGATGTAAAGCAGTTAATAGCACCCTTTGCTGATATTAATGTAATCAGTTATTAAGATAATAATAGAGCAGCAGGTAGTGTCGCAGTCACACTGCTCCAGGGACCTGGAGGTTGTGGGTTCGAGTCCCGCTCCTGGTGATTGTCTGTGAGGAGTTGGTGTGTTCTCCCTGTGTCCATGGGGGTTTCCTCCGGGTGCTCCAACTTCCTCCCACAGTCCAAAAACATGTGTTGGTAGGTGGATTGGCGACTCAAAAGTGTGTGTGTTGCCCTGTGAAGGACTGGCGCCCCCTCCAGGGTGTATTCCTGCCTTGCGCTCAATGATTCCAGGTAGGCTCTGGACCCACCGCAACCCTGAACTGGATAAGGGTTACAGATAATGAATGAATGAATGTTATGTGTACAACTATGTAAAACACAGTACTATAGTAGGTATATTTGAAATAAAGGTATATTTTGGTGTTCATGGCAACCCACACATTAATCAATATTGTCCTTGGTGAAAATGTTTGTCCTCTCTCATGTCACTCTGGACAGTGAGAACTGTGTATGTCAAGAATTAATTAGATTCTGAAGGACAAGAGAGGGCAAAACTGTGAAAAATATGCTTTCTCTAAACACAGTGGGAACAGATGACAATGCTGTACATCACTTTAACAGCCTCTGCGCCGTCATCTTTCTGTATTCATCACTTATTCAGTATGGAATGGAAATATCCAGCAGGGACATAGTGTTGATGCTGTAGGTCTGTGAAGGCCACTGTTACATACAGTACCGTTAAAGCCAGACGCTAACCTTTCAGATAATCTCAATAAAGAAATGGAAAGATGTAAAGATGAAAATATCCAAAGAATCTGCTGGTGTTCTTAATTGAACAAGCTGGCCACTCCAGAGCACAAACTTTAACATCACTGAGTGCATCTATGAAATGAGACTGAGAAAAGACAATTCCAGGTGATTTATTTTAAAATGTGAAAGTATGTTACCGCAAAAGAGTGGAAGCTGTAACAGAGGTTCAGGTTGGACACAATGTACAGTAAAAAAAATCTTGATTCAGTAATGATTTCATATTAAATTTTTGATTTCATTATTAGACAAATGTAGTGTAATGAAACAGCAACAAGAATAATACATTTATATATTCAAGAACCCCAAACATGTCGTTAGTTGCCAAGCATAGGTGATGAAACCGGCTCCCTTTGTCAACAATCCCAACTTGTAGAAGGGCTATTCATAAAATATATTCATTCATTCATTCATTCATTATCTGTAACCGCTTATTCAGTTCAGGGTCGTGGTGGGTCCAGACCCTATCTGGAATCATTGTGTGCAAGGAGGAATACACCCTGGAGGGGGCGCCAGTCCTTCACAGGGGAACACACACACTCACACATTCGGACACTCCTGAGTCGCCAATCCACTTACCAACGTGTGTTTTTGGACTGTGGGAGGAAACCCACGCTTAAATATTTTTACCTTTAAAAACATTTAATAATTTAATCACCATTTAATGATTTTTGTTCCAAGTCACTTCAAATGTATTTGATTAGGACTTTTTACAACCTGATGGTGTCACAAAATAACAATACAGACATTGAAAATTAAAACAAAATCGTAATTAATAAACCCATATGAACAAGCCAAAAAGCGACAGTGGCAAGGAAAGCTCCCTCGAAGCTGGAGGAAGAAACATTGGGAGGAGCCAAGATTCACAAGCAAATTATAAACAAATAGACCAATAGAGTTTGCTCCGTTTTTACTGGTTCATTAATGACCCAATATGAAATGTGTACTAATTGTAATAGGGAGCTTTTTCATTTATTTACAAACGGAAAAAAAAATGTGGAGATGTTTTCGAATTGCTGCTCTGAAAAGTGAAAGAACACACTCTGAGGAGCTACAGAATTTTCCTACACACAAAAAACATGTAGGAAAAGACTTTAGCACAGGAGAATAATCTTTTATAGTAACACACTGGGATGGAAATTCCAATGCACATAGAATAAACACACATTGAGCGGGTGTTGTGCTCACAGACATTATCACTTTACAAAAAGCTTCATTTCCTCTGCACACATCAACTGTTCATTTTACTGCTGTGTCAAAACTTCACAAAAGGGCCATTACAACTGTTCCAGAGTGATTACATAAAATCACTGCATTAATTTGCACTTAAAGATATAAATATTTTTGCCTTAACTGATTTTATGGTTGTGGAGATGCATGTTCTTCTTTTCCTTTGGACATTAGTAATAAACACATTGTGTAAAGTGTTCATTAGAAGGATGACTCTGACGCTGATATCTACTTAGCGCTCTTTTATTTGGTACATAGGCATCATTACAACCAAATGAAAACAGAATCAGAAAACAGAAACATATTTATTTGAGCTGAGACACACAACACAGTGACTTTAACCAGAGCCCTACATAATCCAACAAGTGGATTCCTTGACAAGCCCTCTGAAATACATGTAGAGTACTGTGCAAAACTCTTAGCCACCTGAGAATATTAAAAGCTGTTTATCTGAGCAATAAGCATTTATTTGCTTTAAAAAGCCCAATATTCTATATTCTAATAAAAAAGAAATAAAAGTAGTGATCTTAAGTTAATGTATCCTTTCAACATTTCCAAAGTCTGGAATTTTTTATAGTTATCTTCCTAATTAATGCTTCATTAGGTCAGAAGGTGATGCTGGTGGAATTTTCTGCTGATGTCTGTTTGCTTTTTGTAAAGGGACCTTACATTTGAGAAATGTACTTCTTAAATAAAATAAATAAAAAATATAAATAACAATTATTACTGCCCCATAACTTCTCATCAACAATTTTCTCAGGTGCCAGACTTTTACACAGCACATGCATTATATATATATATATATATATGTGTGTGTGTGTAATTATATATGCCAAAGCAAGTTCTGACAGGGTTTTTGTTTTGGATTCTTCCTTTAAAATTTCTCCTTTAAAAATAATCCTTTTTATTTTTTTTCCAGTGTATTTTTGTTGTTAGTGAAGTGTATAATGTAGGTTCTGGTTCATTGTGATGTGTTTCTCATAATGGAGCTGCACTGCTTGAAGAGCAGTTTAAAGCTACTGGTTTGGTTCTGAATGACACAAGTAGAAAGAAACAGAAAATACAAACATTAAAGCATTGTGTTCTCATTGGTACAAGCATTCAGTCATTCACTACTCTACTTGTTTCATCATTTATACTAAACAGTAGACATGTTGGGCAGTCAGTAGCACACAGAATATTTTAGTGACATTCCTTAATTCATTTAAGAATGGTGTATGTGACACTTTCAATAGCAGCAAATGGACTAATACTGAGTTAATGCACATTAAAACATCTGAGGTACTGCATGTTTAAATCAGTTAAATTTTAAACGTGCATTCAAATTTTATGTGGCTTATTAAATATTACTAAAGTCCATCTACAGCCTGTAAAAAGATACTGCTGACATTATGAATAAATATCTTTGTTGAAGTTATCTGAGACGGTTGTGAAGCATTATGCCCTACATTCTGCCATCAACATACTACTCCTTCATATTCTCAGGTTTCTAACAAACATTCTTCTTTCATTCTACAAAGAAAGAGAAAAACAAATGGAATTTTTTTTTAAAACAATAAAGAAACAAATTACATTATTATTATTATTAATAATAACAAGATAACATTTGTAAAAAGAAAAAAAAACTTAACAATATGTCAATTTTGGCAGTATTTCCCATATTAACAGAAGAAACAAATGGAAATAGGGAAAATAAAGTAAAATGTTCTACAAAAGAACAGCCAAAAAATCATCTTTCATTTTTTTTCCTGGACTCTGGATCTCATATTTTACTGTTCTGTTTTTGTATTTCCATCTTTTGGTATCATGCTTGTTGCATTAAGTCAGCAACATGTTCTCAACACAATCACAAAACAGTGAGTCCTCTTAATATTAAAACAGCTTTTCTGTGTCAAATCTTGAGAACTTTGACAATTAATTAACCTTCAAAACCTTGTGAATATATACACAGCTGTGGCCCAAATTAATGGCCAAAATATAATAGTTATACTTATTCATTTTTAACATATTCCTTGTTCTGGAGTTGTTACTAAACTTAAATCAAGGTTCACAACTGACAACGAACCAGCAGATTCACACAGAGTAGAACAACAGAGAAAAGCTTGGAAATACCAAATATAGAAAAAGCACTAATTATACACGTGCTTTAGTCACAGAGAAGAATTAGAATTCCTATGAAAGGTAAAGTACATATGAGGTATTTGGTCACATTTCAAAATTCATACGACATTTATTTGGCAACTTCAACCATTAAAAAGAGAAAAGCAGTTACTTTTTTCTGGTATCAATATATGAAAATATATCCAATATTCAATTGTAATTATTTTAAATGTTATATGTTATAATTCTAGAAATAGACATCCATGCTGTAAAGGTAACCATAAAGAAATCAGAAAAGTCAACTAAAAAAAAGGGACTTGTATGTACTGGGTTTTGGGTTTTCACTTTGGTTAATGGAAAGCTGAACTTCTGGAGTTTGGTCGTTTTAGTTTCATGTCTCCCCTTAAAACATGAAGATGGCAGCTAATTTAACCACTGCATGAAAAGGCAAATATGTTATGAAAGATCTTAAAGGAAGAGGTGAAAAACATGACAATTTAGCATCTTTGGATATCACTCAACTTTGCTTTCACTGACTAAGTTATTTGGAGAAATTAAAAACAGAAGAAACTAATTTTGTGGATAGCTTTGTCAAAACTATCGTCGGATACTTTCAAGTAAAACCTGTCACCAAAGAAACCTGGGAAAGGGTTAGTAAATACTTCAAAGCAATTGTAGGACTCCATGACAACCGCTGGTCCCGACAGCCTTCCTACTGTGTGCAGAGTTTATAGGAAAGTGCTAGAACACCCCAGTCAGCAAAAGCAGAGCAGAGCGATCTGTCAGTCCATCCTTTCCTTTGAGGGATACTTATTTCAGGCTTTGTTTCAATGCATTTCTAAAACAGAATATAGCAGAACTGTTGGAAATCTTATTGGTCTTTTTCTCCAAAGGGAGCTCCACTAACAGAAACACACAGGTTGTGGATCATTAGTGAGCACTCTTTCACAGAGGTGAAGACTCTTGCGTGTGAAAGCCAGCAGCTCCTCAACAACAGATCTAACAAGCCAAAGTGAGGCTCAAATGAAAGACTCCAGTTCCCCTTTGGACAGAAAAGGCTTGTGTTTGTTGCAGATCTTGCAGATGTCAAGTTTTCAGTTTCAGAGGAATACAGCAGACAAGGCTCCTTTTGGCAAAGGCAATAACTTAGGCTTTTCTTCAACACAGGCATTGGCTGAATGGCACAGGACACTGGCACCAATGCCCAAAAGACTAAAAAAAATGGGCAACAATGCACCCATGGCTTTTGGTCGAGGTAGGTATGCTTAACCAGCAGCAAGGCAAGCGAATGGTTTACCTGGATAGCTCTGACATTCTTGTCAGGCTGAGGTAGCTATCTTTGGAGGTAATGGGTTTTGGTGCTGGGAGAGAGAGCAAGGGGAGGGTACAGGAAGCTGCAGAATTAGTCACTCCATCTCACACTGCCTGAAGGCTAACACGTTTCTATAGTGCTACTATAAAATCACACATTCATAAGGCTAATGAAGCCAAAAATTATAGAAAACATCTCTAAGATGACTTAGATGACACTACTCACTTAGAAACATCATATGAGCATCTATTTACTCATTGAAAGGCCTCTGAGTTTTTGGTTCCACCTAAATATATTTTACTAAAGTCACTATTTTGGTCCTGAGAAATAAAATCTTGTGATAGATTAGATAGAACATGTACAAAATTAGTTTTTTTAATTTTCAAAAAGACAGCTTTAAATTTCTAATGAGAAATGTGAGAAGGTTCTATAAAGGGAACATTGAATATTATGTAGTTAAAAAGAGAAAGCTAAAAAATACCAGAGGTGCATCATATCTTTACATTCAGTAGCATCTGAAGAATCTAGTAGAATCTCTTTTATACACTTGTATCATGAGGTAAGGGCAATAGAAAATTCAGCTTCAGATATCACTACTACTATGTAGGTTTTAAGTTGAATTTGTATTTGGGCAGTGGGCAGGCTGGAATAAGGCTTGGAGGAATAAAGTGAGATGGAGGGGCTAAATGCAGCTTTTAAGGAGGGGAGGGGTGTATATAGAGGGAAGGGTGTGGGTAATTAGCCTGTGCCAGTGTCTGTGGCCACTGTAGTGCCTGGTTGGCCACTTGGCTGCTGCTCAATGTGGACCTGGCAGTGTGGCCCTGCAGCTTGACCCTCTTCTGATCTGCTCTGAGGCTGAAAGAAAAAACACACATGGGATAATGACTCCTATATAAAATGCTTTGTTGATTTAATGTAACATAACAACAATGTAGATAGGTTTGTATGTGAAAGTCCTTACCTGTGGCATTAGCTCTATAGCTTCAGAAATGCGGATCACTCCCTCTTTAGGCGCTATTTCTCCAAGACCCCCCAGCGGCCCTGCTCCTCTCTGGGACACAGTCCAGTTATCCTGAGTTCCCTTTCTGCAGATCAAACTACACATACACACACAAAGAGCAAGCATATCAGCTTAGTCTGACACCAGAACCGCAATTTCTATTGATCTAGCTATAAACAGCTTCTGCAAACCTACTATTAGATTTCCCAGCTCTAAACCATCCATTAATCATAAAAATTGGTTAAAAAAATAAAAATCTCAAATCAACATTGGAGAAATATACCCCAATAATACATGTCAAATGTAATGAATGGTTTATCTGTAAACTAAGGCTCACCTGCGGCGGTATGCAAACATGAGGAAGAGTACACAGAAGATGATGCAAGCCATTCCAATGTGGATACCAACCACTATTCCAGTCATAGAGCCATCTGCATTCTGGCGGCAGTCACAAACAGTCTGGCCTTCTGTTCAAATGCAGACATACACACTTTAACATGATGGAAACACATTTTCTCTATAGCTACACTGAATAATGTGTAGATTTATCAAATTTATTGAAGAGGGTAGTCTGATTTATTACTTTTAATTTGTATTGGTTTGTTTTTGTAAACATGGTCATACAAACAGCCACAACCTCTCAAAAATGTATTCTTAGGCCTCACCATTTTAAATGTTCTTTTTATAAACTAACCATTTTAAAATTGATTAATGTATTAATTCATTTAATTTTTTTTAAATTATGGCCCTTATGAAATAAATGATTAGATTTGTCTTTGATTTTACAAATGCCAGATTTTGAGTGAAAATGAATATGCCCTTTACAGTTTCAAGTCACTCAAATGTCCATGATTTGCCTGTATTGTGTATATGGTTTTAAGAAACAAACCTGCAAAGAAGCTCTAAATTACTCATTATTAAATCTGAGATTCTTTGGAATTTTAAAATGTTACTTACATTTTTAAAAAAAGTCAATAGATTTTAGAGACCCATCCATTGAAAGGTTGTGAAGAGAACTAAATGTGGTTACTATTTTATAAGGTGATCCTAGCCTGTCCATAGATGTGGGGTAGTTAGTAAAGAGCTATATATGCAAGGACTCCAGTAACAGAAAGATATTAATGAAGAGGAAGAAAAACGTTTTCTGGCTCCACCTATTGGCGGGAAAAATCTATACTATACAAGAATATTCTTTGGGAGATAATAACGTTTAAATTGTTCATAAAATTGTATAATTCTTCACAATGTTTTTTCAAACAGCTCACCATCATTGTTTTTCCCCCCAGATCCAGTGTCAGCCAGTGAAACAAGCCGCTTGTTGCTGATGCTATCTCCATTCCCATTAAATGCCATGAGCTGAATCTCATACACTGCTGCAGGCTCTGTGAAACAGTGTATAAATAATGTTAAGGAAATCAACATTACTGTCACTCCCCAGTATCTTTCATTTGAACGTTTGTAAATGTCTTTGTGAACCATGTAGGATTAATCAACACAGTTTCCCAAAAAATTTTCAGAGTACTAATAACAACATCTTAATAGATTTATGGTATACACTGTGGAAAGATGCATTAAATAAATGTGACAATGTGAGGCTGTATGTGTTGTATATGTGTGTTTATTTCTAACCGAGGTTTGAGATGGTGTGTGTGTTGATGTGGCTGGGGAAGCGCTCCTCTGGTCTGAACTGCTCCTGTGGTACGTTGCGGTAGGACAACTTAAATCCCTCCACCTTCCCTGGTTTACTAGGCAGTTCCCAATACACCTGCATTGCTGTGCTGTTCAGCACTTTAGTGAAGAAACTAGGCATGGTGGGAACTACAGAGGGAAATAAAATTTGGCTATTAATGAAAGCACAGAAACATTACTGAAAGTTTTCAGAATTGACCTTTTATCTATAGAATGCTTAGACAATAAATTGTGACCTACCGCCCCCTAGCGTTGTGGCAATAACAGTGCTGGACTGCTGGCTGGCCCCGAGAGGAGAGTAGGCTTTAACGTAGATAGCGTAAGTTGTCGCTGGTTCTAGGTTGCTAAAGTCATGCTGGAAGGTATCTTTGCTCACCGCCTCCTGCAGCTCTTTGCTGTCTGGTTCTAGGGGTGAAAAAAAGTTTTTTCAGAAACAAATTTTACCACAGCCATAGCACACAAAAATTTGCCACATTCACTCTACCGCTCTCCTACCGCCAAGCATGCGAATGTGCAGTACATATCCGATGATGCCATCAGTGACTTGTGCTTCAGGCTGGCTCCAGCGCAGCTGCAGCGAGGTAGGTGAGAGTGGTGTGGCTGTCAGGTCTTGTGGAGACTCTGGGAGGTCTGTAGATTGGGACACAGCCAGGCGTGCACTAGCCTGGTTGGTGCCAGCACTGTTTTCTGCTATGCATTGGTAAATGGCCTCATCCTCAGCAGTGATACGTGTCACTGCCAGAGTGCTATAGAACAATGTACAAGCGCATTGTCAACATGGGAATAATGTACAGCACTGAATATACACTTTAAATCTCTAGTGTTGTATTGTGCTGGGTGATCATGTCCAACCTGTTGTTGTTGGTGAGTTTGACATTGTCTCCAGGTGTGAGGATCTTGCCGTTTTTCAGCCAGATAAGGTGTGGCTCTGGAACCCCCTGAGCCTGGCATGTAAACACTGCACTGCCTCCTACTGCCTTGGATACAGACTGTGGCCATTGCAGAAACTCAGGAGGAGCTGAGGAAATAATATAAAAAAAAGGATTTCAATCAGTTTGTGAATATAAGATTAGATTAGTTTCTCAAAGACATCATAGTGTAGTCCAAGTAGTTCACAGCCCTTTCAGAGCAAAGCTGTTGACCAAAAGTTGTTTGAACAATTCTGACTCTGAACAATCATTACAAATCTTATTGCTGGCACAACCTTGCTTTTTTTTCTTAAACATGAAATCTTATTTTTAAAAGCAAAATGGGCCAGCCCTCTCCCAGAACCTTCTGGCGGTAAACACATTTTGTCAGACGTATTTGCTACGTGTTAGATATAGCCTCCAGTGCCTCATACAGTCTGATCTACTACTACTGGTGACCTGCTGGGACCTAGCAAGATCAGTTCAGGTTCAAACCCTATTCAGGGCTTGATGGGTCAGCTGGGATTGATGGATAGAGGGGGAGGTGGAAAAGGGGAGAGAAATGGAGAGGTACATCTGAAAAGAAGCCATTAATCACTGGCATGATAGAGTTTATGTCTGTTTGAGGCCCAAGTCCCCCTCCAGGCTCAAATCTGCTTCTGTGAGGTCAAATAGTAGATCATTTTCATGCTACATCTATAAAATTCTGACAAAATATTGGTGAAAATTTAAGACATACACACAAGACAGAAGTGCATGCATGCTGACTGGCTTAACCAGGCTGTGTTATTACACAGCCTATCACACTCTATACTGGTGATTGTGTAAATGCAGTTTTTTGTGTGTCTTTGCGAAAGAAAGGGAGAGACTGAATATTTTCATTCCTTTTCTTCCTCCAGTCCATTGTTACTGTGAATAGGAGCCACTCCACTAGCTGTACTGACTAACCTCAATTGAAGAGTAAAGCATACAGCGTGTGTATGTGTGTTCAGAGCTCATTTTAATAGCAGCGTAGTGTTAGGAGGGGGTCTTTCTTGTAATAAATCCACCCTATCTGTCCTGCTTGGCAGTTTGAAGAGCTCTTCACACTTGAACTTAAGCAAAAGCATTAACTTTGAAGAGCTGAGTGCTCAGCAAATAGAGATGCACTGAAAGTAGTGCAAGCTTCATTACAGCTTAGAGAGAAGGTTTTCTTAACCACAAGCTTTTGTTAACTATGTATCTCTCAGGGTGAAGAGGCCAGTTTGATAAGACAGTTTAACATATCTTGAATGGTATACAGCATAAGGTTCAATGGAGAAGTTCATGGTCATGGAAGATAGCTGAACATCTGCATCAGGATAAGTCATTAGGAAAATTAAATGAGACTGCTAGGCTGTCTTGCCCATCACTCTCTCTAGCTTTAATTTGTCTGTGTGTGTCGCTGATAGGCCGGCTGCAGGCTGCTGTCCCCAAAGACTACGAATACCCGCCACCCCCAACACCCCATCTTGTGATCCCCACTGCAGTCTCAACATCTCTCACCTCATCCTGCCATACACATACACACACACACATCCACCCCCACCCTTAATACGCATGATTTCCTAGGGGCCTGCTGGAATAGGGTCAGGGGTCAGAGGTGAGGGGTGATCCTTCACTGAGACACATTTATTTTGCTCCTCCTCCCCTCTGTTATTCTTTTATATGCACCCCCACATTGTCTCTCCATTTCTGCTCCAGCCTTTATGTTTTACTCTGCTTCTGAATTCAATATCCCTTTCACTCTCTCTTTCTAAGAGAACTAAAATGAAACTAATTATTATCTTGCATAGACCAATAATCTGTAATTTATTATGATTACACAAATAAATTTTGTTCTGAGTTATGTTAAATAAGAAAATAAATAGGTGTTTTGTCTTATGTTTAAAAATAAGCATTTCTTACTTAAAGACATATTCTCCCTCTCCTTTTTTCTCATTCATGCCCTCTCACCCTTTTTCTTTCTTTTTGTCTGTCTGATTCTCTTTCTCTCCCTCTCTCTCAACTGAGTTGTACCATGCTTTCACAAGTGCCCAGATTTATGTCAAATTCCTCTCTAAATCTGTCAACTTTTTAATCTCTCTCTTTCTTTTTGTTTCCAGATGGCTACCCATTCTCTTTCCCATATCAGTCAATCAGGTTACCCCACATAGGCTGAGCCTGTTTAGCTCAATTGCAGCCATAAGACTGGCCCAGCACAAGGAGAAGAGAAAGGCCAGACAGGGTCAGACAGGCAGACCCATGACTAACTCTCATTTACATATTCCCATCATATGCAAACTACACCTGCACGGGCCAGAATGCTGTCAAAAATACAACAACTGTTCAAGTTCAAGTGCTGAGGGCAAAACCAGAGCAGGAGTCTGGGAACAGCAAGCAGATGGTGTGATGTGGAGGACAAACAGACTTCAGCAGACATATTAAAACAGCAAAATACACACACAGCAAAGTGCGTCACTGCATTTATACAAACCATGCCTCATCCCATATATTAGATAAAATAACTTTACTACAGCAAATAAAATGGGATATAACTAATAACTGAAAAAGGTGCTGAAAGCAAATGTCTCAATGAAATCTATAAAAATAAATAAATGACAGTTAATGGAAAAACATACACAATTGTGTGCTGAGTTGGCCTGAAAACAAGGCTGCACAAAAATGATGTTAATCTGGTCATTGTCCCCATATAGTTAAAATAATGCTTTCCTCGTAAATTGCATTTAAATATTAACATTAAAATTCTTTTGAATGTTATGAGGCTATATAATAGTAGCTTAAAGTTCTATACTTAAATCCAAGTAAAATGAGTTGTCAGATTTCTTTGTTCTTCTACCAGCTCGATCAATAAATGAATGGATTCATTATCCAGCCCCTCCAAGCGCTCTGATGCAGAGAGACTAATAGAGGGAGCTATTGATTGATTGCATTCAGAGTATAGAGGTAGCCGACCTCTGACACAAAGGATACACCTTCTATGCTTTACTCCTCGCTTAGCCCTTGTATATTTCTTGTGACCAAGTAACAAATTATGATCAACACAAAATATGCACAGACTTGGAGCACAGTGCATAGGTCTGTTCAGTAGTTTTATTGGTAAATGTTGATTATATCCATACAGTGTGAGCACTTGCAACATGCTAACTTAAATGTTAGTCCTCAGTGTGAAGCAGGAAGTGTAATACTGGTCTGACATAAAGGCCATAAAGGGGGGGTGGCGAGAGAGAGAGAGAGAGAGAGAGAGAGAGAGAGAGAGAGAGAGAGAGAGAGAGAGAGAGAGAGAGAGTGTACGAGCACACGTGATGGAGGTCAGAGGTTGTTGGGGGAAGGGTGTCAACTGTCAAGAGGTCAAGGCCAGGCACAAGCCAGGTTAATCTAGTGTGGCCTGCCCAAATTTATCCTAAAACACATTTTGGTGTGTGTGTGTGTGCGTGCGTGTGTGTATGTGTGTGTGTGTGTGTGTTTATGTGAACAATCGTGTGGCTTGGCTTGGGCTGGACAGATAAAACCAATCAGGTCCGTCAGGAGCTCAATTTAATTTCATGTCTGACCTCCACCAGGGCAGCTCCTGAGCAGCCGTTGATACTGGACTCTGCTCTGGCAAATGTTCAAATCTCACGTCTATTCATGTTCAAGCATTAGGAGTATATAACATTTCTGGAAAAGTTGGGACATTTTGTAAAAATGCAAATCTGTGATTTGTTAATTGTTTATAAGATTTTTTAACTGACAAAAACACAAAAGAAAATATCTGATGCACCTTGCCCTCACCTGTTACAAACTCACATACTTATAGTGGCATGTTTTAGAATGGTTCACTCATTCTATAGTTATTTTGCCCCATAACAGCTTTTTTGAGTGTGTGGCTGGCATCAAATTTATATTTGTTCATATTTACTGAATGCATTTATAAAAAATTAAATATATGTAACATCAGGGAATATAATGCTTTATATGTTTTTTCAGTTAAAGTTAAAAAGTATTCATTTATAGGTTCAAATTTTTTCTTTGTATATTTTTAAATTTATGATGTAATGATGTTAAAGGAGAATTCCAAAGAAATATTCAATAATTCATAAACGGAAATGCAAATAAAATATTTATAATATGGTGCCCTGTAAATGAACTTATCAACATAGATTTATTTACAGTGATGATGATAAGCACCAGTCATTTTTGTTGTGATGTACAGAACGCTAAAAGCTCTGCTAGAAAAGCTATGCCCAGATCACTGGAGTACCCTTAGACAAGCTGGTAATGGTGTGATGTACCTATTTTGAACATGCTTGAGATAGATATAAGTGGTATAATTAATAGAGTGTTTATTATTATATATTATTTCTACCTTGCACCACAAGCCGGCCCAGCGCCGTACGCCTCATCCTGGTTCCGGGTCTGTTGGCTGAGCACACATACACTCCAGAGTGCTGGAGTGAGACATCAGATATCATCAGATTACCTGTGCCCAAAACCTGAATCCCCTCTACTCCAATAGAACGGCCATCTGGAAAACACAAACACAAAGTGACAGAGTGAGTTACCCAGGTATAACCACAAATATTGCTGCTGTAATGATATATATATATATATATATATATATATATATCACAGTAGGAGCACACCTTTGTAAATCACTGCACAGCAAACTGTTATAGAAGAGACTCAACCATCAATATCAGCATCTTTAAACTAAGTATACAATAATACTGATTTGGTGAATAATTGCATTGTATGTGTGTATCTGATTCTTACCAAGCCTGCTCCAGGACACAATGGGCCGAGGGTTGCCTGTTGCAATACACTCTAAAATGGCAGTCTCATGGACATTTATAGTTAGATTCTGGGGACCAGAAAGAATCACTGGCTCCTTATAGGCACGAGCAGCAGCAGCTGTGAACAAGAAATATAAAGACAGAAAAGCAGTGTTACTAAGGGTGAACAGATATTCTCATGTGGGGTATAAAATACGGATACTGGAAGCCTGTGCTAGTATTTCTCCTGCAATGTTGCTATCAGTGTGTGAAGAGTGAGAGAAGAGGGTTGCATTGACAATGCAACACAATGGCCAGCACTTTGAACACATTTTATAAGTGGTCAGAAACTTGTAAATAACTCATGAAAGAATAAAGTTAAAACCAAGCACACCATTGTTTTTCTTGTGAAATACCCAATAAGTCTGATGTATCACATGACCCTCTTCCCATTGAAAAAACAAAAGTTGGATCCAAAATAGCTGGCTTCAAAATGGCCGCCATGGTCACCACCCATCTTGAAAAGTTTCCCCCCTCCCATATACTAATGTGCCACAAACAGGAAGTTAATATCACCAACCATTCCCATTTTATTAAGGTGTATCCATATAAATGTCAATAAAATGTAGCATAAGTAAATCCGATCATGTTAATGTGTAGTATGGAATTATGTAACATATCTCACCAGTGACAGTGAGCTGGGCCTCATGACTGTAACGTGTGTTTGCAATGTTTTTGGCCATGCAGCGATACACTCCACTGTCTACATTACGCACACCGGTGATCTGAAGAATGCCATTTGGCAGCAGAGTGTACCTATAAGAGAGAGAAAGAGAGAGGGAGAGAGAGAAGGAGAATGTCATTACAAAACTCATTAGATAATTGAAGGTCTGTGTCATAGCATTATATGGAAATAATGACTCGTAATGTTTTCAGGGATTTGTAGCTTTTATGTTACAGAAACTTTACAGGAAAAGTGCATGTGTGCATGTATAAGTGTGTATTTCCTCTGTAATCTTTATTTAAACACGTTATATGTAAATGTAGTGTGCGTTCATGTTTTTTAACCTCTCATCATCAGTGTTGAGTGTGGTTCTGTTCTTCTCCCAGGTGATGCTAGCTTCAGGGATGCCATTAACTGCACAGTGGAAGCGTGCCACCCCTCCCTCATCCACCTCCATACTCTGTGGGTGGCTGTGAAACTTGGGAAGAGCTGAGGGAGAAAAAAAATTTCATTTCACACTAAATATGCACACTCCACCTCTTTCTGTATCCCTTCATGAAACATCCAGTTAAAAGCTGCTTTGAGCTCTCTACACAACCTAACACCAGCAGAGCTGGTGATCGATAATGAAGGCAGAGTTTTCAGAGCCAGGTTGGATACCCATGGTAACCTCTGGTCTAATAGGAGAGCCTACAGAGCCACAGAGGGCAGTCATTTGCAGGTTTGGTCAAAGGGACAACAGTGGGATGGGTCAAAGAGAAATGGAAGCGGGGGAAGGGAGAGAAAAAGGGGTTAAGATTACATAGGCTTTTTTATGGCAGAGCTGTGAAGAGGATCAGAAATATGCCAACAGAATAAGAGCGAGCGAGAGAAGGATGGAAATGATTATCAGTTATGAGTTAAATAGTTTCTGTTAGTGAAACACAAATGGAAAGATACATTTAAGACCAACTGTAATATGCATATGTACACTCTAGGGACCCACCCATACAGAGGTACATTATATAAAACAGAATCACAATAATAAAATAGCTCTTAAGCCTAAGCATTTCCAGTTCCACTCACATGCAAGCTGCACCCGTGCCTTGCGGCTGATCAGCATGCCATAGCGGTTCTGAGCAGCACACTCATACTCTCCAGCATCTGTCTCGTTGCTTTCACGACGTTTTTGGAAGTTTCGAATTAGGAGCATGCCATTGTCCAGCACGGCCACCCTGGGGCCTATTGGAATGGCTACACCATTCCTCCGCCAGGTAATCGTGATAGGCCCCTCACCTTCCACCTCACAGTCCAACATTAAAGGGCGGTCTCTCACTGCAATGACATCATGGGGCTCCTTAATGAAAGCCAGCTCTGAAGGCCCACAAAAACCTGAGGGAGAAAGAAGGAGTAAAATCATCACGTGAAGTAAAGAACAACTTCATATTGATCTGAAATGGGAGACAGGTGCTTACGAATGACACTAAGAGACTGAGGATGCAATCTTCCAAATATGAGATGAAGATGGTGCAGAGGAAGAGGAGCACTTCATGCTGTGGAAGATGCTGCTGATGATGATAATGATGATGATGATAATAATAATAATGATGACATCATGGAGGATTTTGATGAGCTGAAGACACAAAGATGACATCATTAAGCAACTGGCTTTCTACCATTTTCTTTATTGTGCTATGAAACCACGGAAGACTACGGAATATGAGCTGGGTCGAGAACCTCACTTATTTCTTATCTTTATAAGTCTGACACAGTAGTAGGATTTAGTCAGTGTAGAGGCTGAAGGCTTGATTCTAGGTGGCCCTGTACTCTCATCCTTAGCTTTATGGAGCTGTAAATCCTGCAAAGGCCAGGCTCCTGTCTCAGGAATGAGGGCAGGAGAAAGAGGACTGATGGCCCATCCATCCATCCATCCATTATCTGTACCGCTTATCCAATTTAGGGTCGCGGGGGGTCCAGAGCCTACCTGGAATCATTGGGCGCAAGGCGGGAATACACCCTGGAGGGGACGCCAGTCCTTCACAGGGCAACACAGACACACACACATTCACTCACACACTCATACCTACGGACACTTTCGAGTCGCCAATCCACCTGCAACGTGTGTTTTTGGACTGTGGGAGGAAACCGGAGCACCCGGAGGAAACCCACGCTGACACGGGGAGAACACACCAACTCCTCACAGACAGTCACCCGGAGCGGGAATCGAACCCCCAACCTCCAGGCCCCTGGAGCTGTGTGACTGCGACACTACCTGCTGCGCCACCGTGCCGCCCTCTGATGGCCCATAATACAGTAATTGATTAGTGAGCTTAGTTTAACACCAACACTGACATTACAGCTCATTTTTTCTGTCAATAGAAAGTCAATTATTTTAAGATATTCAGCAGAGTCTCTACCAATGATAATCACTGCCTGTTTCCCAGTGATCCTGATTAAGATATATACCAACCTGTAAAACAAGTGAAAAGAGGCGAAACTAGATGATTGACAGCTTCTAACAACAGGTCAAACTGCAGTCTGCAAGAGTGATGGTATCAGTAACAAACCAGTGATGTTGTAAATATTTAGGGACTGCATTTCCTGTGGTTGTGCACATGGCTGTGGTTCAGTAAAAAATTTGGTCTAACAGCCAATATGATTGGACAGTAACTCATTCTGAAATAGGTATATGCAGAAGAACTGGCCGGAGTCTGGGAGCACCCTGATGACAGCTTCATTCACTCTGTGGGCAGTGGGGTGTTCACATGAGAAACTTGGGGACAACAGCGCAGGAGGGGCCATGGGCTGGCTGAAGAGGAGCTGCTCCAGGCTATTCATCTCAGCTGAACTTGCACTTGACTTTCCCTAGTCTGATTGATGGCTCTGTTAGCACCCCCCTCATCCCTCTCCATCACCCCAAAACAGCCACACAATGCTTCTGAATGCCACAGGGCCATTCAAGCCGCGAGAGCCACAGCAATGTCAGAAGTGGAAGGGGGAGGGGTGGAGGGAGCAGAGAGCTGGGTCTCTTGATTTGGGGTTTGGGTAAGACCAGTGATAGCACAGCATCTTTACTCCCACCACTCTATAACTGCCCTTGTACACCCCCCCCCCCACCCAATCCCATCATCCCCCACCCCATTTTGTGGAACCATCTGCCCTCTCTCCCTGCCCCCACAGAGTTTTCCCCTTTTCACTTGAACTTGGGGGTGACTTTCCCATGCCACCCAATCACTCAAACTTCACCCCTGACGACACACTCGTCCCCCCATTCTCCTCATCTTTTTGGGGTGCCCATGTTGGGTGATTCACTGGCGCAGACCATGACCCCTCTCACAGTCTGCACCCTAAAAATCCCTCTCCCAGCTGTCCCCCAAAGACAACACAAAACACTCCAGTTGCACTTAAACTTGAATTCACTTGAGTTGTGAACTTGAGAGTTTGTCACCTTTCGTTGTGTCTGACAGCTGTATAGTCTGACCTCATCTCACAATGCATCCATAAACACAAACCATCTGACTCTCTAACCTCATGTCGCTCCATATAGACAACACCATCACACCTCTATTACAATCCAGCTGGATTCATCTGTCCACCTCTCTGTCCTCTACCTTTATACATACAGTACAGAGGACCACTTTGCCACATAATCAGACAGCACTGGGCAGCACAGTTAAAATTCTACATTTAAATATATTTGAAATGTAGTGTGGTGGCATGTTAATGGATATCATAATAATGCTATTGATCCATATGGTACTGAACCTTAAACATATTATAAATATTACGTTTTTTACAGAAATCACATCGCCAGACATTTATTTTCAGTTTAAATCTATACCAGTACATCTGATATATTTCCAAGCACTTTATACACATGACCACTATCTTAGCTACCAGCAGGTTGACAATCTATTTCTCCAATTTTCCAAATACCAATTACATGACTATTGTCATAATCTTTTGTCTTGACCTCTCAAGGCACTGGCTCTCCTCCAGCTCATGCTGTGTGTGACACAAAAACTTAAGAGAGAGAATCATCTTCAATTCAGAACCAATTATTTGGCCTTAGTACTGCTAAAAATTAAGACCTCTTAGTGAACACAGAGACCCTTTTCTTCTCAGCAAACAAGTAGAGTGCAGGTGTACTGACACTGTGCAGATGGCTTTAACTTAGGATCCTCAGAGCAGCTTGCCAAATCCAGCAAATTAGATACATGTGTTAAACCTTTGCTCCACATGTCGTAAGCAAATGAAGATGACCCAGCTCCCTCCCACTGTGGTTCCTAGAGTTGTAATATAATGTGAAATCAAGTCAGTTACCATAAGCTTTTTGGTAACAGAATTATAGGTAGTAGGTCAATTTAAAACACTTTTAACCAGTAAAACTTTCTACTACCATTCGGTTTGTCTAAAATATCTTAACACAATATTCAGTAAAATGTATAAATAGACAATTTTGGGTACTTTGAACTAATCGTAATATTTGTCTATATTGTTTTGCCAACCTTGCTATTACCAGCTGCCGTAACAGTGGTGGTGATAATGGATCCTTTGTTAAATTAGAGCCATTCAGATATGCCGACAGTCCCATCTGTATTCTGTGTGCCTCAATGTGACTGAGAGAGCAAGTTTTTGGATAATTTCACCTCCCATCTGGGTGTCATTAATGAGACGACTTTAGAGGTTCACCCTGAACAGACCCAAGTCAACCCCACCCCCCATGGGGTAGACGGCGACCCTAGCCCCTAAAGGTCATGAGAGAGTGGGTGCAGGGCAGGGAGGAGGGAGCAGCCTGTGTTTGATAACTAAAAAGACTACAATACCCCTCTCTCCTTTGTTTATTGTCCTTCAGTCTGGCCGTGAACTTCACAGTTTATTGTGGATCTGCATCGTACCCAATCCCCCAACAAACACAGTAAGGGGGTCTGGGTAACACACACAGGGCAAACCCAGCCGAATCTCCTTATTGATGATACACACTGAGCCAGACGGATAAAATCCTGCCGCAAAATCTGATATTGAAATGTTCTTTTCTGTCTTTCTAAAGCTCTGGGGCTCAGCGCCTGTAAGTAAAAGGGTGAATGCAAATTTTAAGGCCTCTAAATCTGCAAATCACAATTTTATTCACAACTTTTTATTTCCTTGTAGATGGCAGTGCTGTCCTGACCCAGAATTCTGACAGCACTCTTACAACAAATATAAAATTAAAGCAGCCATTCACTGGAGATATATGAACATCTTTTAAACCTAAAAAGGAGAACTCTGTATCTTTTATGTGGGTCTGCTCATGTATTATGAAGCTAACTTAAGGACAAAAGACAGGCCAAATCTAACCTAAAGGGGTTAAAACAGTGTGAAATACAATATATTGTGCTAGATCTTTAAATCTTCTTTTTATGGCTCCTGTTGTAAATGTTTTATAGACTGATGCATAGAATAAGCATCACACCCTGCTGTCTCTTTCACATTCAACAGAGGCTGCATAGCCTCTGTGTCTCCAAAGCCTCTGTAGTTGGTCACAGTGCAGACAGAAACAGTGCCATAGTTTGGGACAGAGAGAGTGAGTCTAAGGGACTTTGAGTCTAAACACAGCAGGAATCAGGCAGCCTACGGCAGGCATATTGTCTGTCTAATGGGAGTTAACTCCTCTCTCTGGCTGGCTGACTCCATGCTCTTTTGCTGCCAGTGTAGGCACTGAAGCTGACAGCTCTCACCCATTGTTTAAGCAGGGGTGCTCATTAATGAGCATTGGGTGTG
Organism: Hoplias malabaricus; assembly: GCF_029633855.1. NCBI lineage: Eukaryota > Metazoa > Chordata > Actinopteri > Characiformes > Erythrinidae > Hoplias > Hoplias malabaricus. The sequence continues at coordinate 20,635,877 of NC_089809.1, forward strand.
TATAAGACCCAGGAGCATTTCCGATTGAGGTGTTGGCCAAATTAACTCTGATGCATGCACTTACATCCACTTTACTACCCCCTGGGACTTATTAGGGGAGTAATTAAATTAAATAACAATAAGAGGGAGGGGGTACTTCTCATCAATGTTCTTACAGTAAATCATATGGCACCATGTTATCTAAAAGCTAACTTTTAGCTGCAGTGTAAATGTCTACTATTCATCTTTAAATTTTTCCAATATGCTGTTACACTGACTTTAGGACTTTAGATTAATACAAAACGTGATCATGTTTGGGCTACAGACAACAGGGAAATTAATTAACTTTAAAACATCGCCACAAACAATGCCATTGTTTAATGGTTTATTCCTGTAATTTATTTACTTTTTTTTTTTTACTTGCACTTACATTTTTATTGCCTTTATTGTGATCTGAAGCATGATTTCATATTTAACCTAATACCCTATTAGACATTTATACTACAGCCCACTTTAATGCATTTAAACATATATTAAACAATACTTAACATTACAAAAATCCATTAGGGGAGATTGAAACTTATTTTAATCTTGTTTAGATCTAAGGCGCAAGAAAAAAGAGACAAATGAGAACAAGGCTGTTTTTGCTGGACAAAACATTCCTTTTTGTAGCCCTGAAGAGTGTCTGCTGAGAGTGGAGAGCAGGGAGCAACTTTTATCTGACAGAATTTACTACAAACACTAGCCATAAAACAAACTAGTGTATCTTCAGTCAAAAGAAGGACTGTAATTTTCATGTGACCTGCTAAATGGCAGAGAGATCTGTTTAATGGTCCCTTTTTCTGGCTCTTCTCAGTTGTAAAGGCCTAAGCACTTACCCTAATGCATATTCTTCGCAGCAAATCAGTTCCCACAGTCCTGAATCAAGTTTAGCCCTAATTGGTAAACATGAAACAGCTCCAGCTCATGAGCATATTGCAGTGGGGTGGGGGATCCACGGGACAGGGAGAATGGACTCAGTGTCCCTCCTCCTATACACGAGCCCTGAGATGCATGCTGTGTGGATCTTTTGGATTAACCCCCTGAACCAGAGGGAGCCTTGTTGGATTAAAAGTAGTCTAGTTGTGCCTCTGTGCGTGTGTGTGTGTGTGTAAGAGCAGGGTTGGGGCAGCTGCATGGATTACCGTGGTCCCATGTAATGAGAACTCAATCAGAGAAGTCCCCCTCTTCTGCTCCTCCACTCCCAACCATAACCTTCCTAAGTCGTATGGAGATGAGGGGTGTTGGGGTGCAGTGGGGCTGGAAAGGTCAGGGTCAGGGGTCAATGTCTGGCCCAGGTCCGTCTGTCTGCTATGCATGAGTGACCATGAACTTGCTGTTTTCAACCCAAAACACAGTGACATGCATAATTTCTGTCTGTACATTAAGACTACACTATTTTTCTGAAAAAAGAAAAAAAATCTGGAAAAAAAAACAACAATGGGAGCTCCCTTTTGAAAGATAAAAACCAGCACTAACAAAGAACCAAAATTGTTTACCAAGTCAACTTGGTAACTTTGTTTTTCAAGACCACAAAACAATGGATTTAGACCAAAAGCTTAGCTCAAAATCTACGAAAGAACAGATGATTACTCAGTTTCTGTAATCAAACCAACAAACACTATCCACAAATTCTGTAATTATATAATAAAGAGTTATTATCTCAAACCTTGATTATCAACAAAACCTATAGGTTTTTTTTTCAATGGAATCCATAACCAGCCTTAAACAACCACTAGATTTTTTTCCTGAATGATTCCAAAAGTAGCCTATACTTGAAAACAGAAAAGTCAAACATCAAACTTTTTTTAAGTTCTTATCAAATAATAGTGTTATGGTATAGCAATGAGCACCTACAAAAAGCTTTGCTGTTATTCCCACCTTCGTGAAAAAAATTTGGTCCCTAAATATACATTTGGACTGTCTGGACCACAAGAGAAAAGTCTTACTTACAAACAAACACACATCCCATTTTATTAGCATGATCATTTTTCAATCATGTTTGTCTGAGAAAGGGTCTAAGCAAAGTCATAACAAAAACTCAGAATAAAACCTACAACCTCTATTCTGTCTTAAACAAAGCCACAAAACATCAGATCCAAAAATGATTCCTTGTGATCAAACAACTGCTTAAGTAATGAGAGAGACAGGCAAGATATGTCAAGCAAGATGTAGTAAGATGAGGACCATACAGCGGAAATATGCCCATACATGTCCCTATCAATTTTTTTTTTCATAAGTTCTCTAAGTCTACACAGGAGTTTCAAACTGTGCAAATTTAGTGTGTCATATTAGCCATTACGTCTGATTGTAACAAAACAATTGTATTATAAAATTAATTCTAATTGTGAATAGACAAATAAAAATTATATATGATTTATAAAAAACATGCCTTGTTTCATGGTTGATGCAATGTGTAAATATACTTAGATTCATCACTGCAGAATGTTCAGAACAAGTAATGTTTCGTGTTTTCTGTATCAAACAATACACTGCTTGGACTTGATTAATGAGTCAATGAACAAAGCAGTCACCTCAGGCACTGAACAAAAAGCCATCAGAAAAGACATTTTCAGTGTTTTCTTTCATATTAAGTCATTTTAAAGCTTCTGTTTGGACGTTTTTATAGTAACACTGCAGTCTAAAAAGAAGCGGTAACCTGCACCTGCTCCTTGTGTTACTCAAGAGAACATACAAACAGATTTGGGTCAAACTTTAGAAACACAAAGTTTCTAGAATATTCTTTTCCTAAAAATATCTCTCATTGTCTCATTTTGTGTTAAAGTATCAGAAAATTAGTTGTATCCATCTTCACAATAATTTCTCTAAGGCGTTTTAAGAGTGTAACGGGCACCACGATGAGAAAGGTAACTACATGAACTCGATCTCTGCTTTAACACCTAAAGTGTATAGAAATAATCACCCTAGCTAATATATAAACAGTAGTGATACAAACGAGGGAATAAACGAAATAGAAAAAAGACTCGCTTTGAAGTGAGTAATGATTAATAAATAAATCGGTTTATATTCGCATATAAAAATCTAACAGGACATGGCAAAAGTTTGAGCTACTACTGGATAATAAACCTTTATAAACACCAAGCTTATATTACAACAAAATAGGTAATATTAATAAAAAACAAATGTCACTGTGTCATGTTGATAGCTGATGTGTTCGTTAAACCATTTCCATACATGTGACCAGGGAAGGGCAGCAACTCAGACAGATTTCATTATGAGACATGTTTGTTTATTTTAACTGTATTAATATTTAAAGCTGTGATTCTAACGTTATGGTGATTTTGTTGGTTTTATAAAAACGATTTTCAAAACTGACCAACTTAATATATTTAAATCATGTGCTCCTGTGGCTGAACTCACATTTGTCTCTTTGTATTTTTTTCAGGTGCGTAATGTAAACAAAATGTTGGACTGTAAGCAAAAAGTCTGAGAAAATGTAGCCTTTACCTGAGTGGAATGTGGAGATGAGGAGCAGCAGACGGACAGCGGTGAAGCTCATGGTTCAGAAGTAACTTATTCTGCTTCAGATCAGCTTCACTTTCATTTGTTCAAATTCCACCTTCGAAATGTAAAAAATAATACAAAAATGCAAAAACAAGCTCATGAACCCCGAGTGTAGTCCAGCAGGCGTCGAGTCTGATCCCCTCTCCTTGAGGGATCTAGCGGAACATTTCTAACGGCTCCTCGCGCTCTGACCGTTGAGAGCGCGCGACCGAACGGTTCAGCGTCAGCTCCTGCTTCTGAGCCCCGCGAGCGCAGTAAGCGAGCACCAGATTTCCGTGATGACCGCGAACCGAGCTAGAGCCGCTGATAGAACGGAGCGATAAACTCACCAATCACAGGGCAGCAGATGGCTGAGGGGCGTGGCTCGCAAGGTGCCGAAACTATAAAAAGCGCCCAGAGGGCGTCACTTGTATTGATTTCAAACTCTATCGAATTATAGAACTGTACCGATATCGGATTATTACATTTGAAAAAATAATTAACCTGAAAGTGATGTAGAAGAGCTTATATTTCTACATGGACGGATCTGGGCTGGGTTTTCCAAAAATATTACAGTAGAATCACACTGAACCCACTATCTTTTGTGAAACCAAGCTCACACAGTACAGCTGTTAAGCTTTAACAGGAGTTTGCCCAAACCACCTACTACACAGAAATACAAACCACTGAACACACTGCTAATGGAAATGAAATTTTTCTGACATAGAATATTTAATAGAATATTTAAACTCTATATATATCTTTAAACGGATATGTTTTTTGTCTAACATATAATAACATGGCATACTGTAACATAACACTCTGACACACAGTATAGCAGTTTGAGGCTTACCCAAGCTGAATTTTACCCATCCTCTAATATCTGTTCTGAGGACACCGGGGGCTTGTTAATGAAAGAGCTGAATAACATGTTCCTGATGAAATGTCACATGGACTGGAAATGAAAACGGCATATTTTACATTTTAGATGAAAATATATGAATGTTGTTGTTGTTGTTGTTGTCGTTGTTTTTGTTGTCTCTCGAACCTTAACCAAATTTGTGGGTAGATGAACTTAATATCCAATTCAGATCCATATTAGTGTTACTTCAGTATGATATAATAACCCCGGAGTAAAGGTGACTATCAAAAAACAACCTGAGTATTGTTTCCAAAGAGTCTGGTAAGTTTCTTATTCAATTACAGTGAAGCTTCTTTGCACATCCATATATCAGTGTAAGAAATATGAACCTTGTTCTTCTCTTTTTGGGATGCTTTGTTCTAAAATATATTTTTTTTCATTTATTCAATATCTGTAATCGCTTATGGGTCCAGAGCCTACCTGGAATCATTGGGCGCAAGGCGGGAATATTCCCTGGAGGGGGTGCCAGTCCTTCACAGGGCAACACAGTCACACAATTTTGAGTCAGACTGTGGGAGGAATCCGGAGCACCCGGAGGAAACCCACATGGACAAGGGGAGAACACATCAACTCCTCACAGACAGTCACCCGGAGCGGCACTCGAACCCACAACCTCCAGGCCCCTGGAGCTGTGTGACTGCGACACTACCTGCTGCGCCACCGTGCCGCCCTTAAAATAAAAATTTATAGAATAAAAATAAAAGGAGTGAAAAACAGCAGGTCCTATCTGAACCAACAGGACAAAATGTCTTCTTACATACAGGACTTAAAAGAAACTGAGAATACTTAAGAGTAGGTTCTTCAGAAATTATTAAATCTAAATAAATTACTTAAGAATATGGGTAAATAAATGCAAGCAGGTTTTTATACAGATTAATTTTAGGAGTAATTTAAAAAAACCTGAGAACATAATTCATTCATTGTCTGTAACCACTTATCCAGTTCAGAGTTGCGGTGGGTCCGGAGTCTACCAGAATCACTGGGCGCAATGCAGGAATACACCCAGGAGGGTCTGCCAATCCGTCAAAGAGCAACAAACACACACACACTTTTGAGTCACCAACCCACCTGTGTTTTTTGGACTGTAGGAGGAAACCAGAGCACCAGGAGGAAACCCATGCACCCATGCAGATACAGGGACAACACACCAAACTCATCACCTGGAGCAGGACTTGAACCCACAACCTCCAGGTCCCTGGAGCTGTGTGACTGCGACACTACCTGCTGTGCCACCCGAGAACATTTCAGCTCCCACATAAAATTTGCTCTGCAGCTTGAAAGCACCAAATGTCATAATTATAGGCTTTAAAATTTATTTGAAGTAATAAAATAGTTTAATACTGTCAACACACAAGGCAGACTCTTGCAAAACCTAAAACATAAAATGCTGCATAACCAGCACACAGGCTACATTTGTTCTATTTTATTTGTATGTCAGTGTGGTAAACTCCTCATAGGAGCAAAATAAAAGTGTTAGAATGATCTTTTCCAGAGGATTATGTAATTATTGTCATTTGTAATATGAATATTTTATTTAACCAGGGGACACCAAACACTTCTCCAGCTTATGTTCAACTATACGCCTGGGTTTGTAAAAGTGAATTGCCCCGCCTGGGCCCTCGCTCTCCTGCTGGAGGAGGAAGTGGAGAAGGGGTCTCAATGACTGTGTTGTTGCAATGCTGTGTGCTGCGCAGCATGACAGGACGGCCAATTAACAGGCATTAACATACTCTGTGGGACATCCACTGCACACACAATACACAGGCCCTTAAAGCACAACAACAGGCCGGCAGTGTGTTTTTCATTAGCTGGTCTTCTGTTCCCTCGTAAAGACATGCAAAAAAGGATCTAATTAGGATGAGGTCTGAGACACACCGACCCCTACCTTACACTGCAGCCTATATGAGCTCAATCAGAGTGGTGTTTGGCTGTTGGGTTTATATTATATTGTGTGTACTTTGTTTCTCACTACACTTTATGTTAGACTATATAAGTCCTATGGGAAATTGTACTATTTTGCCACCAAAGGCCACACAGTGCACAGTTGTGGAGGAAAAATGATGCAGTACTGATCCATGATTTCAATTCAGTGAAGGATTTCATTCAGATTGCGCTGTAGCATTGAGTGTAATTGTCCTAAACTAGATATCTGTTGAAAACGCATTTCTTCTCAAATCAAATTAACAGGCATTTTGCCCCTGTCTGTGGCACTAACTACTTCTAAGAAGGCTTTCCATGTATTGAAATATTTCTGTGATATGTATTTAGTTAGCCCTGTGAAGGCCTTGCGCCCAGTGACTCCAGGTAGGCTCTGGACCCACCGCGACCCTGAACTAGATAAGCGCTTACAGATAATGAATGAATTTAGCTATATGTACATTACTGATGTCAAGTACTGATAGTGTGTGATTAGTTCTGAATCATGAACACCATTCGTACTCCTCCCAACTGTGTTAAATATACTCCATCATGCCAGAGAACACAGTTCACTAGTTTAAAGACTACTCTGAAGTGCAGAAACTGTTACTGGAGCCAAGAGGACTAATACCCTTGATATGAGAAGAAATGTTAAATAAACTGATGCCCACTGGCTTAATATAGAGTATATATTGTAAAATTACTGTAATTGTTTTATTCAACTGACTAATTTATAAAAAGTCTGTGTCCCTGGTTTACAGATTTCAGTGCAAGTGCAGATTGTGCAGCGTTTGTAGAATCCTTGTGAAATATTTGAGAAAGTTCTCAGCCACTGCAGTAATGATTTCAATTCTGAGCTATGTGGGCTGAACTGTGTGGGCAGTGAGAGCTTTATTAACCCGCCGTGAGCCACCCATGGTCAGAAAAGGAGCCCAGCTTTATCCTATTAGTCATAGAAAGCCCTGTTACTTTCACATGGTGATGATCACAGAGGCTTAATCTGCTCCTGACAGAGGTTTACTCCCACTCTACATACTCCTTACAGCTCACTTACGCACACAAAAACACGCACACACACACACACACACACACACACACACACCTCACAGACAGCCCTCACACGCCTACTTACACAGACCGCTGACTCTATTGTACGTCTCTGAATGGTCCAGGCTCCATACCAGGCAGAGATGGTGAAAACAGGAAAAGAAAAACCTGCATTACAGAACTATAGCAGGATACAGGGGAATGAATTCCTATACACTTACTATTATTTTACAATTCTTTTTTTTTTCAGTCCCTATGGTTGAAACATAGCAGCCTAAAAACCCATACGTTTTAATCCACAGGTAAAACAATCACTGCAGTAAGAGTACTCTACTTTATACAACTGGATACAAAGAAACAATGTATCAGCTCCAAGAAACTACAAACATACTGAACAATTTATTGAGAGGAACTTCTTGGTACATTCAGACGGTATTAGCAGAGGAATTTTAGGCTTGACACTTCTCTTTTAGGATTCTTTTTTGTCTGAACAAATTTAAATGAATATGTACTGGTTAAAAGTAGATGTGTTTAGTCACTAATACAGTTGAGTAACAATTTTGTCTGAATTGTACTTTGAGTATTTTTAAATTGTTATTTAAACAGAATTTCTGGAAACACTGGGACATTATATGTAATACATGGAAAACAAGAATTTGTGATTTGTTAATTGTTTGAAACATGTTAAGAATTTAATACCTGCAAAAAAGTTGGGAGAAAAGTTTACCAACGTGTTCCACACTTTTTCTTCCTTCTTTTTAATTGTTTGGAAATTGAAGACACTAATTATTACAGTTTAGCAAGTGGAATTTTTTCTAATTGCATGACAAAAGACTTCAGCTGCCCAACAGTCTGTGGTTGTCGTTTCCTGCTTCTCCTCTTCATGATGCACTGTAGGAGACAGATATGGATGGCAGGCAGGTCAATCAAGCACACGCATTCTGTGTCTACAAAACCATGCTGATGTAGCATGTGCAGAATGACGCTGGGCATTGTCTTCTTGAAATAGCCATGGACTTCCCAGAGATCTCATGCATGGTTTTGTCCTCAGTAATACAGTTTCAGGCTTTGTTGATGCTATAGTGGACTGAGTTAAGTTCCAATGGTTTTCAAAAGTAGTCCCCAGCCCATGTGCCTGTATTTATCCCTGTCTCGAGGTGTTTTTTCATGCATTGCCATCTGAAGGCATGAAGGTAACAAGCATTCCACAGTTGTTTCCGTACTTTTCATATACAGACTGAGATTCCTTTGGATTTCTAGAATATTTCTGGTAATATGTTGTGGCAGAAGTGAGGACTCTCAATAGCTGATGCACATAGTCAACACCAAGGCTGAGCATTTGTGCTTTGAAAGTGATTTAATGGGCAAAGCCAGACAGTTTTTGGGGTTGGGCTTTCCATCTAACCTGGAATTGCAGATGAGAAGCAGAAGGGTAAGTGGAGGGACTATTTGTAAATTTATAGATACACATGAATGAAGATGAAGGTGTAAGACTTAGTGGTAGCACTGTAGGGTTATGAGGGAGAGTGCTTTGTAATTAGCCAAGGAACAGTGAAATTTCTCATTATTCTGAGTGAGAGTTATTGCTCAAATGTAGAGTCATTGTACTCATTTTTATTCCTTTGATCTATATATCCTGTTTAACTGACAATAAACTGGTTTGCAGTCAAAAACTCCAAGTTTGTCCCCTGTGAAGCCTCTGTGGTGGCAGCGTCCATAACCCTCGATCATAACTACAGCACACATAAAAAGCACTTTAAAGCATAAGAGTATTAGGGCAGTTTTTTTTAATATGTATTTATGATAAACAGAGATGATGATTTAAGGGTTTAACTAGAAGGGGTTTTAACTGTTTCACTCTTTATATACATATATAATTCATATTTTCAAGCATTTTTTGTGTCTAGAGCCTACCAAAAATCACTGTTCGCAAAGCAGCCACACAATCTGGATAGGTTTCTAATCCATTGCAAGGTTTCTTGTCCAGCCAAACACAACTCTCACTTACTAAACTAAACAAAAAACTTAACCAGAAAATAAAAATAGCATTCAACCACAAGAAAATTGGTGAGGACAAGTACTGATGCTGAACGATAAAAACCACTGCACATCATCCCTGATATATCAGATGGAGGTCCATCACTCCAGAGAACACAGTTCCACTGCTCCACAGCCCAGTGGGAGCTTTATACCTCTCATTCTGATGTATGGCACAGGGTACGGTGACCTACTATTACTCTTGCTTTCAGAAGCAATATTTTTGAAGAGCAAGTGACTACAAAAAGTTTAGACATGTGGTGTATGATGAGATTAAACAACAGAGCAAACATTTATAGTTCATTATAAACTCTGCATTACGCTGTTGAAGATTGTACAGTAAAATGGCCCAAATACAGACTAGATTTAGCCAAGTCTTTCAGTTTTTTTGGACCTTTGTGTTTGGATGTTTTTCACAGGCCATTCACAGGGAACAATGTCCAATGGAGAGATGTAAATTAACCAGGTGACAGTGGGTCGTAATTAGCCACTACCTGCTAGCACTCCATGCCACTTTCCACAATGAAGACACATGGATACACTGGCACATTTCCAACAATGCTTACAGAGTGTTATTTACAGAGCTGAGGTTAGCACAGGCTGAAATAAACAAGCTGTTTCTGGAGTATATTAGAAAGGAACACTGCTTAGTTTTCAAAGGCAAATGGAGATCAGTTGTCTCTGTTGTAAAGGTCAGGTGCGCAAGACCAGCAGGAAATGTTTGCGAAAGGACTAACACACCATGGTGTTTCAGCAGGTGGAAATCAGTTCATTCTTTCAGCGGCTGACAAATCAACAGCTTTTTACTGAGAAGAGAAAAACCAAACCAAAGGTGTGTAGAGTAACCTATGAAGTATAATTTTATGATTAAAATAATGATTATGTAAAAGTTAAGTTATATTAAACGACAAGGTTTACAAAACAACAATGCAGCATACACAGATAAGCAAGTCACTCATGCTGTGGGCACTGATGCACTCTCAAACCAAATTTTAAATGATAAAACTGAGAAAGTGTATAGTTTTTTAACAATATTTCCACATGAAGGGTGGCACAGTGATACAACAGGTAGTGTCGTTGTGACAGAACCCCATGGTTCTGGGGTTGTGGGTTCAAGCCCCACTCCGGGTGACTGACTTTGAGGAGTTTAGTGTGTTCTCCCCATGTCCGCGTGGGTTTCCTCTGGGTGCTCCGGTTTCCTCCCATGGTCCAAAAACACACATGGGTAGGTGGATTGGCGACTCAAAAAGTGTCCATAGTTGCTAGCAGCACATTCTAAACAAGTTAGGACAGGGGCATGTTTACCGCTGTATTGCACCATAACTACTTTTAAAATCATAGTTTTGAAAGTGAACTGTTTTCCCATTCTTGTTTGTTATAGGATTTCAGTACCTCAGGGTCTCTATTTTTGTGTCTTTCATTTCAAATTGCACCAAATGTTTTTAGTGGATGACAAGTCCAGAATTATTTAGCACTCACACTTACTAAGGACTCATGCTGTAATCAGTGCATAATGTGGACTGACCTTAACAAATAAACAAAGCCTTTCCCAAAAAACACATTTTCTGGATGGATGCATGTTGCTCCAAATCCTGTATATACCATAGAGCATTAACAGTTTTTTCACCCATGCCATGTTTTAGCTTTGAGGATGTGACATCATTTGTTTTCAAGTAATTTTTTCAAGTCTGTCGATTTTTTCAGAGTAATTTTGAATCTTGATTTGATGGATCACAAGATTCATTTCCCCTTCACCTCAGTCCATCTTAAAGGAGCTCAAGCCTAGAGGAGGCGGCAGCATTCCTCAACCCTGTTTATATATGTTTTTTTTTTCTTTGCATTATTGTGTTTTAACTTGCAGCATCGGCAACCAACTAACAATAATTGTGGGCTTTGTTCCTTTCATATAGAGATTTCTACAGATTCTCTGAAACGTTTAATAATATTATGTGCTGTAGATGATGAAATCCCCAAGTTCTTTACTATTTTAAGTTGAAAAATATTATTCTTGAATTTTTCTTCTATTTTCCAAAGTAATCTTTTATACAGTGTTGTCCCTCCCCATCTGTACTTCTGAAAACTCAGCCTCTCAGATTGTTTTCCTCATTCATTTCATAGACATGATGCCAGTGAAATATATTAGTTTTTTTTTGTAGCATTACAAAACTTAACACTAACAGTAACAAAACTTACTTTTGCTGCCCCTGTCTCAATTATTTTTTATGCTGCTGGTATCAAATTCTATATGGGCTAAATTAATAAATAAATAAATAAATAAATAAATAAATAAATAAATAAATAAATAAATTCTTAGGTTCAGCATTTGAATATTGAACATTTAAATACCCCTTGAGTCTGCAGGAGAAGGGGTGGAAGACGACTCACAGGAGGATTACATGGCTATGGACAATGGAACAGCTTTGATTACAAGAAAGGAGATAATAATAGATGCAACGGGGGTGGTAGGAAATGGAAAGAGGTTGCAGGTTTGTGTGTGCAGATGGAAAAAGATGACATCAGTAAGAGGACTGAGGATTCATCATGGAAAGAGAAGGTGCTTGGATGAGGAAGTACACGGTCCCCGCATTGAACAACACTTGTTACAAGCTTGTTCAAATCTGTCGGCTGAAGTCCAGCGACAGGTTACTCACCACATTTCACAGGATATCAGCACCACTACTGAGGAGAACACCAGCACAAATGTACAGGAAGGTGATCCTAATGTTAACCAGAGGAATGGTGGAGAGCAGGAGAGGGTGAAACAAGGGGTGAAAGAGAAAGGAATTGGGCAGAGAATAAAGCAAAAATGGCCAGCTGCAGTAGATACGGTAGGGAGGAAGTGTATAAATGATGATTTGAAGGGTATATTGGCTGAGAAGAAACTGATTAGGTTTAGGTGTAGTTATTTATGAATATGGAATTGAAAGGTTTGGTACATTAAAGAAAAGCAAAAGGGACATGACAGAGAGGAGTCTAGACAGCAAGTAGAAATAGATAAACGAATTCAGAAGTTAAGGGCTTTTGGAAAGCAGTGGAGCATTAAGGTACTACAGAAAAAAACTTAAGGGTAAGCTGGCAGTGTTAAGAAGAGCAGCGAATTTAGGATTTCTTTTAATTTTGTGAAGACCTTATTTGGTAAGAGAAAAAGATGGAAAGAGGGATTTAGAGGAGCATTTCAGTGGTGTGTATACAGATAAAGATAAGGCAAAGCAGCTTGAGTTGCCACAGGATATTCCACAAATAGGTGAAATTGAGCGGCAAATGGAGGTTAGCCCATCAAAATGGAGTGAAGTTCAAGATGTGGTGCAAACAAATTAATTGATAAATCAGTACAAAAGGCAAATTTTTCTGGTTTTGCAGGATGTTTGTAACATAGCAGAATGATCTGGCATCAGATTCAGACAGCAAAGAAAGAGGGTAGAGATCTACTTGTCGTTTACCTAGATTTAGCAAATGCATTAGTCTCAGTGCCACATAATCTTATGTGGAAAGCTTTTTAAATATTCCAGGTGCCAGATAAGTTTAATAGGCTGATTAAAGCAGACTATGTGGATATTCAGTTTTGCTTTAGGACAGGGGAATTAGTTACATCATGGCAGCAATTAGAAATAGGTATAATGGCTGGATGTACAATTTCACCATTAGCATTTAAAGTGGCAATGGAGGTAGTAATTAGGGTCTCTAAGTCTGTCGTAGGCGGAGAGTGGTTGCATGATGGTACTCGGCTCCCTCCAATTAGGGCTTACATGGATGACATGACAAAGCTAACTACTGTGCCTTGCACACGGCGGTTGCTGGAGAAATAAAATGGTAATCTAAGGTTGGCTAGGCTGAAAGTAAAACCAAGCAAATCTAGCAGTCTGTCGGTCGTCAAGGGAAAACTTGTACAGGAAAATTATTTGACAGAAGGAGAAATGATCCCTATGGTACCAGTGAAGAGTTTAGGTAGATGGTATAGTGCAGTGCTAAATGATACAAAACAAATTGCAGGATTAAAAGCTGAACTGGTGAGGACGGTTAATAGCATTGATAGATAATATTTGCTAGGGAAGTTGAAATTGTGGTGTCTGCAGTTTGGCTTACAGCCTCATATTAGATGGCCATTGACAGTTTCCATTCATTATCTGTAACCGCTTATCCAATTTAGGGTCGCGGGGGGCCCAGAGCCCACCTGGAATCATCGAGCGCAAGGCGGGAATACACCCTGTGAGGGGGCGCCAGTCCTTCACAGGGCAACACAGACACATTCACTCACACCTACGGATACTTTCGAGTCGCCAATCCACCTGCAATGTGTGTTTTTGGACTGTGGGAGGAAACCGGAGCACCCGGAGGAAACCCACGCGGACACGGGGAGAACACACCAACTCCTCACAGACAGTCACCTGGAGCGGGAATCGAACCCACAACCTCCAGGTCCCTGGAGCTGTGTGACTGCGACACTACCTGCTGCGCCACCGTGCTGCCCCCATTGACAGTTTATGATGTTTCAATCACAGAGGTAGAGAGGATGGAAAGGTTTATGAAGAAGGCCATAAGGAAGTGGCTAGGGGTGCCAGATTTAAGTAGCATAGCATGGTATGAGAGAGGGATACTGGAGTTACCACTGACGAGTTTAGTTGAGGAACTTAAACGTGCAAAGGTGAGTCGTGAGATGATTTTGTCAGGATCGAAGGATGCAGTGGTAAAAGCAGCAATGCCAGTCACAAAAGCAGGAAGAAAGAGGAATTCAAAGGTGGTCATGCAGGTAGCCAGTAGCTCATTACAGCTAAGGGACGTTACTGGCCAAGTACAATGTGGAGGAGCAGGCTTTGGGTCAGGTGATCCATGGAAAGCTTTTAGTAAGGCCACATAACCAGAGAGAAGGCAAATGATGGCTAGATTTTTTAACAAGCAATCTAGAGAAGCAGAAGATTTCCTGGCAAGAAATGTGTGCAATGGAGGCAAGTTGTTTTAATTTTTCTGTTGGGAGCAACTTATGACGTCCTTCCAACACCGCAAAATCTTGGACAGTGGGTAGGTGAACACCCTAGTTGAGGATTATGTACAGGGGTTGGCACACTGAAGCATATTGTATCAGCTTGAAATGTTCGTTGGACAGCTTGTTGGAAACTAAGGGCAGCTGTGAAGGAGTTATCAGAAACAGCTGAAAGGTCTAGTTAGTGGTTGTGGATAAGGAGAGCACAGATTGCGTGGGTGAATGCACTGTAGAGGTTTTTGGTGATGTAGCACGTAAAGTTCACATGGATTTGTTGGCACTGAACACGCATTAACAGTACCAGTGGGGCTAGGTACAGCCTCAGGGTGCCAGTGTGGATTTACGGTTGTTAATTAATTCATTCATTATCTTCAACCACCTATTCAACTCAGGGCTGCGGCGGGTCCAGAGCCCACCTGGAATCACTGGGCGCAAGGCAGGAATACACCCTCACAGGGCAACACAGACACACACACAAACACACTTACACTTACAGACACTTTTAAGTCGCCAATTCACCTACCACTGTGGGAGGAAACCGGAGCACCCGGAGGAAACCCACACGAACATGGGGAGAACACACCACCTCCTCACAGACAGTCACCCGGAGTGGGAATCGAACCCACAACCTCCAGGTCCCTGGAGCTGTGTGACTGCGACACTACCTGCTGCGCCACCGTGCCGCCCCACCCACGGTTGTTAATGGTAAAGGATAAGGTAGGACTACAAAGCTGGCTTGGAGGTTGGTTGGTCTGGGACGCCAGATTTCACTGTTGAGCATTCTGCAGGTGTCATGGGCTTAATTCAGCGAAACACAGACGAGGCGAGGTGCCTACCTGATGACACATGTGAAGAGCTAGTGCTGCAGTGGGTGGTTTGGGTACTCATGGACCGGGCTCAATGAGTAACCGTAGTTGTTAAGGATAGCTGGTTGCTGATTGTGTCATAAAATGCCACAGCAAACTTAGTGTTGATGTGTAGGAACAATTTTGTGGCTGCAAGTAGGAAGAGAGTGTGGTGGGCCCTATGTGAATCTCTAATGGATTGGCATAGGATATTTAACATCTTATTCTGTGTATGATTGTAAATAAAAAAAAAATTACTATTTACAATTAAATATAATCTTTAAATTAATTGCACATCTGTGTATTCTGCTTTTATTTACATTTTGCACATCTTCCCAACTTTTCTGGAAATGGGGTTTGTAGATATCTGTTAAAGTAAAAGAGGTTCTAGCTCAGCTGTGACCTAATGGTTAAAGGAGCAGGCTTGGTACCGAGAGGTTGGCAGTTGAATCCCCAAAACTGGTGGGAACATCCATGGCTGAAGTGCCCTTGAGCAAGGCACTGAACGTACAACTGCTGAATGTACAACAACATCCCAGGGATGGTTGCCTCCACAGCCCCTAAGGCACTAGTGTGTGTGTGTGTTCACTGTCACAGATGGGTTAAATACAGAAAACACATTTCATTGTACAATGACTAATAATTGCACACTATTATTATTCTTCTAAGTTGATAGATAAACTGGGGGTGAGTGAAGAGTCTACGAGTATCTGAGAATAAGCCAATAATTATGTGCGAGTTACTTGATAATTTTATAACTTTTTTTGAAGACAATCCTTCACTCTCAAATGCTACTAGCTATTTTTTGTTTTTTACATAATTCATTATTATTTTATAATTATTCATAAATATAGACTTATTGTTGATACACAGCCCCAACAACATGCACTTTGGGCACTAGCACAGGCTCCATTCCTCCATTTTTCTGGTTGAATCTCTAGTCACTCTCTTCTGGTTAGGCAGCACAGTACGTAATTTGTAACATGTAGATTTACTACTTCTGTGACTTAGTTAAAAAAAAAGGTCTATATTTGTTATATACATTGCACCATTTCTCACCAAACCACACTGAATGACCTTGTTTATTCTTCAGAGACTGAACTATGTAAAAATTTCAAATACTATTTAATACCTTTGCTGGTAAGATGTAGTACTAGAGAGACAAATGTGACAAAATATAAATATTTATAAGGTGCACTGAGGTATTTTTGAACTATACATTTGGACACTTTCACAGTTCCTTAAATGAATAGGGCTGACAAACTGTAACAAGCTAATGTTTGGTACCCAACACCCAGCTCAAATTTTATGACACTAAATTATGAAAAAAAATAAATAAATAAAATCAGACATGGACTAAGCATCCTTTCATTTATTTATTTATTTTTTTAAAAACAACATTCACAACAGAAGTCACATCTATATAAATTACTACAGCGAACACAATACATGTTAAATATAGCTCTGCATTTTTTTTTCCCCATTTAAACTAAAACAAAAAATAAACTGACCTAGCTCAGTTTCCCTCATAACGTGTTGCAGTCAGATGCATTAAAATACAGTGAAAATCTTCATTTCCCAACCTTTAGCTACACCCCTATTGGCATGCTGTCCTCTGCTGGTCAGCGGTACACACTGCAGAACAAATGTACAAAGTCAGAAGAAACCGGCCACATTCCTGGCCAGGGACAAGGGACGCCAAAGCTACCGTTTCTGTTTGTTTCTTTTTTTCTTTTTGTAATACGCGAATAATTGATAAATGACATCAGTGCTTTTTCAGATTTCTCCCATAAATTTAAGACTAAAATTACACAACATAGGTGTGGACATCTTGGCCTCTCTTTCTATTATGACGTGATTATATATATATATATATATATATATATATATATATATATATATATATATATATATATATATATATATATTTTTTTTTTTTTTTTGCACAAATTCAGAAAAGCAGACATATAAAGGCTCTTTTACAATTCCAAAACAAGAAACACTATTGTTCTGTTTCATAAATTCAATCATCTTACACAACTCAAATATATGACAATATAAAATAAGTAAAGGCCCTTATTCTTTATAACTTTTAAACAACATGATACACAGAAGACTCCTAAAAGATGCCACAAATGGCTTGCTTAAAGAAAGAGACTAGAAAAAGACAGAGGTATTAATAATAGAGTGTGGGGACATAGACATGGTGAAGGCCATAGGACTGCAATTCACATCATAGAGATGAACTTTGTAAAACAATTTCCTCTCAGCTACACTGGCAAAACAGCTTATACCACCTACTCAAGCATTTTCTATTTCCTAAATTTACAGTATTGCTAAATGTTCAGAACCCAGAGTGACAGAACAAACTCAGACAGCTCCAGGAGCCTTGGTGCTGGTCTAGGGAGAAAGTATTCATTGTTTAAACAAAACAACACAACAATCTGTGAGGGTGGTCTCAGATCAGCATGGAGATGAATTTTCCAAATGCAAATTAGAGCACAAAGCTGTTAGTGATATCTTGGACCCTAGGACAAAGCCCCAGTTTGGGCCTACGCTTGGGGGGTGGGAGGCGGGGGGTTCATGGGCAGCTATCTAAAGCGTTAAGTGAGGTAGCTCATTAAAAGTGGTTAAAATTTTGTTTAATTGTAGTTGCATAAATAATTAAAATTATATTTACTCAATTAAAAAAAAAGGCATCAATCTGATGTGTGTTAGCCATCTAACCAGTTTACATTACTGGGGTGTAGCTTACCTTACGTTTTCTCTTTACTGTTTAATTTTGGAGCAATTTATTTACCACACTACCTTTAAACATTTTATAACTATTATTAATGTTATCTTTAATTAATCTCACAAACACATTTAAACAGCTCACAAGTTGACCACCATCTACCCAAACTACTTTCAGGGTTTTGTTTAGCCTGGGGCTTGGCCTATAGGACTGCTGCTGGACACATCAGTCACTGATCTCCTGTCAAAACATTCTGCAGTAGGAAAAGCTATTAGCCAAAAATACCAAGACATTAAGAAACCACACAGGCTTTCAGACGGAACGACACTGTACCTGCCTGAGCACTACATTCCTCACTAAGAATGTAGGCTATAGATTAAACATGGTTTTACGTAGCAGTCCTTACACTGCAGAACTCACTCAGCAATGAGTAACCTCTACCAAGGTTGCTATTGAGCTGATATTGACACTGCTGTAGCTTCGATACTGACCAAAGCTGGCTCTGACTGCGCATTATAGATTTAACATAAATCTGAGTGTTTGACTCTGCATGCCTCTGTTCCCTGGTGAGGGGCTGTATCGCTGACTAAGTGTGTGTGAAACCACATCATTCACAGGGTCACACACAGTGCTAGAGGGCTAAGCTGGTTATGTATGAGAGTACTCAGGGCTCGATACCAGCAGCAGAGACAAAACACAGAACAGAGCAGACGCATACAAAACACACACACACCAAAAAAAAGGTGGCACCCATCTCCTGCCAGAGGACAGCTGTAGTAAAACAAATGGAGTTACTTAAATCTTTCCTTTCATCTCAGTCTCCAAACTGAGGTCTGACCACATTCCTTGATGTAGCTGAATTCAAGTCCCATATATGTATTCCACAGAATTAAAAAAATAAAATCAAACCAAACACAATCAAAGAGAAATAGAACTAAAAGGAGTTCTAAAAGGAGGCAAAGTCTCTTGGTTAGGAAAGGAGTCTTTAGCAAGATGCTGCTCCAGTTATTTTGGGTTTTCCATTGCACTTCTCCCAGTGGTTTGCGCCTTTATTTCCCCAGGTCGTGTTTGTGTTGTTGCTCCCCAGGCTGCTTTGCTCTGGCTATCACACAAGCAGGATGGTCTGCTTGGCTTTTGCCCTCAGAGTCAGTATCATTCTGTTTCTCCAATGCAAAAAGTTTTTTCACTTGTCCAGCTGGATCATCATGCTTGCCATGCTCCTCCCCTTCTCTCTGCTCCAGTCCTACTGGTAAATAACTGCTATCTGAATCCTTAGTGAACTCAATAAAACTTTACATGGGGTGAAACATAATGAAGCTTAAAGGTTTTCTTCAATTAAGATAAAAATCGTCTGGCAACCACTGACACCACAGAGGCAAGATTTGAGAATGCACAGCTGATAAGGAGTTATGGGATAAAGTGGCTTTGTTGTGAAACAAATCCAGGAGAGTAGAGGTTAGCAGAAGGCAATGAGATACAGGGCTCTACTTATGTTGATATTATGCATAGACCGAAATGCCACTGACACAGTCATGCACACGACTGCTGGCATTAGCTCTGGATTGAGTGAGTCAAGCTGCAGAAAAAACACAGCTGAAAGGAGAGTGATATTGCTGTTTTAGTACTGTTTCTGTATTTCATGTGACATGTCCAGCAACCTTAAATATTCAAATTCTCCTCTCTGTTGTACCCTAGGCAGCTAGACCTAAACAGAAACTCCCTAATTAAAAAAAGCAAATAAAGCTAGAACAATGTAAAAATTCACAGCTTAATTCCAGAGCAGAGTGCAAATATAATAAATAATATTAAAAAAAAATATTGAACAGCTAAAAGCTTTCTCTCCAGTGGGTAACCACATAGGCAACAGAGGTGAGGAACTCCCAAGGTTTACCTTAAGTACCATACCACAGGTGCTGGAAATGTTGAAAGATGACAAATAATTGAATTATTTGTCTAAAATTCAGACTAAATTCAGAATAAATAAAAGGCCCAGATTTGTGTGTGGGTGTGTGAGACCACAGAGGATGGGCTGCAGTGAAGGGATGGTTAACACTGCACATAGTTAGAGGAATCCATTGAAAGGGAGGAGTATCCAGCTGTAGGGGTGAGAGCGAGTTTACGCCCTCAGCACTCCAGAGGCAGCAGAAAGCAGCGTCTGCAGTCCACAGCTTTAGGGCTGGGGGGCTGAACTCTTTTCTTTCTCAGCTCCTCTCGGCCCACAGAGCCACTCAGCCTGGCAAAAGCAGCCTTATACTTCTTATCAAAAGCAGCTGGAAAACAGAAAAACAAAGAGAGAAATATAATACAGCAATGACCCAGATGGTTCTAATTCAATACTGTTTTTGTTACTAGCATTATACACTTTATTATTTCCATTTGACATCTGTTTGCTTACCAACATGATCTTTGCCCATAGCAGCCAGAGTGAGAAACAAGAATTCCCTATACAAGCTCCTATGAAAAAGAAAGTAAACAGTGTTTTTAATAGTAAATCATTTTTATTCAATGACATTTACATGTTCTTAAGTAAATTATCACTAAAATCACAGGACTCTTATTTAAATAACATTTTCACCCCATGAAATTACACACTGACCCTTAGATTTACCAGTATCAACGGTTGTTCCTCACCTCTGTATGCGGGGAGTGCCAGGCTGCTTGGCAATGGTGTCCAGGAAGAGTGTAATGGCCTTGTGTACCTCATTCATGCCAACCCAGCGCAAGACTTCCTCCAGAAAGCTCAGGGTGAAGGGGTGGTTGTGCCTGCGCCAGTTGTAATTACGCATTTGTATGCCACCTAGAGTAGAAGAGATGGCAGACCAGGGGAAAGATATTGCTGAGGTGCATTACAATGAAGAGCATCACTCTTATGCATCTTCTGTATTAAACAGTTTGTGAACCAAATTGTTAGCAAGCATCTCCGTTTAATGTGAGTGTGAAGAACAACTGTTTATCTTACTTTTCCAAAATTATGCACTACAACATTTACATGAAAGCCACAATGTAGATGAATGTACTTACTGTGTATTCTCCAGAGCATATAGAGAGGCGGCCAGTGATCTGTATCAGGTGTCAGTGTGTCCCACAATAACCTTACCCTCACTGAAACGTTCTCTGAATTCTAAGACACATGCAAGCACAAATACAGACATATGGTATGTTATAGCATCTTCTTAATAAAAAATTGTGTTTATATTACATTAATAATTATGCTACTTATTATCTTACTTGCAAAGAGATCTTACTGCCATGACCTAGTAAGGTATGGGAATATTGTTAAAAAGCATTACTAAGTCTATTAACTTTCATAGCTTAATTTTCTCAGTCCCACATAGCAGGAAGTTAAGGCCAGGGTTTAATTACCTTAGTTTTTTACTAAGTCATGGCAATTTATTTTTACTAAGAAGGGATGTGACTAGCCAGGCAACTTATATACGAGTGAATGCATGTGTGTGTGTCTTACCTGCGAAAAATGCGAGACCAGTGGTGATGCCCGCACCAGCTGCAGCAGGTTGCATGGAAGGCCGAGGCGAGTGAAGTACCACACCAAGTTCCAGAAGAGGATGGAGTGGCTATCCAACAACTGTACCTGAGAGAGAACACTCTCTCCCTCGTTCTCCAACAGACTCTCCAGCTCCTTACGCAGCACAAGTGGGCTCAGGTATGCCACTGTGACTTGAGGGGTCCCACCCAGGAATGAACTCTATACACACACACACACACACACAAGTCAGAAAAAGTAACACCAGTAATAGTCAAAGGAAATTCTAAGGACAGTATATAAAGTCTTACTACAGTGTTGCTGCTGCTCTCTGAGTATGTGCTGGTCTCTGAACTGGAGTCATGCTCGTTCACTCCATTATGAAGATGCTGCAGAAAGACATCAGGACCACCAGGGGGCCTCATTGCACTCTCCACTTCGTCCTCCAAGTTTAAGTTACTGCGTTCCAGACTGCTCACATAGCACCAGTCACACAGACAGTCAGAAATCAATATTAACAGTAACAATCAGCTGTTCCTAGAATCCTAATGTTTGGTTGCTGCAATTTTCTGAATTTGGCAAAAAAATCCCCCTTCTAATTTTTGTTTCCATGAGGTTCTCACTGTGACTTTTGATTGGCCACACCTCTGTTATTTAGCAACAGCAGCTTTGTTACTGTCAAATAGCACTTTTAAATATATATTTATGTCTTTATGTACACTACTTCTGATTCATGAAGCTCAGACTGAGTTTTCAAAAACTTGTGTCTTCTTGAGTTAAGAGATCCTTAATCACTGTGCACAAACCCCTATTTCTCATGATCCTATTTTCTACCCTTAGTTGGAGCTAAAAAAAATAAATAAAAAATTGCTTTACATTAGAAGCACTTCAATAAAAATGTAACACACACTGGACGAAATTTTACCAGATTACACACCTGAACTGAGCAATGCAAACAGAGTTCACTTGACAAGACAAAGGAGAACATTCAGCCATGAAGTAAGGCTTTTAAGCTTACAATGACTATCCTTTACACAGTTTTTAAGGTAAATAATGACTGACATTGTTGTTCATCTTTACAGAGAGACATTTTACATCTCCAAACAGCTCAGGAGACTTCATTACAACATTCTTAATTTGAAAGCAACACTAGTGCCAATACAGAGATGGTGTCCACATGTGCTACCTGCTACAGGGTCCCAGGTCACAGATCTCAGCATTGAGTAGAGGCACAAAGGTAGCCGCGCAGAAGGGGCAGCTGGTGTTAAGATTGGAGTCATCAGAAGTCCAGCCAGCCATTATTTCTTCATCGTACACCAGTGAGTTACAGTTTCGACAGAGACTACAGCTTGACATCACAACCTGTGTAAGAGAACAGTCCTACATCAAAACTTTCACAACCAAAAAGGGAACCAACGTAATGCTGTCAATATCACATAAGCTATGTTATCAAAACTGCCAAGCAAATATGATTACTATATATTCTATATAACTGTCAAACTGTTTGTTGTTGTGGTTTAACAAAAGTTGAACACATTCAAAACTGCCAATGTTCTGTTGCAATCCTGATTAGCCAAACATGAACCCTAGTGGTGACAGCAGAGGTTATGTGCGTCCAGCACTCTGAGTCAGAACTTTCGCAAAAAACAAGAGAGGAAGAATGAGAGAACCTAGGATTTCCTCTAGTGTCAGACAGTTTACCTCAATCCCAGCCCCTTCCTGTGCAGAATCCCATGACTTCCTGAGCGGAAAAGTGGAGTTTGGGGGTTCTGTCAGGTCAATGTCACTCCCCACAGATAAGGAGCTCTGTACAAAGCAAGTGAGATGGAGAAAACACTAGTTGTATTTGCTAATATTACAGTTTCTTATTAACAGCTTCACAATGTTAAAAACCATCTCCAACTAGTAACCGAAAATGATACAAGAATTTTTTTTTCCTGCTTCACAGATACATTGGCCAGCAGACCCAGGTTGATCTTCACCTCTGAAGTGGCATTGTAGAGTCGTTCATTGGCCTTTAACAGACTCTCAGCCACCTGGGCTTTGCGGGACTGCCTGTGTTCTGCTTTGCGTGAAGGGCCATTTGCACCTGGCCGCCGCTCGTCCATACTGGCTGCCCGTCGGGCTGAGGCTCGATGCCGCGTGGGAGTGAGAAGCTGCTGCAATTTACTGGCCAGTCCTCGGCTTGGAGATGAGACATTATTGTAGTTTTCATCTACCACCTTCCTGTTCAAAGTCTCCCGCTGCTCCACAGGTCTGAGAGATAAAGGAATATAATAATATAATTACATATATTTTTGTTTACATTAATATTTAACATGATACAACAGAATACCTATACACAAAAAAACTAATGAACCTACCCATAATCTATGAATTAATTTAAAGGTACATTAGTCCACTACAGCACTAATTGTAAATACTGTACTGTAAATACTTAATCTTGTGAACTAAAGGCAAGTATCAGTGGTACACAATTCATTTCAAGCAATCATTCTTTTTATATAAAAGAGAAGCTATGTTAAGAAAAGGAATTAAAATGAAATAAATAAAGGTCCAAGATTATGCAGAGCACTTAATGCAGCACTGTCTGCATCTACAGTTCCAGATTGTAATTCACTTTTAGAGCACTGTGATTTAATCACATTTGGCATGTCTGGACAGTGGCTAAAGCGCTGTGGAAATTGGCTTATTTAGCTTATGATCACTAACTCCAACAAAGCAACATCAAGCAATTGCAACAAAATAATGGCTACATATAAATACATGTCTTACATCATATTATCTCTTTTAGCTCACACTAAAGAGTAAAAGCCAATCACACCCTATGTAGTGAACAGTATAGATCTTTAAAAAACGGACCCTGCACTCACATAGCTCTAGTTGCTATGGGCAAAGATTCTCAAACAAATTATATTTTGCTCTAGGCCTCAGGTCTCTCTATAAAATCTGTGAAGTGCAGATATTTGGGACAGAGACCCTTTTCTCTTTCTTCCTTCCTCTTTACTTCCTGGTGTGTCATAAAGTGTTATGCAGTTTTTGAAAGGGGTTTCCTGTCCATCTCTAAAAATTACATAGTGCTGTTTCTACTGTGCTGATTCTGATGTAGAAACTGCATGTGCTCTATTCTCCCTATTATAAGTCAGTGGAGCATCACAATGATTTTGAAGCTGCAATTTTATGGTTATAAATGCTGCATAGTTTGGCTTTTAATGTCCAGTATCCCCTGATTTGTGAGTACCTGCCATCTCTCTCTGTAGGCTGGCATCTGCAGTCTGTCTCTGGCTCAGTGCACTCCTTGTAAAAGTTGGACAGGCAGACCTGACTGCGCCGTACCAGGATGCGGTCCGCATGTGGCAATGGAGATGGGGTGGCAGTATCACGATGGCAAACAGGGGGCTTTCGGGAAGCAGGGTCATCAATTCCTGCATTCGGCATCATTGCTTGTCTAGGTAAATTAGTCTCTGAATGGGGAAAAAAAAAATAAAACAGCAGAACAGTGAAAGGGCATGCTGGGCAGCTTTTCGTTCCTGTTTCATTCCTTCTAACTGTTGGAGAAAGTGCAAAGCAAGGTGGACCGATAAGGATCCATCAGCAAGTTATATGGCTTCCCAGCAGTTAACTAGACTGCTACTTTCTGAACTGTGTAGTGACATTGAAAGCTTAAGCCATGGAATGGCATATGCAAGGGCAGTATTATACTGTCATACATAATTCAAACTGAAATAAAAATATTGCAAGTCTTCTAATGCCAATTATAATTCATGCATGTCTTTCAGAAAAGGCTAACAATACAAACAACATCTACAGTATTTAAGTGACTATATATTTGTAAATATAACACCTCTGGTAAAAAAAACAAACAAACAAACAAACAAAAAAAAAAAACACACATAGGTTAATCCAGGACTGACCAAGTAGCAGTTGAACAAATTTAAGATATGATACAAAACTGTTGCTGTTTGATTTGTGAACCTGACTTCGAACAGATTAAATTATTATAATTAACATTTTTTCCAGATTAATAAAAAAAAAAAAAAAAATCATGTAACCACTAAACTGCACTGTTCAAGCATGGAATAAATGCAAAAACACTGATTAACTCTGACTGTGTTGTAAGATTCTTCAAATACAGCACTCCCTTTCTGTCGCTGTCTGCACACATCTCTTTTCTACAGTCAGAAGACCTGACATATACAACTTACAAACTGATACTTGGGGTGGGGGGAGTGATGTGCTCTCGCCCATCGCTGCCGTTGTATGCTTAGCTGAACCATGTGTGCTTTTAGGTCTTTTACACCTATTTATTTATTTATTTATTTGCTACACAAAACATTTCTTTTTTAATTCAGCCGAGAACTTACATTTACGTTTCGGCATAGCTGCTCCAGATGAGGGTAGGTACATGAGCTTTGCCTGACGTAAACAAGGACTACTGACGTGCAGACTGACCAATTAAATGTTTACAGAGAAGGTTATCGACCAATAACGGTAGCTCTACAGTCAGACCGTCCAATCCGAAGATTTTAGGCTAAAACTCCGTACGACTCTTTTGCTTTTCCACTGGCCAAATCTGGTACCTAGCCCCTGGAAGCGTGTAAGTTTTCAGGCCAAGCTCGATTTAGGGTCCAACTGCGCCGAGTAGGTACTAAATGGTGGCATGTAAACCCTGCAGAGTGCTGATTGGCCAGAGAGACATGTCTATCACCACAAAATGGAGAGCTCATTCAAATGCTCATTGGGTCAATTTCCACTGAAAGCTGAACATGCAACGAGTAAAACTGATTTGGGAGAACTGGGGCACGAAGCTGTGTTCAGTCTCAAAATAAAACTAAAAACAAGAAAAACTCCAATACACAATGAGCAAACAGTGCCTAATTAACCGCCATTGTTGTTGTGGTTTTCAAAGCCAGTGATTCCTATTAGACAGGGTTTTGTGATGTCACCGGCTACATTTCGCGGAGGAAGTTGCGCCAGTGGAAAACCAACAAGCTTTAAGTGAGCTGAGCCAAGTCGAGTCGTGTGGAGCTGGACTTATGTGGTGGAAAAACACAATTAGTGTGTTTCTGTACAACTCTCAGTGAGTAGGAACAAAGTACATTAGTTAAGTATGTAACTGTGGTATGCATAATTCTGAATGTCAAGCAGAATTGTCTGTCATTCAGGATTTTGCAAGAAAACGGTTAGCATCTTCCATGAAAAGCTGTTTATTTTCACTGAACGATTACCAGATTAGGAACATCTAGCTTGTATTTATACTCACTGTCCATTTTATCAGCTCCACTGACCATACAGGATCCCTTTGGAGTTATACAATTACATGCTGTTAACTACCAGTTTCCCTGCATACTTTCTTATTCCCATTTCACCCTGCTCTTCAAAGGACAGGACCCCACGCAAGCACCACAGAGCAGGTATGATTTGGGTAGTGGGTCATCTCTGTGCTGAAGTGACACTGACATGGTGGTGGTACAAGTGGATCAGACAGTGCAGTGGAGTTTTTGAAGCCCTCACTGAGAATACTGCACCAACCAAAAATATACACACATCTTCCTGTGAGATGAAAGACAGAACAGCCACAGATGAGCCACTGTCTGACTTTACATCTACAAAGTGGACCAATGAGGTAGGTGTGTCTAACAGAGTGGACAGTGTATGGACAGAGTGTTTAAAATCTTGAGCAGCACTGCTGTATCTGTTCCACTCATACTAACAGACATCACATTAGTGTTACTGCAGCGCTGAGAATTATTCATTCATTCATTATTTGTAACCGCTTACCCAGTCCAGGGTCGCAGTTGCTGATAATTATCCACCACCCAAATCATACCAGCTCTGTGGTGGTCTTGTGAGGGTCCTGATACAGTGATCGTATCCACAGATGCAAAGGGCGTATCCACAAATCCACAAGAAATAGAACCAGTAAATGCATTTTAGGAAATGCAAATTGCATATTATCTTCGTATGAATCTTAATAGAAAATATTAAAAAAAATATTACAGCAGTTATCCTTTTATTGTCACTTACTGTCTGCACGCATACTGCTCAGACTGTTGCTCTTAGTGAGTGGACCAGTCAGTGATTCATGACTTGAACTTTCACTCAAACCGCTCCAGCTGGTCTGGCGAATAAGACTGGAGTGGGGGCGGAGATTACAATTGGAGTCACCTGCAGTACAAAAAGTGATGAAAGTTTTCCAGTTGTACAAAATAATTTAATATATTTTAGAAAACATAATTTAGCAGTCAAACCTCTTATGGAGCTAACAGAATCACTCTTTTGTCTGTGTTTTATTGGCTGCCTGAAATGTGCCACGGCTAACAGAACGTTGCGAAGCTTAGCCCAGCGAAGACGACCTCCCTGATTAGTGGATGGCCACTTGCTCTCCAGCACAGCCTACAAATGCAAGTTGTAAAAGAGGAAATCTGATAAATCAAAAATACACAAACTGGTTGTTAAGCAATTAAATAATGAATCAGAATCACTCATACTCTTTAACACACTTCATTCACAATTGCAATACATTTTAACCTAATCAGAACTGTAACTCTACTTTTAACAATTGAGAAACATTATTTTCACTGTGTCAATACAAGATTTATATGAAATTGGAAATAAATTTTACAAATTTACACAGCAGCATCCAGTGAGAGCAACACAGGCTTCATGTTCCAACTCCTCCGCAATTATAGCTCTATCACTGACCGTACATCCATTTCAGGGATTAAGTACTAATTTCCTGTTTGCTATGGCTTCTGATAATTTGCTCATTGAATTATACATCATTCCCATGTGAGCACTGACAGCAGTGTAGCCTGCAAAATCAAGGCTGTGTCTTGCTGACATTTCAAATTTGATATAAATGATAATTGAATTAATAACATGCTACCAGCATAAACATTTAAAAGCTGTGTTTATACAAGAAGCCTACACTGGAATGGAATTATATCAAAAGCGCAGGTCTTCAGAGTGGAAAAAGGAGAAGTGTAGGAGTTATGACAAATAGTGGCATCACACATTTACCATGTTAGCACATAATTATCATTTTAACTTTGACACCTCTATTATACAGACCAATCAATGAGTTTACTCAGTGTGTAAGTTTCACTGTGGTGTTCCTATTTTTGCTCAGACCTTATTGTAGTATCCATAGGTGATGGTGTTTGGAGTGATTCCAGCTTTCTTCATCTCCAGCAAAACTCTGACAGCAAGCACAGGTTGTCCATACTGCCCACACAGCTGCATCAGAATCCGGTAGCACACCTGCAATACAAAGAACCAGTACAACTAACAACATATATCCATAGTCCTAGCAACAAACACCAAATCACTGAAGTTGCTAAACCAGAATACTGTATCAGTCTGTTTAGATTTAAACACTGAAGAACTACAGTTGTCGTACAGCTGTCATAACAAAATAATTTAGAAACTGCGAAGAAAGCAGAGAAAGAATAATCTAATCACAGCCCCATTTACTATATTTCTATACAATTTTCCTTTCGGGGAATCCTTCATTCTTAAAGTAAAAAAACAAAAACATGAAAGCTGCTAATATAAAATTTTCAAATATATGTCATGCTGCTGTATAAAACATCTGTAAGTGCAGAAAAGTAAACAGACTGGAAGTGTAGTCTATCTTGACCTTCCCTGAGACATGCCAGAGAGACGTGGTGGACTTTTCACATATACCCCTTTTACACATGCACGGTAATCCATTTTATTTTCCAGATTTATCTGGAGGTGCTGAATGTGTGAACGTGACCACCCGCAATATTTGTCCCAGACCTTACCCGGGACTTTATCCTCCTCACTCCCTAGTAAGAACTCCGGGTAAAATCTGAATTAACACATCTGACAATGGTGCCAGAAATTTCCTGAAGTTTCTGCTTCACGTGCAGCATAAAGCAGGCGTGTCATTTCCCGCTGCGAGAGCGCGCCTGACACAGAAAATCTCCCGCTGTGCTCTGCATGTGTGAACAACCACTCAGGGACAACTCCGGACCTGATACTCCAGAGATTCTCTGGAGTTCCTGTATGAAAGACACTATATTGAGGTCTCACCTCATCTGGCAGCACCACTTTGCGTGTCTCCATATGCTTCAGTACTTCGTAAGCAGTGTGCAGGGCACGAACTTTGTTGCTTTCAGCTCGCACAAATGTTGGCAGGTAAATGAACCACAGTCCGTAACAGTGGCCAAGCAGACACTTAGACCACATATCTGGTACTGAGGAATACTTTTGAGCCCGCTTTTGTGCCAGCTTGATCTCCTGTATTAAAAAAAAAAAAATACATATTATTTTTGCAGAAACATGCTATGTAAACTAAAGTGCACATGCACACAGAAATCTTCTGGGGAAAAAAGGGAAGTACAATATAAAACATGACCAAAGGGGATCACACTATAAAAGACTATAATACTGTACTGGATGACAGCTCACTCCAGTTTATTTGTTTATAGTTTATTTCAGGTGTGATCAGTATAAACAAAGTATGAGGAGGTATAACAACCTGACAGAAATATCATATAAAGATATATTTTAACAAAAGAAACAATCAGAAAAAAAAACTAGAACAGCAGGTACAAAATTGGGCTTAAAACAAAACAAACATACAACACCACATAATTAGATTAGATAAATTCACTTGATTTTGTGATCACAGATATAAGACTCAGTGCAGCTCGACAGTGCACCCTCCCACACACCCACACCCTCCCCATGGTAATACTGTATACTTCGATAACACTGAGACCGTATGTCAGTATGAAAAATGTGGAAACCGCCTATCCCTACCATTCGGTGTCACATTATTCACATATTACTAATGAAAATATTTTACCATAGCATTATTTTTCTGCTTAAGTTGAATTGTTTCATTCATCTGAATGTACATGGAGTGTGTACAAAAAACTTAATGTTACATTTCACTCCACACAAATTCAAAACATTTTTAGAGTTAGGAGTCTTGCCAATGGTCTGCCCTCTCTTAAATAAGTCTAACAAGTAGAGGGTTTCAACGTTAAAACCATTGTGATGTACCTGTTTGGTGCGACGAGGGGCAGGGCTGTTTGGGGCACTTCCTTTAGCAGGGGTGCGGAGTTGGTCCTGTGGTCGGTCAAACAGCTCTGGCCTCAGAATAGGAAACGTCTCATAGCTACACACACACACATACTTAATGTTAATATATATAAGACAACTCAAGACAAACACCTGGTGGAATTGGTAACACTTGGTGTGGGTGTTGTAGGGGTCACCTGTAGTGTGCAGGACACTCTGAGCCATCGGGTTCCTGAGGTTCCTCCGGTGGCATTATAAAGACTGTGTGCTCTCCACTGTGAGCCTCATCAAGATCTATCAGCCTCACCTCCTCTGGCTTCTCCACATCCACCTACATAATAAGATGAAGTGGGAGACAGAAGGAGTAGAGAATGAAAGAGAGAAAAAGTCTTATGTTTTTAAAACGGTCTGCTTTACAAAAATTCTTGGAAAAAAGGATAAAAAACATTTCATTCACAGAATTCCAACATTACTCAGACCTTCTGAACACATTCATCAAAGAACTCCAGGCATGCGTGTCTGTCACTGACGAAAGAGCACTCTTCTATGAACTGTGTGAACATCTGGGTCTTGGTGAGCTGAGAGTAAAACTTCTGCTGTGTCCGATCTCGAGACTTCAAGAAGCCTTAACACAAAAATTGTAGAACAACACATTAGTGTGGTGGACTCTTCTGAACAGCCTTTTTGGAAACATCTTTAAAACGGTTTGTAATTATATTAAAAGTAGGTTCTGGTGACACTGAGCCTGCATTAACGGTGCCAGTGGGGCTAGATACAGCCTTAGTCACCAGGGAGGCCAGTGTGGATTTACGGTTGTTGATACTTAAGGGTAATGTAGAACTGTAAAGCTGGCTTGGAGGGGGGTAAGTCTGGGATGCCAGACTTCACTGTAGAGACTTCTGGATAAGGGCATGTACCTACCTGATGACCCCTGTGAAGAGCTAGTGATGCAGTGAGTGATTTGGGTACTCGTGTGATGGGCTCAATGAATAACCGTAGATATTAAGGGTAGCTGGGTGCTGGTTTATGTGGTTGCATAAATGGCCACAGCAATCTTAGGGTGTAGGATTGGAGCAATAGAAATGACGTGGCTGCTGATAGAAAGAGAGTGAGGTGGGCCCTATGTGAAGCTCTAATGGATTGGCTTAGGATGTTTTACATCTTATCTTGTGTATGATTATAATTCTCAACAGGGAAAATACCTAACTGCAATATTCTGCTAAATTTCATTTTGTTTTCTATAAATAAAATCATAAATTATAGAAAGAAAAATTAAATTTTTCCTAGTTTATTCAAAATTACTATATAATGTAATATCATGATGATTTTACATTATAACTGAGATAGCTGAAACTGAATTTAAGATAATTTTGCTGAAGCCATATTTTACATGGTTTCCTCATTACCCTTGATCAGCCAAGGAATGTATGTAGCATTTATGCTGGAGCTATTAGACTAATAAATGTTTAATAAATTAAATACACTAGTTACCATTGTTCTAAATGTTTGAAAAAATTACTAAATTTATATACAAAAAAGTAGTCAATTTCACCAAAAGATCTT
The DNA here is from genome assembly GCF_029633855.1 of Hoplias malabaricus. NCBI lineage: Eukaryota > Metazoa > Chordata > Actinopteri > Characiformes > Erythrinidae > Hoplias > Hoplias malabaricus. Next base: position 20,667,980 of record NC_089809.1, read on the forward strand.
GACCAGGTAAACTGTCTTTTCTGTCAAATTGTTACTTGAACATACAGACACTGAGCACAAGGTTGGGAGGGATACCAGCTCAGGAATGCACCTTGCAGGTTAAAGAGGGAGCTGCAGTCAGTGGTTCTGTCAGAAGGAGCCTGGGTGATGGGCAGGAGGAAAGAACGGTAGCCTTTCAGAAGGCAGCTCATGAAGCGCAGGAAGGCCTCCTGGATCTCCAGCTCCAGCTGTTTCTGACGCCCGTAGATCAAATCATAATCTGTCAACAAAAACTCCAGAGTGGCCTCCTCTTGACCAGGGGTACAGACTAGGGGGAAAAACAAAGGGGGGGGCAAAAAAAAAAAAAAAAAAAAACAGGAATGAATAACTGTAGATGAGTACACCAATACTCTCATGTCAGAGCATGAACCTCAAGTATATTATGATGATTATAACACAGTTCAGTATCACAATTTATTATTACATGTTAAGAGGACAAAACAAAATGTTTAGAAACATTCCGCAAGGTAAAATTACTCCATTCCGTCAAACATTCCTTTTGCTGTTTTCAAAAAACTCTGGCACTTAAACTCTTTCTGTTCAGGATTTGCAACTGTTTTGATGGAAACCAAGGCTGTATTATTCAGAGCTGCTCTCAGTCTAAATCAGGACAGTGCTAGAGCCAGAGATTAACGCTAAGTTGCTAGGTATTTTGAGGAGTGAAACCAGAAGAGTTTTAGTCAAAGTGACACTATCGTGCAATACTAGGACTCCTGGAAGGTCTCACAGCAATTGCAGGGTCTGAGCTAACTGTGGAATAATTTACAATAATTTAATCTACAGATTTATCAGTGTTTCCAAAAGAAAAGCAGATTTCACACTCACTTTTCTCCAGAGTCTTGTGCAGGTTGGTGAGAGAGTTTAACAGGATTTTCCCATGTTTCCTAGGCAGAGACCTCCATGACAAGGGCTTCTTATCTTCTGATCTAAAGATGGCCATGTTTGTGTTATTTGATTATTCCTGGAAGTATAACTGAAAGTTTTCCACATTGCTAAGCTAAACTGTTACTGTGATCATACTTTTTGTTTGTACTGCTTGTGTGTAATTGTGCCACGCACTAAACACCTTTGTGTCATCAGTTGCCAGGGCAACAACAGGCAGCAGAACTTACTGGAAAATGGTGTTGGTATCAAGGTCCACACACACCACATCTGAGGGGGGGTCATACAGGTCAAAGTAGCTGGAGTGAACGCCCACAATGAAGGGCATGGGGGCACAGAGCACATCAGCCAAGCGCAGTGGACACAAGGGGATATATGGACAGGGCCAACGCAACGGAAATGTCATCTGAAAAAAGGAGCAAAAGAGGAAGGAGATGCAAGATGTGAAGAAAGAGCTAAATCAAATGATTCAGCTTCCAATTCATGGCTGTTGACATCAGCACAGACTAAAAATATTTTACTTTTTTAAGTAATTTAACAGACTATCAAAAAATATTGACTCAATTCCTAAAAACAAGGTTAAGACAATTCCATTTTTAATTTTTTTTAACCTGTTAACTAGATTTCATAATTTTTAACAAAACAGTACTCAAAATACAACTAGAAAAGATAATTTCAGCAATATTACTCTTGTTTTAACTGTGTCACTCTTCTCAGACTGTGCAGGGGTGGAGAGAGGAAGAAGACAGAATGAAAGGGGGAAAAAAAAAAAATAATGCTGACCGACACTAGGGCTTCGCTGACTGATGTGAGCACGTCTGGCCTCAGGGAGTGTAGCAGCAGCTTGTGCTCTGTAAGAACTGCCAGTAAAAGTACACACGCGTTCTCTGCCCCCAGATTTTGTAGCAGCTTCACAAAGCTGGCACCACTACAGGTACACAACATACACACAAAAGTATGTGAAACACACAGAAGTTTTACTTGGAACAAACCTATTACACAGACATAGAATCATAGCTTAGTATAACATTTGCTAACCTTTAAAATTATTACTACCTCTTTATGATTGAACTGTAATATGATTTACTTCACAATGCCACATTCTTACAGCGTTTATTTTATATATATCAACGTTCATTCTATATACAGTAATATTTAATATTTCCTGTTTGGCTTGCCATAGTGTGTGTGTGTGTGTATACACACACATACACACACTATACACACACATACACACACATACACACACTCACATTTCTATTGGCACAAGGAGATGTATAAAATGTGTTATTATTTTTTTGTCTAGCTCCTTTATTCACGATGCATACTGAAGTACAACTACAGAAATATTTCATTAGCAAATCATGAAAGAAAAATATTGACATCGACCCTGGCATACTGTCTACAGTCATCCCCTGTTCACAGTAGCAGCAATCACTAATAACAAATGCAGCTGTCCTTATATGAACAGAACATGGATGGAATTTATAGATAAATGATTCCCCTCCAGCAGGAACACATCTGATTTGTTGTTTAAATCAGACAGAAAGCTGTGTGATTGGTGATTGTGTTCTGGATGTGCTATGTTGCAAATACAGGCAGTAAAATACATTGTAATGTCATGGCTTTTTCAGTGAAACTATGTTAACAAAAATCACTTTAAGCTTAGAAACACCCATTGACAAACAAAAAGAGACTTGGGCAACCAAAGGTGAAAAATTGCTGTTGTGTGTGAACATAGGGTTAATAGTGCACAAATCCAAACAACTTTCATAGTAGGTGCAGCAACATCCTGATCAGTCCAGTTCATCTGCTTAACAGTTCTGGAATTTGCCATGTTCAATGAATTCAAGTACAGACAAGCAAGCCTAAAAAGCAAAACCAGGTTTACCTCAGGGGTAAGGGTGAAGACACGGGCTGGCACAGCAGGAGGTTGTCGTAGGGTGACAGCTGCAGAGATAAGAAAACATATAAAACACAGCAAGGCTGACCCCTCCATGAGCTCATTTGCCCCACCCAATCAAACAGGCATCTACCGTCACCAGGTTTTACTGATTTTCTGCACTTCATTTCATAATTCATTTCAAATCGGATAGATGATTTTGAGATAGGAGCCAAGATCATTTGTGGTGATTATGGTAATTGCAGAGTGTTCTGAGTATTATCATCACACTAGAGCTTGTAGAACCCCCATTTACCCTGTAACTTGACTGTGTGCTCTTTAAGCAGTGATACCATCAAACTCCTGTGGAGGAAGTTGGGTAGTTAGTGATACACCCATCAATGACTGAACTATAGAAGTGATTTCTTAGATAGCAAAAAAATTAAAAAACATCTAAAGTCAAAAAGTGCAAACTATAGCAATCTGACATGAACAAAAAAGCACATATAAATTATACACCATTTATGGGAATATGGGAGTAAAATACTTAATTTAAAGTACTGTGCAAAATTCAGAGACCATGCTTCAATTATTAATTTTCTGATTGAAACAGAGGTACAAAATCTGAAAAGATGTATAGCTTTTAGGAAAGACTGATTGTAATAGACCAAAAAAAAATATGAACATTTGCAAAGCAACCAAGAAAGTTCTTGATGTATTCAAAAAAAAAAGATCTGTACACCCTGGAGCCTAGGCGGTTAAACTTTTGAGATGTGCAGAACAAATTTAAAAAATAATGCTGAAATTTGGGCCAAGTGTGGGCACATGAAAGGGAAAATATATTCTATATGATGACTCTTCCGTGTTTTTTTCCTCTCTCAATGTCTGTTGTCTGTTATTTTCCCATCAGGCAGATTTTTGTTTTTTCCCCTGGAAATCAACTTAAAGACTTTGGCTTTTGACAGTTCTGTATATAATGACATATTTCATATTGCATGAAAAGGAGATCTGCTGTAAACCTTAAGAGAAGGAAGCATTACAGCGGTCTCACCTGCACCAGTATGCGTGGGCGTTGAGGTGAAGGGAAGGGCACATTGTGCATGAAACTTGAGATATGCCTGCAGAGAAGGCAGAGAGAAATTTCTATTAGCCTCTAATAGCCACAAATCTCAACTGGTGAGAAGTTAAGATATTGCAGGTTACCACGGACCTGTTTAAAAAAAAAAAAAACAACAACCCTGGGTCTCTTTCATACAGGAACTCCAGAGAATTTCTAGGGAAACCCTGGAATATCAGGTTCAGGGATATCCTGGAGAGATCTTTCACACACGCAACTCATGGCAGGACTTTTTCTGCATCAGGTGTGCTCTCGTAGTGGGAAATAAAACACATGCTTTAGGCGTGGTGCAGCATCTATGCAGTGTGTGCAGGACACTCCAGAACATTTCCTGTGCCATTCTCACATGTGCTGACTGTGACTTTACTCGGAGTCTTTACTAAGGCGGGAGGAGGTAGAAAGTCCGGGTAAGGTTCTGGACGAATGTTGTGGGCGGCAACGTTCACACATGCATCTCCTTCGAGTAAACTCTGGAACATTTCTTGATTACCGTTCATACAGTGAAAGGAGCATCTGAAACCTGAATAATCCACGGAATACGATTGTGTAAGAGGAATGCGATTACAGGGCAGCACAGTGGCACAAGCAGGTAGTGTCACAGTCACGCAGCTCCAGGATCTTCCGGTCACTCTGGGTTACTGTCTGTGAAGAGTTTGGTGTGTTTTCCCTGTGATGGCATGGGTTTCCTCTGGGTACTTCGGTTTCCTCGCACAGTCCAAAAACACACTTTGTGGCCATAGGTGTGAGTGTGTGACTGAATTTATGTATGTGTGTGTCGTCCTGTGAAGGACTGGCACCCCCTCTGGGGTGTATTCCCGCCTTGTGTCCAATGATTCTGGGTAGGCTCCGGACCCACCGCAACCCTTAATTGGATAAGCGGTTACAGACAATAAATGAATGTGATTACAAGATTATAAACTGTAATGCTTTAAATTAATTTGTTATAGAAAAAAGTAATCATATTACTTTCTCTCTCATTACTCTCAACACTACCACATACTCAAGTAACATAACGGAATGAACATATTCTGAAAAACATACACTTACTTTTCAATGGGCAGCACATGAGGTCCAGAGATGGAGTACCGATAGACAAATGTTAGGAACTTCTGAAAGACGGTAAAGAAAGGCCAGTGGGAAAGTACACATATGCTCTTCTTCACCTGTACTGTGCGGTTAGTGATAGGCCGGCGGTCTACTACACTGACCAAGCCCAGGCGCATTCTCTGCCGCTCAGACAGAGCGTCCCGTGGGTATGCTTCATAAAACTGAATAGCTGCTCCGTACACCTGACAAAGCAAGAAAGAAATTAGATTAGGTCAGGGCAAAGCACAATAGGTCAGATAAGGTAGAAAAAAGCTACTCCTATTGAACTTGACTGAATGATTGACTTGAGCTGCAGTGATTAGTAGACAAAGTCAGTCAGTGATGCTTATTGGGAAAAAAAATATTTCGTTTCCCAAATGGCACTTAAATATGGTAGTATTATGACAGAAAAAAAATAATAAACACACCAGATAACATAAGCTTTCAGTTAGCTGATATAGGAAACCTGGTTACAGAAATAATAGCTGATAATAGTTGTAGCTAGTTTTTTAAGATAGAAGAGTGAGGAAAAGGTAAGCTGCCAGTGCAGACTGACCTTGTCTCCAGAAGCGCTAGTGAGAACAAAAGTGGAGAACACGGGCAGTTGGTATTTGGTGTTGAGTGGCCAACTTTCCACAGTGACACCCATGGGGAGACAAAATACTGGGACAGAATCTGGCAGAGGAAATGACTCCAGATCTTCTTCAGGATACCGTCCAATTAAACCTGAGTATCCAACACACAACCACACAAATCAGCCAAGTATGAACAGGCTAATATTCAATCTTTTGTGAATATCAGCCAAAAATGTATCTGCTGACTTCCTCAGAAACTAAAGGTAAAAAGAAGAAACCTCATTCGTTTCTTGTTAGTGATATAATATAGTTTCAGTTCCTTTCTTTAAACCTCTGTCCACCTGCATCTGCCTGGAACTGTAGAGAGCATGTGCAATTTGGTGGAAATCATGACCACAGCAGTCAGAGAGGAAGAGGGAGTTTCACACACCTGCCTCATACACCAGGGCGTTGGCTTTAGCTACAGCTCGCTTATAGCAGAGGTACAGCGCCGGGCCCCACTGAAACACAAACACCTTTCATTGTTTACTTCTTTTTCAACAAAGATAGTGTAAACCACAGAAAAATCACAAACAGGAAGAGGTTCAGAGAGGTCACATTCTAGAAAGGAGAAGAAAACATGAGAAAGAGATAAAAATTAAAAGCTTTAACCCAATGCAGTTTATTTGCATACATTAGATAAAATTTACATTTAAACAGACATATGATCTGTCCTGCTGTTCCCAATCAAGAAGTTCCCAATCACATAATTTTGTGTATACAGGTGTAACAGAAAAAATGGGTCTGTATACTTTGCATTGTCTGTTGCTTTGTGTACTGTATTTAATGGCCTTGAGAAAACAAGGGGAGAAAAAGTGAGTGTGACATACAGAAATGGGAGGAAGAGAAAGCCAGATTGTGAGCAGTACCATGCCAGTGTTGAGGTTCTTGTCCACTTTGCAGAAGGTATGTGGGGCAACCTCCCCTTTGCTGGGCATTAACAGAGTGATGTCAGTGACGCCCAGTGTGTTGAGGGCCTGTGAATCAGGGGCCCGGCGGTACATTAGGAAGGTTCGGTGGGTGGTCGGTCCTCCAGAGCTCAGGCTTGCCGAGCGGCTGTACGGTGTTGTTTCTATTACGTGCCATCCTGGTTTCACTGGCTCTTTACCCTCATACAGAACACTACACACAGGTTAATTAATATATTATAAATATAAACCTACCACATTAACTCAAAACTGATTACAACAAATAAAAGACATAAATAAAGATAACTGGATATAATATCTGTATATTATTTCTGTATTTTGCATTAATAATCTTACTATCTATTCATATATTAACTGCATTTTATATAACATACTGGTCATTTCCAATTAAAAACCAAACTATGTATTTTTGGATTTAAAAAAAAAGAGGAGCTGTAGTTTCTACAATGTAAGTAAAGACAATAATTTCTACACACTATGATCATTGCAGCTATGCATATTTTCCAAGTTTTATGCATAATATTGGTTACAAAAATCTTTTCGGGCAATATTTTGCCTAACAAAAGGTTACCACTAGGTTTTATGCAAAAAAAAAAATAAAAAATCTGAGTGAACACCCCTGTGTTTTCTTACCCCAGATCCAGAATTGGAGGTTTGTCATGGCCTCTGCGGTAGCACAAGAACATGTGTGGGTTATTGATGAGGCCAGCGCTGAGCTCAGCTGGGTGCCCACACTGTGTCTTCTCAATACATGTGAAGCCCTCAGGCACCTCCTCACCAAGGCCGCGAGCGATGACTGCCAGATCAGTGACCGGCTCAACAGCACGCCCACCTCTCTGCTCACACTCTTCATCTGGAGCACAGTCACCCGCTAGCCCAGCCACCACAAAATAATCCACCAACTGAGGACATCTTTCCTCAGTCATGCCGCCTATCTACCCACCACTGAGAGAGAGAAAGAGAAAGATTGTTAGCAATTATGGCATTGTAGCTGCAGTAGTAAACAAACATCCCTAACACAAAGCTTTTTTTTTTATTTTTATATATGCATTACTTAATTTTACACTATACGACCTCAAGCATTTCCACTTCTATACAAAGTCCATGTGTAATTAAAGCAATGTGGAGTGCTGCTGTTGTGTCTGTATACTAGTAAAAACCCTATTACATAATCCTCTCTTAGCATGGGTGCATTTACAGTACTATGCAAAAGTTTTAGTCACCAGAGCTTATTCGATTTAAAAAGCTTTTTATCTGAGCAGTAAGTGTTTGTTTGTTAAAAAACAAACAAGAAATAACACCCAACATTAGAATAAAACCAAATAACTTTATTCCTGTAAGGGTGATATTCTGTGTGAATGTGTCGGTTTAAATTTTTCTAAATCTCTTCTCGTGGCAGTTCATATTATTTGAGGTTATCATCCTATACCTAGTTTTACCGGTTAATAAATAATGATTTTAAATAATGTGTGCTGGTGATTTAACAAATTCATGCAACCAAGGATGCAAATCATATATATATATATATATATATATATATATATATATATATATATATATATATATATATATATATATATAAGACTTCTGTACAGTACTGTATGTGTGTGCTTGCACTTGTATTAAAAACTAAATCATCAGCTCTTCCTCAGTCCTGTTGCCCTCTCTCTCTGAGTGATGGCTGCCGGTTGGCCTAAAGTCCATCCTGCACTCTTCCTATAACCCATAAACATATCCTGTTATGTACAGATGGAACCTGTAACTGCCAGCCTTTTTCTGCCAATGTACAAAAATATTCAATCACTGACTCAGACAAAGGCAAAGATCTGAGGGCATTAGTGCAATGTACACTATGCCTACAGCAACAGTTCACTGATAAGGTTACACTGTACAATTTAAATTCATGTATCGTTCATGCTTTCTCTACTACAAACAATTCATCTGGTGTTACCTCTGATCTGCAGCCTTAGATTAATGCTATTCACACTGCTTAGCAATGAAAAAGATTTTTTATTTAAAATACGAAAATAGGATATATTCTGGAATTTTTTAGAGTACATTAGACAATATTTGGTGAATGAGGTGTGTTTCCCTGAAAGGTGTGTTTACCCTGAAACTACAAGGCTAGTTTATCTGTAAGGAAATCACAGCTGGCAGAAATAATCTGACATAACTTGGAAAAACCTTAGGTAAATCTATCTGCAATTATTTCAGAACAAATCGTGATCACTGAACAACAAAGATGTCTTCACTTACCAACATTTGTAGTTGAAAAAATAAAAAATAAAAAAAGATTTTCCAACACACTAATACTTTGAGAGCAAATGTCCTAACCTGCTTTCTGCTGACATAAACACTCACAGACTCTCACTCTTTCACACCAAAAGCTTCCAGCTGGCAATCTGAACTTCAGTTTGACATTTGCTACACAATCACATCATTAAAAATAATTACTTGTGATATTTGACTAACATTGTGTAAATGTATTTCAAATTTCCATTCTTGAATGTTAGTCAAAATAAGTAGGGCTAGCTCAGAGTATTCGGCTGTTCGGCGTTATTCGTTCATATTTTTATTTATTTTTAATATATCTAAAATGTGGCTCCACTCCATAAAGGCAAAGCTCCACTCCATTTGTATTCAGGCTCTACAGCACTCCACCTATATTTAGCCTTGTCAACATAAAAGTCCCAAATAAAGCCTAAAAGAGCCCAACACACTACAACAATCTACTTACAACGAAGCATGGCGAAGGCTTTATACCTCAAATTAGATCAGACCACTTCCACAAAGCTCTGGTTAACTCGTGTACTCTGTGTTAGAGTTAGTGGGAGCTGCAGCACCCCGGGATATTAAAGGAGGAGTCTGATGCAGATTTTCTGAATGACAAACACTCCCACAACACAAAGCTCCGAAGCCCTAAAAATAAGTATATCTGGTCCAGCTCATTCTGGGTCGATATGATGCCATGCTTATGCCCCCCATCACTCAGAATAATGCTATCCAATGCAGGTCTGTTAGCCAAGAATTCATTTATGCAGTTAATTTTGTGCTGATCTGTCCAATGGAATTGCCTTAACAGCAATTCAGAATATTGTGTTGGCTGGGTCCATATGAGAGAAAATCGCACTAGCCTTCAACCTCCCTGCTTGACAGAACTGTGTGATTGGGTATACCTCAGTAGTGGTGGGAATTGTCAGTGAAATAAAAAAAGAGAGAAGACTAAAAAAAATGTATTACAATAAAAAAAAAAAATAAAGAAAAATTAAAAGGTACAAAATTCACAGACAGTTCAACCAAGCACAGTCTGATGCTTATTAAAAGTAGATATCTAGCAAATGTTATACCAACATCTGAAGATGCCATGTAACATAAGAGCGGTGAATGCTGCCTTGCTCAAACAGATCACACAGAATGTCAGAAATCAGAAAGATTTTCAGAATTAATGACTGTAGTCAAAGCAAAGCAGATCACAAAATATGATTTGGAGAATCTCAACATGAGGCGTTATAGCATTTGCCTGCAAGCAATCAAAAAAATCACTTTAAAATAAGACATGAAACTACATCAGAAGTATTTAAATTGTGGGGTGAAGGAATTGAAGGGGGGCAGGAATGAGAGGGAGCAGCTCTCAAAAAACAGCAATGTCACCTCCTGAGGAAGTAGTTTGAATAGCCTAGTTGCAGGCGGCATTAACCAAAATGGCAGCAAACAGTACATACAAGAGAAAAAAGTGTCTTCAGACAACTGCAGTGTAAAAATAATGGGAAGTTCTTGTCCAGTATTGCCATTAAAAATTAACCACATAACCTCCCTCTTACCAAAGTAGGATAATATTGTGCAAAAGCATTTCAAAAGCTTGTTGAATGATATCACAGCAATCAGAATTACTTCTGTCATTTGGAGCATTAATGTCTGTCCAGTGCCTTTCATTAGCTTACGTTCACTCCACAGTGTGTTGTACTACATGCAGAGCAATTTTGTGGCTAACACATGGCCAAACAATAGTAGGGGCAGGACATGCTCAAGACTTAAGGCATTCCCAAATGTTTTGTTTATGTCATGGTCCAGGACAACATAAAAAATATGCTAGAGAGAAAGGATGACATCATGCATAGTTGCATGCACCATATTTAGATAGCTCGTTGGTATTATTACACAACACTGCTACTGATGGATATTGTTTTCGTTGCCATGGTGATACCACATTATGGTAGAGATATACTTGTTGTTAATGCGTGTTCGCGTAGGCATCGTGGCTGCCTTGCGTATCCTATGTCTGTTTGGTACATCAGATGTGCAAGTCCTCAGAAAATAAACATTATACATATGCAAGGTGCAGTACACGTGTAAAGAGTAGGTGGGAGCATCAAAATGGTGAAAACTTTTGAAGAAGGCTGTGTCAGAGCCCAGCCTGCAATTATCGTGCTCTCTAGTGGAAGCCTCCAGTTACACGCGTAGTAGAACATAGGCAAGTAGGTGAACAGTTATGTTCACAAAGCGAATGATTGTCTATGCAAATGCATGGCCAAACAGCAAGTACATTTCTTATACGATCTAACACACCCTGCAAGTTCACAAATGAGGAATTAGTGAAACTAAGGAAACCCTCTGACCTCAGAGTTTCAGATGTCTGTTAAATGTCTGGATATGGTCAAAAAAGGGTCATAAAGATTTTGAGCATGTAAAACAATACTCAAATGTATTGTTTGAGAATATGTAACTGTGTTTGAGCAACTACATACATGTAAAATTAAAACACACAAATATATTAGAATGCACAAATTTAAAACAACAACAATAATAATAATTTAAATTCACAAATGTGGAATAAATGTGAAATGTTCTATAATATGTAATGTATAGAAATCATTTTTAATGTGTAAAAACGATTTGCATTTGTGAATCAAATATTGTGAATGTGTGAACCAGTACCTCTTAAATGGCTATAAATATGCCAGAGCAAACATTTGAGAGGTTCCAAATGTGACAGTGGGAGATTTTCAATGTGGTGGAAAAAATACACACATTCACCTTCTCTGCAGCTTGTGTGAACCTCTTTTTGCAGATGTGGATTTAAGACCCTGTTTTGACAGTCAAGTAATGGTGAATATTGTTTTAAAAAATCTATTTTTTGACCCTTCTTTGAGTCCATATCTGGAGCCTACCCAGATTTAAAGCATTAATCAACTAATCTTAAAACATATTAACAGAATGAGAGTAACATGAACTGCAGTAGAATTTTGTTCTTTTAGTGTGTCCCTCCCATCTCTGTTTATAAAATAAAAGCATAGAGTGTACAGCCAAAAGGAGGTTACCACTTATGATCTGAAAAGGTTTCACTTGAAGCGGAATATATTGAATTATTTTCAATATTTTTGCACATTAATGTGAGAAAACACTGGCTTATATGAGCAACTCTGTTATGCAGTATTTGCTTTGAACCAAGCAAAAATGGCTAAAATCCTCTCATGCTGAATGTGAGCTCGGATTTATTCTAATTTAAAGGATCAGGGGCTGAAAGCAGTCAGTCTGAGTAGGACTTTTTAGACAAGTTAAGAATGGTCCCGTGTTGTATCATCCTTTTGGTATCCTAACCAAAACAAATCACATTTTCATTTAGACCCCCAAGAAACTATGTTAACTTGCGGAAAAAAGAAATATGTCCCGTTTAACACAGCAATGATCACACAAAGTAATGTCCAGTCATGTTGGTGATTTGACTGCAGTCAGCTTTCTAATAAAACACAGTAATTCAGCCTTACTCTAATCTTGAAATCGCAGGAACAAACTGAGACATGTATTTCATGCATAATGCATTCATAGCGCATGCACTGAGCAGAGATACCACAAAGTCTAATCAAGAGAATTCATACTGTTCATTTGCTTCCCTACCCAAAGGATCTTAGCTGAATTTATTCCTACTTCTCTGCCATTTAATATAATGCAATACATATAAAAAATCTCATTCAGTATGCAGAACACTTCTCGCTGGATCCCACACAATCTTGGGTAGTGCTCTTCAGAGTATCTGTGGTATGCCATATTGATTTAATCTAAGATTATGCATATCTTATAACCTAAACGTAACTACAATCACAGCCCACACTCATACCAAATGAATATTCTGAAGCCTCAGGAGATCTGAGAGTTAAGTGATAATGTGAGACTTTAAAAGGGACATATTACGCAAAACTCACTTTTTGTGTGCATTTTTATTTCACTTGTGTCTCTATTGCTCCTATAAACACTCCAAACATGGAGGGGTGAAAAAAATCATCCAATAGATTCTGGTGTCAGGAATCATATGTTTCTACAAGCATAGGATCCGGTTGGATGGCCGGAAGGAAATTTGCATTGAACCACCCTGGCACCACCCCTTACCAGTGCAAACATGCAATGGGGCATGGCCAGCAAGAGTATATATTTTATTTTTTGCATAAAAGTAAAAGAGCTTTTAAACGGCTCATTCTGAAAGGGACTGAAACTGGCAAGAATATAGCTATATATAGAATATAGCAATACACCATGTGTATCGTTAGCTTTCTATAAACAGCTTTCTGTAGAAACAGACAAGTAAAAAACATTAAATATATTAATAAACAATTAAAACTTAAACACTCTGCAAAATGTAAATTTAAACAGAGTACACAGAGTACAGGGTTGTGCAAATATCTTAAAACCTGATGTTTATTTGAAAATAATACAAAGAAAATATGTGAATTGTTGAAAATAAAAAAAAGAGCCAGGAACATTATAAAAAAAAATTGGGACAAGGTCATGTTTCTCTGGTTTGTTTATGTTCAGAAAATCTGTGTCTGTTGTAGGTGGAACTGACAAAATCATGTCACGACCCACCTTTGCATGTTTAAATTCCTCAACTAAACTTGTGAGTGGTAGCTCCAGTACCCCTCTCCCATACCATACCATGCCACACTACTTAAACACTGCGACAACCCTAGCCACTTCTTTACAGCCTTAATCATAAAGAGTAGTATCCTATCGTGCTTTTCAATGTTTGGAGTTCTCTCCGTTGTCAGACGCCTTTATAAAAACTGTTTTTTGATTAAAATCATGAACATCACTTTTAACTTGAGAAATGTGATTCATTAGTTGTTTTTTGTTTTTACACAACTTCACCAGTATCAATGTTTTGGGAATGTGTTGCTGGCCTCAAATTCAAAAATTCAAATTCACATATTTGAAAAATTGTCTTTGTACATTGCTTTATTTACATTTTGCACTGCATCCCACATTTTCTCAAAATGGGGTTTGTTAAATAAAAAAATAACCCTGGAAATTAATGAGTATGCATGCACATCAGGAATCAACATATTTTTGTTTCAAAAACTTTATTTTTCACTCCATTTAATTTTTTTTATTATTATTTTGACTGGTGCATGCTGCAAACTTGCATTTTGCATTTGATAGATGATACACAAAAAGCCCAAATAACCACCAAATGGACTCAACATGACTTAAAGATGTAATAAGAATAGGAATTCAAGTGATTTAAGCACATGAGTATTCTGTTACTACATGGACTAAAAACTTTCTATAGAAGAAGAAATAGATGCCTATTTTAATTCAAGTCAGGACTTGGCTTTAATGGTGATGATCAATGGAAACAGTGGTGATCAATAGTTGTATGATTAGTCACAGTGTAAACTTCAGTGCTACTGAAATATTCATGTTCCATTGCGCACTCAACTCAGCATCTACAGCACGCTACGCAACTTCCTCTCTCATTAGCACAGAATGGTTGCATGGCAACAAGCTGAGAACCAGAGCATGTGTGTGTGAGTGCATGCCTCTGTGTGTGTGTGTGTGTGCGCGCGCGTGCTCATTCTTGAATGTGGTTTGGAGCCGCTGCAGGCAGAAACAGAGATGACATAATTAGCAGAGCTGAGTGTTTCAGACAGATAAACCTTCATATACAGCATGTGCAGATATTGCAACATACTTAAAGCCACTACAAGCCAAGTTAAGGACTCAAACTCAGGAGTCGGAATAAGGAGTCAAGCATCTAGAACTTTTCATAATGAGTGTCTCAAGAAAATATATGAAATCCAGTCCAAACAACACTACTCTTAAAATATTTAAAGTAATAAATCCTACAAATTAAGTTTATGATCAATATGTGGTATTATGTGACCATCAAACATGCCTAAGGCCAACAGACCGACATGACCCAAAAATAGGCAAACATTTTGATGTATTTGAGTCTGCACACGGATAACAGCAATGCTCAACCATGCAGAAAGGTGAGCAAAATAACACACACACAGGAAACCAGAAACAGCACAGCACACACCCACACACTCTATACTTCAATATGTGGGACTCTTCTGCTTCTTCTTACCATAAGACTGTATTTGTCACTTTTGAAGGTTCTTTGTGTGTGAAACAAATTCTTCCACTTGGAGCTCAAGGTGTGAGGAACTGATAAGAGCTAAACATAATACAGTCTCCAAAAGCCAGTTTCAAGTTGGAAGAGATCCTGCCTCAAGTGGAGGAGTTCAAGTATCTCAGGGTCTTGTTCACAAGTTAAAGATGGAGCGTGAGATTGACAGGCGGGTCAGTGCAGTGTCAGCAGTAATGCGGACTCTGTACCGATCTGTTGTGGTGAAGAGAGAGCTCAGCGGAAAAACAAAGCTCTCGATTTACCGTTCAATCTACGTCCCAACCTTCACCTACGGTCATGAGCTTTGGGTAGTGACCGAAAGAATGAGATACAAGCGGCTGAAATGAGTTTCCTCCTCAGGGTGTCTGGACTCTCCCTTAGAGACAGGGTTAGGGGCTTGAACATCCGGGAGAGACTATGCATCTCCACGTAGAGAGTCGCCAGTTGAGGTGGTTCGGGCGTCTGGTCCGGATGCCTCCTGGACACCTTTCTCTACTACATGTCTCAACTGACCTGGGAATGCCTTGGTATACCCCCGGAGGAGCTGGAAGCAGTGGCTGGGGAGAGGGAGGTCTGGGTTTCTTTACTCGGACTGCTTCCCCCGCGACCCGGACCTGGATAAGCAGTGGATGGATGGATGGATGGATGGATTGATAATACAGTCTCAACAGTGTTCTCACTGTTCTGGCCCTTCACATATAACTGTATCCACAAATGGTGTCAATGTACTGCCGGCTACAGAATTCTATGCATTACTCAACAATTCCAACATGGTTTTCAGTCTGCTATCACCTATTTTTACCATGCAACCTAATTTCAAATAAATTTTAAATAGCTACTTTGCCCTAATGTTGCAAGAAAATACCACCTGCCTGATTAAAAATATCAGTATGGCCTAAATTTCATACTGATGCATCACTACAGTACCATGCACTCTAAAACGCTATTAAAAACGGATAATTGGATTGGTCATACAAGAACTATCTAGAATTACCTAGAGTAAAAAAAATCGGTTAGTAAAGGTGGTACCTTTTTTGACTGGGGGTTGCAATGTGGTGGTTGCGATTCGCTGGTTCTTGTCAGTGACCAGGACAGACAGTGAATAATTTAAGGAAGCCTTACGAAATTTTAAAATATGACAGGAGCCTCAATTTTATGTATTTGTTTTGGTAGAGCGCCCAAGCGCTTCCATTGCTCAAGAAACAAACAGAGTCATTGTTTGGTGTTATAAAAATCCACTGATATTTTGTGAATTATGTGCTCTGTGTGTTGTTTGGACGCTTTGAGGAACTTACACGATGGGTTGAGTGTAAAGTTGACTCATTGAATCGAGTTCACGAATTAAGTGCAAATTCAAGTCAATTATTCAAAACATTGTTTACAAGCATGGGCTGCACATGCTCTGACCTCATGTACACAGCTGCTGGGAAACAGAGACTACACACAGCTCACCTTAAACACTGGATTATACTTCAGAACGTGTGTTTGTGACTGAAAACTGATGAATAATGCACTAAACAAGTCACAGAAAGTCCTTTGGTTGGGGGGGGGGGGTGCGCTAAACTAAACAGCCAATAATAAAACATTACGACACATTAATAAAGGGACGTGGATTAGCTGTTTGAGAATTTACTGCGTTAATTATCTCATATCTGTAATCAGCAATCTGGCATGAAGCCCAGTCATACCATAAACCTATGTCCTGACACTATATAACAACCTAGAAGAAAGAGAGTGGAGACAGCCGTGTCCAGCACTGTGAAGGCCACGACAATGCTGCTGCATCACAATACCCCTCGTCTCCTGGGCACACTGCCATGCCACAATGCCTCACTGTGAAACGGGGATGATCAATCACCACCAGACGTAGCCAACATCTATACGGCACAAAAACACTCTGCCATAAAGCACAAAGAACAGACTAGTGTTTGGACAATAGGCTCTACTGACAGAGAACGGATTACGTGATCACAGAAAGTTACACGATTTGCACAAAAAGTAGTCATACCTTAAGATATATCTATACGTGTGTGTGTGTGTGTGTGTGTGTGTGTGTACACTGCA
The DNA here is from genome assembly GCF_029633855.1 of Hoplias malabaricus. Classification (NCBI taxonomy): domain Eukaryota; kingdom Metazoa; phylum Chordata; class Actinopteri; order Characiformes; family Erythrinidae; genus Hoplias; species Hoplias malabaricus. The sequence goes on from NC_089809.1 coordinate 20,684,997, forward strand.
TTGGTAATAGCAGATCAGACACTACAGTGTCATTGCTAGACCGAGAATAACCAACTAGCCAAAAATATCCAGCAAAGAGTGCCCTGTGATAGCTTATGAAAGACTTCAGAATGACTAACACATTCTGCAGCAAGAGATGACCTACTGTTTCCGACTCTATGACAGCAATGACAGTCGGCTTCAAAAAACAAGGTGGACCAACATGGTAAGTGTTTGACTAATAGAGTGGCCAGTTATTGGGAACAGTATTCTGTCCTGTCCAGTGCAACATACACAAACACACTTGCATAATGTCCATGTCACTGCAGCACTAAGAATGATCCAGCACTCAAATACTAAATTCTTTGTTGCTTTCCTTTGGAAGTCCTAATCATTATAATGCCACATTCATCATGTTTTACAAAGTGTGCAGAGTAACTGACTGACTACTGTCTGTAACTGTAGAAATGCAAAAAGTGTCCCTCTAATGTCTATTTTTTAAATTTTGGCTAACTGGTATATATCATGACAAATAATATATTTAGGTTTAGTGTTAGGCAGGCAAATACAAGCCCAAAAGTAACATAACCCTGTTTGTATAAGCATTTAAGCTCATAAGCATGAGCATGTTTTATTTGTTCACATGTAGGGAGTGTCTGGCCCTTTCAACACAAAGTTACAAACAGCAATGACAGTCTGCTTCAAAAAAGCATCTCTATTTAAAGTAGTTCAGAAATACACCCCTTAGTTATGCAGGAAAGAGCAGACGAGGTTATACACCCTCAACTCTCTGCTGTGTTCAGATTTCTTCATATTCATGTAGGGTTGTCATTATTTAAATATGACTACTTAATTTGTTTGAAATGTATGGTTATAAATCAGGAATGAAGCATTCAAAAATCCATTTCCAAAAAGTATTTTTGGAATATTATTATTGAAAACTTTTGAAAAACTCATGATTTCTTATGACTGATTAGTTCTGTTTTTACTGTCTGGCTATTTGATGATCTATCGTCAAAATAACTAGCAGATTATTAAAATTTGTCAGATTAAAATAGTACAAAGACAATATTTCAGATATTGAAACTGAAAACTTTATTGGTTTTGTGAAAAAATATTTGCCTATTTTGTTTCTGATGCTAGCAACATATTTCAAAACAGTTGGAACAGGGCAGTTGAGAACTTATAGCAAGGAGTTACAAATACCTCTTCTTTTAACAACAATAAACGTTTGGGAACTGAAGAGAGTTACATTTCATTCATTGTCTGAAACCGCTTATGCAATTCAGGGTCACGGTGGGTCCGGAACCTACCTGAATTCACTGGGTGCAAGGCGGGAACACACCCTGGAGGGGGCGTCAGTCCTTCACAGGGTGACACACAAAGTCACACTTACGGACATTTTTAATTCGCCAATCCTACCAACGTGTGTTTTTGGAGGGTGGGAGGAAACCAGATCTCCCAGAGAAAAACCACTCGGACACGGGGAGAACACACCAAACTCCTCACAGACAGTCACCCGGAGCAGGACTCAAACCCACAACCTCCAGGTCTTTGAAGCTGTGTGACTGTGACACTACCTGCTGCGCCACCATTATATTTCATAATACATCAAATGTTTTCAGTGGGTCTGAAATAGTGTAGCACCTCTTTTACTACACGACAATGCTTTTATTTTACATGAAGAATATAAACTAGCTTTGCCTTGTTAAAATTAGCCAGGACCTCTATTGAAAAGACAAGGCCTGATTGGGAGCATGATGCTCTAAAATCTATATGTCATTTAGCATTATCAATGCCAAATCCACAGATTTGGAAGTGTTTCTGAGTCATCCCAGTCGAGGGCCACAGCCAGCAAATATTGGTTTTCTGCCTTGTTCCTTACATATAGAGATTTCCCTGGAAACCCTGAATCTTTACAAGACAAGGTTTTCTGCTATTTTACAATGAGAAATGTGTTTCTTCAACTTAAAGCATAGCGCTAGCACCCTACCAGAAACTCTGGGTAAAATCAGAGCAAGCACATGTGTGAACAGAAGCCCTAATGCCCCGGAGTGTATCCTGAAAGTGCTGCATAGATGCTGGCCCATGCCTAAAACAAGCTGCATCTCCAGACCTGATACATCTGAGTTTCTGTGGAGTTGCTCTGAAGTTCGTATGTGAAAAGGGCTAATTACTCTTCAGCACTGTCCCTCCACATGTTCACAGGCTGCTAGAAACTTAGAACAGTGGGTTGAGATTGGGTTTCCTTATCTAGAGTGTGAAAACAAAACACTGTAGGCCATGCTTTTGTAACTTGGCCTGAGCATGCAACAGACCCTGGGAAAACACTGGCCAGTGAGTGGCACAAGAGACTTCAGCTGAGTCAGAAAATGGATCTGAGCATTTGTGTTACATGACAAAAAATATGAGGCAGAATACAGATGTGACGTGACAAAAAAAAAAAAAAAACTCAAGAGATATATTGTTTTATATGAGAAGTAACTCATAAGAAGTCTTATTTCCCATTTCTGGGTAACAAGAACTAAAATGAGCTTATGGAGAATCATTTTCAGCACTGTTTATTTTGGTAGTTTTTATAACAGGTCCAGAAAAAGTAGGAAGTTACCAAAATGTTTTATGTTAAGCCTTACAGCAGTACGATTTGGTATCATTAAGTAGGTAATATTAATCAAACTTCTCACAGTTTTGCTAATACACTAGTATTCTTCAACAGCAACTGAATCAAGGGCCAAGATATAAAGCCAGAGAGTGATTTAGAGTACGAGTTTCAACAGCAAAAACTGTGCTGACCAAGGGTTGAACAAATGCAAAAAAAGAGGAATTGAAGAGAAGAGTAGGAGAGAAAAAAAGTGTGAAGGAAAGAGAGTGAGTTTATTTTAAGCCACCTCCAGGATTGATTTACCCCTGCACTTGTCAGCTTTCCTAAGACAGATTTGGTGGAGGCCAGGGAATAACATTTTAATCGCATATCCTCCAAACGGACATGAATGTCAGCATACAAGTGTACAATAACAGATAATTACCTCACATGCCACAATCTACCAAGGCCAATGCTACTGAAGCTTCCAAGGACTGCTTTTCTTTTTTTTTTTTTAAGCAGATTGTATTGTAATGGGACATATATTCCTGAAGTTTTAGTTTTCTGTAAACTTTTCATATAGAGTTTAAGATTTAAATTTGATTTTAAACAACAGAAGTCATTTTCTATAGGGAGATAACAATGCATACTAATGAAAAAAATTTGTGATCACCAAAACCTGTGCCACTTTTGCATTGTACTGGGACCCCAGGTGAACCCAGAAATCTATGAGCTTTGTTATGACCAACATATAACTGCATGATTAAACCCCACCACATAATTATCTATGATACACCTGGACGGTACGGGCTAAAACACTGTGACCGCTCACACTACTGCTGTGTTTCCAGTACTCCTGTGACAATACTTCACTTCCTCTAAGAGGTTTATGGTTGAATATGCCTTGATGTTTTATTTCCTCTCTTTCTCTTTTTTAGGCTCATCTAAGTGGTTTCGCCAGTACAGCTAGAGTCAGTTCCTCAAACTGACATCAGCTGAGTAAAAGTAAAATTTCCTTCTGAAGAAGGCACTCCAATGTGTGTCCACAGCATGACTGAGGACTGAGAGCACAGACAGATTAAAATACAATGCTTCTTGTAAGACTGTACTTGAATCAAGAATAATCTGAAAACTTGTTTCTTCTGCCTAGGAAGCATTTGTGTCATTTTAAATAGGTCAGGGTCTATTAAAAATGGGGTGTCACAATAAAAGATATTGGGGCTTTCACCAATTGCACAACATCTGCAGACAATACAGCATTAGACATTCTTTTTCCTGAACAATGCAACCTTAATGTCTACACTGGCTCATTTGTGTAAAGCTCTCAGCTCACGAAGAGCTGCTCTCACCCTCAGGTTTAAGAATGTTGATTGCCCCTGTAATGCAAGTGGGTTTTCACTCCCACTTACAACAACAATACATAAGCATGAGAAGACATGCCCTGATACAACTACAAGATAATCTCACAGAGTGGAGGGATATCACAAAATGTATAAATGTTTGATATGTCTGAACTAACAGTGTGCATTAGGGTTGGGCGTCATAACGTCATAAACATACCCCATATGGTTGGGGTACCATAAACTGTGGTATTTAAAATGTGAACAGTATCTCAAAATGGGGGCGATATTTATGACATGTACTTAAAGACACTGAACAGAAATTTGACACACCACAAACAAGGCCAAAAAGTGCAATCATATGCATTTAATGTTGCATTTTGAAAAAGGGTGTGTGGGGGGGCCAAAAAAAACAAAACACAGTTGTGAGTTTATCTGTGAGGTTTGGATAAGAGAGAGTCAGGAAGCTTAAAAAAAGACAAATTACTCAGAAGACACTTCATTTGACTTTATGCTCACATGTATGAGACCTTGTCCTCTGAATATGTGTGATTTGAGAGATATATGGAAAATCATCTGCTATGTTGTGCTAAATGACAAGTGCCAGTTAGTTGGCCAGCTATGCTTCTAAACAGGGAACAGCCTGTTTTATTTCACTTGTTTTTTCCTCCCTCAGATACTGGTTTTTATCGTCAACAGGCATGTCTGTGTGCACTGTCAGGCTGTGCTGAAATGAAATGCACAGCGCCGAATATCCTTCACTCAACCCACACTCACAGATCTGAGACTCATGCAACAGTGCATCCCCCCACCCACCGCCACCCCATGGCAATACAGTATACTGTGTTAATACTTTGAGATTGTATGACGGTTTAAAAAATGTCAATACCACCCATCACTGGTGGGCATCAAAAGTACAAGGAAAGTACTTAAAAAGATTAACAAAAACAAGTATTTTTATTTAACATTTCAAACATTGTGCTGTGCTACTTCCAAATAAACATGACTAGGCCTAATTATACACCATTTTAAATTAAATGTGCAGCTGGTCAAGCAAGGCTCATGCTAATGCAGGGTAAGACATAGCATAAATATTTTAAGTTAAGTTAAACACATATGGTTTTCCACCTGGGCCTGTAGCATGAAGCACCATCAGCAGTGATTCAGACAAATAATGACATACTGTTAAGCCAGCCTGTAAAAATTACAGCACCAATAAGAATACAGGGGCAAAATCATGGAGACAAATTTACGAATGAATGAGGGTCACGTGTCTAGAAAGCCCATAGATCATTAACAATAGAAACTAAACTTGTGGGACACTGGCTGTATCATTTAATATAAAGTATAATTTAATATCCAAACTGACAGCATATTCATGCTAAACCACAATAGCTGTTACAAAGACATACTAAAAGTCTAGAATATAGCTAAAAGTAGAATATAGCTGAACATAGCATAAAGTACTAAAGAGTGACTTAGTATCAGACTTTTCCCCATATTAAGCTGTCTATTACACTTTACTGACAAAACTAATCTAAACATAACATTATATTAAGCTATTACATTAATATTATATTTTATGTCCTCTATTAAAAAGACTACCTTGGCTTAATGTACAAAATTACCAAAGAAGGAAGATCAGTTTTATCATTTCACAGATGGCTGTTATAAGCAATCTATTCTCGATAGGATTTAATCCAATTTTAAATGAATTTAAAGAGCACCATTTTTATTTTAAACAAATTAAGCGTCTTTACAGTATTCTGTCTCCTAGGCCCAAATGAGAAATACTGAGGTGAATGTAACACTGATCTGAGATTCTGAGATTTGCAGTTCTAATAATAATAATAATAATAATAATTAAGGTTTAAAAGTAATGTCGAAACAACAACCTACGGACAAGGAATGTATAACACTATACAGTCTTGGCAAAGAGCTTGTAGATGGTATTAAAACAAGTTAGTTAGGACTCTTCATTCATAACAACCGTTAAATATCCTACACCACACCCCTTTTTAAAAAGTCCTATGAATAGGGACTGTAAAGTTCCCAAATCTAATCAAAACCGAATCATTCGTGCCAGACAAGTGTTTATTTGGTGGTTCGCTCTTCTAAACCTAAAAAAATGAAAACACAGAAAAGTGGTTTTGGGTTTAATCGTGTGTGGGAACGAGATATTTAATAACTTGTTCACACGCCTTCGTTTATTTCGAAGGGATGACTCCTGCACGGCACTAAACAGCAGAGAGTACTCAAGACAAATATTTATGAAATTTCCTTTGCCCTGGTCTGTTATTTACTACATTACGAACTTGTTTTGACTTTAATATTTTAACGGTCTCAATCCCCACAGCTCTCTATCTACATAAATGAGCTAACCCACTAGCACAACACCAGTTAGCCCGTTAGCTTGTCAGCCGTCAAAAAGCAGCGGTTAAAACACGTTCAAAAAGCGAGTCGTCGTTTTTGAGCATTTAAAACCACTCTAGACTGTGGAGTACATTTAACACTTAAATAATAATAACCACTGTTTTAGGAGTCCGTTATACCGTTAAACTGAGCCAATTCACTCACCACAACAGCATTATTGCCAGAGGCAGCAGCTAACGGTAAAAACGAAGCCCTGAGAGGTGACTTCTCTCTCACAGCTTACAATAACAGCATAAACACACAAAATACAAAGAGCGTTTAAACACGTACCACTCGACCTGTGCTGGACACTCAGACTCCGCTGTGTAAGGAACATCTCTAGCTCATTTAGGTCATACTGAAGATAAGAACCTCCTGCTGAACGCACCACAGCACGGCGGAGAGGTCGACTTGTGATCAGCGAATACGAGCAAAAACAGAAACAACAAAACGGGACACTTTCACTTTTCTTTCGAGGTTTTAGAACTGGAGCTAACACGGCCTCGTTCCTTTAGATGACTCTGCACGGCTCCAAGAGTGTGTGAGAGCCTCAGCCATCTCTGAGGGAAAATAAATTAAACCTAAATACGGTCTCGGAGAGTCGCAGTGGTGTAGAGCCGCTGTTTGTGAGCTCAGGAGGAGCAGCTGGAAATGCGACACTGACTACTGCCGGCGGGGCGTGAGAAATCAGTTTTTATCACAGCTTTTACCCATCTGTACTCTTACCAACTATTCACGAAACCAACAACACAGCACTTAACCCATTCACCAAACCAGTAAAACAATCAGATAACATTTACCTAATTCACTCACTCACCACTGCTACAGCATACACAGAAATCAGCCTCTACCCCATTCACTCATTCTCCACAGCTACAACATACGCAGCAATCAGCCTCTACCCCATTCACTCATTCTCCACAGCTACAACATACGCAGAAATAAGGCTTTAAGACATTCACCAAAGCTACACCACTCACTCACCATTCACAACGGCTACAAAATACACAGAAATCTGCATTTACGCCTAAAACGTTCTCACTGCACCAACAACACTCAGGTCAGCCTTTACCCAATTCACTCATTCACCACGGCTACATCATACAGATATTAGCCTTCACCCCACTCACTAAAGTTATACACCTTTATCAGGCTTTAAATCCATTTACCCACTCACCATCAGCCTTTACCTAATTCACTCCTTCACCACAGCTACAACATTCAGATATCAGCCTTTACCACATTCACAACATCCACAGACGGACACCACATACATTTGAAGACATAATTATATTAAAAGGGGTTAATGTCCCATTTTGCTGAAAAAAATGGCTATAGGAAGATTTTTTTACACTTGGTAGCATTCAGCCAAAAAAAAAAAAAAACAATCCTCTTCATGTCATCATTCTTGCTTCTTTTTATTTATTTATTTAGTTTTGCCTATTCCTTTAATGTGAGTATGTGGCTCCAGTTGCTCAGTCTTAAAGCAGTTCAGACAGAAAGGAAAACTTCCAAGTGAGATTCCCATTTTGGGTGAGGTTTTTCAGTACAGATAAGCAGCGAATGTTAATGGTACAACAAACATTTTTAATGCCATAGTATTTACTGCATGAAAAAGTGGTAACACTGCAACCCTTGTTCTGACAAATGCTAAACATCATATGCTTCTCTAATTCTACACATAGAACCATTTTAAATATAATTTTACATAAGAGAAATACTGACTAAAGTTTCATTTTCATTTGTGTGTGTGCTCATGTGAATCTAGGCTAACAATCAAAACACTTACTGTCCCAAAGAACCAGAAGTTAAAAAGTGCAGGAACATATTACAATCTGGAATAAAGAGTAAAAATCATAAATTAATTGTTATACTGGGTAGCGCAGCAGGTAGTGTCACAGTCACACAGCTCCAGGGACCTGGAGGTTGTGGGTTTGTGTCCCACTCTGGGTGACTGTCAGTGAGGAGTTTGGTGTGTTCTCCCCCTGTCCGCGTGGGTTTCCTCAGGGTGCTCCAGGTTCCTCCCACAGTCCAAAAAAAATAAATAAATAAAATAAAAATCACGCCCAGTGATTCCGGGTAGGCTCCAGGCCCACCTCGGCCCTGATTTGGATAAGTGGTTTCAGACAATGAATGAATGAATGAATAATTGTTATACAGACAACTCCCAAATCACAATCCATGTATTGAATTAAAAGCCTGTATATTTAAATAAAACTTAACTTGATTTCAATATATAGAAACACACACACACAGTATAAAAGCTGTAATAACAAGACTAGCTAAATGTTAATTCATATTTATAAGCAACATGCTGGAATTTTCTAAAGCAGTTACTTTTTGCTCTTGTTTCATCAGAAAACAACTGCCACTTTGTTTAAGGACGAATAAATTTCTAGCTAACATTAGCAGTAGCTAACATACAAAAGTACTGTAAAAACATGTAACAATTCAAATTTCAAACAGTAGCTCGTGGTCGTCTTTCAGTAACTGTAAAATATTTATTTTAAGAATTTTTCATTTGCTAAAGGAAATGGAAGACCTTTAAATCTTGAGGTAACTTAGCATAGCTCTGTTAGCACTAGCTAACATAACTGGCTGACGCTTACTTTGATAACTGACAACGACACAGATTTAGTTATGATTAAAGCTCATAACTAACAAACCAATTCATTAATAACATGTACGTTGTTGTAATCAAATCAAATGATATTTAAAAATTTATTGTCGTACTTTATCATTGGCTCAGCTGAAGAAACCGTTATAAAAAAAAAAAAAAACAGGTGTTTTGACGAGTTGTGCTACCTTGTCGAAATGTGCTTCCATGGGGTACTTTTATACGTACAGTTTAAATAAAATAGTAGGTGAGCTAAATGTAGTGTATCAGGAGATGCTGCCGACAGAAGTATAAGCAGGAGATATGCACAGCCCAAATACCCCTTATTAAAGATATTATAAGATTACTACGGGGATAAGAAATTGAATTTTTTTTTTTCATTTAATTCACTGTGTACAGTTTTGGAAAACTCATGCAAATAATAACAGTGAAATATGTGTAATTCACCGGAGAAAAACATTTTTAACACAAAAAACACATGAACAAATAAATAATTTTGGTCTGAGCATGCAAAATAGCATATTTCGACAAGGTAGTACTAGTCAGAACACCGACACAGTAGCCGCTGTGCCATACTTCTGGCATTACTGTGATGGGACAAAAGGGGACAGCACTGTAACATCTCGGCTAAAGCTTCTGCTGATGGGCTGCAATGACGAATAATTATGGTCATGCATAAGAGATACAGAGTGAAGGAAATTTCCGTATTTTCAAAAAGCCATTAAAATAATTTAATAAAATTGATTAAATGAATAAACAAACCCAAAAGACCTCTTCATTCCCACGTAGTCAGCAACAGTCAGAAATAAAGATTTCATTACCCTTTTGTACACATTCAATTAAATTCTTTATTTATCTTTTCTTTTTTTTTTTTTTTTGTAAAATATCATGAGGATACAGTCTTAAAAATATTCTGTTAGAAGCACCTATAGTTTAGGTATATTATTTACAACATTAAGGATTCCCTGGTTATCAAAATAAATTTAAAAGTAACAAATGTAAAGGTATGACTTAAGCAAACACATTTTCCCCCATATTTAACATAGAAGTAAAGCTAGGACTACAAAACCATTGCAAGCTCAAGCACATAATGACACAGAAAACGGAACAGAGAACGTTTCAATTATGTCCATAAACATGTCAAAATATCTTTAGACCTCTGCTTTAGCTCTTATTAGCTGTTCAACAGCCACCCCTTTCAGGCAGGGAACAGAACTGCACTTTCATGAACATTGCAGTGAGTTTTCATTAATACATAGATGGCAAGTCCAAGTCTCATTCTACAGTGCAGTTAGAGGTCAGAAGCGTGCATACAACCGTTACACGTGCATTTGTAACATAGGAAAATAATTTCTTTTTCTTTTTCTTTTTTAATTTTACATTTTTTTTAAGAAAATCTTTTTCACGTCATGAAAATAGTTTGCACAGTTATGATCTAAAATCTTTCCAAACATATATGGTCTTAGAAATTAATCAATAATTTTCAAAGTCTGAAAATACTCAGTCATTTCTCAGTAACAAAGCCTTGTTTGCTGAAACTGAAGGCCACAACAGAGCATCCCTTTTCCAACTAAATTTCTCATCACAGCTTTCCTCTGTTTTGTGTCTCCCAACTCAGACCTCTGGGACTGCATGCATAATCTGGAGAAGAGACTATAGATAGGATCAGACTGACTGGGACCGAGATGGAAAGAAATATACAGAGCTTGTGGTTCAGAGTCACAGCTGAGGTTGGTACTGCTCTACTACACAACATGTAGTTAATGACAACATACGATTATACAGTGAATATACATCAAGTATGTTTAATGGAACTAATTTAATAATATCGAGTGGCATTACAACATCATCCATCTGAGCTCTAGCAGCGACCTGCGCTGATTATGTAAAGCATAGTTCATAACATCCTCAGCTGTTTTCTCATGTCCCTGACTAATGAACCACCACAGTTCTGAGAGTGCACAGTAAGATTGTCTGATCTACCAAATTTAAGGTGTTCCAGGATGCTGTGTTTTGCAGGGGAAACATGGCCTGTGCCAAAACGCAACCATACTAAATTAGTCCAGTATTAGCAAAATATATTAACACATGAAGACATTGGGGTTCTTACACATTGTGTTTTGCCTTATCAAAAACACCTGGTTCAAGTTTTTTTTTGGCAGAGAAGAAAATACACAAAATTGTGCAGAGCCATTGTGTCTCCAGAACTTGGGATCTCTGCATTATTTAGAATTTCTCATGTTTATGAGGTTTACCAACCTGGTGGTAAAAAAAAAAAAGTTATAAATAAAATAATGGCATAAATGGGCAGACAGCCAATCAGCTACTTGTTACTATGTAGTTTATACAGTTAGAATTAATATGGTAAATGTATTCAAGTTTTCCAAATTGGTCTAATTTTTTTTTTTAATATACGTAATTGTTCAACGCTCTAAACATTCTAACAATATCCATTTTATACTCAAGAACATCCTCTAATTCGTACAGTATAGCATTTCAGACGCAAGGCTAGTCTCAGAGTAGTAGGCATTAAAATGCAAAAGTGATACAAGCAAGAAATATTAGTGACTGCTAAAGAGCCCTTTGACTGTCAAATATTTGCTCACTTCCTACACAAGGGGTCACCAATTATGGTCCTGCGGCCCAGCAGTGTGGTGCTACTCCTGTTCAAAAACACTCTATTCAACCCAGAAGTTACATTATGGGTTATCCTACAATAATGTCCAGAACCAGCTTTCCAGAGTCTAACTGACATGATGTCATTCATACATCACTTTCTACTATAGCAACTGCAGCATATCTCAAATAGGATGGAACTATATTACTACCTGAATTTAATCAAAAGGTCTTAAACTAAAAATGGTGAAAGGTATGTGATATAGCAGTCCCAGAGGAATAAATAGGGAACCAGTCTCTGGAATACACACAATCCACTGAGTGTTTCCAAGCACAGTCTTCATAGAAATCTAAATTAGTGCAGGCATAAGGCTACTTTACGTAAAGACACTGCATATATAAGACAGCAGATGACCCGTAGTGGACTTGTGCACACATCACAATGTTTTAAGCCTCTGTAACATGGCTGGTGTTGAAGATGGCCTAAAATATAAAAGTATTAAGAAAACTACAGCATCAAGCCTGAAGTAATGACTCTAGGTGTTACTCTTAACTCTGATTTGATCTCCACCTTACACAATTCCACTTTCTTTCAGGAATACTGCACAAATTAGACATTGACTTAATGTGCCATATAATTGACTCATACTTTCAGTTTGCATAAAAGACACAGATACATACTGAAACTTGTTCAAAATGCAGCTGCTTGAAAAAAATACCTGTAAATAGCATTACATCTGTGATGGCATTACAATGTTTCTAGATTGATCTTAAATTTCTTTAAATAAATTATTTAAGCAATACTTGATTTTTGCACGAAGCACTTTTTCTGCCCCTTTCACAGTTCTTCTGAATGATTGGTCTTTTCACTAGGAGTCACAATCAAAGTAACACTCATCTTAATCACAATCTGCAAACCACGTGAAAGGGCCAGAATATAGACTTGTGTGCAACCATTCACAGTTCTGTGATCTTCTCACATTTCTGCATATACCCAGCAGAATATTAAAAGCTGGTCCCAGCCAAGTGGAGCCTGACTGAATATTAATATAAAACAACTTATTGTAAGTAACTTTTTATATTAAAGTATTATGTATATAATTGTATTTTGTTTAAATTTTGGGTTTGTTGTACTTTTGGTCATTCTGGTATAAACACAAATTGGAAAAAAAAGAAACTAAAACCTGTGATCTTATGAATTTGATTATAATTACAGTAAAATAAAAGGCTTTTCTGTACTGCACATTCTGGCATTTTGTTTTTTTAGATGTGCTCCTATTATCCATCTGTTTCTCATGGTAAATATATAACCAACATAAATGCAGTTAGTAACACACATAGCAGTGGAGGGATACTAAACACTGCAATTGTACAATTATTTCTAAAAATATCAATGTATTTTTTTTTAAAATCTCAATGCAATGACAATATCACAGAAGGCAAACAGAGCAAACTAAAATATCCTGTGGCTTCAACAAATAAAACTCATCCACCTGAATGACAACGCTTTGGTGCATTCCATCAGAAATAGGCTTCTCTTCCTTAATTTATACACTTATTATATGAATACATTTATATACATGTACATCTAGACTTACTCTGTTAAAAAATAAACTTCATAGTACACACTATTTGTTACACAAAATATGTAGTCCTTTGAATATGGCCTTGTTCAGGAGTGGGTATGTGCAAAGGCAGGCAGGGGGAGCAGTAAGAGATGCATATCACAGTGACAGAAAAAAAATTGGGCTGCATTCTCCAGCTCCAAACAAACACATTCCAACGGACACAAGCAAACCACACGAGGGACAGCCATTAGAACACAAATGCATCAATGTGTGTCCATTTGGATGGAAATCACACTTCTGATAAATCAGTTCATGCAACAGCATAGGCAATGTTATATTAGCAGGGCTGCAGATTTCAGCTCAGCTGGGAGAGTTGGGGAGGGGGGCACAAAGATGATGAACTGAGCTCCAGCGTACCAGCTCAGTCAGACACATAAGACAGCAGAACTAACACAAACTTCTGTTGTCACATCACATCCACAAGCTTTATGCTTCATAAGAGGCATAAAAAGAAAATAAATATTTAGGGGGCAAATTTTTAGAGAAAAATCTAAAACATTATGTCATAAGGAAATACGTTTGTCTGTGAGCAAAAAACACAATCATTTTCCAGACACTTTGGTGCAACGACACTCTGTTACTATATCAAAGACACTTTCTAATTTTGTGGCTTTATAGCAGAGTGGACATAATTAAAGCCTTGTAAAATAAATACAAGGCAAATTTAGGTCGACGACGAGGCCATGAAAAATAAGAGAACTCTGTACTGAACAACAACATTTCAGTTTGGACTTAATAAATACTCTTTTAGTAAAAAGAATAAGCTTTACCATCAGGGACATACAGTGACATGGTCAAGTTGGTTGTATTCATATTTGGCGATTCCTCTTCATTTAGTGAACAAAGAAACTTGGCCCGTTTTCCAAGGTCCTCACTTGTGGGAGCATCATAAATACAAAAAGAGCATCTTCTCTCGCATATTTTCAAGTTGAGTGAGACTACTCTGCCAAGAGCTGATATCACATGCTTGATGCCTTTGTGAGAGTCACATAATCTGAAGTGCATCTTTTAACATGCAGAAAGGATTCAGACAAGCTAATGCCTACATTTACTTTTGCATCACAAGAGAAATCTCAATAAGTGCCTGGCGCATAAAGAGCAAAAACAGCTGGACCAACACTTGTTCAACATATTTGGTCCCATTCAGGAATCTTTTCAGCAGTTTTTAAGCCCATAGATGGTGGAGACTGATGAGACATTCCACTGGAATGCCTTGAAGATTTCATTCATTACTCAGAGATGCTATGGGGACAACCATGTTTCTTTCCATTTCCTTCTGAATACTAAAGATTCCACTCATCCTTCTGTTCCCCCCGTCATCTCCGTCTTGCCTCCTTTTGTTCACTTGAGTCGGTCAGAACGAAAGGAATCTTCCACAGTAGGATCAGCCAGCAGATCTCCATCCGTAAGCATGCCAAGCCCGTCCAGAGCCAGTGGGTCCATCCTGAGTGGGTCATCTGAACAGAACGGGTCCATTTCAAACCCTGGAACTCCAGATAAAGCGTTTGTGATCTCCTTAGACAGACCAGGAGGAGAGTCACCTGCAGAAAACACAATAATCTCGTTTCATATCAAAATCACTAGATAATTGTATGTAAATATGAATAAATGCAGAATGAGGAGAAACATAATACTTTCCATGTATTCCATAAGTAATAATTCAGAAATACAGTATTAATTGAGACACAAACTATAGATTATAGCTTGTTATATCTATAACTGGGCGGCACGGTGGCGCAGCAGGTAGTGTCGCAGTCACACAGCTCCAGGGACCTGGAGGTTGTGGGTTCGATTCCCGCTCCGGGTGACTGTCTGTGAGGAGTTGGTGTGTTCTCCCCGTGGGTTTCCTCCCGCGGTCCAAAAACACACGTCGGTAGTTGGATTGGTGACTCCAAAGTGTCCGTAGGTGTGAGTGAATGTGTGTGTGTCTGTGTTGCCCTGTGAAGGACTGGCGTCCCCTCCAGGGTGTATTCCCCGCCTTGCGCCCAATGATTCCAGGTAGGCTCTGGACCCACCTCGACCCTGAATTGGATAAGCGGTTACAGATAATAAATGAATATCTATAACTTTACTGTGTTATTTCCAGAAGCTCTGCTATTGCTGCAGAAGCGCAGCTGTTTTTTTCTCTTCTGATGGTGTATCAGGCTCTTGGAAGAAGT
This sequence comes from Hoplias malabaricus, assembly GCF_029633855.1. Classification (NCBI taxonomy): domain Eukaryota; kingdom Metazoa; phylum Chordata; class Actinopteri; order Characiformes; family Erythrinidae; genus Hoplias; species Hoplias malabaricus. The sequence continues at coordinate 20,700,329 of NC_089809.1, forward strand.
GACCCATTTTGTAGAGGAAAATTTTAACCACTACACCTATCTCAGTTCCAAGGGGCAAGATAACACTTGAAAACCTGAGGTGAATTAAAATTAAGAATTGGGATTCATCCTTAGTAGTGGGAGGTATTTGAAATATGTTTTAAATCTAAAACAATTTTCACTTAATATAAAAATGAAAATTATTTCAGTGCAAATCATTATTCTAAATACATTCAAGCGTGTGTCCCGAAACCTTTGACTCACAGTGTACACATGGGGGTGGAATCCCAGACAGGGATTAAGCCTAGTCCTAGACTATTGAAAAATCACAATTCAAAATGGTTTTGAGAAACCACCCCATGATCTCTTAATATTACAGCTTAATAATACTAAAAACCTAATGATACAGCCTATATGCCATGCTTGACATTTTAAACTGCAGCAGTAAAAGAAGTATTGAGCAGGCAATTAAAGATTATATTCACTTTAATGACAACAACAATACATTTCATTGTACATGTTCCTTTAGAAACCTGAAAATGACGATGTCATGTAGGAGATTCAAGGATCATGTATTTATATTAGACCACACTGCTTTATATAATCACTCAGTGTGTTCAAATTTGAAGAGGACATATTATCCCCTTTTCCACAACTTAAACAGGGGTCTCAATGAAACATCTGTGAAATGCATTCATCAAAATATCACAGGGATCAAACAACACAGCACTGCTCTCCCCCATCTGAACAGCCCTGTTCAGAACGACTGGTTTCAGTGCCTGTTCCTTTAAATGAGAAATGAGCCACTGTTTACTTCAGTGCTCTGTCCAGCACATGTGCGCAGGAGTGAGGATTAAGGAGCAAAAGCTTGGGATTTTAGCCATTTTCCTCTGCTCTCTTTCTTCTCCAGTCATGATTTTGCTCAGCACTTATTTCTCCACATTAATTCTGTTTGTTTTGCTGATTTTGACCTCATCTTTGTACTAAGTGTGATATTCAGAAGAGGGGGCAGGACAGTTATAAAGAGCTGAACGTGCTAATGCACTCAAAAAAGTTATTTCTTTTCCATAGTATGTCCCCTTTAAATTTAGGAATGTCTGAAATACTGGTTAAAGAAACATTAATAAAACCAGACATGTGTGCACAACTCACCAGTTAATATGATATTGGGGACAGCATGCCGTCCACCTCCATAGTTCTGATTCGGGTTAAGGAATTGCTGCTCTGTAGACTCCAATAAATCTAGCACCCCCTGGTGACTAGAGTAGGATCCATCCTGACACTTACCGATAGATCCAGAGCCCAGATTGTGGTTAAAAGGTAAACACTCCTGAGAGTCCATATTGAACTACATATGAAAATGTATACAGATGTTGAAATGCATTCAGAGAGCAAAAATGATAAACCATTTAACAGCTTTAATCAAAGCATCTTACATATGGTACTCACCTGCTGAGACATGTTCTGGTTTTGCCGGCCAGTGAGCTGCAGGCCCAAGTATGGATCATCCAGCAGAGAATTCAACAACAAAGACTCCTGCAACAGCACAAATGGACTGAATTGGATACACTGGTAACACTGCCTTTCTAGAAATATAAAACTTGTCAAGTATTGCACAGATTAACTTCTATAATTTTATTTGCATTTGTGAGTAAATTGTTGAATGTTAATTAATTTAGACATACTGCATGCCAGAACTCCCTGAAACTGATAGTTGATATAACATGACAGAGTTTTGATGGGGAAAGCACACAATTTTCAGCTTGACAAACTAACTATGTTAAAAACAACCAAGGTTCTGAATGGAGATGTATTAATGTCTGACACCTGTCAGCATGTTTTATGAGCTACAATGGCATAAACAAAGGCAGTGCAGTATGGATTCTGGCATCATGCACCTTTCCAAATAAAGCTGGCTGGAAACTGTACCCGGCACAGAGCTAAAAACGGACAATATACAAAAAAAGGAAACTATTGTTCTCCTGTATTACCTCAGCAATCCTCCTAAAAGCAGTCCACAAACAAGCAAGGGAGGACACAAGAATCTACGAGCTCATTTACTGATTTAGATCTTTTGGACAACAGGACTTCAGATGAGCCATCAGTAGCCCCAGGTAATACCTTGGTTGATGGTGTTTTTGCACTCAAAAATTAAAGTTCAGGTGAGCCTAAATCTGACCTCTTCTTTTAAGATGAGCATAAAGAATAAAGTTGTAATTAACACCTTCTTCCTTCTCATTCACACGTAACCACAAGCAGGAACCAGACTTATTTACATGGCAAAGGAAAACATGCCTTTTCAGACAGTATTTATACAAGAGTACTGATAGGGAATAAATGTGTCTTATGTAAGTACAAGTGGATCAGACACAGCAGTGTTGCTGGAGTTTTTACACATCTAGGTGTCACTGTTTGAATGAAAATAATCCAACCACAAAATATCCAGCCAACAGTGTCCTGTGACAACTGATGGACTAGTTAGATAAAGGAAAAACACAACACAAGATTAACAGTTGCATTGGATTAAAGATGTCTGAATCTACACATATGGAAATAAAACTAAAAATAAAGCAAAGATGTGACTTTAATGTTATTGCTGATAAATGTATATTTAATAAATGATAAATGAGTATACACACATTAATTAAGACTCCTCCATTTACACACTATATGATTCCAAGCTAGGATATCTGTCCATCCACCTAGTAGCATCATGTTACTGTACATCAGGTCTACTGTACTGACCCAAAATGGATTACCCCTATACATGCTTGCTAGGTTATCTCCCCGAGGAGGGAAGCTCTTGAATGCTGCTCCAGTATTTTGTATCCAATAACGTTCAACTGTATTTTTATTTACTTGACTGGACAATTATTTTCCTATTTATCAGACTGCTAAATCTATGACTAGTAAATTCATTTGAAATCATGACTTCAGCATTAGGTAGCCTAATACCCCCTGGGTATTTTTAAAACGAGCTTTGTAGCCCAAGCTTTAGAAAGATGATAGATTACTCACGTTGTAAAGCCCCAGGTCACTGGCGAGAGACTGGCTGATCTGCTGAAGCTGTGGGAGGCTCTGGTTCTGCTGTACTTGCTGTGCAGGCTGCTCATCTGCCTGGCTAGTGACCTGTGTCTGTGTCTCTGGCTCATGCACATTCTGGGAGTTCACTGGCCCTTGCGTGTCTACGCTACTGCTACGATTCTGATTCTGCTGCAATTGTGCCGGGAGATGGGAACCTTGCCGTCCCTGGTGCAACTGTAAATTCTGAGTTTTGCGCAGGTTCTGCATGTTTTGCAGTTGTAACTGCATGACTTGTGATGGCACCTGGGTCTGAGTGCGATGTGTATGTGCGTGTGAGTGTGTGTGCCGCTGTGATTGCTGGCCCGGTTGTTGCTGCTGTGGCTGTAATTGTTGCTGATGGACTGCTGGCTGAGCAGTCTGTGGTGAGGAGCAGTTTCTTTGGGTGTCAGTACACTGGGCCTGCTGTGACTGACTGTAGGGGTAGGGCGGTAATCTCTGGTCCATCAAGAGCTTACTGGTATCTAGTGGAACACCCTGGTCAAAGATGAGAAGAGAGGTTATTAATCATTTATCGCAAAATGATTAAATTATTTTAGAGCATTAATAACAATACACTAACAAATCACTCTTGTTTTTCTATTGTTGTAACTTAGATGAAGATCAGAACACATTTAATGACCAATGTATGCAGAAATCCAAGTAATCCCAAAGGGTTCACCTACTTTTTCTTGCAATTGTATGGGTAATAGTATTGTGCGTTATACATACACAATGTAGCATTTTATATTATTCTTACAATAATTATGATTTAGGCCTACTGCATCATATTCATGCAATAAACATGAAGAAGTAAAAAAATATGTATGTATGGAAGATCAGTCTGCTGTGGGTTTTGGAGAGCGAGGGTGAGCCTAGGCTGTAGTTCTCGGCCACTACGTCACAGAAGGCTGTTCCAATGTGAAGGGTGAAATGCAGCCTACTTTCAGAGAGATTTGAAGGATGCAACAGATGCATCCTTCATGGCTCTCAGTTACCCACAATTCTCAGCACACCTGCAGCATGGTGGAGAAAATTCACAAGACACTGCGAAAAACAAACTTTCAGAGTTGGTTCACCTTTTATAGTGTAAAAAAACTATTTAAGTAAACTACTTTTCTCTTTACCGTATTTAATCAAAAACCTTATTGGCATATTACAGTACCAAAGAAAACATTATTTAGTAGTATTCGGATGCTAAATGACTGCATATTTATTTTCAAGTGTTTTATATAAGAAGGGCTCCTGCACAGTGGTTGTTGAGAATACATTTTGTCGTCTAACACATGCTGTGTGTGTGTGTGTGTGTGTGTGTGTGTGTGTTTACACTGCCATCTATATGTGCGTGCACTGAGTGTTGCTGATATTTTAAATTAGTTTTCACCACGGAGAAATTTTATCTCAGAAAGTGTTCTCTGCAGAAACTGCGAAAAACACCCCCACAGCAAGTTGTATATTTACGTCATCAGTGTAATATCAGCTAAAATTCCAATACTGGACCTATAACAATAACTAAAATATATCCACATCTGCAAAAAATATATATCGTCCACCGATATATTGTGCAGCACTAATTTTATTCCAAGTATTTTTGGAGAATTTCTATTGGGTCATCATGCAATTTTCACTCAGTGTGAATAATTAGTGTCCTAATGATGTAGTAAGCAAAAAATCCACAAAAATGGAGATAAATGTTTTTCACTGGACAGCAATGACACAGGAGTGCTAACTGAACTGGAGTGTTTACCTGTGTGATCGCAGACAGTGTGGGGGATATAGTAGGTGAGAACTGTTTGGAGAGGTGCCTGCGGGACTCCGGGCCGATGGGCAGATTGAGTGGTGTGAGCTGGGCTCGTCTCCGGGGGGAAGTGCTCATCTGCGACTGTACCTGGCCAGGTAATAGTGAAGGGTACGAACTCAAACAGGAGCCTGACCCAGTCACTGCACTATTTGCTGACTGGAGGGACTGTCCACTTAGGGAAGAATTACTCAGTGAGGACTGCAAGGACTGGTTGCTGAGAGAGGACTGCAAAGAAGGGGAGGAGCTGAGAGAGGACTGCAGGGAAGGGTTGCTAAGTGATGACTGCAGGGAGGTGGAGCTAAGGGAGTTGGGGAAAGAATGGCTGCTCAAAGATGACTGGATATTTGGGTTGCTAAGTGACGACTGAAGGGAGGGATTACTGAGTGTGCCCTGAAGTGAGGACAGGAGACCTGAGAGAGAGAATAAAACAAAGGATTAGAGACAAAATAAATTGTGTTAGAAATAGCTTTCAAAAAAAAATATATATAAAAAAAGGTGTAATCTGCTCTTCTAGACATCTTTCCATCCTAACATATATTAACACACCCAATGTAAATGGGAACCTTCTAAGTGCCTGACTGGTGTGTCAATCATGCTGCTCTGTAAAGGAAAGAGAGAGCATGAGGACACTACATCCTGTGTGGTGAGTAACTTCGTTGTATGAAGATAAGACAGGCTGCTACTTCCGATAACATGCACACCCACTCCCTCCCTTTCTCAGACATAACACTCTGATGTGGCCAACACCTAAGTCACCAGATTATTTCTGTATACTTTTACATATGAAGTTTACAAGTACAATCAATTATCTGAATTTTCATCTCATAACTTTAGAACGTTTATGCAACTGACTAAATATTAAATTTGCTAGTTAACTAGTTTTGCTTTGCAATTCACACAGACACCTGGAGAATGGAAGGCATTGGTGGTGTTGATGCCGAGTTGGGTAAGGGTGGAAGCCAGATTGCCAGTGCTGTTTCCTCCGCTGAGGGAGGGAAAGCCAGGTTCGTCTGGGTCAAGTGGTGTTGGCAGTGGGGATGGGAAATGCAGACTGGACAAATCAGGCAAGGAACCCCCAGTATTCAGAACAGATGGGACATGAGGGGCACTGGATTGCTGGTCTGGTGAGGGGAATATACTAACGTATATATGAGAGAGAGAGAGAAGTGAGCAAGACAGTAAGTGTTCACATTTTATCATTAGATACTCTGGGGGAAATGATTATTTGATACACTGCCGATTTTGCAAGTTTTCCCCACCTACAAAAAATGCACAGGTCTGTCATTTTTAACCGTAGTTACACTTCAACTAGTATTCAACTGTCTCAACGTAGTTACACAACTGTGAGACAGAATCTAAAAATAAATCCAGAAAATCAAAATATATGATTTTTAAATAATTGTTTGCATTTTATTGCATGAAATATGCATTGAATACAATAGAAAAACAGAACTTAATATCTGGTACAGAAACAGTTGTTTGCAATTACAGAGATCAGACATTTCCTGTCGTTCTTGACCAAGTTTGCACACACTGCAGCAGGGTTTTTTGGTCCACTCCAACATACAGATCTTGTCCAGATATTTTCATATTTCAGGACTGTTGCTGGGCAACACTGAGTTTCAGCTCCCCCCATAGATTTTCTATTGAGTTCAGGCCTGGAGACTGGTTAGGCCTCTTATGGAGGCCACTCCTTAGTTGCCCTTGCTGTGTGTTTCGGGTCATTGTCATGCTGGAAAACCCAGCCACAACCCATCTTCAAGTTTCTTACTGAGCGAAGTAGGTTGTTGGACAAAATCTCGCAATACACCTATCCAATCAATACAGGGGGACAATACAAGGGGACCTTACATGACTCTACCTTCAATATGGTACAGTCATCCTGTCCCCTTTGCAGAAAAGCACCCCCATGCTTCACAGCTGGGATGGTGTTCTTGGGGTTGTACTCAGCCTTCTTCTTCCTCCAAAAAAACCCTATTTTGGTTTCACCTGACCACATGACCTTCTCCCATGCCTCCTCTGTATCATCCAGATGGTCATTAGTGAACTTCAAATAGGTCTGTACATTTGCTGGCGTGAGCAGTGGACCTTGTGTGCCCTGCAGGATTTTAATCCATGACGGCATAGTGTGTTACTAACGGTCATCTTTGAGATTGTGGTACCAACCCAGGTAATTGACTAGGTCCTCCCATGTAGTTCTGGGCTGATTCCTGACCTTTCTTAGAATCGTCCTTACCCCACGAGGTGAGATCTTGCATGGAGCCCCAGACCGAGAAAGATTGACAGTTATCTTGTGTTTCTTCCACTTTCTAATAGTTGTGTCCAACAGTTGTGTCCTTCTCATCAAGCTGCTTGCCTGATGTTCGGTAGCCCATCCCAGCCTTGTGCAGGTCTACAATTTTGTCCCTGGTGTCCTTAGACAGCTCTTTGGTCTTGGGGATGGTGGAGAGGTTGGAGTGTGATTGATAGGACAGGTGTCTTTTATACAGGTAACAAGTTCAAACAGGTACTATTAAGACAGGTAATTAGTGCAGAATAGGAGGGCTTCTTAAAGAAAACGGGTCTATGAAAGTCAGAATTCTTGATGGTTGGTAAGTGATCAAAAATTAATTTCATGCAATAAAATGCAAATTAATTACTTAATCAAACAATGTGATTTTCTGGATTTTGTTTTAATTCTGTCTCTCACAGTTGAAGTGTACCTATGATAAGAATTACAGACTTTTGTAGGTGGGAACCATGCAAAATCAGCAGTGTATCAAATACTTACTTTCCCCACTGTATAATAGAGAGCAAGATGGTTTGAAAGACACATTTGTCAAAACTGACTCCAAATATTTGATTGTGTTGATAGAGTCATCTACATACGTGATTCCAGGGACTTCACAAGATTTTGGTCGTGAGGTCAGCATAGGTAACTAAAATTAAAGAGAAAAAAACAAAAAACAAACAAAAAAAAAACCCTCTGTGACATTGTCAATTACAACCATTTTTACAACAGAAAAAATAATTAACAAAAACCTTTTAATTTACAGCTACTTTCTCATACCTAAAGCTGGTTTCATAATAGAAAAGGGATAAAATGAAATGAACACAAATCTACCAGGAATTTAACTTTACCAGGAAACACAAACAGAAAAAACAAAACAGAAAAAAAAATTAATAAGAAAAATTACAGCAATATAGTTCAGACTACCTTCTTTGCATCCCATGGTTTCAGGAGTTTTCCTTCATCTAACACATTCTCCTCTATGGGAGGGACAGGGTATGGGAACACTGTGAATAAAGAAAAAAGTCAATTCTGTTCGATATATACAAACAAAGAAAACAAAAATTAAAATAAATAAATATCTTTACAAGTGACTCAATCAATGACTTAAGTGACTTGATCAATGACTTACTTCTCTGTCCCTCACCCTCAGTCAAACCTACAATATGGAAAGCATGCAAACTCATTGTCTGGAATAACCATCCTGGGTTAGAATAACAAGAATATTTGTCCCCTGAGAGTTTGATACCTACCAGTGCGTCTCCCCTGGGGTGTTAGGGTGTGTCCCATGCTAAACGGATCTCCGGTGGGTGGATTCATCACACTGGTGTGCAGTGCAGAGTCCGAGTTCGTTCTAGAGAGAGAGGGATTATGTTTTAGATTATGAGACATGACAGTGAGACAGTGGTGCTGGACAACATTGTCTATAATACAAGTCCCGTTGGGATACTGGAAGAGACGCAATTTAAAGACAGAACTCAAATGATGTACACATCATTTAAACCCTATATTTACATAAACATTGCACCATTTCAAATGTTGTCAAAATCTATGTGCACATTTTAAAGCCAGCAAAATGTTCCAAAAATCTGGGATGGGGCAACAAAGAGTTACCACAAGAGTGGTGTAATGCTACAGGAAGGGGGGAAGAAGTCAGTGATATGACTGGGTTATAAAGAGCATTTTATAGAGGCAGAGTTTTTTTTCAAATTAAAAATGGGAAAAAATTTAAATATGGAATTTCTCAATGTAAAATGCTAACAAACTTGGGATTTTTGTCATCTAAAGTAAATCAAGACATTAAAATATTCAGAGACTATACCAAGGACCCAACAGATGTTTCTATAGTGGAAATATCTGCATGGGACGTGAGAATGTAAGCAAGAATTTAATACTTTTAATTCAAGTGCTTGTATATATTTGCCTTTGAAAATATATTCCCTCCTAAGAAACTTTCCCTTGCATGCAGGGAGAGAGAGTTTGGGGCACTGTCTTAACTGTCCTCAAACAAGGTGGGATTTTCTTCACTCAAAGTGTATTTTCCTCTCGGGTAATGTTTTCCCATTTATAAGAGCAGTGCTTGTTGCTGACATGGTTTTTCCTCAACCCAAGATATTTTCCCCACTCGCAAAGTTGATTCCGGTACCATAGATCAGGCTGCTCCTCTTAATAAAAAAAACACTCCGAAGTGCGTAACTTTTCCCACCTTGCACCTAGTTATTCAGTGTAGGCTCCAGACCCACTGCAACTCTTAACTGGATAAGGGTTACAGACAATGAATGAATGAATGCGGAACTGAAAATGTTCTAACTTTCCCACTGTTACAAGCCTTCCACTGTTCTAATGGGTTAAGTTTGCAGTTCAGCACTTGGAATATTTATTAATTTATTGTTTTAAAATATTCTTAATCTATCTTTTTGACTCTTTCTTCTTCTTTAAATGGTTGAGATGGTAATGCCCCAAGAACGTTTTTATGGCACAAGACATATGGTAAGAAAATAATATTATTGTTCCAGTGAAATGTGTCCTTGTGAATCTGAGTGCATACTATGTACACATATATAGGGTATGTCTGGAAAATTAAAAAAATATTTATATTGTATAATAATGAACATTTGGTGTCTACATTATTAGAATGACATCCAACTTTTTAATATAGTGATAAATACAGAGAATAATATATATAGAAAAACTTTCTATATAGTGAAACATTTTTGGCCATATCACCCAGCTCTATTTCTTGCCCAGTATATTGTTTCTGATGATCAACCATTATCTGCCATCGACAACCAGGGATTTCTGCACCTTCTTGATGCGTTAGAGCCCAAGAACAAAATTCCCCACCATTATATATATGTTATAATTATATATATTATAACAGAAACTGTCTTACCAAAGATGCACAACACTGTGCAAAATTATATCCAGAGCTTGTTGCTCATGTTACTAATTTTTAGACAAACAGTTTATTGATCCCAGAGAGAAATTCAAGTCGGTGGTGTAATGTGGGAAAATGTTAAACGAGAAAAAGAAATTCGACAGATCCAGAAATGAACAATAAAGTTTTAAATTAAACAAAAGTGTTTTAATTAAAAACTACTCTATGCTCCTGATTGCTTAATTCTAAGTAAGTATCCGTATCAGCAAGTACAAAAATACACATACTTGTACTCGTACTCGGATGGAAATAAATGGCATTGGTGCATCCCTACGCCTAGAAGGGCGTAGCAAGCAAAAACAAGTTTAAGTTTCCATTGCCGTTATGTTCTTTTTCACCAGCTCAGCAGGAGAGCTCTGGAGCCATATTTGAAAATACTCACTTTTAACTTACACAGAAAGAACTGGGCATCATGTACATGTGCATCATGTAAAATTTATTTCACAACATATTTCTAAATTCCTGTCAATAAAGATATAATTTCGATATCAATATAAACAACAAAAGGGTCACAGAAAAACTGCCAAGAACTGAAAGCAACATGACATCACCCTCAAACAAAAACCTTTTAGCTTTGTCAATATTAATATATTTAAATGAAAATTAAGTGCAATGAACTGATGGCAGCACCCTGTAATGACCCTAGGTCAGTGAGATGTTGTGAATAATGTATTGAAATATTGAAAATTTGTATAAAAATCATTTCATTGTTACATTGTTGAAACATTCAATATAGGGATATATATTGATATTAAATTATTGTCCAGCCCTAGTTACCCTTCAAAACTGGTGCAAACACATTTATTTAAATACATTTCTGGAACTATACTTAAATTCGTATATTAAAAACTGCACCAGTTAAATTAAATCAATAGAATACTTAATCGCTCCTATATTTAAGACCTTTTAGCAAACGAACTCAAAGTGAGGTGGTTAACTTTTATTTCATATGTATGTATATATGAATACAAATACCGCGCGTAAGCTTGACACAGCAATATTTGAAAAATACTGTACACTCTAAGGCTGAGAGTGTAATATCTGTGTTGTCCTCAGTTCAGTCCAAAATAAATCCTGTCTACAAACAAATCAGTTCAAAATATATCTCAGGAGAAATTGCACCTATCTGAGTAAAGCAGTAACCTAACTTAAGCTGAGAAATAATTAATTTTTATTATGAAGTCTGTGCAGTACAAAAGCATTCACTGTTTGCAGCTGCTCTTCACTAGCTGACCAAGCACTCCCCACACTAATTATTGATCTTAGAATGCCTTATCAGGTGAGCCGAATGGAAAAAAATGCCAGATCATCCAATGAATACAATTGAGAAAAGACAGAAATAAGATGAAAATGATTAAAGAAAAAAATAAAGGCTATAAAACAAGAGAAGAATGCAAAACAATATAACAGAAGCAGGAGAGTGAGGATAAATATGAAAGGAAAAGAAAAATCTAGGGATAGACTGACATATGGAGAGAGTGAAACAGGGGAGGAAATGACCAAGAGAGGTGAATTCACCTGTTGAGTGCTGTGGTGGGAAGACGGAACAACGGGTTCTTGTCCATGGAGAAATGACTGGACCAGTTCCTTTGTGATTGACAGAAAAATGCCCATTATTTCCAGAACCATAAGGAAAATGAAGCAGACTTGCGAAAGATCCGAAAGCAGCCAAAGAGAGAATCAGAAAGAGGTACACTGACGATATACAGCAGATGAAGCACTTTCTCAGTTTTGGCCAGGTATCAGCCTTGCGGAAAAAAGGTGAGAAAAAGAATCTGACTGATGAAGAAATTTTTTTAAATAATTTAGAAGACACTGAGGCATTCCCTAAAGTGCCAGTGATTTATTTCTTCAACAATTCAAGATAGGAATGTGCCACTGTGATTACATCACTACTTTACATTGCGTGTGTATATGACTAGATAGAATTTATAGAGTTGTTGATAAGAGTGTAAGGACTCAGTGGAACAGGCCTACTGCTGGTTACTCCAGTCTGAAGCCGATCAATCGATTGCCAAGACAAAGTCAAAAAAAAAACTCCTGAGGAACTGCTGAAGCATAGCAGCTGCTACTCCACGAAAACTATGTTTAGTCAGCGAACAACTGATTAAGTATTATCCTTTTAGCGCAAAGCATGATTTAAAGTCAGTATCCCACTCTCTGAGGGTGAGTCAATTCCGTTTAGGAGAGCCAGAAGATGGAGAATTTAAAAGAAGAACAAATGTTGAAAAGAAGATCCCAAGTTGGACTTAATAAAACAGCAGGGAAAGTGACACCACAGTCGACGGAAAAGATAAAATAAAATAAGGAAAGTCAGCCCTAAAAGGTCTGAGAAGCAACTGAAGGCAAAGCTGGGAGGAGAGCTCAGTGAAGCAGCGCTCTCTGGTTAGTCCTGTAAGTGCCAGTGTTAGTTCGCCATAAACTAAAAGTCAGCCTTCAAATACATACATAAATACATTACTTAACATTCAACAAGACACCCAGACAGTCAGCAGAGTTAAGACAAGTAGTGTAGAGAGGCCAGGCTGAGATGTGTTATTGCTCTTTTGTATACTTTACCTTCTCCAGCTGGGGTCAGGGGGTGGCGAGAGGTAAGCAGAGTTGCAATGAGAGCTGTCCATCTGAGATCAGTGATTAAAGACAAAATAAATCCATTCTTTTTGATCAAGCCTGCACATTTCATATTCTACATTCTCATATTCTTGTTGGCCAGGCCCATTTATAGGCATCTTGTTTGGCAATTTGTATATATTTATGAAAAATATATATTTTAGGTTGGAGTTCACTGAGATGAAATCTTCAGGCAGTATATGAGGACCAAGAGGACAACCCTCTTCCTCTAGACCCAGGCCAAGATTGGGCCAACTGTGTCTAACTGAACGGGTCTTGAACAATGGCAGAGACGGTATAAACAATTATTATACACACTGGCCAAGACGCGCGGGGCAAAAGGGCAGGAGCAATTTAACTGTGCACATGCTTGTCATTGGATGAACACAATAATGTAGTTTTGGTTTTATAATTCTGAGCACAGGAAAAACATTTGCAACAATATTGAACAGTGTTGTTAAGCGGTTTATTAGTAGGAAACTGCAGCTTCTCCATGTGCAAATGCAATTAAAAAGACCATAAGAACACTAAATGTGATTAAACACATGAGTAAATGCAATTATATTGAACGTAAGGATACTTGTCTCCTGTATGGCCGGCTGGGAGAGACGAAGCGTCTGTCTCTGTGGACTCTCTCTACCAACCCATGGTGCCTTGTTGATCGACTTGAGTCCAGGTTAGAGTGGAAGGGGCCCTAAGGGAACATGTGTGTACGCACACAGCAAAAGCTTACTCTTACCTCAAGAAACAAATAAATAATCATATGCACACTCATGAACAAATACACAAGCATGTCTGTAGGTTAGATGTACAATACTGATACACTTTTCCAAGAAGTCATGTATAATTTTGTTTCACATGCTCTTAGGTGTTTTGATTTGGGTGAAATTTTAAAATGATAACTGAAAGAGGGGGTGGGGAGACGGTTAATAAGTCTAAACAAGAACATTCAGATGAAAACACATAAGTGTGTTTACATGCACTTAACATGATCCTAATCGGATTTTGGCAGTTATCTGATCATTCAAGTGTTTGTGTAAACCGCATACTCTTCTTTCTAAGATTGGAGTATGGAAATCGGAATAAGTAATCCATTTAAGAGAGCTGAATTTTAGCTCAGTAATTTCTCAGTGTATGTATACTCATACTGCATTTTCTTTAGGATTTCTCAATCTGTGCATGTTTAAGTTTCCTCTCACGTTATTGTTGAGAGTATAGCACATCTGCTGAAGTTCTCTCACCATTTGATATCTGAAAATTCATTAAATACTCATTCTCCCTAATCTTCACCACAAACAAGCGTCCAGCAGCTGAGGCCTCTGTCTGTAATGAAGAGACATGCTGCATCCAAGAACAGATGCTCAGTTTAAAAAATAGCTTTTCTCTGTCTCAGCAGCAGTGTATAGAAACTGTGAGAAGGGCAGCACTGTGTGATAATAGAAATCATAAAAAGGAAGCTATATGCAGATAAAGTGGGTCCAAGTGGGTGTTTACAAAACATATAAGCAAGAAGTTTATTTCATATCCTTCTGTGATATTATTCCGATCAGATTAATGCCAGGCTCATCTTAACTCTAAATTTTCCCAGATTAGTCAGAATGTTAGTCAGATGTTATGAACTTCATCCTCGTGCCCTTAAGGATATCTTTCAACATATGCATGCTAATTTAGAGTAGCTAAAACGCTAAAGTTTATTCCAAATGGACATAATTACATTTAATGATTATAAGTAGTAATAACATTTTTAATGACAATTTAAAAGCTCTGATGGTAAAAGGAAACTCATTTTTAAGTGCAACTACAGTCTTTGCCTTCCTGTGACTTTTCACAGGAAGATGACTGTACACAAAAACTTCATCGGCCTTTCTGAAATCACCTTTCCTCATGTGTGGGGAATTAGGGAACCATTTCGTTCAGTTTTACTAAATATTTATCATGCCTTGTTTACTTTCACAAAAACAGTTAAAAGTTCACATTGTGAGACTAGCAGACACAGCGTAACCACAGTCACACAACTACATACCTGGAAGTCAGGGGCATTCCTGCCGATCTGATTGACGTTTGGTAAAGAGCCACTATAGTAAGGGCCCTGTGTTCTAGCCAGCCGCACCTTCTGAGCCTGAATCTGCAGGAGAAAAGTATATTTTGAATCTGCATTACAGAAGTATCTCTCTCTATATTTGGTGTATCATCATACTGAGACCCCCAATACTGCTTTTAAGGATATTTGCTGATGATAATTGTTTAATATTATGAAAATAATAATCACAATATACTGATTTTTTTTTTTTATGTAGTTTTTCTATTCTCCAAAAGTTATCATCTCATAATATATGGATTATTATAGTTAAATAACTCCCAGCACTATGCTTAAACCCAACTGTATGTAAAAGTAGTCTTTTCCAATAAACTATTAATCCACAGATTAATGGCCAGTTTTTCCTTTCATTTCTAGCTTTTGCCATTTACATCTCCTTTAAATACTGTCCTTCTTTTTTCCATTCCCTTCAGGGGGGTTTCCTTGATGTAGTTAATATATCATGATGAAATTTCAGTTACCCTTTTACCCTTCACACACTAGAGAAACACACCTAGCTCCAAGCTACTGAGAGTAAAGGCTTCCTTCTGACCAGGGTCATTTTGCACAAGGCAGAAACACACACACATTGGACTAGACCTGTCGCGATTATTGCATAGTCGGACAATTGTGATTATTTGAGCTAACTTTGATGATTTGCACTGACTGTGATCATATATTTTATTTCAATCCCAACAAACTGAATATCAGTTCACACTGTCTATATAATATGACCTATATAGACATCAGTCTGAACAGATCACGCTCCTAAACTGACCCTCACGCACAAAGAACGATTTGTGCGATGAAAGTGGCCCGAATCTGATATGAAAAAGTCAGATTCAATGCGATTTGTGCTGTTCACACAGCCACATGAACGACACATCCGTGTCATGTATGACTGAGCCTCTTTACCTGCTGTGTGAACGTAGCCTTAGTATTCCTTGCCCAGAATATGCCAAGCCAGTAAATAACAGATGTTTAATTTATAGTACATTTGATTCGATTTTTTGCTTATTTTGAGAATTTGCAAATATCGTTTTCAAACCTACAAATTTAATTAAAAACAGGACAAGGGGTAAATATCTTTACATACATTTATGAATAAACTGTTCAATAAACTGAAGTTCTTTACCATAATAGTGTGTGTACATTATTATGCTATCATTAAGCATACAAGCCTATTAAAATACTGGGGGTGTAAAAAAAAAAACCAGACAATTAAATACTTAATCACAATTACATGTATAACAAATAATCGTTAGTTAAAATTTCATGATCGTGACAGCCCTACACTGGACAAGGCTCCAGTCCATCACAGGTATCACACATTCACCCAGCCACTCACATCTGTGGACAATATGATAAAGGCAATAAAACAACCAATGTGTTTTTGGACTGTGGGAGAACACATTTTACTCCTTACAGAGAGTCTGGGTTGGAGACCCAGTGACACTACATTTTATTCCACCGTGTTGCCCTGTCTTGATTGCTAGGTTTCAAGACATTCTGGATTTATGACTATAATATTTCTAAAATACAATATTTCTAATTTGATATAAATAATAAATAAATGAAACAAAACTATGACTTTAACTGACTAGAGTTTTAAACCAAGATGCATACACAATAGAATATTAAACAGGCCCTGAATTGTAAAACAACCTGGGTACGAGAAAGGCTATATATTAATTGGCATATTATTACTAATACACAAACATAAGTGCAAATCCTATAACTTGATAAACTGTATAGATTTTTCCAATGAACAGTACAACTTCAAATATTAGACAATGCTTTCCACCTTGGTGATTGGATTCTTAGTTGAAACATCTGTATTCTACACCAGAGTCAGATGAAACTGAGGCAAAACTGAGTCATATTCTATAATGCGGATCATGAAGGAAAAAATAAATTGCAGAAAAATAACACTACTACACCCTTTCTGGAGTGCACGTTTATTCATACTGCAATAATCTGCTGTCATCTCCAGAAGGCTGCAATGAGCACTATTGTACGAGTGCTCTTCCTCCGTCTCACGGTTCTAACCCACTCCAAATGTTACAAAGAGTCTTTTGTTTCCATGCACCCAGACCAACAGCAATTCACATTCCACAGTTTTCAAAGGCTTCAATTATGATAATAAATGATGGTGACAATATTGTTTTGTGTTGGAGCCAATGTGACATTGCTCCAATGTTTGCTAATCAAATTAAATGAGAATAAAACAGAGTGCTATCCAATTGCAAGGCCACATGAGATATATTCAAGGACAGCTCAGAGACAGTGGTGTCTAATCAATGTTGCACATGACATGCTCACTTCAGCACTGTCATTTGCCTTCTTGTGTTGACTTAGAAATTACAACTAATATTTTTATTCATATTTTAACATTTTTTTCTCATCCAAGATTGCCATTCATGACAGATTTATCCTGAATATCATTAAAACGTCTTGGAATATGTTTGGTAAATGACACACTGCCAAGGGGTAAACCATAATTCTAGCGACAACCTCCTAATTTGTTAGTGCAAATTTTTGTCTACACCTTCAATCTTACTTCTAAAGTCAGAGGGCACCTGTGTAAATAGTCATTGTACCAACAACATAATCAACTGAAGCTCTCTCTCAAGCCAGTGCTGCCCTGAATTGCACAAAGCAACAGAGACATAACGTGAATTCATCATTTCCATGCCTCAAACCCAGCAGTGGTTTTCTGTATCACATCATACTTATTTAAAAAAGTTGTGTTCCGTATTTGAGGTCACACTGTTATGGCGATGGTCTGAGACAGAAACACGCAACTCTCTCTCAGCCAAAGCAAGGGGCAGAGAAAGTTTGTATTGGCCTCTTTGACCTCTACATCAAAAAATAAAAGTGAAATTAAAATCATGTTCTTTCTCCATGTTGTACCAAATTGTATTTGGATATTGTATATTGTGAAATTTATATATCGTTGCACACCTAGTTAGTGTGTGTAATGAATGTTAAATACATTTCCTTAAAAAAAATATTAAAACAGTAACTTTTCCCTGCTGTAGGCATCAAGCTACCTACCATCCAGCTACAGAGGTCGAACTGCCCCCAGCAGAACCAAGTCCCAGCTTCAAAAGGAACCTCTCAGGCTGGTTCCAGACGACAGTGAGGACTATACCACTAGAATCATGATAGACTAATAATTTGGGGCTGTTATACCACATATCACAGTATTGAACCCTTTGAAATCATCGGATGGGAAATTCTTTCACCACAACAGCCCTAATATCCATGGAAATAAATGTGTGTTTATATTTAACACTGTATTATGCAGTTAGTCAGCATTAAAATAATTATGAATAACAAAATGCCAAGTACAAAAAAGTAACCTTCAAAAATAGAGTACAATTTGCAATAAATGAAGGAAATAATTTGGCATATAAAGGAAACAAATGAAATAAAGGAAACAATTTTCTCAACTGGCAGGGTGATGCAACTTGAATTTGTATTTACACCCTCTACCCAACACCACTAACCACATCCTCTACCACAAATATCCCCACTGTCCTGTTGGCCAGAAGTTAAATTGACTCAAAAAATTGTGATAAATTGATTAATAAATTCATGATGCTTAAGGGACTTTAATTTCATGCTGACTATTACAATAAAACATGGAGGACATGATTAAATGTGTTATTTTAGAAATGGTAACATTTCTAAAATACATTTCACAAGTGCCTTCTATGCTTTAGAAAGATTGTTTGCAAAACTGTACTTAAGCATGCTTGTGTTTTTGTAGTTCACTTGCTTGGCCACTGGAGGTTGTGCGTCTGGAAGCTTGACAAACACACTAGTACTCTGGTCATAATACAACACCACAGACAGGCACAGTAGTAAAAAGGACTAATGTTTCTTTAATGCTATTTTTTTAAAGAGAAATAAAATTTTTTACAATAGCACAAGCTGGAAATTAAACTTTTGTTCTTTTGTGTGTTGATGCGAGAAACGCGAGTAATACCGGTTAAAATTTGTTTAGCATTGATTAAAGTCGCATGTCGTGGTATCAGGGGGTACTTGGAGTGACCAGATGTGAGTTCACATACGTGTACACACACACACACACACTGGGGGGCAACCAGCCTCAGCACCTGGGAAGCTAACCAGCACCAGGAAAAGCTAAACACTTCTGCCTCCTTAAGTCCATCATCTGCAAGCTATCAAGATGCCACACAACTTAGCAAACTGTTTTGGGTTGTCAGGAATAAAATACATCCTATTTTATTTTCAAAAAAAGTATATCCTACATAATGAGGACACACAAGGTGGGGCTTAAAAGACTGCTGGTACAGGTCTTTATTTATAATTAAATCATACTTTTTTTATTTTTTATTTTCTTCTCTGAACCATCTGAACTCTGAATCCAACATGAAGATTATTACATTGGACAGGAGGCCTAAATATAAATGCACATACCTCAAACTAAAAGCAACAACAATCTAGAAAGTTACCATTATCCTCAAACCAAGCTGTAGCAGTACGAGAGTGAGAGAACTATAGTCATAATATTTTTATTTCATATTCACTGCGTTAATGTTGATTTATGGAAATAGTAAATACATTCTGAAGTAACTCGTACTGTACAGTCTTATTAAAAAATGAATCAGACAATTAAAGTCGTTTATATAACCCCATATTTCTTTCAGCTGTTCTAGTAAGATATTCCTGATGTTTACTTAGTACTGTAGAGGTATATGTAATTGTACAGGTGACCTGTTGTAGAAATAATCTTCATTTCATTCAATTTATAGTATTTATAACCCTCTAAAAATTTAAGGTTATTATTAAAAGTAATATTTTATAGATATTTGTTGTCATTTCTCAATCCTAATTAAGCATAATTTCTCTCAATGCACTGAGGAATCAAATCATACTTAATGCTTCAAATTTCACAGTTCACTTTGTCAATTGCACAATTGTCAATTGCTAGTGTAAACTCAGTTCCTGACCTATTCCAGAACTATACAAGTATAGCTTGAATGCCTTATTGATCCACATGGATCTGATTTAAATGTGGAAATTGTTCCAAACTTAAATCTCAATTTTAATACTACTAATAATCATTATTATCAATTTCTTCAAATTAACCCATTTAAAATAATAAATTATTTTATTTTCTCAAACAAGTAGCCATACAAACAAGTCAAAATATACCTAAGTTAATCTGGGAGATTACATTTTAGGACCAAATTGATAACTTAATAATAAATTCAATCTTAAAAACGTGACCGTCTTCAAGAAAGTAGAAATGTCATTACAAACAACTTCCAGAAAATATGGGGCATTCTGTAAAAATCCAATAAAAACAAGTGTCTTTGGTTTAATTTTTAATTCTCTTGAACCTTTTTTATTGGACAATAATACAAATAAAAGATTTTAAATATATTCACTGACTAACTTGATTGGTTTGTAAAAAAAAAATAAAACATTTTGAATCTGATGCATGCAACACTTTTGTAAGTGTTCATTTTGTAAGTGATCCACTTTGTAGACACACAGTGCACCTGTTTAACTGACTTGACTTTATTTCAATACATGATGCAAATACAGCACTAATATGCAAACTGCAGTTAGCCACCAGATTTCAGAACCAAATCACAAACGATCACTTTCTCATCTAAGTATACTGCTGTTTTAGCCTGTTTGGATCCATTACCTTATAAAAATACCACTCTATGCCTCTGTAGAGAAATAGTGTTTAGGACAGCAACCAGACAGGCAAAGAGAAGGTAAATCCACAAATTATCAGTTGCAGTAATAGACATCTGCAAGGGGAATGATTACATCATTAGAGATCAGAAGCCAACCCTTGGCTTCTGCTTACCACTGTAGTATAACCATCCCCTAGCTGGTGAGTCTTACTTTCAATAAACAATAGCTACCACAGGAGGAGGGACTTGTGTGAAACACTGGCAAAGGAAAACACCTGAAATCATGCATTTGCAGTGTCTGACCTGTCCATGAAACGGAATCTGCATCTGTTAAAGAAGCCCATTACTGTCTCAGACATGCTGAACATCAGGTAACAAAAAAATATCATCTGGTTCAGTGTGAATAATACACATTTTCACTCTCCAGCTAAGTATATGTATAATAATAACAACAACAATAATAATAATAAATAAATAATTTTAAAAATCCTATCTTCCACCTACAGAGTCTTCCCGCCAAAATTACTCCCTCTTCATTGTAAATACATATTAAAACATTCTCATGAAAAATAAAAAAGAAATCCCCAGTGACTCAGATGTAATTCTACACCCTCACCTTTATTCACCAGCCCATGGTTTAATCTATTAATATGCATTTAGTCCCAGCCTCCATCTCCTCCCACCCTTAAATTGCTCAGCTACAGCTTGCAAGCCCCTTCAGCAATTTGGATTGGCTTCTTAGATTTGTGATGAAAGAAAACCAGGCTGTATTCATTTCTGACTCCCGTTAGAACACAACAGCTCATCCATGTTGTTGGTTGTTTAATGTTATTTTAGTCATGTGTCTTTTAGTTTATAAAAACACCTAACGTGGTTAGGTAAATATTAATGAAGACATGGGGCAAATAATAAAACGCGGAATACGACCCTCGGGCTGTTGTCGATGGTGTAAGATGCGTGGGAGCAGATGGAAGTGGGGCTCTGAGTCAGATCTGATCTTTTCCGGAGAGTGGTGGTGCTGAGGGGCGGCTCAATGTCGGAGTGCTCGCCTGTAACTCTGAGTCCAATGTTTGTTTGTTAGCGTCAATTATGCGACCGAGTGCTGTTACGTAAATACTGTAGCTTAATTTTGTGTTAACGTAACTCGTTAAACAAACCACTCGTGAAGACACTCCATTCGGAACAAGTGGTAAATACACAACAGAAAGTAAAAGCAGGGCTAACTTTACCGAAACACGAAGTCTGTCACTTTCTCTGAGCGATAGCACAGCTAGCACACAGCAGCTTGCTAATACTAACGCTAGCTTCCTGCTTCCCCGGGAATTAATGCTCGCTACTGGTGTAGCATTTCTAAGCAGAATTGTTTATTTTGTCCGGTTACTGTGTTAATATTATTTTAACAATGTTTATCCAACATAGTTCTCCATTTACTATGAGCTGAAAGCTCCCGAGAAAACTTAAGCCACGAAGCGAACCCCACTTCATCAGCCGTCTCTCTCACACAGCGCTGTATTAGCCACCAACAGCTACTCGTGTATGGCGGTTTAAAAGTGAGTTTCGCCTGGCTGCCATCGTTAAAACTTTATTCTGTTCCACCATGGCAGACAATTAGCCCCCGTGAACCCAACGACGTAGTAACAATTTAGTAAAGTATTTCCTTCGGTTAATTTTTGCAGCTCCGCGAATGACAGGCCTCTGCTTTTCCCACAAAGCTGAAACTGCTCTTTACCATTCTCATTTCCACCTTAAATAGTGCAGCCGTTACTATTACTACAGCACCAGTTAAGGCGGAACGGACAATTCGAGCAAGAGACAACTTCAGCTTCTACTCCCATTTCCCCTCCGGATTGACAGGCGGACTTACCCTGGTCGAGGTAATATCCATCATAACCTCCTGGAAAGCGGCCGTCTCCTCGGCTTGTCTCTGAGTGTGAAGCGCTATTTTCTCGCTGAATTTACGAGGGTTGGAGGCACCGGGTCCAGGACCTGCACCTGGCCCGGGTCCGCAACCCCCAGCACTCGCGGCGGACATCTTCTACAGCGGCTAAGCTCTTCAGCGTACAGCCGCCCGCCCGATCCGACTGGCGGAGGGAGGGCTGAGAGGAGCGGAAAACTCACCGAGAGCCACCTACAGGTCTGGTCTAGGCCTGCTCTCACAGACCGCGTACAAAATCCCCTCTGCTTCTACTCCAAGGGACACACCAGGGGCCCACGCCACACGGGGTTACTAGATATAAATGTGGCCAGGGAAAAAAATACCTTTGATTCAGTCAATTTTCAAATAACCAGGCTGTTAAACCAATGAAAACACATTCCGTTTTAAGTGTTAATAAAAATAAAACAATGATAAATCGGGATTAAAAATAAATACATATATAGGCTTAGAAAACCTGAAATTTGACTTGTGGTCCTTGAAAGTTTGGGAACCCCGAACTACTCCCTTTTTCTAAAATGTTTCAGTCCTGTTCACAAGTTTGAAAACCCATGTTCATATTACATCATTTATTGTTATTCTTGGTGAAAATGAACTAAAATGTATTTAAAAGTGAACACATTTGAATGCATTTTCTCTGTATTTTGGTTTATATTTTCTCTTGTTAATCAGCCAAATTATTCAAATGACCTTGTTTATATAATACATTTTCATTAATCAGATCCACTTACTGTACAGGTGCACTTAGTAGTTCTACAGTAAGAGACTTTAGTTCATCTGTGGCTCTGTATATATTTTTAGCCACTTTTTCCACTGTTCTTCATTGGTCAGGACCCCTACAGGACCACTGCTGGACAGGTATTATTTGAGTGGGGGACCATTCTTAGCACTGCACTGACATTGCTGTTTTGGTGTTATGAGTGTTATGATAAGAGTGGATCAACACACAACTCTTCTATGGTCAGTGGCATTGACCATGTAATTTTAAAACCCAGAAACATTATTTTGCTTGGTATTCAAGTAAAGGTTATTGCAATTTTTGGCATTAGATATTTGAAAACATTCCTTTAAACTTTTCAGACAAGTGTTAATCCATTAAAAATATCTAGACTTATGAAGGTTTTGTTGCTGACAATGGATTGATATCAGAAATCATATCAGAAGGTCTGTATCACAGGGAAAAATAAATAGAACATTAATTTTAAATGACACAATTTTATATACCATGTATGTGACAGCCATGGCTCTATGCTGTGAGATGTAGGAAAGTTTTATAGAAAAATTTTACATGACAATCATCAGTGTGTTCATACAGACAGTTGCAGACACTAGTGGGCTGGGATGGAGGCATAATTCTGAGAAGGAAAACTAATGGCAGATGGTAGTAACCAAATGTGCTTTTGACAGGAACACGTTTAGCTGTTAGAAAATGAAAAACACAGAATGTGTATTTTTATCCATTGTTATATTTAAAACACTATTTCATATTTAACCAATATTTATATCAGTATTTGGTTTGCTTTTTCAGGGTTGTTTTGCCAACATTCATAAAAAAGATACTATTATTCCTTCTGCTACAATAAACTAGCCTAGACATTGGCAAATATTTGTATTAAGATAAAATAGCTATTATTCAGAATAGTGGAATAAATCTGAACAACAGCTGCTTCCATTACCTTTAACCTTCCCACAATGTGATGGTGCTGTTATGCTGTCTAAGATAGGAATTCATGCTTGATGCCATTTTTAGATTGTGATGCTGTTTGAAAGCTTTGACTACAAGTGTGATTTGTCTTACATATTTAACATATATAGGCTTATGAATGTTTATATTTCATATTAAAAAATAAAATTACAAAAGTCATCCAAATAATCACACAATTTATATTCTCCATATATAAATAAAAAAAATACGATTTTGGAAGGACTGGCACCCTCTCCAGGGCCAGTTTTAATTCATTAATTCATTCATTGTCTGTAAGCTCTTGTCCAGTTCAGAGTCGTGGTGGGTCTGGAGCCTATCGGGAATCACTGGGTGCAATACAGTAACACACCCTTGAGGGGGCGCCAGTCCTTCACCAGGCAACACACACTCACACGTTCACTCACTCACACCTTTTGATACTTTTTGAGTAAATTATTTTAATTTTTTCTTTTATGCATGCTCTGGTAGTTGATGGTCAACCAGCCCTAGGTTCAATATTATAGCTCATTATTACATGTTATGTGTACATTTGAATGTCGACAATGGGTACTTTAAAAGTGAATGTTGAATATGTTTAATTCTCCTGTAGAAGTAGCAGCATTTATTGGACTGGCATGTTATGTTTTTCTGCCACTGAAATATTGAAATATTACCACATTTGAATTTGTAGCACTGATTTTTTTTGCACTGAAATTATGCATCTGAATTTAATTTTTGCTGCTTTTGAATTTAGGTCTTCAAATTTACACCTCTGAATAATTTTGCTTCGCAATTATGCATCTGAATATAATTGCTCAAATTGAATTCATGAATTTTCAAGAACACGTTTTCACTGTTATTATTAAAGGTTAATAAATTCAGATAAAAAAATTCAATCTTAAAAAATTCAAACAATATATTCACAGGGTCATTACAAAAAAAATCCACAGTAGAATTTCTTCATCTTCAGGATATCAAGAGTCTGTTATATTGTGTCTTCAGTGAGTCTCAGATTTTTGAGACACTTTGAAAACAAAGAGGTAATATCCGCGGAAGGAAGCTAAACGTGTAGTTTTTCCACGGTGTGGAAGTTGTGTTCGTATTTCGCCATCTAGCGTCGACAGAATGCAACTAGTGCAGCATTTAAGGTGAAACAAAAAATCCTAATGAATCGATTGCTTATCCTTTGTATCCCGGATGTGTATCTGAATTTTGTAACTCGTATTTTGGTATCTGAATTTGGTCTATCGAATTTGAGCAACTTCGAAATATATTGTTTTGAATTTTTTAAACTTGAATTTTTTTATCTGATTTTATTAACTTTGAATAATTACAGTGAAAACATGTTCTTAAATTCAATTCAAAAGTTAAATTCAAGAGCAATTATATTCAGATGCATAATTGTGAAGCAGAATATTCAGAGGTGTAAATCTGAAGACTGAAATTCAAAAGCAACAAAATTCAGATGCATAATTTCAGTGCAAAAAAAAAAAAAAATCAGTGCTCCAAATTCAAAGGTGGCAATATTTCAAAGTCTGATGAGACAGATTTACTTCCATAAATAACGTTCACCTGGCACTGGCATATGTCATGTGTAATATGCAAGTCGCTGAATGGCACATGCTATTTCCTGATTAGAATATGTAATTCCCTGACTTCTCTAATTCTTGTGAATAATGTGTATAAACCCCTTTCATTTACATTACTTTATTGCTAGATTTAAAGTTGCATTAGGTGATTTCACCACTGTCTCTCTCTGCTAGAAACATCCTAGTTGGATTTGTGCTGATGTTAGTTAGTTCGTGTAGCACCTAAGTTGGTGTGCGGCTTTGCCACACGACACGACGTATGAAAGGCCAAACGTTTTTAAGTTTAATATATTAATGTCCACGGCAAAGGAAAACGACGTTTAACTTTAAACAAAACAACCTATGCCTGGATAAAATTTGGACTATCCAGTCTAGGTCGGTGTGCTGGGTTACCGGTGTGCTGTATGACTTCTGTGGGCGACATTTCTCTGATATTTGCCCCGATATTTGGACTCCATATTGTTTTTACGGACGAGGCTTATGGCGCAGTGCTGTGAGACTGAGCTTGAACAACGTAAGCAAAAACGTTAACGGTAGCTCTCGGTTTAATTTGGAAACAGAGATTTCCTGCTGTTTATAAATGCTTTCTTCAACAGCCAAGTTTCTTTCTCGTTCCAATGATTCAGTGGACTTGGTCGTGGTCACACATGTTGTGGATGCCATCACTTTTTGGGCTCAGGTAACGTATGCTTAGGTTGGCTTCTTGTTCGGTTTCACCTTAAACGGAGAAGACTTTCTTTCTTTCTACCCACCCACCCAAATTATTTTTTAACAAGTATAGGTTAATGCTTTCAGTTACGTGCTGAATTAATATACACTTGTATATGCTTTTATATATAAAACAAACCCTTGGCAAAAGCAATGCCCATATATATGACAAATAAATAGAAAATCTCCACTAAAATGTTCCTAAGAAGTGTTATATTGGACCTTTTATTCTGGTAAAGCTTAGTTTTATTTAGAAATTCAGGGAAACTATGTGAAAAGATTAGAATACGACTAATTAATATGGTTCAATATTATTTTACCAGTATCATATATATGGAAGCCTGTTTCCGCCACATAAAATAATACAAAAATGTCACCAATTTTTATTTGTATACTATCTCAATATATTGAATTATTATCTAAAATAATGAGATGCTATCTCGAAATAATGAGATAGTATGTCAAAAATATTAACATAGTATTTCAAAATAATTAGAGAGAAACTTGCATATTAGTGAAAAATTAAAAATTGTGCCTTTTTTAAACCTTTTTTTTATGTGGTGTAAACGGGCTTCCATTCATGTAGAATGTGACTGAGGACAAAGAAGCTGAGAAGGTGGACACCATCCTCTCAGAAAAGTGCCCTACTGCACCAAGGTTGACAGGACAGCCAATTTCACATAAGGTAGGTTAAATGAACCAATTCAAATAAGAAAAAGACTTGACTGCAGACAACACACTTTGCTTATCTTGGTCTCTTTGCTGTGTTGCAGTTTTATGGTGCGTGCTACTCAGAGGACAGATGCTGGTACAGGTGCAAAGTGCAACCACAGGTAGATGAAAAGGTGAGCTGATATGATGAAATATTTTAACAATCCAATTTAGCTGTTCTGAATATTGATTTGTTTTTCTTGCATACAAGTTTTAGGCCTAATCATTTTTTGTAATAAAATCGAAACTAGTTTGAACTGTAAGAGCTGTATGTTTGCATGCTTGTTACAAGACATGATCAAGTTTTTCTCGTCTTTTTAGTTTCATGTTTCATATGTTGATTACGGGAATTCAGAGGTTGTACGCAGATCTGACATAGTTGAACTTCCAGATGACTTACAGTTTCCTGCACTTGCCAATAAATATAAGTTCTGGGGCTGTCATCTATCAAGTGAGCAGGATTCTCAACATAATTCACAGGTAAATATAATAATATGATGTAAGATTATCTAAGAAAAATGAATATTGATGTATACTGTCCTCAATACCTGTAATAGGTAAAGTCCCTGGTCATTCTTTTTGTTTAGCTACTTGTTTTTAAAATCTAGAATCCACTAACATCTGCATTTTATTTTTAAAATGAAATTAAGGGTTAAATTGTGTCAGTTCCTGTTTGGGTTTTTCATTAGGTAAATGCATACTCTGACAAAATCATTCATGTGATTGACTTGACGACTTAACAATCTTACTTTTTGACCCAGAAGAAATCCATAGTTGCTTTAGTCATATATTTGATGTCAGCAGTTGTTTACCGCAGGCCAGTGGTTCAGTGAGACTAGACAGCATTAAACCATGCAGAAAATCTGGACGGGACCAAATCTGTCCCATGAGTTGTTTAAAAAGGACAAATTAATTATCCTTTACTGTATATTACTTGTCTTTAATAACATGCGAAGCGACAAACAACTGTTGGTCTAATACATGTTTTTTATATTTTATAACACACATATTCAATATATAGCCCCCAAAGATGCTACTTTAAGGCAATACATTAACCCTCACTAAATACAAATGGATCTTTCTTTTGCATGTAATACTAATGAAATGATATAGTTAACTAAAACCATTGATCAGTTTATTCTTTGATTACATTAGGTTTTATTTAATGGGATTTTTCTATAAAATGTTTCATAATATATGGACTAATATATAATATATGAAGAAAAGGATTCTTTCCAAATAGTCTTCGATCCTTATAATCATGTTTTTTTTAATGTTATTGCCCAGGGAAAGTCCTTTCTCCATAATCTAGTGTATGGGAAGAAGTTACGGATCAGTAAGAAATCAGTATGCTTCGATGGAACAATCCTGGTCCAGGCATTTCAAGGCAGCTATGACATTGGTGAAGAGGTTTTGAGGTTTAAATTTGGCAAATTGAGTCTACCAGGCATCAAAGAAAGCCCCTTTCCACCGAAGTGTCTCCTGAAGCAGACTTCACTGTGGCCGCAAGGAGACAGGGACAACTCAGACTCCTTAGAATGTATGCCTAAGTTACGACCAGTTTTCACCAACCCAAAGCCTCAAGGCCTGATGTAAGACAACTTAATTTTCACATATATTTAGCATGTCATTTCCTGTCAGAATGTCTAAAGGGTTTTTTTCAGCATCAGGAAGATTATTATTTTAGTTTTAAAAAGATTTTTAAATTTTTGGACAGCCTTCTCTTGGATCTCCTCTTCTTTTTTCCTGACAAATAAAACGCTTGCATGTAAAGGCTGTTTTGACTAAAATTAAATTACTGATTTATTTACTCAATAGTGTATGTGTGCTTTACATGTTTTAGTGTAAATAAGATAAGATGTGTTTATCTGATTGGCTGGTTTTGCATTCAGTAAATTTCATGCTTATGTTTTGTTGTAGGGAGCACAATGCGGCTGAGAGAGAGCTAACAGAGGAGCACCAGACACCAAACACAGAGGTGGTCATCCAGCAGCTATGCAGTCAGATCACAGAGCAGATGCTGAATGAAGTGAAATCAGAGCTACAGGTGATCAATTACCCTCTCTTTGGTAATTTCAGTCATTTGAATTTCAGCTTAACATATTGGCATGGCACACATACATTGTCAGCAATAAATCATGTTACATTTATTTGAGCTGTCGGGTGAAGGAACAGTGCTTTCTTCTCCCTCGTCTTTGAATGGATTGCCTTTGAGAAAGACAACTAACCCCCAATTGCTTCATAGACGCTATAACTAATTCTGCTCCTTTTATTATTATTATTACTACTACTACTACGTCTTCAGCATTGTGTTTTTTTTCAGCTGTGTTATTTTTATTTTGTAGATTGCAAGAGAGGAGTTAGAGAAGAAAACAAAGGAAGTAGCAAATCTTGAAGAGGAGAAGAGAGGCATCCAGAAATATGCAGATGATATAGAACATCAGCTGATGGAGACCAGATGTGAGCTGCAGGTTAGAATAAGTTGGTGAAGGTAGCAGAAACTCAGCACTGAAATTCTGGTGCTACCAGTTCTTTATCCTTCATTAAGCATTCATTTTTTAAAAACTTTTTTTTTTTTACTTCCACATCTGACTGTTCTTCACAGAAGATCACTTGGATCTTTTCCCATGTACTACAGTAAAAAACCGAGGATTGAATCACTTGATTGAACAACTGAAAATCATTTGATTTCTCATATATTTTTTCAGAGATGGGCATAGATTTCAAGATGATAGAATGGAATACATTTAAGTGAATTCATAGAAATAGTTTTCATTTGGTTTTATGGAGTCCAATAAATGATAAACACAGGGCAGATAGGGACTGAGTTAAAAATACTGAATTATTCATTCATTGTTGGTAACTGTTGGTAACTTCCAAGGTTGTAAGAAACCTAGGTTTCATGGTTGATGACCAGCTGACCTTCGCAGATCACGTTACCACTGTAGCTCGATCGTGCCGCTTCTCCCTATTCAACATAAGGAAGATTAGGCCATACCTAACTCAACATACAACACAGCTCCTCGTTCAGACGTTAGTAATCTCCCGTCTAGACTATTGCAACGCCCTCCTGACAGGTCTTCCGGCCTGTGCTGTAAGACCGCTACAGATGATCCA
The DNA here is from genome assembly GCF_029633855.1 of Hoplias malabaricus. Lineage (NCBI taxonomy): Eukaryota > Metazoa > Chordata > Actinopteri > Characiformes > Erythrinidae > Hoplias > Hoplias malabaricus. The sequence continues at coordinate 20,730,489 of NC_089809.1, forward strand.
GAATGCGGCAGCACGCCTGGTCTTCAACCAACCAAAAAGAGCACATGTCACGCCCCTATTAGTTGAGCTTCATTGGCTACCCTTAGCTGCTCGCATCAAATTCAAATCACTAATGATGGCCTTCAGAGTATTCACTGGTTCTGCTCCCATCTACCTCAATAAACTCTTAAAACCATACGTTAGCGCCCGCCCTCTCCGTTCCTCAAAGGAGCGCCTACTAACACGACCAACCCCCCGTACAGGTCAGTTGAGGCTATTCTCATCTCTGGTACCACGCTGGTGGAACAAGCTTCCAAGCACTATCAGAGCAACAGAAACCCTCTCTGCATTCAAGAAATCATTGAAATCCCAGCTCTTCCGAGAGTATCTTTTGCACTGAATGTCTTTCTTTAATGCACTTATTACTTCCTGGCATATTGCACTTAATGTAAGGTATTTTGTATAATTTGTGCTGTAGTTTGAATGTTAGATCCTCTTTTGTAAGTCGCTTTGGATAAAAACGTCTGCCAAATGCATAAATGTAAATGTAAATGCTCATTAAGTTCAGGGTCGAGGTGGGTCCGGAGCCTACCACACGCCATCCTAATACTGTTTTAGTCCTTTATTAATATTCTTATGTTTCTTATGTAAGTTTCGTTATGTACATGTTTTCATCTTTTATATGTACGTGTATCTTGCAGCACTGTAACACTTCTAAACCAAAATGGAAATCTGTGATTCAGCATCCAGCCCAATAAATCATTCAAACTGAAGAGAATGTGGGATTCCAGTTACTGTTAAAAAGTTAGCATTTCAGCATGTGTTACCAAAGATGTACAAAGAACATGATCATTATTCCCATGCCCATTTCTCCATTTGTATAATTCATATGGGAAGTTTTAAAATGATACATTTATTTCCAATCTGTGATTTAAAAACACAGAAACGATAGTCTGAACCAAAGCATGATGGGATTGAATCATACCACTAGTACCATGCATAATGTTGGATAATGTGATATACCATTTACACTTTGAACAGAGCATGATTTGTATTTTAGTGTATGTTTGTTTGTCTGGCTTTCTTAGAAAAAACTGGAGGTGTGTCAGATGAAAGATAAGTGTGTGGATGTCTGCTGGAACTCATTAGTAGGTGACAGATTTTCTCAACTGGCTCAGAAAGTGGAAGCTGTGAAAAAACATAGGTAAGCCTTCATTGTTGCTCCGTTGCCAGTTTCGTACGTTCAAAATGAGTATTGTTCCGGAAATTACTTGCGCACAGAGTCAGAAATAGAATATGAGATTGCCAGCAAAGCTCCCAGATCTATGGGACTTTGCACCACATATCTATTTAAGAGACATTATCCCCTGCACATTTGTCTTTGTTCTGAAAACAAACACAAAAACATGGATGAATGTACTTGTTACTATATATTATAACTTATTAGTGCAGTTATGTTTGTTAAAACAATGATAAAACTTTTTAACATATTGAAATACTTAAATTCTTATGTAACACTTAATTCCAGGGCAACTAATGCGTGCAGTACTTCTGGGGAACACCTTTATGAATCTATCACAGTTGTATTGAACAACCAAATTAACATGCCAATAACGTCAGAAAAGCTTGAGATGGCATGGGAGGACTACAAACAAGCTTTAAAGAAACTTAGAGACTGTCAAAGTGTGAGTAATTTTGATTGCCTTTTGATACAGATGCGTATATGTTGTAAAGTAACAGAGAGACATGTTTACACACAAAAAAACACTTTTGAAAGGTGGGGTCCTTTTTTAAAAATATATTTTTTAAATAATAATAAATTAAAGGGCTTAGTTCTGAATTCAGTATTTAGTAACTCTATATTCAGTGTATTTAGTGCTTTCTTTGCTCATGTCCCCAACCTGTGTTGATCTGTTTGAAATAAGTTATTTTATCATTAGTGTTTATGCTTGCAAAAACATATTTTAAACTGTTCAAAACAAACGTAATAAAAAATGTTTTTCCTTTTTACTTATCTGAAATATTTGAGTGCATTAAAACAAATGACATTAAAACAGATGTGTTAATGTTGTCAGCTTAAGTATATTGCCTGTTCTGTCAGAAGGGGGCGCTGGAGGATCTGGTGAAAATAAGGAATCAGACCCGCGGCGTTCTTCTGACTGCAATTAATGACTTCTTTCTTGAGGTGGACATTCTACCTATTGCAGAGCGCTTGGAGACTCTAAAGGTGTGTAGCTGGAAATTTAGTCACTGTCTTTTTACTTACTGATTTAAAAACATTCAGATTTAATGACTACAATTAAGTAGGTTTTCCACAAATACAAACACTGTTACCATTTATTAGATTGACTTCACTTGTGTGGCTTCAACACTGTCTCTATAGTGATACCCTCGTGCCTAAATCTGAAATGTTTTCAGGTAGAGAATGTTTTGGTAACACATTTTTTAAAAATTATTATTTTTGCTAATATTTTTATTATTGTTCTATTTTCACATCTAAAAGTATTTTTATGGACATTGTTTTACAAATTTCAGTCTTCAAAGCATTACAAATATGCAAATTAATGCAGTATAGAGCATAAGACACTCAAGATGCTGTGGATCTAATGGACATTGTTTTCCCATTTGGGTGTGTACTAGATGTGTACTTTTTTTTTTTTTTTTTTTTTTTTTTTTTTTTTTGAGAGGGGAAAAATTTGTGCTCTTGCATGTAGAATAAAAATGTTATCTCATCTGTCTCTTTTGAACAGGAGGTTAGCTCATCGCTGAAGGCAGTTTTCACACTTGACAATACTGAGTTGTTCCCAGCAGATGATGTTGAAGATCAGTCTTTTGAGAAATTTTGTGAGTGGAAAAATCAAAAGGATGAGAAATCTAAGAACGTGCAAGAGGCAACAGATAAAGCTCTCTGTGCTCTGAGTGACTGGGGAGACAACATCAGGAAGGTAAACACCAATAATAAATATAACAAAATAGAAAGATTTCATATAAATTTTAGTTGATGGAATCTGTGCCAATAAGCTTAAATCAAGTTCAAGAAGTTTATTGTCATTTCAGCAGTATACAGTGTTTACAGTACACAGTGAAACGAAATAGCGTTCCTCCAGGACCAAGGTGCTACATAAGACAATACACAACATTAAAGTGCGACTAGTGTAAAGCTAGTGCAACATGAAACAGTGCATACACATTAAAGTTCAAAAGATATGGCTAAGAAAAATACAAAACAATGTCCCTACAGTACAATACAATACAATGTAATACAAGACAAGGCAAAAACCATAAGTACGGAGGGGGTGAGGGAGAGAGACACTGCAATACACTGCGGTAACTGGATGTAAACATGATGTAAACCGGATATGTGAAAACAGTACACTCATTTACAGTCCAACAGACCAGTGTTTGTGTGAAGTGTTTGTGTGTGTGTGTGTGTGTGTGTTTCTTTCAGTCCAGTCTCAGTCTCTAGGTGTTTAGGAGTCTGATAGCATGTGGGAAGAAGCTGTTTCGGAGTCTGGATGTGAGGGCTCAACTGCTTCGATACCTTTTTCCAGACGGCAGTAGGTTGAAGAGTGTGTGTGAAGGGTGTGTGTGATCTCCCACAATGCTGAGTGCTTTGCGGGTGCAGCGAGTGGTGTAGATGTCTGTGATGGAGGGAAGAGACACACCGATAATCTTCTCAGCTGTCCTCACGATCCGCTGGAGGGACTTGCGATCTGCCCCAGTGCAGTTTCCAAACCAGACAGTGATGCAGCTGGTCATGATGCTCTCGATGACTCCTCTGTAGAAAGTGGTGAGAATTGGAGGGGGGAGATGAGCCTTCTTCAGCCTTCGCAGGAAGTAGAGGCGTTGCTGGGCTTTCTTTTTGATGTTACTGGTGTTAGTGGACCAGGTGAGATCATCCGCTAGGTAAACACCAAGGAATTTGGTATTCCTGACAATCTCCACAGCAGAGTTGTCGATGTTCAGTGGTGAGTGCTCACCCCTTGTTTTTCTGAAGTCTACAACCATCTCTTTGGTTTTGTCCACGTTCAGAGACAGGTTGTTGACTTCACACCAGTCAGTTAGCCGCTGCACCTCCTCTCTGTATGCTGACTCGTCGTTCTTACTGATGAGACCCACCACAGTCGTGCCATCAGCGAACTTGATGATATGATTTGAGCTGTGCATCGCTGCACAGTAATGGGTCAGCAATGTGAACAGCAGTGGACTGAGCACCCAGCCCTGGGGGGCTCCAGTGTTCAGTGTGATGGTGCTGGAGGTGTTCCTACCGATCCGGACTGACTGAGGTCTCCCAGTCAGGAAGTCCAGGATCCAGTTGCAGAGAGAAGTGTTGAGGCCCAGTATATTCAGCTTCCCGATCAGATGCTGAGGAATGATGGTGTTGAATGCTGAGCTGAAGTCTATGAACAGCATTCGGGCATATGTGTCTTTCTTGTCCAGGTGGGTGAGTGCCAGGTGCAGCGTGGTGGATATGGCATCGTCTGTTGAACGGTTAGGATGATACGCGAACTGTAGAGGGTCCAATGTGGGGGGAAGTAGGGTTTTGATGTGCCTCATGACGAGCCTCTCGAAGCACTTTGTGATGACCGATGTGAGTGCAACGGGACGATAGTCATTGAGGCAGGACACAGAAGAATTCTTAGGCACCGGGATGATGGTGGTGTTCTTGAAGCATGTTGGAACAACGGCACTGCTAAGAGAGATATTGAAGATATCAGTGAAGACATCAGCAAGCTGGTCTGCACATTCTCTGAGCACTCTGCCAGGAATGTTGTCTGGTCCAGCAGCTTTCTGCGGGTCGACTCTGCATAGAGTTTTCCTCATGTCGGCTACAGTAAAAGACAGCACCTGGTCGCTGGGAGAAGGGGTGGACTTTCTCGCCGTTACATTGTTCTGTGCCTCAAACTGTGCGTAGAAATGGTTCAGCACGTCTGGTAGGGAAGCATCTCCGTCACAAACAGGTGGTGTAGTCTTGTAGCTGGTGATGCTCTGGATGCCCTGCCACATGCGCCGAGTGTCTCTACTGCTCTGGAAATGGCTGTGAATGATCTGGCCGTGTGCACACTTTGCCTCTCTGATAGCTCTGGAGAGTTTGGCCCTCGCTGTTCTCAGGGCCGCCTTATTGCCTGATTTGAAAGCAACGTCTCTAGCCTTCAGCAACGCACGCACCTCTGCATTCATCCACGGCTTCTGGTTGGAGCGGATGGTGATGGTCTTGGAGATGGTCACATCATCGATGCACTTCTCTATGTAGCTGGTCACTGATGATGCGTACTCCTCCAGGTTGATTGTGTTGCTGTAAGTTGCAGCTTCTCCAAACATGTCCCAGTCAGTGCACTCGAAACAGTCCTGAAGAGTAGAGATTGCTTCTGATGGCCAGATTTTCACTTCTTTCAGGATAGGTTTCGATCGCCTGATGATGGGTCTGTATGCAGGAATTAGCATAACAGACATGTGATCTGAGTGTCCGAGGTGGGGGCGGGGCTCTGCCCTGTACGCGTCTGGAACGTTTGTGTAAACAAGATCCAGCGTGTTCGCTCCTCTCGTAGCAAAGTTCACATACTGGTGGAATTTAGGGAACACTAACCCACAAGTATAAAATTTTTCTTCAGTTCTTCTGCTTGATGGAGAAGAGTGCAGTTCCCCTGGAGGCTGTTGAGGGCATAGATGACATCCTGAAGCAGGTCGAATGTGATGTGTATGAAGAGTTGACTATTCATCTCTTTGTGAGTGTCCTCACATGCACTTTTCAGATTATTGATTTAGATCGGGAACCAGAACTTTATGCTTGATCAGATTTTATGTCAGCTAACAGTCACCTAAGCTCTGAGGATAATTTCATTATTTTGCATAAGTAATGCCTGGCTTACACTACAGGATTTTAAAAATCCTGACATTTTTCACAGATTTGTCTGTGCTTGATCGCTGTTAGTCCTCAAAGTCCCCAAACTACACGATCCACCCTGAATGAACCACCCCGCACTTTCCAATTCTATACATACACACACACACACACACACACACACACACAGAGAGACAGACACAGCTCCGCTCCTCAAAACCTTGTGGGAGTTTCTCTCAAAAATGCTACATTCCTAGAGCAGGAGGGCGTTTCTCACACAGGCAGACTGTGTACGAAACAGACAGCAGCAGATACCTTGCGTTCTTGTTGCCTCACAAAGCAGCATTTTGAAATGAAGGTGTTTGTAACCGAGTCACGTTAGTGTCTTCTGCAGATTGTCTTTGGAACCTGTACACTAATGCTCCTTCACCAGAATAATTACAACTTTGGAACAGTATTTTAAACAAGCTTTAAATACAGACACAGCTCTGCACCTTCCTCCCTCAGAATACAGCTTGAGTTTACAACGGTCAGAATAGATGTAACAAACATCCCATCCAAGAATCCCAGAATGCACTGGGAGAAGAACAGAAGAGTAAAGATTGGAATATAGGCTCCCCATACTACAGAATCATCTGGGGAAAATAGTTGTTTAAATCAGGAAACCTCTTGCGATTGTTGGGAAGATTAATCGGCCTCAAAATCAGCCCGTAGTGTGAGCCAGGCTTAATGCTGTCAATCTGTAGAATATATTTGTTCAAAGATTTTAATCTTGATGAGATTTGATTCTGATTAACCATTCACTGCATTTCACAGGAACCAGATGGCCAGGAGATGAAGGTCATGTCTAATGCTTTTCATAAAGTCATGCAGCATATCCAAAAAGAGCAGCACTTACTCTTTGACATCAGACGGAAATATGAAATGAATAAAAAGGTAAGGAAAGCATACTTGACTTTTGCTAAATTAAATGATATATTTCCATGAATGTTACCCTGTGCTAGATTTTTTTTGCCTCTTATTATTTAAGAAATGTTTAACCAAAATTAATTTGTTTTCCTGCAACACAGACAGAGTAATACTTTAAATGAAAGAGATATTCAGAAAGTTAGTGTATGAGATCTCTACTTATAAATCACCTTAGATTATTATTTACACTAATCTAATGAACTTTTACTGGTGTTATATATTTAGCCATGCATGCAAAACGTAATGCTGTTGGAAAGGAAAAATTGTAGCCTAAGCCTTTTTTATGGTTGATACCAGTTTACACAGGACATGCTGCAATGGCAGAACAGCACTCCAAAAGCAGATGAGCTCTTGTGCATAAAAAAACGCATAAAGAGCCTGCGTTCACAGCTGCGTTGGAAACTGGTGGAGGTGGGCTGTCTAGAAGAGGTAGCTATTTTACAGGCATTATGTACCATAGCAAAGTCTCATATAGTGATATAGCTAATATTGATCTACCTAAAATATGACTGGGAAGTACATTGTCCTCAGTATTTTTTTTTTATACAGTATTTTGAGTTTTGGATTATTTGCGATTCTAAGACTTAAGTTGGTGCTACCCCAGCCCTTTCTTTATTTGAAACACATTTGTAAAATTTGTTTAATATTTTTTTGAGCATTATTTTTGCTGTGCAGATGTTATTGAGACAGTTGGACTGTAATGCTATATAAACAGTATTGATTGGCCTGTTCAACAAGGCTTGGTTTGACTGTCTCTCTTGGTTTGACAGGCTGATGAGATGGATTTGCCTGAAATTCTGAAGAAGAAAGAAGAAATTGCAGAGACAAGAAATGCTCTTTTTCAGGAAATTAGACAAGAGAAAGTGGAATATGTAAGCTTGATCATGAAACACTTCACTCTGAACTACTTCACACAAAAGGAAGTTTCAACAGGTGGATCTATTTTGATATATATTGTGTAAAGATAAATGTTGTATTCAACTGTAGACGAAACTCTGTGAGCTGGTGAAGGGATGTTTTCCCGAGCTGGTGCAGCTTTATCCAGAGGTGGAAATAAACAGTTACATGGTAAGGACTGTGTTATTTATCCCCCCCCCCCCCCCTTTTTTTTTTTTTTTTTTTTTTTTTTTTTTTTTTTTGTTTGCCATCAAATGAAAACATATTTTTGAAGTTTAGGTCACATTATATCTGAGAATATCTTGTTTTTGTGCATATTTGTTTATGTATTGCACATCAAAATTAGAGAATACATTGCATTTTCCTCAGTTTCAGCTTACCCCAATTTAAAGTTTTCCTAACATGAGCAAAAGGGAGGTAGGTGAATCTTTACATCACTTAAAATATATATCACAACATAAAAATTAATGCAAAATTTGAAAAACCTGTGATCACAGTTAGAAATCAGTAATCACTGAAGTAAGCAAGTAGTTTACTACAGAATATATTAACCATTTCAGCCTTGAAAAAAATAGTATAAGTGTAGGAAGTGTAAAATAAGTAAGTAGGAAGTGCAAAGGCCCTTGCTTTTAATGACTTCAGCACATTTACACCCACAGGAAGTCACAGATTTGTCATAATGCTCTGGTTTGATGTTGTTCCTGACTAATTCTAGTCTCATTTATAGTTCTGTGTATTTAGTGGGTTTTGTAGTCATAAATTTGTTGCCAGTGGTTTTTCAGAGGTCAGGTTTAGATGTCAGAAGTCTCATTCAGCACAACAGAAATTAGATATTTTCAGTGTTTGCCTCTAAAGGTTGTGCAGCAAAAGATCAGGGTTAAATGTCCCATTATTTTGGCCATGCCGTTTTCATTTGTTTTATTATTTAAAATATTCTGTTAAGTCAAAGCAGACATCATGACTTTTTCTCTGTCAAATTAATTGACTTTTTATTCACACTTTGGGTTCCGTCTTTCCCCACTTTGACACAAAACCAAATGTTTCTCTTCTCACCTGCCTGAATTAAACTGTATGCTGAGACAGACCCATGTCTTGTTCAGTGCTGAATTGGTGAGCAATTCCAGCTGCAGAATTGAAAGGATTCCCTATTGAGAATATGTCTCTTGCACATTTGTGTCATGTGGATGGCCAGCATTATTGGGAATTTGAATGAATGACAAGCCATAAAGCATTTTAAATAAAGAAATACAATTCACCTGCATCCCTCCTTTTCAAATTAGGATAACTTTAAATTGGGATTTCTGCTGTTAAACCTGCCTTTACTAGAAACATTGCTGTAAGCATGGTCCCCGGATGTCAAAGTAATTTATTAAATTGAGGAACTAATTAATTAAACTAGCGAACATTGCTGCTAATCTGAGAGAATGATTTGGTGTATTTAGGGAACCAATTGTTAAATTAAAAGAATGTTTTATTTATTCAGGGGATTTTTGTATAATCATAATTGTGCATGTGTATTGACAGAGCTCGGAGGGACTACTCATGAATAGCTTGGAGAGAGACATATTTGACGCTGAGCCAATGAGGGAGCTGAGTGGGAGGAGGCCTTTGGTTTGTACTGATTTCCAGAGCCAAAAGGTGGTGCTTAAGGTAATAGATTAGCGCTGAACAGAATTCAAATGGAGAATTCAAATTAGACACTAGTTACCGTGATCTGATTTTTAATCCTCTAACGTATGCCTAACGTGAGTGCCCTTAAGATATGTGGAAAGGGGCCAAATATTAAAATTGCATTGTTGTGCTGGTGTGACCATCCTTGTTAATTCTGAAATCAGGGTGGTCGCGTAGGTTTTCATGGGAGATTTTCCAGCCATAACACATCTTTATGTAATTACATCACATATGTTGAATTCTCTTACAGAGGCTACATGTTTTGCTGTTAACTAAGTAAACATGGCATTATTAATGATGATGAATACGAAAGCTATTATAAACATGGAGACAATAGAATGACAATCTCAGTGTTCATCTGCTCATTCACCTGCTGTTAAACCAAATAAATGCAGAATTATGAAACTTTCCTACTGCATGCTGAGCGGGCTGAGTAGGGACTTAACGTGATGTGTGAATCTTGCAAAGCGCTGATTAGCCAAAAAGACTTGCCTACACAACGAAATGCAGACAAGCACAAACAAGCAGTTGGTAAAATAGCCAAGCGACTGTAGTAATTGCATTTGTTTTTATCCAGCTCACAATGGCAGCTTGTAAAATTACGTCATGGTTTTTTGAAGAGGTTTAAGCACTTCTGGGAGTGGTGGCCAGTGAAAGAATACAGCAAGAGCAGGAGCAACACGAAATAAAAAATAATCTTTACTGATCCGTCTGGACTGGGGCATGGAGCTGTGTTCAGTCCCAAACAAAAACAACAAAACGTGAAAACGTGAATGAAGAAATAATGTAAAAATGTTGCCTCTGAAAGGCAACTACAGCACAACTTGTGATTCAAAAGTAGTGTTCTACAGGCTTGGTACACTTTCCCTTAAAAGCAACTTTTTTTTTTTTTTTTTTTTTACATTCAGGAGCTCATTTAATGTCTTTTAAGGTGGAACAGTATGTTTGAGGGGGAAACATTACTGTTATTTGTATGTTGCTGAGGTTTAACTTGTATGTAAACTCATTCCTTACGCAAGTTGTTTAGTTTTGTAAATAGACTTTTTCTATTTACTTTAATGTAGTTAAAGTCAGTTCTATATACATGCAAAAATAAATAAATTATTGCCCTGCTATGGATCGCAAATCATTTTTGTCAATTTTTGGAGGACTCTTCATTGTCTAACAACTGTTATTCTTTGCTATGAGCATAGAGAGAAAGCCTGGTATATTGGACCGAGACGCTTTGTTTTTATATACATTTACACTTTAGACTGGTATTGAATATGCAAAAGAGAGCGAGCAAAAGGTGAGATGGTGGAATGGTGATCAAGCATCCTCAGAATTTAAATAAATGAAAGTGTTTTTGAATAAAATCCTAAATGTCCTGATTAATACTTGCTACTGACTATATGAAGTTATTATTATTTATCATAATCATCTGTTTTGCTGGTACTTACACTTGTTTTAACTGTTTTTGCTCAGTTGTCTAGTCACTTAAATCTTAACTTAAATAGTTTCCCCGTCAAAGAAAAGTTATTAAAACCTGTCTCCTTTAAGGATTTTTGGCAGTTTTAATCATTTTTCTTGTCATAGGGCTACTCTGTGGATGAAGAGTCTGAAGTGAGAATGCTTGAGCAAGCAGTTCAGTATCACAGAGCTCAGCGTCAGAAGCCTTCCTCAGCTGTGCCTCTTCTGGGCATCTTCTTTGGCAAGGTTTTCTTTTTATCATTTTTTTTATTTTAAATTTTTTTACTTTTACATTTAAATGCCCTCTTCTAACTGCTACTGGGAAATAGGGGTACTACATACATTAGTAGTTTAGAATTTGCCTTAAACTAAGATATCACAAATATATTTTCACAAAAATATTATTTTATACTTTGTGTGATTTTCTTTTTTTTTTTTTTTAATTTATTATTGTTTTTTTTTTTTTATATGCATAGGAAAACAGATAACATTGACTTCCAACAGGATACACACCGTTCTGCCATAATAATAACACAGACCCCTTGTGGACACTGTTAAAAGTTCCATCTGTGTCTGATCAACACACATTAACACACCACCACTTCAGTGTCATTGCAGCACTGAGAACTATCCACCACCCAAATCATACCTGGTGGTCATGTGGGGTCATGAGTATTAAAGAACAGTGTGGAGGTGGGAAAACAAAACATGAAGAGCAGCAGATGGTCTCCAGTCTGTAATTGTATAAAGTGTTGTGATTGTGCAATGAGCCTTGTTGATTAGACAGTGTCAGGCGTAAGTGTGGTCAGCAGAGCCTTTAGTTTGTCTCTGAGGAATGCTTGAGTACACCCTTATACAGTCACAACAAAATTTTATCTCCTTAGTAGCAAAAATTGCTTAGAAAATTTAGAGTTTTTGTGGTTTTTTTCTTGTTGGGGTTGGTTAGAAACATAGTGTGTACAGTCCTTATGCCATAACTGTAACTAATCATACCAAATGTGTTTCAGTCTGATCCTCTGGCATACATCATGGTGCCGTACTTCTCTACTGGTAGCCTCAGGATTGTGCAGAAAATTGACCCATTGATACCCTCTGTAAGTGTTGTTAGTAGTGATTGTAGGGATAAGAAAATAGAGCTTGTCAAAGATAACACTTTGGAGTTATATATATATATATATATATAAAAGCAGTCAAAGAGATTGTTCTACTGTGCTCAGCGGGCTTCACTCTTGCCTCTGGTTAAGCTTAAAGTTATCTTAATTCCACAGTGTTATGTTTTATCTTATTTCTATTCTTTATGTTTAATATATTGCACTTTTTCAAATGTTAACAATAGAAAAAGAATTGAAGTAAAGAATTTAACATCCTGTAGTGCTGTTTTAAATAAATGAACGCTAAGTATAATAAAGATATGTGGTTGGTTGAACATTTATGTGTTAAGGAAAATGATAATTTGTTGCTTAAAGCTAATCTTCCTAATATCTGTGTAGGAGATTGGGAAGGTGATGAGGGGAGTACTTGAGGGCCTGCAGAGTCTGCATGAAGCTGACATCACTCATGCCTCTCTGAACCCTAACAATGTGTTTGTTCTCAGCCGAGAGCATGGCATTGTAGGAGATTATGATTTTACAAAGACACCTGTGAGTAATGTGTGACTGTCTTTCTATCTGAACTGAAAACACTTTTGGGGGTAAAAGTAATATTAGGCAAATGATATCAATTATCTGATAATAAGGTCTGATAATCAGTTGGAAACTAATTAATTTTGCTAATGCATTCCCATGAGTGGAAGTGGGTATCCGGCAGAACACTAATGTATCTATTTCTACTTTTCTAGAAACACTGCTAGATATACCACTACCATCTTGTGTAATCCTGTGTATGTGTTTGTTTGGTGTCTGTTTTTCAGGCACATAGGGCAGTGGACAGTGGCATGGTTGCTGGCTCAGTCTGTCTGATGGCTCCAGAGTTGAAGCGGGGTCAGCTGCCCTCCCCTGCCAGTGACATGTATGCATTTGGAGGCCTCATGCTCTGGGTAGGGTGGTAAAAAGCAATTATAAAATTATACAAATTTGCATCATTATCTTCTACTTCCATTTTATCTATTCATTCGCTTAAATGAATAAATTGTGTTTTATTTTTGCAGCTTTATGCTCCAGACTTTAGTGGACCTGTGGTGAATGAGCAACAAGCCCCAGAATTAACTCCATTACAACTGGTAGATGAATATATTCTCAAAAAATATTTTCATTAAATTTTTCTCCTTAGAGTGCTTTCATGTGCTCATAAAGGTTTCATGAAATTTGCCTCTGATAGGAAGACAAACTCCAAAGCCTCCTCTCAAAGCTGATGGTATGTTCTGGAAGATTATCTTCTCTTGAAGCCCTTGATGATGACTACTTTCAAACACTTCAAAACTAAAATATACTTGGAAAGGTTTCTTTTTTTGGTGCATCATTATGTTGCACTTTTAATGGTTTATGCTGGTGTTTAAAAAAATTATAGTTTTTGACATGGAAAAGGAAAATGCTATACTTTGGAGTTTTATTTCCTTTTTTATGGGTTTTTTTTTTTTTTCTTCATTATTATTATTTTTGGTCTGGCCCAATCACTGCAGGTAGTCATTTTCACTTTGAAATTTTGCCATTTAGAAAATTGTCATCATTATATTTGATTGTTTCACTTTAAGTCCCTTGTTTATATACAATGAAAAGGTGACAATTATATTTTATTTTTTTATTCACTATATTATTGAATTGTGTTAAAGTAAAACTTCTACTAGTGAATAAAGGTTGATATCCATTTATATTGTAAACACTATAAATGTTCACAGTGACTACATAACGTTAAGCATAAATCAGTCACTATATAACCTGTATATCTGAACCTTGGGTTTGTATTATTTCTGAAACATGGAAGATCAGTGATTTACATGCACTTAGTGCTTTTTTTCTGTGATTCTCTTTAAACGAAAAGCAGTAAACAAAGACAGACAATGGTAGGATGATTAAACAGGCTGTAAACATGGGCCTTGAGAGTCTTCATGGGGTCTTGAATCATTCGTTATGTGCTGGGAAGTACTGGCTCTGTCGCAGTTTACTCTGTTTTTGTTTTTTGTTTTTTTTTCACAAGCTTGCTTGCTTTTTTTTGGCACTGATATTTTTTTGGTCCCGTTTTTCACATCAAGACACCAACAGCAGCCTCAGAGAGCAAAAGAAAAACCTACAATTAACACCAGCTGCCTTGAGACTGCGAATGAATATAGCAGAACAGACTAGCCTAATAAACTGCAGAGCAGTCAGTTCCTCAAGTGATTTGTGGTATTTTGAATGTGCCTCTTTTCTAAGCAGTTCACTTCATACAGATGAGCATATTTTCAGATGAAAGCTGACATCCTGCGCTTTATTTCAGACGAAGAAGCCAGTAAGTGGCAATATACAAATACGTTTGGAGCTCACTAGTGTTGCTTTTAAGCCCTGGATTGAGCGAGTGACATGTAGGAAAGGCTGAAAGAGAGAGAGTACTTGTCTGGTTTTCATGAAAAGCAGGGAAAGGATGCTTCATATCTGTTAATGCAGTGTGGCATTACAGAATGAGCACAGCTAGATGTGCCATTCCATTAAAGTTTTACTAAATCTTAGTCCTACAAAGAAACATTTCCTAGATCTTTGTAGTTGTATTGAAAATTCACAGCATAAAAAAGACAACCCTTGTTTTGTGGAATTGTTGTTGCTTTGAGTCTGAATGTGCTTGGGTGCCTACATTTACTTTCATAAAAGTGTACAATAGTTTGTTCTTTGAAAGTGTGTTCTCAATGTACCTGTTTAAAATTCAGCTCTACTGAGTGTCCAAATCAGTTTTGTTGGTGAACAAATCAGTAAATACATATTTTCCAGATGCAGAGCAGGTATTGATCCATTTTTCTGACCTGATACTTCACCAGACACTTTGTTTGCTTAAACAAGTTTGAAGATGTTGTTCAGAAGACGTTCTGCTCACCAGCCGTTCTGCCTAACCCCACACTCCTTGTCCAAGTCCTCGTCTGAATCTGTTAAACATCCTCGCTTGGTGCGCTTGTTCTGTTTTTGAATATTTGCATTGTTATGAGGAAATAGTGGAACTATTTTGATAAGAATAACATTTCACATTGATTTGTTTAAGAAATGGAAATGGCAACTGTCAGATGCGTCGACAAGAAATGTTTGAAGAGAATAAAAATTATAGGATCTCTGTGTGCTTTTCATTTTCCTTTGATACAAAGATCAGTATCTAATCCCTCATTAAAATGACAAAACATGACAAATGGTTTTGCCTCTTTCACAAGAAACATTTGATACAATTGTGATGGAAAGTCTGACTTTGCACAGAGAAAGGGAACTATCTGGTTTTGGATTATAATACATGAAAATCTACGACAATTTTCCACTGATTGGCTATATACCCTTAATGTCCAAATATTCAGCCAGCATTTTTTCAGATCTATAGAGAGATAATATGAATTATCCTGCTTGCTTGAAATTGGTAATTGTATGGAAGGGCTGTGCACAGACAACATCCATATTTAAGTACATCATGGATGGATAAGTCGGCTCCTAAACTCATTCTCAAAAGAAAAAATGGAGAAAAAAAGGGTGATTGACGTGGCCCCTGTAATGGTGTGTTAGTGCTCTTGAGTGTGCGGTATAAAAACACTCGGCTTGAGCTTCATATGCCAGAACCACCGAGGCTGCGCTGTCAAACTGCATCAATTTCTGAAAGATGTGAGTACATTTACTAACTAACTACTACTTTTTACATGTTCGTCCACTTATAACTTTAATTGAGGATACACTTTAATGTAACAATTCTTACTGTTATTACTGCCTTTTTAACTACATCTTAAATTTAAAAAAAGTTTAAAATATCTAATATATACGGTCAGATATCTAGTTTATCAAATGACCTGATTAGATGTACTAACTAAACTGTTTTGTCTGAGCCCTGATAGTGTCTGGCTGTGTAACTCCAGATGCAGACTCATGTGATGATGTCTCTCGGAATTGCACTGCTAATGTTAACTGCAGGCAATACTTACCCAATGAAGCCAGTTAATCCTGGTGAGAATGTGCCTGCTGAAGAGCTGGCTAAATATTATACTGCTCTACGTCATTATATAAACCTCATCACACGACAAAGGTATTTTAATTGATTATCATTACAACTTTACACTAATTACTTTTGTACTTTTTCTTGGGAAAACTTGTGTAGAATTAATATATCGTACAGGAAATATTTTAACCATACGATAAAGCAGCTACAAAAAAATCACAATGACTTTTTTTCTTATATTTGTCATTAAAAATAGTAATTGAATCCTCTCTTTTTTTATTATTATTATTTCTCATTTTATTACCAGTCAGTCATTTTGATACGTTGTACGGTGTATTACTGTACATACATTTTTATATTATTAATAGTGTGGGACCATTAAAAAAAGATGAGCGCAAATACAGAAAAGTATAATTTGTTAACTGAACTTCATCTTGGCTTTCTGTAACTATTTAATGTTAAACCAATATTTTAGCACATGCTTTAGGATACTGGATATTTGTTTCTCCATCACTTGAGGTTGTTCACCAGAATCTCTGACTGATCAAACCCCTCAGGTATGGAAAAAGATCTGTCCCACATGCTGTATCTGACATTGTACTAACTGACAGCAGCGAGAATATCCCACAACTATGGTATGGAGAACCTACTGATGAAAGCAGAATCAGGTTTGGAGGTTACCGCATGTCCTTTTCTTACCTACTCAAATGTGTATGCATATTAACTTTATTGCTACACAATCTACTCTCTATTTATTGTATTATTTATTTATATATTTCTTTGTATGTTTCTCTAGACATGATGATCTAAAGATGTGGTGATCTAAGATGTTTTGTCCATCATTCAACCACCACAAAGATGGAAAAACCCACAAGATGGCAGCATGAAACAGCTTTGTGTTCTTGGCTCCAGCCAAGCTTACTTTACTTTCAGAGTTAATCAGAATTAATTTTACACATTAGTCAATGTTATAGATGATAAATAGTTGTATAGAAAGTTATTTTAACAATGAATTATATTTTTGTCAAACATTTCAGTTCTATTAGAAATCAACCATTTGCTGGATGGACAGTCATGATCATCCCTAAACCCTCCTTTGTCAGGCAAAGTAAGCGCTCCTTAAAACAGCACAGTAGTAAGCTGGCAGTAAATTAGTAAGAAATATTAGATTAGGTTACGGTGGAAAGGTGCTATAAAGTAAGATTTAATGCCAGCCATACAGTGTCTAGTTCATCTGGTGGACCATGTTTTTAATTCACTTCTGAACCTGAAAATATTTAGGGCTGAGGACCACATAACTGACAATATTAGTTACAGTCAGATTTAAGGTAAGAAAATCATTATCTGGGTTACGGTATTTCTAAATGTGGTGTTTAATATTGTTAAGATCAGCTAACTAGCCAGCTTTAGCTTTTCTTAGTTGTTAAAACTTAACTGGAGTAAATCAGAATATAGTTATTACTTTTGAGATTAAAATGTGTGTAAAGATAAATATTAATGCACTTGCAAACAAGTCCTCCTCAGCATCTAATATTGCTTTGTCTCTAGTGTTACCTTTTAAAATAGCTTATTAAGCTTGAACGAAGACATAAAACATGCTGGTTTTAATATCAAGTTACTACACTGAACAATTTCCAAAATCCCTTTTTTGTTTGTTTGCTATAAAAAGGACTACAAGCATATATTGTTGGATCTGAAACCTGTGTCTGCACGGAACATCTTGTAAAAGCCTACATTTATTTTTGAATGAAAATGTCTCAAATGTACTTGTGTGCTTCTGATTTATTTATGTTTTCTTTAAAACACAACTTTTTAGTGTATTAATGCGGGTCTTAGATGCTATCAGGTTTTCTATAAAGAAAAAATTCAAGACAGCAACAGCAACTCAAAAAACAAGTGTTAGTTAAGTGATCTTATGTAGAAATGATAATTATTGATCTGGATTAGTTATTTAAACTCCCTTGTGGTCTAGTGGTGTTTAGTCAACAGCAAAATAATTGATTATTCATTATTCATATCCAGAGAGAAATAGTCAACTCTTGAGAGTCAAAGTATATTTATAGGTACATTATAATATGATGCAGAAATACATTTTATTTCCCTGGTCCTGTAGTGTTTAATATTAAAACTGTTTGAAGAGTTGACGCAATTGATTCCAGCAGCAGAGACTCCTATTAACAGTTGTGAATATCTAACTTGGCCTTGGTAGGATTAAGTCAGGAAACAACTGTCTGAGGTTAGCTGTGGGCTGATATTTAGACAAAAACAGAAAAAAATGTTACTTGTTCAATCTGTTCTTTTGACTTTAATAATCCCTGAAGTGCCCTTGAACAAGGCACCTAACCTCTAGCTTAGAAGTTATCCACTGAGTTGTTTGCCCAGTGCCTTTAGTCACTTGTGTGTAGGCCTTTAACCATATTTTTTTCATGGTCTATATATTGTCCCAGAAATGATTGTGATAAATGATATAATTGTCTGATATAAATTATATAATATATGTCTGATATAAATGTTAAGACCAATTTATGCCACTGGAATAATGAAAAAATAATACTAACACAGTTACACCACTTTAAAGAGCAATACATTTTTAGCAAAAACAAAGTTAAAAGTGGAATATAGCAAATATTTAAATATTCTAAGTAAATAGGTCATAAATAAAATAAAACCAATGTTTTTAAACAAATTGACACAATGGCCCCAGAATAGAGACCAGATGAAACCAGAGAACAGAACAAAGCACGTGGACAAAATATTGGGGTCGTCCATTCTTATGTAAACAAATATGTAAGTAAACACAGTGGGTGATATCTGAGGGGAAAAAAACCCAAACACTGAGGAAATGCCCATGTCCAAATGTTCAATAAATTGATAATGTTATTATGGAGAGAGGCCTATTTGTATGCATGTTTTCGCTAGCATGGATGTGTTAAATGTTTGAATTTGTGGTATGTAGTTACAATATATTTACTTATAAAAAAACATTGGTAGAGCAGGTAATTGGAAACGTTTGGACAAGGTTGGTTTTTGGACTGGAACTAATTCTAATTCTAGAATCCATTTTCATTTCACTCATGCCATGTGGCTCAAGACCAGATTCAGTTCTTCTCCAGGAAATCCGCTTGTATATCCTTCCAATAAGCCATTTCAGTAAGCCTATATTTTGATGCATTATGTATTTTATTTATATTTTATGGACAAATAAAAGCAAATTTATGACTTTTTGCCCATGGTCTTCAGTAAGAGAAGGTCTGCATTGGCCTCTTTTGGCCATAAGCCAGAAAATTACGAACCACAAAAAGTCATTTTTCCAACATCCTTAGAAACCTTACAAAACAAGTTATTGGATTGCATTACAGCAAACATGAAAGAAGATTAGGATGTAGGTTAATCCTATTATCTGATATGGGTACATGAAACATTGTCACATGGTATGTTTAATGACTGTGCCTATACCATTTTATGAATAATAATAATTAACCAATTATTTAATACAGGATATAATTTGATTTAGACTATAATTTACATGTCATCGACCCCTTAGGCACAGAGAGACTGAGAAACACAGCTATTGTCTTGTTTTATAAGAGTCACACTCTTTTCGAGAAAATAAAAGCCCAAGGTTTTTTTCTCTCTCCTTTTTACTTCTTTGTTCCTGAGAGCCGTCAGTAAGTGATTGTATTAAATCAGTATTTTGGCACATTGCTGAAAGAAAAAAAAAATGGGAAAAGAACAATTATTTAAAAAATAAATAAATAAACACAGGTGATGATTTTCTCTTACTGTTGGTGATGGTGAAATAGATGGTGTTGAAGGCAGTGCCTGGTGTTAAATGTAGTGTCCCTGCCACACAACTCCAGTGAGGTTGTTGAATTTGTGAAAGCTTTAACCTATTTTGTGTATGGAACAAAGGGTGCGTAATGCCATGTATTTGACTAGGCACCCTGTCCTGTGTGTGCTCTTGCCTCCGTTCAGTGTAGGCTCTGGGCTCACCACAACCCTGATTTTTATGACAAGTTTACAGAAAATGAATAAATTAGTAAATGAATGTAGTACAGTCAATGTATACTATACCAATTCTGCTGTCACGCTAGCCCAAAATGGTGGGAATGCTATGTATCTGGCAACCAGGCTCTTCTAGCGCTTAAAGGGGCGTGTCTTGGCGCGGTCGTGAGCTGAATCGTCATTGATTGGGGCGGGGCGCTGGCTTTGAGTGACAGGAGAGGATGAGCGGTTCCTCGAGCCGCGAGAGCTGAGGGGCAGGGGTGGGGGGCTTGAAGTCTATTTCACCCGGACAGGACCACAGTGGGGCACGGGGTAAGAGGCATTGTCGTCTTTTTCTTTGTGTGCAAGCCAGTGTTTTGCTTATGTTTTAAACTCAGGTCTGAAAGTGTGACCCTCCGCTGTGGCCTACACGTGGCTCGCTCGGTGCGTTTTCACGGCAGGCGTGTGATTACCAGCTGAATCCAGTTAGGCTAGCAGGCTGGCTAATAATAACCAGCAGGTACTGGCTGGCTAAATTGGCTTGTTTGCTGGCTAAACAGCCATTTTAATCAGTGACAAGTTACAAGGGCAGCGACGGCGGCGCGAATAAGTCAGAGATTCAAGTAGTTTCAGCTGAACGTAGCCACAAGTTGAATGGGAAGCGAAACGTGGCGCACATGTGCAGCGGCTCGTGTTTTAGGTTTGGGTCAGGCTTTAGTTTGTTTCTGCTTCTGGAAATGACGGTGTATATCTCCGATTCGAAAGGACAGGGACTCCACATGGCGTGAAGTAACTTAACGTCAAACTGGTTGTCCCAGTGAATAAATCTCTGAGAGATTAACAGGTTCTGACTCGCTGCCTGAACTAAACTTAATTATGTAACGTTAACATACCGCACGCCTGCTTTTCAGGACCGAATGAAGCCGAAGTTCTCTTCTTACTCGAACTCGCCGGTCCACCTTAAACGGGGTATTAGTTCCATTCAGACGCCTTCGACGTTTAAGGTGGCGCGGATAGTTTAAATAACAAGCAATGGGAGTCTCGCCCGGATAAAAATGCCAGTGTCAAGAAACCTCCAAACAAATGAACTCAAAATCCAGAGTTACGCAAACACGTTATTCGCCGTGGGTCAGTGCTGTTCAACAGCTGCTGTCTCAGCGTGTCTTCACTTGTAAGTTACACCGCGCTCCTGCAGGAGAGGGCTTTACCCACCTTCTGCGAGTTTCTGATGGTGTTTTACAACGTTCATCTTTAAATACAGGGTGTATCAGTAGACAGTTGAAAGTAAAGGGAATCGCTTATCAAAGCTTGACTGAAACAGCTGAGTCCGCCATGTGTCCTCTCTCTCCCTGGA
Source organism: Hoplias malabaricus (assembly GCF_029633855.1). NCBI lineage: Eukaryota > Metazoa > Chordata > Actinopteri > Characiformes > Erythrinidae > Hoplias > Hoplias malabaricus. The sequence goes on from NC_089809.1 coordinate 20,751,722, forward strand.
GACGAGTGATAAAGCCTCAGATGATACCGCGCTCTTTCCAGTCAGATGCGGGTTTGACGCTTAGGCTCGTTTTAGATGGATTTGTACTTACCCCTGTGAAAGTGTGTTTACGCATAGAGGTCTTTTACTCAGTTCCACTATTGAAAACAATTAACTAGTTCCTTCTTCGTAGTTAAATTCCCACGTGTTGCTAGCAACTTTCCCCATATTTACCGTTATTTTACGTCACCCGACTGTCTGTCTTAAAAACATTGTTTGGAGGATCACTGGTGACTTTGTTTCGGGGGAAAAATATTTACATTTTAACATTCTCTTAAATTCAGCGGTAAGATTGAGTGGGTAATGAGAGAAATCGACTGGTTAGATCATTTCGTCAATTTAGTGAAGTGTATTTAAAGTACTATTTCAGGATTGAAAAGAATCCTTAAACTAATCTCTATTCATCACAAATAACAGGTTATTTCTTAGAGGGGGAGGGGGGCGTAACGTTTTAATAGTGGTTTAAATATAACTCTACACCTGGGTAAAGGTACATTTGAGTACACTTGGTTCAGAGAATATGTAATTAGTCTTCACCTCACTGGAAACTCAAAAGCCCCACTCTGCTGATGGACAGGACTGGTTCTTTAAATGTATGATTTAATTGTGTTTTTTTTTTCCCAGTCCCTGCTCGCACTTGGTTCCAACCTTGCAGAGTAGGCCCTAAATTGTGACGTGTAGACACTGCAGTGCGCTGATTGGCCAGAGATGTTAATCACCATGAAATCCAGAGCTGCTAAATGTAATCTCTTAATTTACAGCAGCTTTCACATTTATTTTTATTGGACTTAAAACAGCAGCTTGTAATATTACCTTGAGGTGTTTTGAAGGGGTTTAAATGCTCCTTAGGCCGATGCCCAACAAAGTTTTCCAGCAAAAGCTGACCTTGCAACAAGGAAAACTGATCTGTGAGAACTGGGATGCAGAGCCGTGTTCAGTCGAAAAAAAAAACAATACGCGAATACATAATAAGCAGACAGCGTCTAAATTAACCGCCATCGGCGTTCCTGTTAGAGACATGGTTTTGCAACATTGTCACCTCCAATTCACAGAGGAGCTGTACTAGTGGAAAAGCAACAAGCGTTAAGCCGAGCACTATTTAATAGCGTAGAGCCAGACTCTTATGGTGGAAAAATATGGAGAGAAATTAGTCTCAAAATACTTTACAAATGCGTAAATGTTAATCCACAAATTAAACACAAGTCACAAATGTTTCACTGTTCACAGATGAATACGTCCCAATCTGTCTCACGGTCTGCAGTTTGTACAAATACAGTTACATTTATAAATGCATGTTTATTTTTCATAGATATATCATACTTTTATGTGAAAATAAATGCATTTGTTTAAATTTACATTGCAAATATTTGTAAATTCAAAGTCTTGAATTTAAAATATATTTGTAAATTGTAGAATATGTGTTTGTGGATCGAGTCATTCACGAGTTTTCCGTGACGTGCGTTTGTTCATTTCCTCTCACGGGTTTTTGGATTTTGAGACTTTCCTTTCGCATTTCACCCGATCCAAACACAAATGCAGCCTGATCTACAAATGTGGCCAGCAGGCGAACAAGCCACTGTTGTTTTAGGACGTGAGGGGACAACTTAAATGGAGATGCATTTACGCAATATTTAATGTGGAAGTTCGAACAAAATGCCGTCCAAGCCACTGAATTCAGCTTCATATCACAGACAGCTAGGAGCGGGGGATCACTGGGGGACACTTGAAGGTGCCCTAAATTTAACGTCGATAAAGTCCAGTGGAACTTCCCTAATTTCGCTGCAGAGTAGGGTTGTCAAAAAATACTTTAAAATCATTCTGTATTTGGACACTAAAAGCGGTGTTGCATATTGGACTAATACGGGATGCGATGTGTTTCGTATTTTTACGATTGGACTGTTAAAACAGGTGATTTGTTTCAGACAGATGCTCTCCCTCCCTGGGGCAGGCACCCCACTGCTCTTAAAAAGAATGAGGTTCTCATCTAATTTTTTTTTTTTTTTTTTTGCCAATCAGCAGTCAGTTATCTGTCTGTCATTTACTGCGGCAGCCAATGGAGTCATAGTCCCGCCTACAAGGGGTTGTGGCCCTGAGAGCAACAGGTCAGTCCTGAGACACTGAGGGGTATACAACAGTGTCACCTAGCGGTAGCTTGTTCGCCTACTGGATACATTTGTGGATCAGGCTGCATTTGTGTTTGGATCGGGTGAAATGCGAAAGGAAAGTCACGATCCAAAAACCCGTGAGAGGAAATGAACAAATACACGTCACGGAAAACTCCTGAGTGACTCGATTCACAAACGCAGATTCAACAATTTACAAATATATTTTAAATTAGAGACTTTCATTTTACAATTATTTGCAATGTAAATTTAAAATGTATTTATTTGTGCGTATGATAGGTACGTTAAGTATGATATATCTATGAAAACCAAAAACATGTATTTATGAATGTAACTGTATTTGTACAAATTGCAGACTGTGAGACACAGATTGGGATGTGTTCCTTTTTGAACAGTGAAACATGTATGTGACATGAGTTTAATTTGTGGATTAACATTTACGCATTTGTAAAGTATTTTGAGACTAATCTCTCTCCATAGAAAAACACTAAGTATCCTTTTTTTTTTTTTGGAACGCAACTGTTGGAGGCTTTGCATGTAGGTTAACTCTCTATGTAATATATCTTGGTGGAATTATTAATGGATTTCCCTTCCAGTCCTGGTGGTCCCGGTGACCATGCACAGCTGCACATATGATTCATTCATTCATTGTCTGTGCTTATCCAGTTCAGGTTCGAGGTTAGTGTAGAGCCCACCTCTAGAATCACTGGGCACAAGGCAGGAACACGCCATGGGTGGGGTGCCAGTCCATCACTGTTTGATTCATTCAGCCTAATGAAGAAGCTCCTCATAGTTTGGTCAGATCTGTAGCATTAAGATAGAAGAATGTAATGGGCCAGTGCCTGCCAGAAATGTGATTGGAAACCATTAAATAAAGGCTGTTACACCCAGGGCATCAAGCGTTTTGAATCTGGCTGGTATTCTGTTTATACTTGTCATTAAAATGCGTCCCCAGCTTGACCAGATTAGCTCTGATTATTACTTTCCCAGGTTTAAAAAAATGTACACCAATGTATACACCATTACTTTTTACTTATTCACACAGATTGTAAATATGTCTCACATGCTGCTACCAGTGTATTATATGCTCTCAAACATCAGGGTTGACTGTCTAAAACAGGCAGTTAATAATCTGCAGTGGCAGAAAAAAATGAGTGTTTATTTATGAGTTATAACATCTTATTTACGTTAAGATCTGTAAAGTCTCATGTAAACTTATCTAATATCCAAGCTCATTAATCATAAACGCAGAACTCAAACAAAACCGGAAAAATACATTGCTTTGTTTCCTTTTAACGATATTTTTAAGATCTGTGTTGTGCACAACATGGGGTGAAGGGAGACCCTGAGATGCAGCCTGTTTTGAAGCTCAATATCCACAAAAGGAGAAATAATTTGTTAAACTTAAAGTCAATACAGGGGACAAATTTATTTAAAGATAAAACATATCCTGATGCCATTATGCAATTTTTGTGGAATTAGTGTCATTCCTTCACGTAGGATGCCAAATTTTCAAGTTAATCATTGAAAAGTCCAACCACTGTTCTCAAGGAAAAACAGCACGTCTGTATTGTCTATTTTCTCTACCAATGGATTACTCTTTTGTTAAATGTGAATGGGATCCATCTCTGACCACCTTCAAATGAGTTTTGAGTGATCCAGTCATAATCTATTCACAGTGCATCTTGGGGGGGTGTTTACACCTAGCTTTCCAAGTGGACAAGTGTAGTTTGAACGTGATCCGATCCTCAAAAACGCATGTTAAGGCCAGGGGTAAAAAGGCCCCTGGAGACTGAAGTTTGTCATCACATGCCCTTTTGACCATGTAATGACCTGTAATAGGATTAAGCTTTTTTCGTAACACCAGTTTGTTTTATTCACCCGCTCGTCCAGATCAGGCTGCACATCTGACATCTTTAAGCCCTTCACTGCAGAAGACAGTTATGGAGAGTAGAGCGACAGCAAATTAAACAGATTCACAAAACATTGTTCTGGAAGGTCTCTACATGCTGTTCTTTTAAAACATTACAGATTACATCTACATAAATTAAGTAAATGTGCTCCCAGTATTTTATGTGAAACATAGTTCCTTTTATCTGTCTCACTCACAGCTCCAAATATAAATTGTCTTCTGATATGTAGTGCATTTTAAATTAAGGTGCAGATGCATTCATTTATTTATCTGTTACTGGTTCGTCCTGTTCAGGGTTGTGGTGGCTCGAACCTATCTGGAATCACTTGCTGCACATCAGGAACACACCTTAGAGAGGGTGCCACACACTTTCACTGTCAGTTTCAAACTCACACCTGTGTGTAAATTTACACAACCATTCGACATACCCACATTTCTCTTTTGGACTTTGGGATGAAACCCACACAGACATGGGACAGCACAAAAAAAATAATCTCACAAACAGTCTCCCAAGAGCGGGTTATTTTAACCCACAACCCAAGAGCCCTAGAGATTTTTAGCAACAGCGCTACACTTTGCCTCTGTGACGCACAAGATACCTTTTTTTATAAATCATGTTTCAGATACATCACTCACTGAAGCTAATTTACTACTAGTACAAGAACGGTTTACTGTAGTTGCGTAACCTTGATATATAAAAGATGTTGTGACCTTAAGTTAAATATCATATTTGCAGGGTTGTCGGTTTATCTTGTTCATGTTTTTGCTCTTCATTGTGATTTTTGTCAGAAAAGCCATAATTATTGAGTTGTGGTGTTTCAGCAACATTAACATAAAACTGTACTAGAAGCTTTATGAAACGAGTTTCCATTGCTGAGCACTTACACAGGAGTCTAATACCACTATGCACACTGCAAAGCATCAGCTGTAGTGAGGTAAAGAATGCTACAATCGAGTAATTGAAGAATGTTCTCTGTTCAAATAGGTCTCAACAATAATAAGCAAAAAAGAAGAGAACACATACTTCATTTTATTTTCAGTCAAATTTCATTTTCCATCATGAAGTAAGAAACATATTAAACAAAAATGGCATAAGGTATCAACAGCCATATACTGTCAAAGTTTTTAGTGTTTAGTCAACACATTGTCTTTATTACAGCTTCCACACTTCATTAGGATTGGCTTCAATTTTATTGAAGACGTTTTCAGGGTATGGTTTTGGCCACAGTGTTCTCCCCGTGTCAGCGTGGGTTTCCTCCGGGTGCTCCGGTTTCCTCCCACAGTCCAAAAACACACGTTGCAGGTGGATTGGCGACTCGAAAGTGTCCGTAGGTGTGAGTGAATGTGTGTGTCTGTGTTGCCCTGTGAAGGACTGGCGTCCCCTCCAGGGTGTATTCCCGCCTTGCGCCCAATGATACCAGGTAGGCTCTGGACCCCCCGCGACCCTAAATTGGATAAGCGGTTACAGATAATGGATGGATGGATGGATGGTTTTGGCCACAACACTTCTATGTTTAGATTTAGAAGTTTTTGCATTACCTACTTTTCAAGTAATTTCAATCATATTCAGTGACTTATTGATTGTTTTGTGCCCAGTTCTCCCACCCCCTTTTTCTTTTTTGACAAGGTATTGACATCTGTAAATCCTTAAAATATTATATAGGATAACATGCAAGTATTTAACAAAGGCTGATATGGGTGACTCTTAAGAATTCAGCTGATTTTGCCCATAGTAGTTGAATAACTGGCTATTCAGTTCCATCATCCTCTGTGTTTTAGGTTCTTCTAAAACCAAGGGCTCCAAATGAGAGAAATCTAATAGTGCAGCTATTGACTTGGGTTTGAGTTCATTTCACAGGTAAGTTAAGCAGCTTTATTTTTGTTTTAAGCCTAGGCTTGTCATGAACATGGTGTTCAAACTAAAGACAGGTAGATGCTATGTGTATGTGGCATTTTACAAAATATCTGCCTGGTGCTATAACAGTTAGTAGTTGTTTATTATTAAAAATCTGATAAAGAGCTTTGATTTACAATGCTGCACATTTCTATCACATTTATAACATTTGTATGCAAAGTTTCCTGGCTGAAATACATGACATTTAAAATTTGAAACATTGTTTTTTAAATGAGTCTTGGGTTAAGCCCCATTGCTACCAATTTCCGACCTGTTTCCTCAGAATCTGTACCGATGTTAGGACTGGTTTTAATATTGTTGTTATTTGCATGAGGTGAGGCCTTGATTTGTTTGTTGAAATGAATGCAACCTTTGGAACAATATAAGGTTTGCCGGTTAGTTCACATCTTGAGGTGTTTGATGATGAGATCTGACAGGTCTCATTTAAAAACACAACCAGTCCATTATCTTCCTTGTCCATAAACAGATTGGTCTGTGAAGCTGCAAAAAGCTCAGTTCAAGTCAGGTGTGTAAGAATACACACCTAGGGACAACTTAATAAATTTCAGATGTTGGGTTGTGGAGAGAGGAACCCACCCCCTAGTTGTTCTAATCTGTGCTTTTTTTAAACTCTGTTTAGAAGTTAACAATATCAAACGCAAAAAAAATATTGTTGTTGAAAAGTATTTTTAGCTGACGTTCCTTCTTCAAACCGTATGTTTCAGGAACACTGTTGGATTTACATTTCCCTTTACTGCATTTAGCAGATGCTGTCTAACTTTAGTGGCCCAGTGTTATCTAAACTCAAGTATAGTCTTGGTTTAATGACCCTTTTTTTCCCCAAGATGTAATGTTTGTTTACTGCATGTAATGTGTTCACCACATGCTTAATTGCAGTTTTTAAAGGCAGAAACCATGCAACATAATGTTACATCCATGGGCTAATGACCAGCTCATTGCCTGTCTTAGCATTGATGAGAGATCCATCTCTCTCTAATTAGAGCTCCACACTAACAAAGTGTTGGACTGGTTTAGAAATTTCACTCAGTTTGTTCCTAGCCAACCTACGTTCTCACCCACATTTAGCCCAAAACATCACATAGTTTTGATCAGATGCCCTCGTGTCTGGCTCTGTGAGACTAATGTAAACATAAAAAATGTGACAAATATATACACAGTTGTAGGTTGTTTTAAGGAACGTAAGGTAGACATTTTTGTCTTTAGCACTTATATTTTAGGAGCTGTAAATCTTAGTGATTTATTTGCTCATATTATTTTGATGGGAGAAATCTGAGAATCTACATGTGTAGTGACTTTTTAAGCAGTATGCCTGAAGGACTGGTCTCTAGGGGCTCTCCTGAAGGTACAAGTGAATTCTTTGCATTTTCAATTTTTTCATTTTTTTGGTTATTTTAAGTTTAGGCCTGTAGAGTAGTGCAGAGATTTCGTTGTTTGGCCAGTCTAAACGAATGGAAACATGATACAGAATGCTCCACAAGCTGTGAAACTACACTTTCTCAACTGGAGATTTTTTTCTGTCCAGTTCAGATGCATTGGTCTCATTCTGATTGAATACTTTTAAATAAAACTTCACAGGTGGACTAGGAATTATGACTTTTGCCAATGCCAAGTCTGGGACATGTAAGCAACTGACAAAGGCATATAAAGCTAGGGATATAAATATAGTTTTTAATGTATTTATGCACCAATCAGCCATAGCATTGGACCACCTCCTTCTTTCTAAATTTGCTCTCCAATTTATCAACTTCACTGACCATACAGGAACGCGTGTAGTTCTACAATTACAGACTGTAGTCCATCTGTTGCTCTGCATATTTTGTTTGCCCCCCACACCCCCTTTCACCTTATTCTTCAGTGGTCAAGAACACCAATGAGCATGTGTTATTTGGCTGGGCTTTCATTCTCAGGACTGTGTGGTTGTGTGGTAGTCTGTGTTGTGCTAATAAGAGAGAATCAGACACAGCAATTCTGCTGGAGGTTTTTACTGCTCACCCAAATCATACCCACTCTGTGGTGGCCTTGTGGGTGGCCTGACCTTTGAAGACCAGAGGGGAAGTGGGCTAACGCAGTATGCAGGATAACAAACGGACTAAAGTCTGTAATTGTAGAACTACAAAGTTCTCCTGTATGGTCAGTGGAGCTGAGCAATTGAACAGTGAGTGTAGAAACAAGGAGATGGTCATAAACTTTTTAGCTGATAGGTGAAGATGCATACATATGTATTATAGTAATGGGGAATAGATCTAGCTAGAATAGTATTACTGCAGTTAAGACAATGTCCCTGCCTGTCCTCTGACAAGGGTCTGTCTCCTGACAATGATATACTGTCATTATGCCTCTCAGTATATATTGCTGCATGAATAAATAAGTCAGTTAATTCAGTGACAGGTTGCTCTCTTGAGTTGTGAGAGAGGTAGTTGTAAAACTAGTGTCAAAAACATTTACACAATGTTCCTTTTTTACAATAAATGTAATGAGTCTGCTGAGAAATACTTGATGTCTGAAATGGTCTTGTTTGCTTCTGCGATACTGATGTACCAAACTGGACACCGATCCTTTCTGACAGATTTTGTGTCAGAGTAGAGGAAACTTGATTACATTTTTTATATGTAAATTGATTAACTAGTTTATTTATTTATATGTTTATTTAGCCAAACTATCACAATCACCATCTCTCACAGAATATCTAATAGCACATTTCCAGGGAAATGTCTTTTGGCCAAGTGTGCCCAAACTGTTGTGTTCCACTGTGTAGTGGAAATGGAGATGGCAGGACAAAGTACTGATGAAAAAAGAGCTTGGAAGTGAGTTTGTGACCCTTTCGTTACACTGACATGTTGCGTTTGGAACTGGAATGGTGTGTTTCCTTACTGTGTGAGAGGTCTCTGTGTGGGTGTATTTCACCATGGAAATGGTTTCTGTTAGCAGTATGGTAATGAAGTCACTTCGTGATGAATTGGCCCATTTTTGAGCCACTCAAGTTGTTTGTCACGGCTTGAGTGTTTTTTGGCGTGAGTCTGATTCACAGTTTTGCCACTCAATTAGTGGGAAAGAGTAGATTGAGTTGTGCAGTGTAAAATGTTGCTGTCTCATAATGATGTTGAAGGATTTGGGTAAGTTTTCTGTTCTGTTTTTGGGAAACTTCACAGATCTGGCGTTCCAGACACATTGGATAATAGTATATACTAAAAAAAGAAAGGACTTGAAGGTTCATGGATACCAGCAGGAAAACTGTTTTACTCGCATGACTCCTGTGTTTTGAATATATGTCATTTTCTGTGTACAGGATTTTTAAGCCTGTTCATCTAGGTTATAAAAGTTTCAGAATTAAAGGATTATGGAATTTCTAGTTGCTAGGTTGTCTATCTGAATACATGAAGTTTACTTGTAGATTACAACTACATTTCGACCACTCCTCATGCTTGTTATGGAACACTAGGTAGTATTTCTGTTTTGAAATTAAAGCTTTAGAGTCATTATTATCCTTCACTGATCTGTAATATGGTAAAAGTCTTGTTCTTCCTCCAAGTAACATGACTTGGGGTCTAAAGAGTAATTCTGCTGAAATAGCAAGTGCAAACCTTCAGTTCTAAATAAATATTTCATAGTTTTGTAATTTGTGGGTTAATGCTTCATTATCTCTTCTGTGCTGTGTTGATTCCAACATGCTTTCTCTAAGCCTGTTTGTTATACAAATTTGCACTTTAGATTTACATATTAAACTAGCACAAAAACAGCGACAATTACAAATCAGGTCTTGATGGAAAGCCCAATTTCTCTAGTTTGGGGAAACAAATAATGTCACAATTTTAAAGCTGTAATTTCAAGGTAAAAATATTATGTAGTGTTTCTTTTAAGTAGTGACAGCTTTCATGGCAGGACAGTCATTTATCAGTAAACGTTTAGGATAATGGCATTCAACAAAAACATTTTAGATGTCAAGTACTCTAGCATCTGGCTTGCAACATACTCACTCACACACACAGATGTTTAGGAAATGCTCTACAAGATAACATTGTGTGTCATTGTTTCATTAGGAAACATTTCACTTTCATTAAAACATTTTTTGCAGCTATGCAGCAGGTGTTGGATAACCTCAAGGAGATGCCTCCCTCCACTGGAGCCAAAGACATTGACCTTATCTTCCTCAGAGGGATCATGGAGAGCCCCATTGTTCGCTCTCTTGCAAAGGTATATAAGAATTGTCTGATATATATATATTCAGTAATTTGTATTAATCCATACTCGTTAAGTTGAGAAAGTCCATGTAAATAACTTGGGAAATAACGTAATAGTTGGAAATAGACAAAGTTATAGTTATGACAAATATGCTGATGGATTGAGATCTTGAGGTTTGGTGAAATAGTGATGCAAAACATTAGTGTCCCCTGTGCCCAAGTTGACCAGTTTTAATGATGCATTATTTGGAAATCTGTGTCTCTTGTACTGTATTGTTTTTCTTTGTAATGTCAGTTGCTTGGAATGATTCTTAAAAGTGAAGTTTTTGTAAGAGAATGGTAGCCTGCATGTACAAGTGGCTGTAGTAAAAGTATGCATTTATTAATGGACAGCCACACTATGATTCTGCTGTACACCCACACAGTTACCTGTATTTGTCTGTGTCACCCATTTTCCAGGCTCATGAGAGGTTAGAAGATGTAAAGCTGGAGGCAGTGCGGAACAACAATGTGGAACTAGTCAGTGAGATCCTCACGGACATCAATGATCTCTCTGATCGTAACGACAGTGCAGCAGAGTTGTCCAAGATTCTTAGGGAGCCTCACTTTCAGGTAAACCACTTCTCACTAAACACTAAATATACACTGCTTGGACTCTAGGTATTACGAACAAATGAAGCTTATCAGCACATGCTGCATGTAGTTGCAGGGCCAATAATTAGACTAAAGTCCCAATTTTTGTAGCACCGCCTATTAGGCCGGCCTAGAAGAGGCATTTTTGCTTACTGACTTCTAATGTTGAAATGAGCATGCACGAGTATGAACTGTTAGTTCAGATATATTTCACAGAGAAATTAATGTGACACTACTACACCATCTGTTGTTAGTTCAGCCATATTTCACATTCCAGTTCGGGAACTAAATTTGGAACAGTTCGGCCCAAAAAATTAGTTCCCAGCTGGAACCAAAGAACAGTAGGTTCTTCAGCGTGAACCGTGGCTGAATAATAGGAAATAAGACAGGAACACACTCCATTTGTGTGTTTCTGGTGCTGTGATTCGTGTGACACCTTGCACATTAGCCAGAGTCCGCATTGGATAGTTCACAAGCTCAGCAGGACTGAACTCTGCAACATTTATAAACAAATTATATCTCACAGAGAGAGGAGGACTGCTGAATTTGTCTTGTTTCACATGAGTGTGTGCATTTGCCTGAAATATCGTGAAGAGAAGTGGGGGGGAGACATTTTTTGGCATTAGTGTGTTTATAAAACTCCACACAGCCTGCTTAAACTTCATATGCTTAACCTGTTACATAGAACAAATAAGTTATTGTAATTCTTAAAGTCAACAAATCTTGGTCTTTGGTAGATCATCTAGTATATTTGTTAAATAAAAGGAACAAGAAAAACACTGATGCTGGTGATGTATATTATGAACAATACTTTTACGAACTGCAGAGGCATTCCTGACTGGGCCATCTATGGCAAATATGTATGTGGTTTATATCCCATAGATGATTTCAAAAGACTGATTCTGTGGCTTTTTTGGACAGTATGGACTATATATACACTACATTTTGAAACCTAAACTGTGTTCACATAGAACATGAACCATTTTATTTCAACAGGAAATGAGTTTTTCACCCTTAACGTAGAGCCAATCTGTAGTTTTGCCTCATACAACTGAGTTGTCCAGAAATGTATTCAAGTATCATGTTATAGGGTGTGTAGAGACAGCAGCTGTAGAGTACTCCTGTGAACTTGAGCCTCTTACAGATGGGTCTCTGGTGTATACACAGAGGTTATTTTAACATCTACTTATTGATATATTTTCTCTGTTTTCAGTCTTTAATAGAGGCTCACGATAAGGTGGCTGCTAAATCTTATGAAATACCTCCGTCTGCAGCAAACAACACTAACATGAGCAGTGCTTCCCTCCTGCCAGCGGACACTGTGCGCATGATCAGCATCCAGAAGAAAGCAGGAGAGCCACTGGTGAGGGCATGCAATTACTCATTCAAACACTAACAAGCCTTGATTAGAGGATTTGTGTTGCCTTGGACTAAAACGTGACTTGTTGTTTTGTTTAAATGCGTTTTATATTCTTGTATTACATAGGCCACATAAATGATATAGCATTTTCCACAGTCATTCCATCACATGTTTCAAACCCAAAGCTAAGTAGTTAGACATGAAATATTGTGTTTGATACTTTATTGGACATATTGAACGTGAGACACAGACAGCTGCCAGCTGTTCCATGTTGTACTTTATATGTTGGCCCCATTAATACCAACCTTCTGTAAGGGGTTAATCATTAGTTCTGGCTATGTTGTCTTGTAATGTCAGTCAATAAAAAATTTGAATCTAGGTATTCACAGTGACATTCTTTGATTAATCATTAAGTTAAATTGCTAGCATTTTTTGGAAGGGAGATAATGGTGTGGAGTGGTTGCAAGAAATACTCGAATACTCTGAATAATATTTCAGAGTAGTTTTTATGATATTTTGTCTTAGAATCTCACAATGTGTTGAGTAAATATTTTAGGGAAAGGATTAACGTCAAACAAATGCAAGCTTGGACACAAGCTATAATTGAGAGAATTGCAGCTCACAACTCCGGCTGTAAATCTCCATATTCCAGCTTCAAACACTGTATAAGAAATGAATGTTTGGATTAAGCAAGCTATGAGGAGGGGGGGCGAGGAGGAGTGCAGTCTTGCAGCAGCTGTTTGTACACACGTGTGGGTGTGCGCGTGGTGAGAGCTAGTTATGAGATTTTAATCCATATTTCAGCATAGAAATATGAACTTTGCATTGCCTAATGTAAACACTAATTCATCACTAGGCTCTGTAAAATGAGTGAATTATGGGAGGAAGTTGTGGCCAAATGTGACCAAATATATAATATTGAGTTAAAACAATTAACACGTTATAGTTTACAGATTTACCACGTGCATTAACACGTTAAAGTTGGACTTGGTTGTACTTTAGCATCTGTTGAGAGGCACACTCAAAGCAGTGTTGAATTTCTGAGGTGTGCATGTTAGGCTTGTTAGGACATTATTAGTAAGCAGACATCTGTGTGTGCATGCAAGGTCTCTAACCTTCGGAATGTTTGGTCTTTTTTAGGGTGTGACATTCCGAGTGGAAAACGGTGACCTGGTTATTGCCCGGATTCTTCACGGCAGCATGATTGACAGGCAGGGCATGCTACACACAGGTGATGTCATCCGGGAGATGAATGGCAGGGAGGTGGGCGGAGACCCTATAGTTTTGCAACAGATGCTGAAAGATGCCAGTGGCAGCATCACCCTCAAAATTTTGCCCAGCTACAGAGAAACACCCCCTGCTGCACAGGTGAGTACAGGACAAACACCAGTCACCTACACTACTTTTTTTTAAAGCATTAATTGGGCAAAAATCTGATATTCATGTTTTGTACATAAACCTCAGTTTAATTCACATAGTCTGTCAGCCAAGACATGGTAGCAGTCCACAGCTTCTTTAGTTTTGCACCATTGTCACTAAATTACACAGAAGTGCTGAGAGAATAATCTTCAGTTTCTCCTTTCACTTTGTTACTGAAATACAAAGCCACAGAAAGAAACAGCAGACACTAAACATGTGTGGACTGATCTACTTCATTTGGGAAAGACCTACAAACAACATTTTTTACATTGGATATAAAGTACCAATTCTTACCTGATCTACTTAAGAGGTACATCTTTTTGGGCACAGCCGTGGCCTTATCTTTAGAGAATCCTGCTTGTGATTGCTTGTTCTGTTCCCATTACTGGCAGCAAATTTGGGGGCAAGTGAAGTGAAGGATCATCACTGCCTTCATGCCTCAGTCTATGGCTGATGTGTCCTTGAGCAACACACCTACCTAACCCTAGACACCTCCCTGGGTGCTGGGGATGGCAGTGCACTGCTTTGGGTGTGTGTTCACTGCCCCTAATGCACTAGTTTGTAGGGGTGTGTGCACTGCCACGGATGAGTTAAATGCAGAAGACACATTTCATTGCATGTTGTATGCTGACAGATAATGCCACGTTTGAATGTATTGGTACTTTTTTAATTGATTCATTTTGAAAGTACATGGTTCTATATAAGAAGTGAATACCATTTACTGGTTAGAACACTTCATATAGTTTCACATGTACTAAATACAGCTGTGCTATTGGATGTTGTGAACATATTGGATGTGGTTAATTCCTTGCTGGTTGTGCAATACTGATGTTATAGATTTTGCAATAAGCAGATTTTACTGCTGCTGGTTTCAGTTGGTAAAAAAAAATCATATTTTAATCATGTAACTTACTTCCTTTTAGCTTCATCTCATGGTTCCTCATGCAAGTGTCACTCGATATAGCTTCATGGTATTGACTTTCTTGTATGGTGGTAATTTAATTTAATGGACCGATACAGGTGTTATATTGGTGTGGCGTTGGTGCCTAGAGCTTTTACATGAATAAGAAATGTCCTGCATCATGGTACTAAAGTGTTAGTTGTATTTTGGCACAGAAAGGACCACACAGAAATAGGAAATATTTAGTTCTAGAGCAAATATAAATCCCCCTTACAATTCTTAGCATTTCCCGCATCTGCCATATTGAGAAGGTGCAGAAAGAGAGGGAGATTGTATTAGGATAAGGATGAAACCTTATCTAAACTACTGGACATTGATGTACATCTCTGATTTTTTTTAAACTTCTGCCCAGACTTCTTCTGGACTTGGCTTTGTTCTCCTTACTTGGCTGTAAATTGGGTGCAGTAGAGGAATAGTGGGCTGCTTCTACCTATGACTAAAAGGGAGGAGAGACTTGCCCTCAGGGTGACTCAGAATGCCACTGGGCTGAAACTGAGCCCGCCGAGCCCTATTAATAACACACTCTGCAATCTAGGGCAGGTGGGAGGAGAGAAGGACATGGACACACACACTCTCACTCTTTCTCTCTAAGGAGTCAGAGGAGCGATGGAAATAGGCTAACAGGGGCCTTTAAGGTTTTTTTTTTTTTTTTTTTTTTTTTTTTTTCAGAAAAATGTTCTTTAATTGTTCAGTGTAAATCTATGTAAAATGACTGGCTTCATCCTGAACAAAACCTGAAGCTCCCTACTACCAGAAGATATAGACAAACGTGTTATTGAGACACAATCTGAAGAAGGTGTAGATGACCTATAGTGAAATTTAACTTGGCATGAAAAGTATTATATTTATTAAGCGCTGTAACCCTGAAGCTCTTAATATTTGGTCCTGATTGGTGCCAAATCATAAGGGCTCCCATCCCTCCACACACACACACACACACACACACACACACACACACACACAAAGGAGAGGTGTTCTAGATAGCCTTAGACTGCACTATGGTTTCACATGCATATGTGCACTTTGCTCCATTTTAGTGTTTGCAGAACAGGCAAAGTCTGTATGTTGACAGTAAGCACAGCATCAGGGGCTGGGATCACAAGCCATATAAATATTTATTGTGAAAACGTTCTGTGCATTTTGTGTTGACATATGTTCTTGCAATTTTCACATAGTGTTTCTACCAGTGCTGATTCAATGGTCGTGAGGTTGTTCAGAAATGCTGTTTAGCTGTTAACTAATTGTGTGTTCAGCCTGAGGAACGAATTAACTGTCATTCTTTGCACCCCACTCTGTGATCATATCTTCCTCTAATTACTCTTGAAACTTTCCTTCATCTACTTTATTTTCATGGTTGGAAAATATTTCTGCACTTAATTCCAGAGAAGTAATAATACATGTTTGTTTTTTGTTTTTTTTTGTTTTTTTTCCAGGTATTTTTGAGACCTCATTTCAAGTATAACCCTGACACAGACAATCTAATCCCCTGCAAAGAGGCCGGACTGCCCTTCTCCAAAGGAGATATTCTGCACATTGTGAACAGGGAGGACCCCAACTGGTGGCAGGTTGGTAGCACACCCCAAATTTTCTGAGCATTTTTGTAAAAACTGATCTTTTTGCAGGTCTTAATGACATTACATAATCTCCTAAAATATACAGTTTAATATATATATATATATATGAATGATATAATATGAATGCCATTAATGCAGATTTACACTTCACAAACCTATTTTTGAAAACCTTGGCTTTGTATTTTGTCTGGCTCACAGGCATGCAGTGTGGTTGGAGGAAGGACTGGCCTCATCCCGAGTCAGTATCTGGAGGAGAAGAGGAAAGCGTTTGTGCGGAGAGACCTGGATGGCTCAGGTACAGCATAATTTTGGGTTTTGTGAATACAGTTTAAAGCAATGGGTCTGCTAAAAATATCATTGAATTTGAGCTTGTGGTTTTAGTGCTGTCTCTGAAGCCTAGGGCTGGTCTCTAAGATTCAGCAACTCTTCTGCCCTCACTGTCTAATGCTGCATATGTGTATTTCCCTAGGAATTCTTTGTGGAACAATAACTGGAAAAAAGAAGAAAAAGAAAATGATGTACTTGACAGCAAAGAACGCGGGTACGCATAACCCATGGGTTCCTTTTAGATGTTTTATGAAAAGAGTTCTGTTCAATAGAAGATTGCAGTTTAGCATAAAAATGGCTCCATGTTGTTATTTTCATTCTCTCTTCTTTGTTTCCTGTAATTTACTCCCTTTCTCTCCTCCAGAATTTGACAGACATGAGCTGCAGATCTATGAGGAAGTGGCTCGGATGCCTCCATTCCAGAGGAAGACGCTCGTGCTGATTGGAGCTCAGGGAGTGGGCCGCAGGAGTCTGAAAAACAGACTGATAGTGCTGAACCCTTTACGCTTTGGTACCACTGTACCCTGTGAGTTATTGTCTAAGATCTTTTGTATTATCCTTTTTCCCTCTATTTGTGTTTCTTTTGTCTGATTAATGTAAGGCTTATAGTTGGCTTTGAATTTCATTTAGCCAATCAGATTTTAGAACGGCAATGTCAAATAGATTTTCAAATTTTGTGTTCACACATTGCGTATTAATATATTATGGGTGCCTGTATTCTGTGTTATTACATGCAGGACTAGTGCTGTTGATGGAATAATATTTTAATATTTGACCATACATCTGCTGTTAACTAGAAGTAACTACATTGCTTGTGTACAGTTTTAAATTATTATAAATAAAATATGAAATTATTTATTAAACACTGATGTCTTAAGCCCCTTTTAAATATTTATTCACATTTCCATCAGCATTTTAAAACATTTGTATAAGCTTTACTGCCTTAAGTGACTTTTTGCTCCAGTTACGACTATAGAGTACTATATTTCCAATGCTACAATGAAGAAAGGATTGTTCTGAACTATGCCTCTTTTCTCTCTCTCGTCTCAGTCACGTCTCGGCATCCACGTGAAGAGGAGAAGGATGGTCAGTCTTACTGCTTTGTATCCCGAGCAGAGATGGAGAAGGACATTAAGGCTGGCCGCTACCTCGAGCATGGAGAGTATGATGGTAATCTGTATGGCACCAAAATCGACTCTATCCACGAAGTCGTACGCACAGGACGCACGTGTATACTGGATGTAAACCCGCAGGTGAGAGGACTTTGGATGTTAATCTTAAAAAAAAAAAAGCAGTTATTAAGTCCTCCCTGCTCTGCTTTCACAGTCAAAAGTATGGAGAAATTTTCACACAGTGTGAAGGACAAAGTATGCTGTGTTCAAATGATGTGGTAAACTTAAAAAATCAACAAAAATGGAGATACATATTTTTGATTGGACAGAGACGATATTCAAGTGATATACAAGTACACCAGCAGATTAAACTGTAAATGGATTCCAGTAAATCAATGGTGCTTCATTTGGGAGTTGCAGCACAGTGCACTATGTAAGAAGTAGGGAACAACATGAAATCAGATATTGTCTTTAGCATTGTTTATAAGGGAAAGTAAATTTTTCTTGTTTTGCACCTTTCCACTCCCTTTTAATTGCAAATTCCATGTTTCACACATTGTATTCACACCACTCGGTTGATGCAGACACAAATGTTTGTTGTAATAGCTTTATCACCATCCTTGTTCATGAAAAGTCATTTGAGGAGTCTTCAGTATCTACTTTGAGTGGTACTTAAATGGTTGATGATCCACACAGGCCTAAGAGCAAAACATTGAACAATATTTAGTCTAACAAGCAATTTTCACTGTCAAGTGTGAAAACCAAATACATTTTTAAGATGCCATTTTAGATTTCAGATGTGATACATTTGCTGATACCCTCAGTAATTTTTGACATGCCCAAACCAACAAACTACAAATCTCAAACCTGGAGCAATTAGTCCCGCTTCAAGCACTCCCAAAAACATGAACCATGAAGAATAGACGAATCATGGTGGGAATACACTGACCATTGTGAAAAAGAAGGTCTTTGATTTTTGTTTCACAAACTATCTGTTGTGGAGTATAACAATCTTAAATTTGGTAGAATTCACGTAAAAACTGAGATATGAGGCCCTTTTATAAATTGATCTGTATATGTTTAGATAGATTCTGATATGAAAACGTTGCAATACTACATTAATCAGGCAGTTAAGCAGATTTTTTTCACAGAACAATAGTTTACAAATGAACCAGAGTAACATATTTTTTCTGAATGTGTGCATTTCAGGCGCTGAAGGTTCTGAGAACAGCAGAGTTCATGCCATTTGTGGTCTTCATCGCTGCTCCTGAGCTGGATACCTTAAGGGCCATGCACAAAGCTGTGGTGGATGCAGGGATCACTACTAAACTGCTCACGGTTAGCTTCACCTTGCTTTACTCTGAACACTGTTTTTTTAGCAATATTCTTAAAGAACACTCAGTCTCAAAGTTTATTAACCGTTTGAAAACTAGATGTGTATGTGGTCAGTCGTGTTTATTTCTGCTATATTATAATAAAAGAACAGTAAATCATTATTCTCATTCTCTTTCTCTCTCTCAGGAATCAGACCTAAAGAAAACGGTGGATGAAAGTGCCAGGATCAAACGAGCATACAGTCATTACTTTGATTTCACAATAGTGAATGATAACTTGGATAAGGCCTTTGAGAAACTACAGGCTGCTGTGGAGCAGCTGTGCTCAGAGCCTCAGTGGGTACCAGTTAACTGGGTTTACTGAACAGTACAACGGACCACAGGTTTCATCATTTTCACTGTCATTATCCTCATCATCACTGGTGTCATGGACCACAGCAGGACTGACAGTGGCCTGGGAGGCTCACCATGGCCCTGAGGTCCAACCCTGCTATGCAAATACTACACCAACCATGAGAAACTGAAGGGAAGTGTACTTATTTATTGACTTTTTTTAACCTTTCTACCAGCAGAACACTTCTTAAGGTATAAGTATTTCTTATGTTACTATCTAAACTATATATATTTCCAGGGTGTTCTATGTAGTTTTGTATATAGGGAGAGCTTGAAGCAAAATTCATTGTGATTTCTTGAGAAACCTCTTGGTTCTGGAGCGCTTTGGTGCCACTCGCTGATCTGTTGTATCAGAACCTCATGAACGATTTTTTTTATTATTATTATTTGATGCCAGTTGTTCTTTACATTGTGTGAATGTTTTATGATGAATGGTCCAGAATGTCCTGGAATAAAATTGTCCTGGAATAAAATTTTACTTACATTACAGTAAGGATTTTTTTTTTCTTCCTATAAAGTTAGTTATGGAGATGTGAGGATTTGTTACTACGGTGACTAAATGTAAACAATGCTGCTTACGGTGCGACTCCATGGAAACAACTACGACCTAAGAAAGCTTGTTCAATCATCTTTTGTTTTGTTTTTTTTTTCTTTGGGAGTCAGGTGATAAAAATCATACAGCTTTTACATTTTCTTGTATCATAAGAACTAGAATATGCACCCAGCCCTGTATGTGTTCATATGGTGCAGTGTTGGATGGTTTTCAGAATGTCTCCATACTGAGAAGAACACAGTATTCATCTCAATGCTTCTGCAGAGTTTTACAGAATGTAAAACTGGTACATTAATAATAGTGACCACATTTTTATCTTCACTGAAGTTAAGCTGTTTGGCAGTTAACCTTTTACAATTACAGTGACTGTTGGCAGCATGTTGATGTTCAAATGTGATGGTATAACGATCTGCCGGCTGAATGAATTCTATATAATTCTGCCCCTTCCATTTTTTTTTTTTTTTTTGTTCAATTCATCTTGTTGTCAGCGTTTGAACTGATGATAGTCACTATATTTGAGGTGGTTATTTACTTGAAATACTCCTGCTGCACAGCTGTGTAATATAATTTTTAAAAAAAAATAACAATATTGCTTAAATTTGGACCAGAAGCTTAAAGGTTTTTATTTTATTTTTAATTTTTTTTAGACTTGCACTTAAAAGTAAATTTAGTGGGAGTGAAAACTTTCAGGACACCCTTTTATTTCAGTAAGCAAAGGGACAATGACATATTTGAAAACCCCAGCAAGTAATGGTGGAGAGGTCCTATCTTTAAGGCTCTTTTTATTCTTTTAGTCCGGAACATGGCCACCGTCTTGAAACCTGGATCAAGAGCGTGCTTTTACAATGGGAAGGTGTGGAATATGGGGCACTCATGTAATTGGTCCCGTTTTCATCAACCAGACGCTACTTGACAATGCTACAGGAAACGATGTTTCCATCCATTCTGACAGAAAATGGCAGTTTCCCTTTATTTCCAACAAGATGGGGCTGCACCACACTACGGCGCAGGTGGTCATCAGTGGCTGAATATTCAATTCCTTGGTCATTGGATTGGCTTTTGTGGTCCTGTGATCACCTGACCTCACACCACATGACTTTTACCGCTGTGGTCATCTAAAATTGTGTATGATGAGAAAATCTGTGACAAACAGCACCATCAGCACTGCAGGAGACTTGTGACAGCATTTCTCCAGAGATTCTCATGCAGGTTCATAAAGATTAGATCAGCGCCTTTACCTCTGTGTTCAGCACCAGGGACAACACACTGAACACATCAAATAGCTGTTCATAACAGGGAACATTTCTGGTTGTTGTTGCAACTTTTGTGTCGATGACTTGCAATATCTAGTGGTTCTAAAGTTAAGATTCAAGATGGCGGCCATGTTCCAGAAATTGCTTAAAAGATAAACCCTCTCACCCATTTCTTCCTGGGGTATTCCCTTTTGTACCTGAAATGAAAGGGTGCACTGAGACTTTTGACTCAACCTGTAGAGAAGATCCTTACAGTGATAATGGCTAAACAAATGGAAATCATGTAAATCATTAATCGTCTTTATCAGCCACTTCATGCTGATAAACCTGATTGAATAAAGGGCGACTGTCAGGATCTCTGTGATTTAGTAACTTAGCTTTTGCTTTTGTACCATCAGATTTTTAGATCTGAGACCAAGTTTCTCAAACTCAAATCTCTGTGGGTCTTGGTAAAGAACTTTTTTTAAAGTTGTGTTGGGGATAGAAATGTATTAAGCTCATAGGTGCCAGAATCCTGTCCAGTCTATCATCGCTCAAGTCTGTTGGTTTTCTGTTATTTGCACCTATATATATATTTTACTAAAACAAGACCTGTATTTTTTTGACATTTAAACAACTGTCCATTAAATTACAATGATTTTTAGATGTCTTGGTTTTTAATGAAGAGGCTTGGGTGACATTTTAAAATGTATGTACTTTAATAATCCTTTAAATGCACTTCTCAGATTGAACTTCCACTAGATATGACTGTATATACAGGTGCTGGTCATAAAATTAGAATATCATTAAAAAGTTGATTTATTTCAGTAATTCCATTCAAAAAGTAAAACTTGTATATTACACTCATTCACTACACACAGACTGATCTATTTCAAGTGTTTATTTCTTATAATGTAAAGATAACTGACAATTAATGAAAACCCCAAATTCAGTATCTCAGAAAACTGGAATATTTAAGACCAATATAAAAAAAGGATTTTTAGAAATGCTCGCCAACTGAAATGAACATGAAAAGTGTGAGCATGTACAGCACTCAATACTTGTGGAAAAAAAAAAAGTTGGGGCTCCTTTTGCTTCAATTACTTCAGCAATGTGGCGTGGCATGGAGTCGATCAGTCTGCCGCACTGCTAAGGGTTTATGATAGCCAGGTTGCTCTGATAGTGGCCTTCAGCTCTTCTGCATTGTTGGGTCTGACGTATTGCATCTTCCTCTTCACAATACCCTATAGATTTTCCAATCTGGTTATGGTCAGGCGAGTTTGCTGACCAATTAAGGACAGGGATACTATGATCCTTAAACCAGGTACTGGTAGCTTTGGCACTGTGTGCAGGTGCCAAGTCATGTTGGAAAATGAAATCTGTGTCTCCATAAAGTTGTTCAGCAGCAGGATGCATGAAGTGCTCTAAAACTTCCTGGTAGACGGCTGCTTTGACCTTGGACCTCAGAAAACACAGTGGACCTACACCAGCAGATGACATGGCACCCCAAACCATCACTGACTGTGGAAACTTTACACTGGACCTCAACCAACGTGGATTCCGTGCCTCTCCTCTCTTCCTCAAGACACTGGGACCTTGATTTCCAAAGGAAATGCAAAATTTACTTTCATCAGAGAACATAACTGTGGACCACTCAGCAGCGTCCAGTCCTTTTTTGGAAGCAAGAGTGACTTGACACAAGGAATGCGACAGCTGAAACCCATGTCTTGCATACGTCTGTGGGTTATGTTTCTTGAAGCACTGACTCCAGCTGCAGTCCAATCTTTGTGAATCTCCCCCACATTTTTGAAAGGGTTTTGTTTCCCAATCCTCTCCAGGGTGCGGTTATCCCTGTTGCTTGTACACTTTTTTTTCTACCCCATTTTTTCCTTCCCTTCACCTCTCTATTAATGTGTTTGGGCACAGCTCTGTGAACAGCCAGCCTCTTTAGCAATGATCTTTTGTGTCTTGCCCTGCTTGTGTAAGGTGTTAATGGTCGTCTTTTGAACAACAGTCAAGCCAGCAGTCTTCCCCATGATTGTGTAGCCTACAGAAGTAGACCGAGAGACCATTTAAAGGCCTTTGCAGGTGTTTTGAGTTAATTAGCTGATTAGAGTGTGGTACCCCGTGTCTTTAATGTTGAACCTTTTCACAATGTTATAATTTTCTGAGATACTGAATTTGGGGTTTTCATTGGTTGTCAGTTATAATCATCAATTTAAAAGAAAGAAACACTTTAAATATATCAGTCTGTGTTTAATATCTGAGTATAATTTACAAGTTTCACTTTTTGAATGGAATTACTAAAATAATTAATCTTTTTCATGATATTCTAATTTTATGACCAGCACCTGTATTCTCTCTGCTGGTGGCAGAAATATAAAGAGCAAGACGGTATAGCTTCTGTTAGAGTGCAGGCCTAGTCTCCTGCCATACTACAAATTCTAGAAAACAAATCTACCTTTTTATAAAAGCATATATAAACAATGTGCAGGGAATAATGGTTAAAGGTTAATAAAACAATAAAAACAAGATTGAACTAGTAAAGAATTCTGAGTATAAAATTCAGTGTAGAAACTCCTACACAAATCTTTACAGAAAATACACATTTAAATTCAGATTACAAATTAGCAACAGGATTTTTGATATAAAATACATAGAAACTGTGATGGACATTGCCCTCTACATCAAAGGCATGTTCATAAAATTAACTGTTTATCTAGCATTAGTAAGCAGACAATGTGTGCTAAAAACATTCACATTTACAAGGATTTAATGATGGTCGTAATGACCAGGTGGTGTGCAGTTTCCAGCGTCAAGAACATTCGCCAAGTCAGACAGGCTTCAGTAAAGAAGACAGACCACGGATGGCGATGCACAGGATGAGAGTGACATGTCCCTGCTGGCTGCTGATCTCTGCATGCACAGAGTCTTCCTCTTTACACAGTGTGATGCTGGAGGAGCCAAAGAGCTCTTTCACTTTGCTGTATGTGCCCTCCTCAGTTAACACAGACAGACTGCTGTCCTTCAGGGAACTACTCCTGTTTTCTAGCATATTCTGCACCTGTGTGGAAACATGGAAAACAATATGGACAGACTTTCATTAAACACTTAATAAAAATGCAGAGAAGAGGCATTTATGAACATCAAGATACATTCCGTACTAAACCTGAAAGAGCTAAAACTCACTAGGATGTGCAGTGCCTGCAAGGTGGGGGGACTGGAGCAAGACTCAAGCATCGACAGGGTTGAATCAGTCATCTCTGAAGAAGACAAAACAGGATTTCTCCATGTTAAATATATTTCTAATGTGGCAAAATGGCAAACAGCATCCATGTATATACTGTAAAATTTTACAGACTCGAACAGGCACCATAAATTAATGAGGCTTGGCACAACATGACCAAGGTAAAATGTAACCATTTGGCTCTGCACTGGAAAAAGAGGCTTATGGTTGACAGGGGCTAAAACTGACTCACCATCTAAGGCACTGGTGAGGATGTTTGTAGCAGTGAGGGTTGTAGGTTGGAGATGAAACATCTCAGAGGAGATGTTTTCAAGTGGGACATGATCTACACAGTCAGTGCCCTGGAGCAGCTCTATCGTGCTCTGTACTGCTGCCTTCAGAGCGGGAGCTTCGTCCAGAGCGTTGAGGTCAGGCTTCCTACCACAGCACAAATCCTCTATCTGAGAGAACATGAGGGAAACCCATCACACTGAGCATCAAGCAGAACCACATACAATAGAATTTACAGGCTCTTCTTGTTGTGACCATGAGAAAAGCAGCCAGTTGCCTAGTTATAAACAAAACTTTGACCTCCTACGATCAAATGACATTATATATATATATATGTGTGAAGATAAAATAATATAGAGAACAAAATGACTGTTTTTCCTTGAGTTTAACAAAGAAAAACAATGTATATAGACTGAAAAAAGAAATATGTTCCCATATTTTATTCAGTAAAATTTGTCAAAAAATATGGAAGGAAAAAAACAAGGAATTCCATTTAAACAGCATAACATGCCCTGTGTTCACTTACTGCAAGGTCCAGTGCACTGATAGCTGTTCTGTCCTTCAGAAGCAGACTTAGCTGTTGGAAGAGGCTGGAGCGCATGTTTTCAGTAAGACTGGACAGCAAGGTAAAGTGAGGCTGCAGTTTATCCAACTCTGAGAGAGAGAGAGCGAGAGATATTAAATGTTAATCTAAGCATGCTATAAACATAGTTGCTAGGATTCACCAATATGTTTAATTCATTACTGGGGATTTCCACTGCTCACTGCCCCCTAGGACACACTTTGGGCCCCGCAGACTAAAATGTATTACAAATATTTATTCATAGTGCAGATATCTCAACTATTGGATCCTGATCTGTTTCAAAACACAACTGTACTCTGGATTTTATTTTAAACCTCAGCAATACAAAAAATAATAAAAAATTCCAACATGGTCCAATTGGGAAGGGAATTTATAGGAAATTCCTGGTTAAAGGTACTTTATTCTGATGAAATTCTTATTACTCTTTATATTTCTGACTGGCACACAGTATACACCTTACACACAACTGTATAATGTGGCAAATGCTTTCTCATGTAGAGCTGCTTCTTCTAGGCTGCGAGCAACACACTGTCCTTTATTCTGTGCATACTTAGCAAATGCAATGAAAATGTTTCTGCTCAGGGCGGCACGGTGGCGCAGCAGGTAGTGTCGCAGTCACACAGCTCCAGGGACCTGGAGGTTGTGGGTTCGATTCCTGCTCCGGGTGACTGTCTGTGAGGAGTATGGTGTGTTCTCCGCGTGGGTTTCCTCCGGGTGCTCCGGTTTCCTCCCACAGTCCAAAAGCACATGTTGGTAGGTGGACTGGCGACACAAAAGTGTCTGTAGGTGTGAGTGTGTGTTGCCCTGTGAAGGACTGGTGCCCCCTCCAGGGTGTAATTCCTGCCTTGTGCCCAATGATTCCAGGTAGGCTCTGGACCCACCGCGACCCTGAACTCGATAAGGGTTACAGATAATGAATGAATGTCTCTGCTCACTGTATGAACAGAGCTGGTTATTACTGCTGTAACTGTGATAACTGGAATGCAACTGAATAAAAAGCCATCTTCAGAGAATGAAGGCAATGTGGAGGCCAAAGCTATGAACCTCATATGGGATTCATCGTGCAGCTTTGTTGACCCTGGTCTCTTTTTCATAAATGACTTGTTCATCGTGCAGCTTTGTTGACCCTGGTCTCTTTTTCATAAATGACTTGTTTCCCTTCACTTCACTCCAGCTAGTACCTCTATGCAGTTGTTTGTTTGATGTTTCAGGTGATGCAGCATAGACCGTAGCCACACTCTCCTCCACAAACCTGTCCCCTTCAAAGCCTCCATAGGTATCTGGCAGCAGGCACAGCTCTGTGGACACAAGGCTGCATCAGTCAGACCAAACTAGTGCACAACACTGCATTCAGGGTTATAGGAAGTCTGAATAAAAACCGATTAAATGCTAAACTAGTATTCTCAATTTGATCTGACGGTGATACACATTTTGTTCATGATGAGACTGTACAGGTTTGGCTTCTTTTAGTAACTGTGAAAATTACAACATCATAACATCAACATATATGTCTAATTTAAAATCTATATTCAGTATCCAGTAATGAGATACAGAATACAGTAATGAGATCAAACCTAAACCCCTTGAAAATAATAGAGTAAACCTGCATTACCAAAATGTCCTGTGCTCTTCACACCGAGCTCAATCAGACAATAAGCCAGAGCTGTATTGGCCGGGATTTGTACAGAAACATTGCTGTCAGACTGATGGCTGCCGTTCTTCACAGATACCTGTAAATACATCAGAAAACACTGAAAGAAGAATTGTTGGTGTGCTAAAAAATCTGTACAGAACACAGCAGGGTATATTACCCTTCTGTAACAGGCTATGATTATTCCTGTATATTTATAATAAAGCAATTAAAACAACAAACAAACAAGCACTGATTTTCTAGGCATCAAAACAAAGAGTTTAATAATCACTGGATTTTCTTTTTAGTTAACTCAATATATACATTGTAAAACACTAGGATCCTTATCAATATTTCTTTGCATTTTTCCTATATTTTTGCCTTAGTTTTACACATGATCTGAATGATGAAGTCTTTTCTGAACCATTTCTGAACTGTCAGCTCTTTGCCTTTCTTCCTGAAGGGTCACAAAATTCATGCCTTGGTCAAAGAAAAAGAAACACTTCCTTAAAATTTTATTTCACTGCAAATGTAATACTTTCTTAGATCAGGAGATGTTCCGTAACGGTCATTCACACATGCAGCTCACAGCAGGAGATTTTCTGCCTCAGACGCGCTCTTGTAGGAGATATTTGATTTAGGCGTGGCACTTGTACAGCATGCTGACTCCGACTTTACCTGGAACATTTACTAAGGCTCGAGGAGGATAAAGTCCGGGTAATGTACGGGACAAATTTTGCAGGTGGTTGCATTCACACATACAGCTCCTCCAGGTAAACACCTGAACATTCCTGGATTACCGTGCATGTGTGGAAGGGGCATTGGACTCCTAAGCTCATTTTATTATTGAAAATTTATGCCAAACAACTATCTTTGATCACTGTTCTACACATTATACCATTCATGCACATTAATAGGTGTGATGGGAAAAAAAATATAACGTGACTCTAGATTTTCATATAAATTTTTGTTATATTTTAACTCTTTTTGCATTCTGTCTAATTAAGTTGGATAGGCAGTGGAGAGCATGTTTTCCTCACAGTAGAAAATGACCTCTTTTTTTAAGGATATAAGGAATGAAATAGTATTTAATTTTATGTGCGGAGCATTTTTGAGGCCATATATTACAGGTAAATATAATAAAATAAGCACTTGGCAATTTTACTGAAAATGAACAAAACAAGTCTAGTTGGTCTGTAAGCATACTTTTATAGACTTGAAATACCTCATTCAACTGGCTTGTAACTCATTCACTCCCATACATACTCACTTAGTCAAGGTTAGGCATTGTACCACAAGGGGTGCCATTTCTCACATTCTCACATTTAGGGTTTGCTTCTCAGAAGTTGTTCTTATGCTTCACCACAATGATAATTTTGTGTCCTTTACCATTCGTTTACCATTAGCAGACACCAAAATGGTTTATATATTTTCAATATGTTAATGCCCTTACTGGGGTAATAAGTACCTTCTGTTTTATTTTTAAAATTCTAGGGGTTCATATACTATGAAAAATGCAAAAACAATAAAAAGCCTTTGTTTAATAAAGCTACATATAGGGTGAAATGAAAAGAAAGATGTTGTTAGATTAACACAATGACAACTTTAAGAAATGATTATTACAATTTGTTGTTTATATCTTGGGCAATAACATGTTATGAACTATATGCCAACAAGAATTCAGTATTGGAGCCAAGGCTAGAGCTGCATCAGTGCCACATTTCTGAGGTTTAAATGAAACTAAACCTGTCACTTGTTTTCTGTTTACTTCATGTCAGTGTAATAAATAATTTATAGACTAATATTGATTACCTGAAGCTTCTTGGCTACAGGGAGTCCCAGAAAACCTCCACAGGTGCCTGTCTCCTGTACTTCTTCAGTAATGGTGCAAGGCTGTGTGGTCACTATGCGCTCTTTCACCAGAGTAAACACCTCACGTCTTTTCTCGCGTGTCTGCTGGACCAGAGAGTGCTGCATGTCCACAACTCTACACAGGAGACAGGACACCAAAAAGATCAACAACCTGGCAAACATTTTCTCTTTTCTGTTAACAGTATGAAGGATGGCCTTTAAATTAGTACAGTACCGCATAACAAGAACCTCTACAGAACCTCTTAATTAAATAGTGCACTATTGTGAATGAAACTATCATACTAATATGTTACAAATTATAATAACATGTATTTATGAATTGTATTTTTCTTTAACAATTTATTTTTTTTTTATCATTGTTTTACCTAGTAGCCATGTGTTTTGTGCTGGACCTAACAACACTTGTGTCTAACAACAACAGGTAAAATTACTGTAAAAAGTGACTTATCACTTATCAAGGCAGGACATGAAAATAAATTGCAAATTTTTGCAGAGTTAAACATTTATTGTACCAGTCGATGGCTTAAACATGGCTTATAATAACATAAACAGACAGCATAAGTAGACTTATACACAACATATAGTTTGCATGTTGTGTGTGCAGATGTGAAACCAACTACATGCAGATATGAAGTGAAAACAGTAGTATTTCTATTTTCATACTATGTGGCCTGCCTCACTATGTCAGCAGAGTCATCATCGTGGAAAAAGCAGAGCAGTGCTTCATTTATGGTCAAACAAGAGGTCACAATTAATGTTAGATTGCCAGCAGTTTTCTTTCCAGCCGCTTATACAAGCCCTAATATACATTGCAGATCACAGTTATGTTAATAACCAGCTACCATGTAAACTATAATGAAGGAAGATGCAGATGTTTATGATAAACTAGGGACCGAAACACGCTCTTTTGAACAGGGCAGTTTAGACACAGTTAAGGCCGATATATGCTTCTGCATTAAATCAACTCAGAGCCTACACTGTAGTCAGAACAAGTGCCATTAATTGGCCTTAACAATGGAGCAGAGCATGATTTTTGTGGTATTTTGTCCAAATTGTTTCACAGACACATTTCTTAAGACACCAGTTAAATGTGTTAATTTGTAGAAAAGCGGTATAATATTTTCCCTTTAATAAAATGCACACCAAAAAAATTGGCAATAAATACTAAACAATAGTTATTCTTTTAATGAGCAAATATGTATACACCTAATTTCAAGTAAATACACGAGAGAGTGTAAGACTACTCACGTCCATGTTTTGTAATATTTATTAGCAATACTGGAATTATAGCAGATAAATGTTTTCAGAAAATATGCAGTGTGTTTAAGATCCCAATTGTGAAGATGTTTCGCACACTGCCAAGCTCTTAGCCTAACTGTGACTATCAGAAACATCTGATAATGCAGAGCTCGGCTAACACTAAAAGAAGTATCAGGAGCAGTATAACATTTTTGATTTTCATAGGGCAACCAATACAGCAGGTGAAAGAAAAGCAAAAGACTAGCCCTTATTAATTTGTTATCGGAAATTAATTAGAATTTCAACTGGTGAAATTCTAATTCTTACATATACTGTTATTATATTAAAACAGAAAGGTGTTTTTTATTTAAATTTACATTTTATCATATAGGCCTAAACATGTTCACTCTTAAGAAACCAGTTTGAGATGTAATCATTAGAATTTCAACATTACAAAAAGCTATGTGTTTCTTTAATACAAACAAATGCTATTTCACTCTTACCCAGTTGTGGTCTGGAATTTTTTTTTGAATTCAAGTTCTACAAATTTACCCCAACCCCACCCTCTCTCCCAACCTGAGAGGGATCATATCTGTGTAACAAAACACTTGATCTAAATCTATGTTATTTATTTATAAATTGTTTTGCCAATTTTGGCCCTTATCCCACCATGAACACTGCACTCTGTTCTGCAGTGGCCCACACTGTGTAATCTGTTAGAACCACAAACTATAAGCAAGTTGTTCCTATTTCAGAGTGATGAACTGAAACTGATCAAGGCACAGCTTTTCTACAGTTTCCTGTTTGTTGGAGAAGTAGCAGTGTTCCTGCACGAGGGCATTTTCAGCACATTCAGGGTCATCACACATCCTGAAAATTTTCAGTCATGTATTTGGCTCACAAAAAAAAACAAAAAAAAAAAACATTTTGTCAGCAAAAAGAGTCACACTTCTATATTCAAAATAAGGCCAAATAATTTGAGAACCAAAAAGCAGAATCCATAACCATCAAATAAAATGTAAAGAAGAGGGCGGATCCTATTATCAAAATGTTTAAAAACAGGTTTGTAAACATAATATTTTTATATTTAAATGTGTATTTTGTAATTTACATTCTTAAATAATGGCCCTCATTCATGAATCCTTCATAAAAAAAAAAACACGAGCAAACTGTGCGTAATGTACGAAGAAATGGATATTCCAGAAAAAAATTCTGCCACATTCATGAATGCTGCGTGAACACCAGTAGAAAAACAGTATTTTAATAGAACGTGTATGTTATTGAATACCAAATGTTCGCATATTGGGAGGGCGAGCACGTTTCTTCACAATTAACATTTCATTACTATAATCCCCACATATGAATTTTAAATCACCGACTTATAAGGAAACGCTCGGACTGAGGAGCCGCAGCAAAAAGCCTCAAAAATCTCTGCAGAAAAGCAAAAGAAAACAAATGCTCTGAGCGGAAATCAATTTTATTGAAGTGCATTCAAATCTGTACTTTCAAGTTTAATTCTATGTATATTTTTTGCTCACTTAGGTGCAAGTATAATGAGGCACACGTTCATACTTTTTTAGTACTGTGCAAATGTTTTTAGGCATCTGAGAAAGCTAAAAAGCTATCATCAGTAAGAGCAGTAAGTGATTATGTGCTCAAATTATAATAAAACATATATTAGTGATATTCTGATTAATTAATCAGGAGTTATTCACCCCTCAGCACCCCCTTCACAAATGGTCTCTTACCTATTTTTAGATGCATCTAGCAGTTTTTTCACATCCACTTCCTGCTTCTTTAGGTTACCAAAGGAGGAGGCTAGTTTGGATGAACCTCTTCCCCCCACATTGATGCTCCCTGGACCAAAGCCTGCTTCAGCACTTCCACTGAAATTATTTTCTAATTTGCAGTCATACTTCAGAAAATCTGTCTCAATCATACCTGTGAACAGAAGAAACAGGTTAGTCCCTCACAAACACATTTTGAGCATATGCTTGATTTTATTATACAGAGGAATTAGGTTATGATATATTTCTGAAGCATAATTCTGATAAATATAAAATGATAAAAAAAAAAACAAAAAAAAAACAATGAATGCAATTGGGAGGAGATAATTTCTGTACCTGGATTTATGTCCTTTTCTCCAAGCAGCACATCGTTGAGGGTGAAGTCTAATGCCAGATACTTAGGCCTCTGCCAGAACCAGAAGCGTCTGCGCTTGATGACCAGGGAGAGGAGAGTGAGGTTGTCTGTGTCATTCAGACTGGACACAGGGATCAGTTCGCCTTCAGGGTCGATCTCGGACACAAATTTACTGGTCACTTTGGCAAACATCTTTCTTATGGAGTGGGCTGACTCTGGATATGACCAAAATGTAGGACACAAAATTATTATCTGTTGTTAATATTAAAGCCATTGTTATTCTCAAAGGTAAAAATGTATACTTATGTTTTCCGGGTTTTCAAACAGTACACATAACAATAAACACATTGTAATTATTTTTTTTTTCACTACCATTTTTATTAAGCTAATTGTGTGATATTTGATTTCAAATATAATTCTGGCAAGTTTCAAAGGCATTCTGACTGTTAACTTTATTATACATTCCTTCTAAATGGTTTACTTCTTTAAGGTGTCATCTGTTCATTATTCTATGCACATCTAAGATGTCTTGATGATTTAAATATCTACAGTGCATTAAACTAATTGGTGGAATATAAGCTTTCATTAATAAATGATTAAATATTGAAATATGATGAACTAAAACAAACCATAAAAGCACAAATTTTCCTTAGTATCTAGCTTCTTAGACAACAGAAAGAAGTGTTACTGAACTCCAGATTCTGAAAAACACACTTGCACCAGTGAATATTTAGCCCATTAAATGTATCGCACAGTCAAAAATTTCCAGTCTTTTATCTTTGGATCACAGCTTCTGTTCAAAACTAAACAAATCAAAAAAATCTAAACCTGAAACCTGACATCTGAGATTAGGATCAAACTATGAGCTACTAAGAGCCATCAAAAAAGACCTCAAGACCAAGAAACCAACATGAATATTGATGGAAATATACATAAAAAATGCCATGATCCCATACAAATGGATACTTAAATGCCATTCAAGATCAATATTATGGTAAAAGCCTTCATTAAGAACATCTAAAATACACAGATGCATTAAAAGCCTAATGTTACCACACAGCTGACCATTAACTGTGGTTAAATGTAAGATGTAAATAATTAAACTAGGTTCATTATATCCTGACTTCTAAAGTAACCCTTTAGAAATTCAAAACCCATTTTCAAAAAAGGTGGGACTCTTGTAACACGCAAGCAAAACAAGAACCTGTGGTTTTCTTAAAGCTTATGAAGCTTTATTTTACTGACAAAATATTTGCCAATGTTTTCACTGAACACCTTGATTGAACTAGGTAATAAAAATATGTTTGACACCTGAAAAACACTCCAAAATGTTGTGACAGATGCATGTTTACCACTGTTACATCAACTTTCCTTTTAATTACACAGTTAAATAATTTGAGAACTGAAAATGGAAAACACAACATTCATTTTCATTAAAATAAGCCGAAACATGGGCTACTCTGACCACAGAACACGTTTATACTGTGTTTTGGACCATCTGAAGTGAGCTTGGGCCCAGAAAACGAATTAGTATTTCAACATAGAATTGTTGTATGGCTTTCTCCTTGTGTAACAGTAGTTCAGGTTACTTTCCTTGATGTAGTAGTGAAGTCTGATAAACAACAACAATTTTATGGAAGTATTTTCAACCTCATGTGGATAAATGTATCACTCTAGCATCACAGTTTCTTATGCAGTTCCATCTTTGAGCTCCAAGGTCATGCTCGTTCAACACTGGTGCCCAGCCTTACCCTACATGTACTGCTATTTCTCCAGATTTCACTGAAGCATTACACAATAAAAAGTACAGGACCTAAATTCATTGCAGTCTTTCAATTAACAATGTTCTGTTTGTACTTTGATAAATGCTCCTTTATATCTTTTATATTCACCTGCTTCTAATGTAATGCTTTAAAACAATGTGGCATTAATTTTCCATAAAGATTTACTATTATTTTGTCTCTGTCCCAAATGTTTTTGAGTGCTTTTCAGACATCATAATTAAAATGTACAAAACACAATAAAGCTGTCAGTGAAAACTATTACATATATTCTTTGTCACTTTTCAATCATTATGAAAATCATGCATGAAACAAGTTTAAGAAAAGCCTTAAAAAACCAAAGGCTGACCCTCTACTGTATGAAAAAATGCATTTTTAGTTACAGATTATAGTTTTGCAAAGATAGGGGCTCTTTCAATGTCACTTTGACACTTAAAATGTGTGATATAATAAAAATTATGGTTAAATGTCTTTGACGTCAAAATGAGAAAAGTACTGCTTCCAAGACCATCTCACACAAGGAGATCACAAGAGCATGCCACAGCACGAACATCATGAATTTTGCAGAGCTGGAAAAATCATGAAATGACTTAAATTGGTGGCTGTAAGCTTGGCATTTTAAACTGAACAAGGACAATAAAGCACAGGTATTTAAAATATTATTTTGTTCCAATAAACGGGGGGAAACCATTAGCGCCAGGTACATTTTTCAGCCACATTTGTATTGTTTAATAATTGTCAACATTACTGAATATATACCACTGTTTAATATCGAAGTGAATTCTGAATTGTTTGAATCGTTACAGCCCTAACGGTACATAGGGAACTGGGACTGAATAGATAGTGTTCAATAACCAAACAGTTTCGTTAGGAAGCAGAATCGTCACGTTTTAATCCTCATTTACCGTTCTTTACAAAACAGGGTTGTGTTTGTACAAATTCTGCTTTTAGTGGTCACTGTATAAAAACATCAGTGCTATGCTGTAGTCGCTGTTACCTACAACAAAAGACCAACTCAGGCTGGTAGTGAGGCGGTTGGTTTAAATTTTGGCGACCAGAATTTAAAATGACGACAGAACGACTTTATACTAGTTCTTTTTTATATCCACGTTATCTACTCCCCACATGGACTGGTTTCGCACATTTCTGCTACTATCAAAGCCACGGCAGCAACAAAAGCCACACACACATCTTCTATCGCCCAGCGGTGTCTAAGACAGCTCCCTGCTTCCTTCATAGGGCACTATACCAGCTATGACCCTACGGCTAAAAGACACTAGCTAAACATTAAACAGAGAGTTCTACAGCATGCGGTTCTCTGTTAATGCCAAACAAAGCGTTGGTTGAGAGAGTAAGCCATATTTTTTACATGCCAAGGGCACTACATAACTGAGGGGTTTGAGATTGAGACTGAACTCTTATGGCGAGCTTCCAAAAATAATCCGCGATACTGTTACTGATTCGACAACAAACCACAGTGAAACGCGTCTCTTCTTTTCTCGGTCTTTTCTTACCGTCTCTTTCTTTCTTGTTTCGAAGGGTAGAGCCAGTACAGGTACTTCCTTATCGGCGCTATCTGCACTCTTCCACAGTGAGTCCTCTCACTCTCTCACCAGTGGGACTCTCCAGACCACACCTCCATCATGGGGTAGGTCCACACTGTCTACTATTTACTCGTAAGTTTCATTAAACGAGATGATGTGATTTCTATGGAAGCAAATCTGTCTCATCAGACTTTGAAATATTACCACCTTTGAATTTGTAGCACTGATTTTTTTTGCACTTAAATTATGCTTCAGATTTCCACCTCTGAATATTTTGCTTCGGAATTATGCATCTGAATATAATTGCTCTTGAACTGAACTCGTGAGTTCAGACAATATATTTCGAAGTTGTTCAAATTCGACAGACGAAATTCAGATGCCAAAATACGAAAATCAGAGTACACATCTTTTATGTACTGACCTGAGATCAGGCCCATTTTGTACTCTGGATAAGCAATCGATTCATTAGGATTTCTGTTTCACCTTAAATATGCTGCACTAGTTGCATTCTGTCGCCGCTAGATGGCGAAATACGAACACAACTTCCACACCGTGGAAAAACTACACGTTTAGCTTCCTTCCGCGGATATTACCTCTTTTAAAGTGTCTCAAAAATCTGAAAGACTCACTGAAGACACAATATAACAGACAATTGATATCCTGAAGATGAAGAAATTTTAAAGTGGACATTTTGTAATGGCCCTGTGAACATAGCATGTCCATCCATCCATTATCTGTAACCATCCATCCATCCATTATCTGTAACCGCTTATCCAATTTAGGGTCGCGGGGGTCCAGAGCCTACCTGGAATCATTGGGCGCAAGGCAGGAATACACCCTGGAGGGGGCGCCAGTCCTTCACAGGGCAACACAGACACATTCACTCACACCTACGGACACTTTCGAGTCGCCAATCCACCTGCAACGTGTGTTTTTGGACTGTGGGAGGAAACCGGAGCACCCGGAGGAAACCAACGCGGACACGGGGAGAACACACCAACTCCTCACAGACAGCCACCCGGAGCGGGAATCGAACCCACAACCTCCAGGCCCCTGGAGCTGTGTGACTGCGACACTACCTGCTGTGCCACCGTGCTCACATAGCATGTCATATAACAGAATGTGGAAACATGAACTGTGGGAATACAGTCATGTGAAAATTAGAACACCCCACGAAGACCTTTGTCTTTTTGACTGACTACGAATATGAAATAATAAAAAACAAACCTGAAAAAAGAAAGAAAGATAGTTCAACAAATAGAAATCAGACATTAGCTTCTTATTCACATATTTTCATTCATGTAAATTAAGACGTACAATAGCTGAAGCATAGTCATTCTGTGGCTGAATTAGATTTAGTATATTCTTTCACTGGGAGATGATTTTACAAGTTTACTTTCTATTTGAATATTCTGTTCCACTTTATAAAGGAATCTTGGGTCTAGAGTTGGCCCTTCATACACTAGCTTATTCACGTTTTGTTTTACACCTTAAAGTTGTGGTTTTCTGGACAGTGATTAAGACTATTCCTGGACTATATCTTTCTTTCAATGGAAAATCACAATTAGAAATTTCATTAATCCCTGTCTGGGAAATCCCTTACAATGGTGCAGCAGTTATAATGGACCATTGGAAAGTTTAATAAGTATATGTGGAATATAAATTTGATCCTGCTGTAATATTAACGGGGCGGCACAGTGGTGCAGCAGGTAGTGTCAACTATCAGTCGGACTCTCTTCTCCAGTACCCCCGCATAGACCTTACCGGGGAGGCTGGGGAGTGTGATCCCCCTATAGTTGGAACACACCCTCCGATCCCCCTTTTTGAAAAGGGGAACCACCACCCCAGTCTGCCAGTCCAGAGGCACTGCCCCCGATGTCCACGCGATGTTGCAAAGACGTGTCAACCAGGACAGCCCCACAACATCCAGAGCCTTTAGGAACCCGGGGTGAACCTCATCCACCCCCGGGGCCCTACCGCCAAGGAGTTTCCCTACCACCTTGGCCACTTCAGCCCCAGTGATAGACGAGCCCCTTCCTCTGTGGAAGACGTGCTGATGGGATTGAGAAGATCCTCGAAGTATTCCTTCCACCGTCTGGTGACGTCCCCAGTCGAGGTCAACAGTTCCCCACCCCCACCATATACAGTGTTGGTGGAAAACTGCTTTCCCCTCCTGAGTCGCCTGACGGTTTGCCAGAAACTTCTCGGAGCCGACCGAAAGTCGTTTTCCATGTTCTCACCGAACTCCTCCCACACCCGAGTTTTTGCCTCATCGACCGCCGAGGCCGCGAGCCGCTTGGCTCCTCGGTACCTGTCGGCTGCCTCCGGAGTCCCCTGAGCCAACCAGGCTTGATAGGACTCTTTCTTCAGCTTGACAGCCCCCCTCACCCGGGGTGTCCACCACCGAGTTTGGGGGTTGCCACCCCGACAGGCACCGACAACCTTGCAGCTACAGCTCCGTTCAGCCGCCTCAACAATGGAGGTCCGGAACATGGCCCACTCGGACTCAATGTCACCAGCCTCCCCCGGGATGCAGTCGAAGCTCTGCCGGATGTGGGAGTTGAAGATCTTTCTGACAGGTTCCTCTGCCAAACGTTCCCAGCAAACCCTCAGCACACGTTTGGGCCTGCCAGGTCTGTCCGGCATCCTCCCCCGCCATCTGATCCAACACACCACAAGGTGGTGATCAGTTGACAGCTCAGCGCCTCTCTTCACCCGAGTGTCCAGAGCATATGGCCGCAGGTCAGATGATACGACTATAAAGTCGATCATCGAAATGCGGCCTAGGGTATCCTGATGCCAGGTGTACTTGTGGACACCCTTATGCTCGAACATGGTGTCCGTAATGGACAAACTGTGACGGGCACAGAAATCCAATAACTGAACACCACTCGGGTTCAGATCAGCGGGGCCGTTCCTCCCAATCACGCCCCTCCAGGTATCACTGTCATTACCCACATGAGCGTTAAAGTCCCCCAGCAGAACAATGGAGTCCCCAGAATGAGTGTTCTCCAGCACTCCCTCTAGGGTCCCCAAGAAGGCAGGGTACTCTGAACTGCTGTTTGGTGCATAAGCACAAACAACAGTCAGAGCCCTTTCCCCAACCCGAAGGCGCAGGGAAATTACCCTCTCGTCTACTGGGGTAAACCCCAACGTACAGGCGCTAAGCCGGGGGGCTATGAGTAAGCCCACACCTGCGTTACGCCTCTCACCCTGGGCAACTCCAGAGTGAAAGAGCATCCAGCCTCTCTCAAGGAGATTGGTTCTCGAGCCCATACTGTGTGTCGAGGTGAGCCCAACTATATCTAGCTGGTACCTCTCAACCTCGCGCACCAGCTCAGGCTCTTTTCCCACCAGAGAGGTTACATTCCATGTTCCAAAAGCCAGTTTCAGTAACCGAGGATCAGAACGCCAGGGCCCCCGACCGCCACCCGATCCACAATGCACCAGACCCGGATTACTACCTCTCCCACAGGTGGTGGGCCCATGGGAGAGTGGACCCATGTATCTCCTTCGGGCTAAGCCCGGCCGGACCCCATAGGTGAAAGTCCGGCCACCAGGCGCTCGCCAAGGAGCCCCTCCCCCAGGCCTGGCTCCAGGGTGAGGCCCCGGTAACCCTGCTCCGGGCAAGGGAGGCTGTGTCCATGCTCGTATCTTTTTCATCTGTGTCTTTGTGGATCACTCTTTGTCTGGCCCATCACCTAGGACCAATTTGCCTTGGGAGACCCTACCAGGGGCTATTGCCCCCGACAACATAGCTCCTAGGCTCACGCAGGCACGCAAACCCCTCCACCACGTTAAGGTGGTGATCCAAGGAGGAGTATATTATATTATATTATATTATATTATATTATATTATATTATATTATATTATATTAAAATAAAATGTAGTTGTTCAGTGAAAACATTGGAAATATTTTCTTTGGGTTTTGTCAGTTAAAAACACCTTCAGGTGACATATTAAAGATTATTTTTAATTTATTTAATTTTTGCTTAATAAAATGTCCCAACATTTCTGGAATTTGTATATGAAACCATTCTGAAAAAATTTTGTTGACAACAAAGTTACTTTTACATTTCATACTGTAGCAATTCATTCATTGTCTGAAACCGCTTATCCAATTCATGGTCGCGGTGGGTCCAGATCCCACCTGGAATCACTGGGCACAAGGCAGGAATACACCCTGGAGGGGGCGCCAGTCATTCACAGGGCAACACACACACACATTCACGGACACTTTTGAGTCACAAATCAACCTACCAACGTGTGTTTTTGGACCATGGGAGGAAACCGGAGCACCTGGAGGAAACCCACACGGACACAGGGAGAACACTCCAGGCGCAGTCACCTGGAGTAGGACTCGAACCCACAACCTCCAGGTCCCTGGAGCATTGTGACTGCAACACTAACCTGCTGCGCCATCGTGCCACCCTTTGTGTAATTCAATGAAAGTAGTTTCTTTTTACAGCAACATAAACAATCCAGCTAGGATAGCCAGAATCTAAACTCCTGGTCTTCCACATATATGCTGAACTAATGGGCATAACTGATATGACCATAATAACACAATCAAGACAGAGTTGTCGCACAGATGTTCGTTTATTGAAGGAGAGAGATATCTCAGCAGTGGTCAACACTCAATGACCCCCACCCCTTCAATCCTTTTCACCCCGTAGTAAGTGTGGACACTTGTTCTGGGTAGAACTGGACACAGATTACAGGTCAAACCATGTGTGAAAAGCTGAGTATGTTCAGCTAGACTCACAAGTGCTGTACGGTGAGTATGCAGTTTAAATGTGAATTAAAACAAGGCTTTGTCTGTGAGTGTTTCTCTGTGACTCTTAGAATACATCCCTCAATGCAGCCAAGACTGTGATAAAATATGATTCTGATACATGATAAAAGGTTAGAACGAAGACAGAATAAAATAGATGTGTGACCATAAGGCATAAGACAGGTGTGGAATTCACTCTCTAACATGTACCCCATACATAACATGAGAGTTTCCATAGAATCTCTTTCAAGAGGTAGACAATGTAACTTTGATCAGACAACAGCGTATTCTATATGTGCATGCTCAAGTTCTCTTCTGTTTTTGGGCAGGTTCTCGTTTACTGTCTGCAGTACAGTACTGCACCACAAGAGGACACTATACAACAATATTTCGGTCTATATTATTGTGCTACGAGTTGCACACAGCCTTGATAGAGATATTTAACTGGGCTATGTTTGCATAATTTCTAGACATTCAATGGATATGTCTGCATAAAGACACTACAAAATGTATCATAAGCATATTAAGGCATATGGAATATTAAATAAGGAAGGATGCTTGAACGTAGCGAAGTGGCTGGAAACAGTCTTCTACTTCCAGTAAAGTTCCTCCTCCATGTGATTGCTGTCAGCAGAGTAAATCCTCACCTCTCACTGGGAGATGTGTGATTTTTTTCCTTCATTCTGAAAGTAGGTCTGAGATCATAAGAGCTAGCAGTACTCAGAAGAAGCCGGCCATTGAGTGCTAGCTCGGCTCCAGCTCACCACAACACAGGACAGTCCAGATTAGTGAAGCCTGGATCTTTCCGCAAGTCCCAGTATGTGTTGTTGCTGACCCATGTGTCATCTTTAGATTTCCTGTAAGAAGCAGGGGCACAATATTTAATCAAATAGTGGCCTTTAAACAGACTGTATAAAAAAGGTCTTTTTATGACGGTGCTGTATCATTCAGAAATAAACACTGAAGCTTATTCAAGAGTGAGTTAACACAGGTTCTCAGATGTACCTTTCTTTCCCACACATCCAATATGTGAATGATGAATTAAAAATAAGATACATTTGATGATATGTTTTCTGTATTTTTAATGTGAACGCTAAGGTTTCTTTTTAATTCAGAGTAACTTTTGAATTATGTCACAATAGTAAACACATGTATTGCTAGGAGACTTCACCAAGGACTCTTATTGATCTAGCTCTGTGTTCCTATCTGTGTCACTAGTCTGTGGTGTTACACACATAAGCTACACAATTCATATTACAGCTTTTCACTACTCATTTGATACTTTAATGGAAAAAATGACGAAAACAATAACTCTATTAAAGTAGTGCCTGAGCCTGTTCTTCCTGCTTTATGCAAATCTAGGTTCAGTGAGTGTGTAACAGGTTTCAGAAGACCATTTGACCATAATGACACTTTATGTTCAAAGGTGTGTAGACACCTGCGTTAATTAGCAAATCTTACTATTTTAGGGTGCATCCATTATGGGCACAGACACTCAGATATGTATGCAAAGCTCACGATAGAAAGAGATACTCTGGAACAAGGTCACTATGTCCAAAGCCAACCGTCATTAAAAAGGTAAAAACCCCTCCAGCATTTTGCTCTGGCACAGAACTGTATTCTCTAGAGGGATGGAGCACCATCCGTTACTTTTCAGCTAGCTGTCAAGATGCAGAACCAATTATTCAAGGCTGAATTCCATCAAATCCTCATAGCATTGTTTCAAGTGTAGTCTAAAGCCTTCCAAGAAAATTAGAATGGGGTGACCATACTTCTTCTTGTCAACCAAGATATCTAGATTGCCAGACTTGTCTGGGAATCCACCTTTGCTGTCTGCAGGTTTCCCCCTGCTCAAGGTCTTTCCCTAAGTCCAAAATCTTTCTGTAAAATGTGCACTTTCATGATGTCTATTGACATTGTTGAAGGGTGAGCAAAAGGGGTGTGAGAGTCTGTTTTTAAAGGGTCAGAATGTTGAGAGCAGAATTGGGACACATTTCGCCTCGCTCCCCTTCAGCTGTGTACATCAATACTGTTCTAACACCATTCACCACTGTGTGCAGCCAAGCTATGCCCAGCATTACAGTGTTCTACTAGAGCCTCAAAAATGTGTTGAAGGTTGTATAGATGTTTAAACATAATATCTTATTCATGTGTGAATGCATTTCTATGAACCACAAGCCTTTAATTTTCTGCACTATATTTTACACAATTTTAAGTTGTGTTGTCTGTCAATTTAACCACTATAACCCATATACCCACCAACACACTTGATACATCTGAATGTTACTGACTTTCTGATGAGTTCATCTGCATACCTTTTGGTTTAAATTTAACAATACATGAAAACAGGTGCAATCTCCAGACTTATTAAAGCCAGGACATCAGAGATGGGTGTTGCTCAATTTACCACATGGTCATGAGTTTTCTAGTGTAAATGAGTTGTTTGAACGTTATTTCAACACAGAGCTCCAGTTTTGTATTTCGGTATGAACAGAATATAACAGCCTTTCCATAATCATAAACTGTCAGGAACTGATAAGCTAAAATAGTTTTACAGTGTGTGATAATTAGTTTAGGGCCAAACACTGAATGGGACGTTATAAGATTATCTGGCCATAAGGGCATTTGTTAATTTCTTTTTAAAGAGAATCAGTTTATGTATTATAGTTCAGCCACATAGCTGCATGTAATGGATGAATTGGTCAACTTCTTATGTCCTCTTTTTTAAAGACCAAAGTATTGCCACCTTAAATTAGAATCAATTACTGCAGTGTGGGATGAGCTA
This sequence comes from Hoplias malabaricus, assembly GCF_029633855.1. Taxonomy (NCBI): domain Eukaryota; kingdom Metazoa; phylum Chordata; class Actinopteri; order Characiformes; family Erythrinidae; genus Hoplias; species Hoplias malabaricus. Next base: position 20,794,655 of record NC_089809.1, read on the forward strand.
TATGTTAATGCCCTTCCTTTTAGAAGAAATGTTAAAAGAGCAGGTGTCATGTTGTGTATGAAGCAGCTCATACTGGAAGAATCGTGGCTGATGTGCCATGTTGTTCTCTTCAAGGACCCGGCGTCTGTCTCTCTGCAGCTGCTCAATCCTCTGCTTCTGTGCTTCTGCTGCTTCTATATTCCCCTCCTCTAGTAACCTACACACAAACACAGACACACATACACAGCCAATGTTAGAAAACATGGCATCGTCCTTTTGCCCTTGCATAACAAGAGGCTGATGTGGTGATGTCATCTTTTAGGCTGCCTGCAGGTCATATCTGTTTCCACTGTCTGTGACAAAGTGATGGCAGGAAAAAAGGAGCAGCTTAATCAGAGTCAGATTTCTTAAAGAGACCAAAGGACAATCTACTTTACATTCGTATCCGGGTTTCACTATTTTTGTAACAACTCCATCCTGATCAGGATTACAGTGGGTCCAAAGCCTACATGGAATCATAGGGCAGTAGGTAAGAACACACTCTGGACAGGATGCCATTCAACATATTTTGTTTTACGCCACAATAATATATCACACAGCAGAGTAGATATGATTTAACCTCTAATAAATCCTCTATATAGTCAACAACATAGCTACCAACATATAAACCTAAACTGCAATAATGATACTGAAATCATAGTTTATATGTAATATATTAATATTCATTTTGAGTTTGTAGTACGAATATTATTAAGATTAGTCCTGACTCAATAAATCCAATTACAAGGCATTTGTCTGCATCTATTATGTTTAGTCACTGTATAAAATAAATTTAAATGTAGATTGGTATATTTCATTCTAGACATTCTATGTAGAGGAAAGTATTGTGATCTTTTGGAAATCATTTTATCTGCTTTAAGATATAAAGCTTCCCCAATTAATTAATGATCATATGAAATAATCACATCCATTTTACAAAAAAAAAAAAATTACATTTAATTAATGAAAACATTTATTCATTCATTCATTATCTGAATTATTATTCACAAACTGCACATATGAGGTGACTGTGCAAGTAAATAAATGACAGAGAGGAAGAAACTGAAGTTGTACTCTGGGTTTCCCAGCTTCAAGGCATTTATATTCTACTCAGATCAGAGCTGAAGAATGAACGAGACACCACCAGCTCTAAAATTCTCAAAGAGCTCCTAATTACTACTGAGCTGCATCCTGCTTTCTCACACACTCAGATTTGCACGTCTTATTCAGACTCTGAGACTTCCACTTCCTCCTTTTCCAGGGCTTGCTCTGTTCATATGCTTCAGTTAAAAAAAAATGTATCTTTTTTTTCAAGTGAAGTCATCATCAATCCAGTGAATACAGCTTATATTTATCTTATTATATTAAAGTAAGATCTTTGCTTCTTTATAAATTATGCCCGTTAACTTTTCATGATTTTAAAGTCTTATACCATTGGAAGAAGAGTTGTTTGCATCAAGATAAAATCAATAGGTACAGTCACTTGAAACAAACTTGAGATTAATCTAGAAATTGAAAATAATCTAGAAATACATTTTAATCTTATAAAATACTCATGTCTACCTCAAAAGGAAATGTAGTATATATATTCTAGAGGTGTAAAAGCTCATGCATTACTGCAATACAGCTTTAACGGCATAGTTCATAGTTTGTCCCTGTGAACATCCATAATTCTAGGAATTTCTTGCCATATCTCACATGACTCTGCCCATCATGTGTGCATTCCTCCGTTGTTATGAAACCAAAGTAAACAATCTCATGTGCTCCAGCCAGATTGTTTCACTTGAAAACTGAAGAGAGGCACTATGCACATATTATCCAGCACTCTGCTGCAGGCTCTCTACAGAGAGGCACATTTTCACAGTGCTCTAGCCAAACTGTGAAAAACTGTTCAGCGATTTAAATATCTACTATCAAAACTTTAACTTCAATTATGGGCAAAGAAATCAATTAACAATGCAAAATGATCATGTTCTTAATAAATGAAAAGATATAGACAAATGTTGAAGGTACATGCTCCAGTTACATACAGTAACTAAAATATTCTGATATGCAGGTACAAATGCAGTGCTTCACCTCTGATCCATTCGTAATCTGGTGTCTGTGTGGGGCAGCAGTGGTTTGGTCAGTGGGTCTAGTTCGTTCAGCTCCAGAGCAAACTTAGTGAAGCCATAGTACTGCTCAAAGTCTGGAGGCATTGGATCTACAGAAACAAATCAGAGTGCATTAAAAGAAAGGAAAGAAAAAAGAATATAGAGTAACGTATTAATTACATATTCATTCATTATCTGTAACCGCTTATCCAATTCAGGGTCGCGGTGGGTCCAGAGCCTACCTGGAATCATTGGGACACATTCACTCACACCTATGGACACTTCTTGATTCGCCAATCCACCTACCAACGTGTGTTTTTGGACTGTGGGAGGAAACCGGAGCACCAACCCCTCACAGACAGTCACCTGGAGCGGGAATTGAACCCACAACCTCCAGGTCCCTGGAGCTGTGTGACTGCGACACTACCTGCTGTGCCACCATGCCGCCCTTATAAATAACGTAGAAATACATATTTCAGGTCTTCTGCAGATGTATTCAATACTAATGTTTATTTTTTGGGAGAGTTTATTTACTTGAGTAGAAGTGAATCTTACTGGTTCTCCAGATGCATGAAGCTGAGGGTGGGTTCCCGCAGTAAATGCCTTCATTCCACTTCCCAAACAGCTTGTGAATGACCTTTCCTTTGTGATCCGTCACTGCTCCTTCAACTTCATTCACACTGGAGTTCCAGTACTTTGCCTGCAGAGCGCATACACACACACACAGCTAAACCCAGACTTTCGGGATAAATGGGCACATCTACATATTTGTAATGTTTGTAAATCTCTGACATTTTTTCAGTTATACAATGATACAGTCCTGTGCAAAAGTTTGGTCAATTGAAATAGTTTAATAAAAATAGCTGAAAAATGACAAATACCATAATTATTTTTTCTGCTACACAGAATATGTAATTTTATTTCACTATTGAAATAAAAAAATAAATAACATGCCTTTTGAAACGAGATATACAAATGTTTGTTTGCAAATATCTTATACTTAACTCTCAAATGTAACTGAAGATGTTATTCAATCAGTATTGGAAAATATACAATAAAAATAATCATGCATCAGACAAATACTTAACAGTGCACTTTTCCAGCCATAGTGTGAGTTATAGTCTCCAGCAGGTGGCACCATAGAAAACAGAGTAAGCCAGAGGAAAGAACTGGAGTGGTGTCTGCTAATTGGCCTTATAGAGGAGATGAACTATAATGAATCACCCTTCTCTCTCTCTCTCTCTCTCTCTCTCTCTCTCTCTCTGTCTATTTGTCTCCTCTGTCTGGCAGAACAATCCATAACTCTTTAAAAGCTGTGGGAAGTCTTTGGAACCCCGCCAGCGTTAATTCTACTACCATCTCAACCACAGAGCTCCATCACTGTCACAGTGACTCTGTGAGACAGGTAAGTGAGTGGGACACACACGCCCAGTATTAATGAATCAGAGACTGATATCAGCGCAACAGTCTATCACCATGGCACACTACACTGAGGTAACAGACCTGACATCATTATTTACAGATGCATCATGTGTGAACAGACCCTTTCTACAGAAACTACACCAACACACACAGACGATGTCTTCTGATCAAACTCCTGGAGGAACCAGCACCAGCTGGAGCTAGAACTATTCAGTAAAACGATGCAATACATATGATACAATATGATAAACATTTACCTTACAATATAATAAAAATATTGTGGTATATGTTTCAATGCAATAAGCTTCAAAACAAAACAAGTCTATATGCGTCAATACATTAAGCTTTAAAATAACCTGCTTTGATACAATATGCTTTGTTGCGTTTGGATACAAAAGGATACATTAAACTTAGACAAACTGATGTAAATCTATATCCTACATTTATCTCAAGCTGGATTCAAATATGAACTAAGGAAATGAGTGTCTATAATGAACCTGTAATGTAAGCTCAACCTGAACTGGACAAACATGTGAGAGAAGATGTCTGACCCTGACCAAACTCGACCACAACTGACAGGAATAGTAATGATGTGTTGGGAGGATTTGATTGATACTGTATATTATCCCAGTGCCCTGTGAATGCCTGCCAATATGTAAAGCAGACGGAGCTCACCTTGACAAAAGTGACTTTACACTGACAGATATCACTGCTGGAGTTCTTGATGGAGATTTCTCCATAGTGCTCGATCCAGCGCTGCCCACTCAGTATGTTATGAATGCAGGATGTCACTTTGTTCCACTCGTAGTGGTCTCCCAAACTGTGGAAATGGGACAGATACTAAGCATATCTGAGTACAAAGCCAATACTTTTGGCCAGAAGACCCAGCGATACTCACAGGGCAAAAAATCTGAAAACCTCTGTAGAACATTTAAAATAGCTTCATCAATTAAAGTAAATTCTAACATTGAAAAATCAATTCAGTTCAATCAATGCTTTGTATTTTAAATTCATAGCAGGCACTCATCTGAAATATTAATATAAATCATCTGAAATAGTAAAAATCCATAATTTAGGTGCACACACATTATATAATCTCCACAAAAAAAGCATTAAAGAAAATGGGATGCTGTGAAGCAGATGCACATGAATCAAACATCACCATGAACAATGTGAACCCATATGCTGGCTGGTGAAATGTAAACTGGGGTGTGGACTAGTGGAACTGTGTTTTCTGGTATGATGAAGCAACATCAAACACATTTTGGGATTATTTTGAATAGCTACTTTTACACCAAATTAATCATCTAGCATCAGTAACTGAATTTTTTACCCCTAAATTGTCTCAGGAATATTCCAAATGTAGACCAACTTTATGTTAATGATAAATTTCAGAAGAAATTCTGGATGAGTGAGAGTCCACAAACATCTGCCCATATACTGTCCAGCAAGATCAGTATCTAGAAAATTGAGTTTTGGAATCAGACCACTAATATCAAAAAACAATAATGCAGAGCGCAGAAAAAACATCAGGATGTGTGTGTTTCACTCTGAGAGACAGCGAGTGCGAGACAGACAGATAGATATATAGATAGATAAAGAGTGACAGACTGAAAGAGAGCGTATCACAGCTCACCTGGGGAGAACCACATGAGTGGTGCCAACAGGAACAATCTCCATGGACTTCCCCCAGAACTTGTTTTTCCACCTGACATCTGAACCCCACACACACATACATCAGGGTCACTTTGAGGAAAAAAGACTGGCCACAGTGCTCCAGCGCAGTGACCAACACATTTAATTAAATCTAGTACAACTGACCCTTACCTTGCCAGAAGATGAAATTTTTAGACTCAGCGTGACATGCGGAGATGGGAGGATGATGACTGACCTAGAGGGAGAGAGACAGAGAGAGAATGATGATAGAACTAAGAGTTACATAAGTGTGTGCAGATACAAACCCACTATGTAACACCTGGGTAGCTCCTACCTGTTCTGCTATGAAGCGAAATCCTTTGTCAGGACGATCACACTCATATGTCTCGCCCAACACAGGGTTAAAGGGCTTCCCTCCTGCTCTGTAGTAACTGGAGGCATAGCCAGAGACAGCAAATGTTGCAATGTACACCTACACATTCACAAGAAAACACCAGTCACATATAAACTTGCAACATAAGTTAAAGAGCTCCAGGCTTTAATGTAAGAAATTATATTTCACTTTCTCAATCAAGTGCAGTAACTGCAGAGTGGTAATTAAGGCCTGAAGCAAAACCCGAACAGATGCTCAAAATTATGCTAATGCTGCTACGCTGGTAATAAGATACAGGTAATTATTGTCATTTCACTGCCCAAGCTGAAATCATATTAATCCTACCCTATCTAACATGTCATTGGCAATGCATTTAGACATGTTTTTTTTTTCCTTTTAACTTCTTTATAAAATAGTCGCTGCATTATGTGTCAGCCCATGCTGACCTTAGTAAAATGTATCAGCATGTGGAATGGAGGCGTTGTGTATATGCTTCCTTTCACAAAAGAATCCCAATGAAGACATTGATTGTTGGATGCACTGAAATATGTCTGCAGCAAATTTTTTGTGCATTTCCATAACAGAATTCCCAGCACAGAGGTTTATCACAGATTTGTTTAATCAGATCAAAAATAAAACGTTAATGAAATGTGTTGACAAACATTTAACTATAGCCCATCTTTGGATGCACTATCCAGCAGTGACACTGACTTGTGTATAAACTCCAGGAACAATACTCTACCTGATGCACTCATACAAGTTAAACACACTCCCATGACACCATTGATCACTCAAGTATAAACAGCCCAGTGGTGGGTCTACGTTGGTTCCTTTCCATCAATGAATGATGGAGAGGGGCCAAAAAATTCTGCAGCAACAACTGAGCTATAGTCTGTAATTGTAAACTCACAAAGTGATGAGAGGTCATGAGTATTTTCTGTTTTTTTTACTTTAATATTTATACTGCCATTTTTTTTCATGCTTGCTTGTTCTGAATGATAATTCTAGTTTTGTTAGACAATAACAACAGATCAGATTACAAGGCAGAGATAGTTACCTTCACATCACCATTCAATTTTACAAGGCATCTTTTGTAACAAAATTATGCCCTGTTTTTAACATATTTAACACATTTATGTCAGAAAACTCTGAGCATGACTAATCTCAGACACTGATCCTCACCAGTTGGAACACGTCCATTACCAATATCAAAGTATCATACAGCAGCAGGATTCTAGTTTATGAGCGGTAAGAGATATTGGTGACCTTAGAACCTATAGAGGTGAGATGAGGTCAGCTGAAATGCTGAGGATGAGAGTAAATAGTGCATTCATACTTGGCTCAGAGCAGGAAATTATGCTCTCACGCTTCCTGAAAATGTGGAAACTCGAGCAGGGCGATGCCAAATTGCTCTAGCCATAAAGTTCATTACAAAGCCATCAGCACTTGTCAAGACTGAGGGACAATTCCATCTGCTCTTCACTAAGCCATTATATATCACAGTAGGCACACCGCTGTCTCCTCCTCTCCACTCTAATGAGCCCTGGGAGCATCCTAATGCAAGTTTGTAAGAGGGAGTCTGACTGGGGCCGGTCAGAACATCCCTACCCCTAATGGAGCACTGTTAGAGTGAGACAGTGTTACATCACTCAGATCTCCATTACAGCACTGCAAAGGGCTGTGAAAGACCTCTCAAGACTCACTGCACATTTCATGGGTTTCCACAGAGGTCCATCACTATACAACTTTCAGGTGAAAACCTAAACTGTTACTGTTTGCAAACCACATTTCGTCCATTTGTTCCAAAGAAAAGCATGTATAAAATGTAAAACATTTTCTTTTATAATACTGGATAATAACCAATGGAAGTCAATGTAAATAGATATTATGCCAAGTAATCGCCGAGTATTTCTATTGGTCCATTCGTCAGGAAATTTTCATACAATGTAAAGTAGATTTGCTGTGTTCAAATGATGTAGTAAACTAAAAACAAACAAATATATATATATATATTTGTGTTATTTGGGTAAAAATGCTTCAACACAGGTTTATAATTCTTGGGAGAGCAAATTTCCTCTTTTCTACTTGAAGGGCACTAATTTATGCCTAATATATGTCATTTGTAATAATTTTATTGCAAATGTGATTTTATGCATTTTATATTGTTTTGTTCGAAAAGAAGTTGCACTTTTGCATGAATTACAGTGTTTAAACTAATTTCCAAAAGACATGTATGTGTGAGTCGGTCTGGGTGCACCGCTGAACTGGGTAAACCAAACTGCCCATTGTGAATTCAATTTTATTTGGATGTTATAAGATTCAGTCAATTTATATCCAAACCCCTATTTATCCTTTAACTCCTCCCATCCATGCTGTAGTTCAGAGTGTGTTTCAGCCTGAGCTGCTTCTTAAAACATCCAAAGAACAGGACAGTCAATAAGAAACAGAGGTTATTTGCATATATCAGTCTCAAAGATATAATAACACAGAATTGTTCTAAAATGGGATAAAGAGAGTCTGGGAAATGGTCGTGTGAACATTTATTTTTTGACACAAAGCCTCACAGTAAAGTCACAGGAAAATCTCAGCAGAACAAAACTTTAAGAATAAAATTTAAAAAGTCAAATGTAGCCCCACGTGCTGCTGACTTTGTAAATATTCTGCAACTAATTCCTATTCAGAATATATTTTTAAGACATGATGAAAAAAACTGCTAGAAGCAAATCCATTTGACCAACTTAATCCCAATGTAACACCCAATTTATTAAGGACTATGTGTAATCTAGGTCCAGGGAACAAATCCATCACAGTTTCCACTCCTCTTATCTCTCTGAAAGTCAGTGGAGGGTCAGAAAAACTCATTTCCCTGCAGAGTACATCATTCCACAGTGAGAGATCCAGAATCATGTCTAATTGCAGAGGCCTTCACACAAGGTTGGATTAGACAGGCTTTTAAAGGCATGCTTATAGTAATGGGAAATGTGATCAGCTAATACCAAGTGACATCGCAAATCACAGTTCTCTGACTCAACAGAGACAATCCATTTATATTACTGTTAATGTGTGTGTGTGTGTGTGTGTTTGTGTTTGTGAGTGAAAGAGAGAGAGAGAGAGAGAGAGAGAGAGAGAGTGAGAGAGAGAGTGCAAGCCTCACTCTTTCTTGGAATGTTGGTACTGAAATTGTTAGGAAAGTAAAGCATTATTTAAGCACAGTAATGTTTAAAAACATGCTTCAGTTAAGTTGGGCTGAATTGACCTTCAGAAAGGCCAAACAAATGCAGAAATGATTCAGACTATGACATGATTCCACAGCTGTAGACTTGTGTTTGCTGCACTGAGCTTTACACAACTTTTTTACAGTCAGTTTTCAGGGGCGGCTAATTCAGGTTCAGAAACTGAACCTTGACACCTCTGCGGTTTCAAATGACTAGAGAATCCAGGCAATTGGAAAGAAATCATGGAGGGAATATTTACTTTTACTATTTGCCATCCACCAATTTTAAAATAAAATAATCCTGAAGTGCTGACAGAGCATGACGCATCTTTAAAGATCTGATAAAGATCACAGGCTCTGGCCTTTTAAAATCTGCTTTATTCAAAGGCCACGATTTCCTTTAACAGCGGGTTTTCTCATCATCAGCAAAGAAGAAAATACGCAGATTTTTGTTTTATTTGTGTCACAAATTTGCACTTTGAGGAAGTAAACAAATAAACATGGATATAATTCACACCTCAGTGGCTTTTATTATTACGTTTATAAAACAAATGAATATTGATTGTGTTTATTGATCTGAATTCTGTTACAAATGTGTGCATTCACACAGAAACTAGCGCGATGGACACAATCATGGCCTTCCTTTAACGACTCTTTTATAATCAAATGCAAAAGTTTGGGCTTCCCTGGTCAGAGCAGATGTTTTGTTGTTTTCTGAGGTGAAAGTAAGTATAAGTACTTCTGCATACGACTGCATGTAGTAAGAGTGAGGTAGTTCACAGAGGTTCCAATTCCTCTGCTCCCTATGTGTTACCCATTTATTATCACTGTGTGTGTGTATGTTTGTGTGTGGCATTTACCATGCGCTCAAAAGGGTCCTGTGTCTGTGCGGCTCTATCGATCAGCTCGCTGTACTCCAGCTCCTCACACAGTCTCTGCAGGGTGTTGATGGGCTCATTGAGCTGAACAGGCATGGCCACTTTTGATAGGTCTTTCCCAATGTTATTCCTCAGAATGTTCCACAGACTGATGTTGCTGGTGTTAGGGCTCGGGGATGGCAAGAAGGAGCGCCGCTGCCCTGGGGGAGCGCCGTTCTCAATACAAACGTCTGAAAACACAAGATGTTTTTTGTACCAAGACGTCGATACCAGAATTAGGAGAGTGTTTTTCTAGAATCTAATTTCAAATATTTGCCAGAGCCTACATTCAAATCTTGGAGTTATGACAGGCTGTATGTTTATGTATCATTCCTGTGCTGCTTTTGCACACAGAGAGAGGGGCTAACTGTGGTCTCAAGACCTGTGACGGCTGAGACATCACTGGATGAAGATCAAAACAAACAGTTTCCCAATGAGAGCCAATGCTTAGATCACTGCACCACTCGAGCCTCCATTTCTATGTATTTGAAACTTATAAAATGTTGATTTATATATTATTTAATATCTAATTTCCTTTTAATACTGTGAATAGAGTTTGTACCTGTTAGGTCATTTTGATATCTACTAAGTCTTGTGACAATTCCTCATATTCGAAATACACTTGGCTTGTATAAAGGAATTCTGTTTCTGATGCTCTGTTTTGACTGGCAGGGGTTTATTCTGAATAAACACACATTGTGTTCTCCTTAACACCATGTTGTGCTAAGGGCAAGAGATCTTTCAACAGATGCAGAGCGGAAATCTCACCTGAGTTGAGCCTCTCATTCTGGGTCTCATGACTGAAGTTGTCCATGGAGACATTGTCGCTGATATCACTGATGTATGAGTCGTCTTCTGAGGCCTGAGAGAGAGAGAGAGCACATCCCCATTACAATCTCTCAACTTAAATAACACAGCCCACCTTCTCCTCAGATTCTCTTCACATCTCCTCACCTTCATCTCAACTTCCTACTTCCCCCACCCTCCTCTTACCTTCTGCTCCCCTTCTCACCATCTCCTCACCTTCTCCACACCTTCCTACACCTACTCCTCACATTCTTCCACATTCTCCTCAATTTCCCCTTACTTTCTCTCCACCTAACCTTCACCTTCCTCCACCTTTTTCCATTCTTCTTAACTTTCCCTCATCTTATCCCATCAACTAACATCCCTGTAATTCCAGACACATTACAGCAAAGACACTTATCTATGTGAAGTAATATGTGCGGTGTGTGAATTTGAATGAGATTAAGAGTGAAGGTGAAGTACAGACAAACATAGAGAAAGAGAGAGAATGTGTGTGTGTGAGAGAGAGATAGAGAGTGGGGGAGAGTGAGTGAGTGAGAGAGAGAGAGAGAGATTCATAGGGGAGGACAACAAATTTTCGCTTTGCTCTGTGGAGGGGTATTTTTAGACATAAGCAATTAAGTCCATTATCACATTACTTCTGCTACTGGAGCTGCATGGGCAGGTCTGCTTTAAAAAGCAAAAAAAAAAAAACATCAAGAAAACAAATAAAGAGAGTGGTTAAATTAGAAAGAGTTGGAGAGAGTGAGAGAGAAAGAGGGAGAGAGTAAGAGAGAAAGACAGTGTGTGTGAGAGAGATATATTCAGAGAAAAGAAGCCCAAGCAAAAGAACTACACACTGTGTTCGTCAGAGAGGTAGATCGATACAAAGAGAGAGAGAATTGCTAAGCTCTGGGGGTAGTCCATCAAGGCAAGATGTAAAACGACTATATTTCAGGCAGTTTAGGACCATTTCGACTGGTCCATTTATAATGAAAGCTTGAGAAAGTGTAAAGAGAAAAAGAAAAGAAAAGAAAAAAAACTGAGAAAATGGAGATGTTTCGTTACAAAAACAGCCAGTTTAGCTCAATACAGCACTAATCCTGCATACCAAACAAACCAAACACTGGAGCAGGAACCAACCTACACTCCCAACACTGGTCTTCATGAGTCACCCATCCACAGCAGAGCGGCAGCGAGAAGGAGAGACTTATTGACAAACCCATTCATTCATTCATTCATTCAATATCTGTAACCGCTTATCCAGTTCAGGGTCATGGTGGGTCCGGAGCCTACCTGGAATCATTGGGCACGAGGCAGGAACACACCCTGGAGGGGGCACCAGTCCTTCATAGTATGACGCACTAGGGGTTGGCGATATGGCAAAAATACATTATCACGATTTGTTTTGTAGGATCACTATCTCAATTTTATCACAATTATTTTTTATGATGGTTTTTAACCTCTTAACACTCCAGGTATTTTTTCCATGTTCTGTCTGAAATGACATACATACATTCACTTGAGGCAGTGAATAAAATAGAGGCAATTTTATGTAATAAATGTTACTTAAGAAATGTTACCTAGATTTATTCAGATTTTTAGTCATGTTTCTAACATAGTATTCTTCCTCTTTAAAGCCAGACGTGTTGGATGGAGGGAGCATTCCCCAATTGACTGTAGAATGAGGCCCCCTCCATCACTCCCCCTCCTGTGTTTAAATGGTCTCAGTAGGGAAAAGGCAGGCAGAAAGGGATCTAAGCTTTGAAAACTTCTTTATAGTTTTCAGTGTTTATTTAGATTGCTGTTGCAATATAAACTCTTGTGGTGCATGTCTTTTATGCACTGAAGCATGGTTGAAGGGGACAACCTATGTAAGTGCAGGTATGTTTTGTGTGTGTGAGAATTGCTTGTGGATTTTTCAGGCTTTGTGGCTCCACAGTTTTGTTGTTTTTTGCGAGGAAGATATCTCATGTATGGAATAAGGAATTCTTTCAAATACTCCAACAGCACTGCTGTGTCTGAGCCATACATATGAGTGCAGCACACACTAAAACACAACCACCATGTCAGTTTCACTGAAGGGCTGTGAATGATCCACAACCCAAATAATACCTGTTTTGCAGTGGTCCGGGCGTCCTGACCAGTGAAGACCATGTTAAAACGGGTGCTAAAAAAGTGAGCAGAGCAACAGATCTGTAGAATCTGTAAAATATAGTGCACCTATATAGCAATTTGCGCTGATAAAATGGAAAATGAGTGTAGAAATGAGCAATGTATTTTAATTTCCGTGTACAGTATAATAATATTATTACAATAACGGTCACTGGAGGCAGGGTAAAGAGGCTGAGCCATTACTGCTTTCAAGCAACTTTTACTGAACCCTTAAAAGGGCACAAGGGAAATGGAAGCAAGGGAACGAGTAGCTATTTGGGATTTCTATATAGCGAGAGCCAGGGGCACAGCAAGCCGCCTAAAGCCTCTCTTCTTCTATATGGTGAGCTCCTAGTCAGCATCACATGTCACTACACTGCAAACACATACACACATGTGACACACACCAACACAGAAATTCACAAAACAAGACCATTAAATCCCTTAAGATAACCCCTTAAACAACCAAAAGGGAGGCCATGCTGGGAGCTCCCTTATGAGTCCGTCGTCCCCATACACTCTTAAAAATGTAGTTCTATATATAAGCATGAACACTAAAAGGGTTCTTTGCATGATTAAATGGTTCATTTAAGGGTCCTTCTATAGTTACATTGTTAAGCTGGTTATAATAGAAGAACTGTTGGTAACATACAGAACCCATTTCTAAAAGGTGCTAAATTGAACCATCTAGATCATATTCTTTGTCAATCTAAAGAACCCTTTTACTGTGCAAAGAACCATTTAACCACACAGAGGGTTCTTTGAGTGTTCATGGTTCTATATAAAACAGTTTTCTTTACTAAAGCACACTTGAAGAACTATCATTTTTAAGGGTGTATCACACTTGGTGCTGCCACAATAATAATAATAAAAAACAAACTAATTATTTAGTAATGAGTATAAGTAAAACAAGACTTGTGGTGAAAAGCACGCATTAGTTATGATATGCATATCACATCTCTACAGCCCCTTTATTTAGTTTAGACTGGACTCCCACAGAGTGAGAATAAGAGCACTCCTTCAGTGAGTCGACAGCGCATCTAAGTGAGAGTACGTGAGGTTATTTAAAAACTGCACAAGCCAGAGTAAAACACATTTACTGCAAAACATGTTCTAAGATGAATTCTGCAAGTAGCTGTATGTAAATGCTGTGTGTTACTTTATAGAGTGGGATTATTTAGCATTAATGCACAGAGTATTGACAAGTATTTTAAATGCTTGCGCAATCTAAAAACAGTTGAGAAGACGTTACTCTAAAAGACAGTTTTACAGAGTCCTGAAGATGTGAGGTCAGTTACAATGGAACAGAATAATGACCAAATAAGGTTTATTAGACTGATATCACTAGACATTATGGCACAATATGTACAGTGAGTACATATTGAGTGTGATGATAGAGGTGTCTCACCTCATTCTCAGAGGAACTCGCTGACAACAAGACTTCCTGTGCGTCAAAGAACTCAGAGAGTGAATCTGTGATGGACGTCCGGCTCTCATTGGACACCTGGTGGACCAGAGACCGCGGACAGTCTGAAGATTCCTGCTTCTGGAGGGATAAGGCATAAAGAAAATAATAATAACAATAAAAACAATTCTACTAATAAAATAAATACACAATAATAATAATAATAATGTAATTTAAAGATAATTATTATTTTGATAACTAGATATAAAGATATTCAAATTTTTAATATTTTTTAAGTCCAATTTTGAAAGATTTGTTGGGGATTTTTCTGTCCGATGTTCCTCTGACTTATTAATAATAACAATAACGTAAATTCATTACTCAACAGTTATTACAAGTAACACAAAGCTCATAGAAAATGTGAACACTTGATTTTGTTTAATGTATGATACAGCCAATGCATTTCTTCATTTCATTTGTTTAATTTCTCATCATCTGAAAACACTGAGCAAATTGAGCTTCAATCTAAGAAAATGTATAGCTTAAAAAAAAAAACCAAACACCCACAAAAAAAACCCTAATGATTACTTATTCCCTAAAGATAAAAAGATGAAAGGCCAGACCAAATCCAATTAGCAAAGATTTCTCTCACATCACAGTTCCTGCTTCTAAACAGAAGAAAACGAAAGCCATGAGCTGGTAGCGCAGGCCAAGCTAATTAGTGCAGAAGGAAAGTGTTGACTCAACTGTTGATTCAGAAAGTCAGCTGTTGACGGAGTTATCCCACAGGAAACACTAGTGAGCCTGTGTTTGCAGGGAAGTTTGTGTGTGTGGGAGATTGCTTGGCTGCCTAAGTGTGGGAGTCAAGAGACTTCATTAACCAGCTCTAACTTAACTAAGTCTGCAGAAACTCGATTCATGGCTTTAACCCCAAAGAATCCCACAGAGAGTATAAGAGCATATCTTCAATGAGAACAGACAGCATGCTTAAGTGAGACTAAGAGTGGCTATCGTCCGCTGTATGCAAGGGAGGACACAAAGCATAGAAGAGTTATGAGTACATGCCCTAGGGTTACTGCTTTTCCCAACAGTCACATTTTTTGTAGAGAAAATCATTCATTCATACATTGTCTGTAACCGTCTATCTAGTTCTGGGTCACAGTGGGTCTGGAGCTTACCCAGAATCACTGGGCGTAAGGCAGGAACACACCCTGGAGGGGGCGCCAGTCCTTCACAGAACGACACATTCACTCACACATTCACACCTATGGACACTTTTGAGTCGCCAATCCACCTACCAACGTGTGTTTTTGAGCCGTGGCAGGAAACCGGAGGAAACCCACGCGGACACGAGGAGAACACACCAAACTCTTCACAGACAGTCACCCGGAGCGGGACTTGAGCCCACAACCTCCAGGTCCCTGGAGCTGTGTGACAGCGACACTACCTGCTGTGCAGAAAAAAATATTTTTATTAAATTAATTTAGATGAGTTAGGTCACTTTTATAGCATTAGGGGAAATATTTAAATTTTAGCAACAGAATTATGTTTTAAGTGTATAATTGATTGGACCAAGCAGCAATTTTTACCAAATAGTAGCAAATAGTATTTTTGAATTTTTTCTCACATGAAGAATTTGATTTGCCTGTAATCCTTGACTGAATCAGATTGCATCCCCCACATAAGAGCTATGTTTATGGTTTATATAGTTTTAAAGCAGATATATGGAAAAATGTTATTTGCAAAGCCATGAGATAAAATGAGACGTTTGGATTTTATGCTGTGTCTTACGTAGGTGGCAGGCACTTTAGAGTTGTCCTGTCACTTAATTTCTCCAGTCACAGCGTTGGACCCATGTTTACGTGAGAGTGCAAAGATGGTTAAACTGAGCAAAAAAAAGTGCTGAGAAGAAGAGTAATGATGTAAAAAAAAAAAACAAAGTAAAAATGACTAACAAACAGCATGTTTCTTGCACCTTTGGAGTAAACCGTGGCTCATTCTCAAACGGTTGTTGTGAACAGGGCAATATTTCTATCTGCTGCATATGCAGTGTGGTTTCAGTAATCACAGACACTAGTTTCAGTATGAACCTCTCTGATAAGTTAATAAAATAAATAAATAAATAACACTTCTACAAGACAAGACAGATTAGAGGGCAGGCACTGAATCAGTGATGATGCAGTTCCCACACCCACCTGCACAGGGACAGTGGTGCAGTTTTTAAGGCCAGTGGGCTCTGAGATATGCGATTCAATGTGTATCTTGCAAAGACGTTCTCTCAGATCAGAGTTCTGTGCTAATGCCTGCGAAAGCAAACAGCAAATGGCAAACACACACACACATACACACACTCAGCTTACACACACAACGAGCAGTGTCCTCTATAGACTTGAACACTCTATAGTTTCATATTTCAGTATAAACCATATCAAGTGGACAAATATAACAAACCTGGACAAGCTTTATAATCCTATGACCTTTAAACCATTATCAGAACTCAGACTAAAACTGCTGCATGAAAAGATGCTTTAAAGTTTCCTTAGTGCTAAAGCTTTAAGGTTTTGCTTTCACTCA
Organism: Hoplias malabaricus; assembly: GCF_029633855.1. Classification (NCBI taxonomy): domain Eukaryota; kingdom Metazoa; phylum Chordata; class Actinopteri; order Characiformes; family Erythrinidae; genus Hoplias; species Hoplias malabaricus. Next base: position 20,811,267 of record NC_089809.1, read on the forward strand.
CAAAACTCTGACTGTGAATAGTGAGAGGTATTTTTTCCACCACCATGACTCAATGAGGAAGATGAGTCACAGCAATGTGAAATTACAGGAAAGAACATTTTCCCCTCTTAACGCATGGGAGATGTGTTACTGTGAAAACTGTATTGTTCTGAAGGATAAGGAAAACTGTACCATGTAAAATTCCCTAATGAATAAACTGATAATGCAATGAACATGATTTCTTTTTTGTAAGCCTTCTAAACATCTTTATTCATAAACTGGAGTAGAAAATTAAAAAAATGAATTGAGATTATAAGACGTTTAGCAACATACTAAGCAACAGACCTCCCACATTTTCACTCATACCATAAAAAGCTTTTGGTTAGTGCAGAGCATTGAAGAAACATGCAGGTTAGAAAGTTTTAAGTCATTGGAATGGTATTATCAAGCAGTTACAGTAAATATAAGCATACCGAAAGAGCAAGTATACTGTGTATGTGTGTGTGTGTGTGTTTGTGAGATGTGGACTTACAGCAGCCAGAGCACTCTTGAGTCCCAGCAGCTGTGCAGATGGTGCTGGACAGGTTTCTTGCTCCAGCATTTGTTTCAGCCTCTCCTTCTCTGTGGACAGGGAGCTTAAGGCAGACTTCATGCTAGTGTGCACTGAAATCAGAAACATGTTCACATTTAACAGTGTGTGTGTACAACTACAATAAATGTATTAAATAATGCCACTGCATTTTAAGTTCTTGTCCAGAGGAAATTTTAATCACGTTGCCAAGGCAGATGAATGCAGAGTTAGAAGTAATCAGCAAAGGACTCAGTGCTATTATATGGTCTTCCTGCCCAAGCAGGAAATCAAACCCAAGTCTGCTGTGTGGACAGGTATCTTTTGAACTGTGGGGTAATGTACAAAACAGATTGGTTTTCATATTCTCTATGGAAGAGAAGACTTTATCAGCCACTGTATTAATGCACTGTGTTCATAAAAGACAGAATATGCTTCCTGGATCTCTTTCATTTATTCCCTGCCTGAGGGTCTTTGCAGTATAAAGTACAAGTGAGACACTGCCCTTTTTTTCAGAAAGTAAACAAAGCTGGACTAATAAAGAACTCTTTCTATAACTTATATTTTACACAGAAACAAAACTGAGACGTGCTTATCTAGAATTATGCAGCTGACATTTTTGAACTATTAGAACTTACATTTACATACAATATTATTCTATTATCCTATAATTAGGATATTACAAGAGAAGATTCAGACTTTAGACCTGGCTTCAACAGGAGGTGCTAATTTGTTATTTGACAGGACAGATTTTTTGCCATTTTAAATGTAGGAAGCTACAGGAAATCTGATGTTTTCAGATCAGATGCAAGCTACATTTCTGGCTTTGAACTCTGACAAAAATCAGATCTCTGAAGTTGTGACTAATTGTGGCCAATCAGACTCTGTAATATTGGATTTTTGTGTTGTTTTACTCAGGGACATCAGACATCACATTTACCTAAGAGTTATAAACAGAATATGGCCTAGAATAAATGGGAAGAAATAGCATAGAGAATGTAAGGAATATAGAAATCTATTGCTTTACTAAACAATGTAGAACCTTATTATATAAACACATAACACAACTCAGAGGGACAGTTAATGGCATATGCTCGTATATTAGAACAGAAAAAGTCCAAGACATTTCTTTGTAGCTTTAAATTACCACATGAGACAATCTTCAGAGAAATATACTCCATGATCCATGATGGGCTTTAAAAAAAAATCTACATAAAATGGCAATTTGTACTAAAGCATTCACAAAATAGGCTTGATTAGACCAAGGCTAGTCCACAGCTACGGAGTGGACAGGAAAATCTAATGACAAAGTGGAGATTAATAACTTGCGTGACAGCAGACATTTCACATAAAAATGATCATTATTAATAATAATTAAATTGGTATTTTAATCACTGGCGTGTGCGAGCTCACATCAACAGACTATGGTGCTAAAATAGAGGTGCTGCCCGTTAGAGGTGTTTTAAATATTTAACTAGTTTTTACTGTTTATGGCTGCACGTCCTATGGGGCATGATGCCTCTGATTTTCCTCATGAGTGGGCAGGGCCTCTTGCTTTCCTGTCCTTATCGCACTTGCAGCTGCCTTTTTACTATGACAACCAATGTGGCTAAAGCAGCAAAATCAGATTTCGTCACTTGTAACTTGTGGACACTTTTGCCAGTGCAACTCAGATTACCGTGCTAATGACACTGAAGTGTCACAAATGTGGTTACAATCATTCACTACCTAAATAATACATACTATGGTTCCCTGACGAGCTGAAAAACGTGCAACAATACACAAGCTTATAAATGTAAAACACTAAATTCAAAGCATTCTAAGTGCAGCTATATTGTAGGTGTAATTTTTCAGTAATTGGATGTAGGTGTACCTTATAAATTGGCAAGTCAGTATACATGTACATTTAAACCAACAATAAAAATATCAAAGGTCATGAATATGTATTTCTCCCACTGACAGCTGTTTCCCTTAGAGAGCTGTGGAGCCAGGCTTGAGGAACAAGCACCTCACTGCTGGTGATTGAGCATCTCACACTCTGGGGAGGTGGGGGGGGGGGGGCATGTTTTGAATTCTAATGGAGAGAAACTGTGACTAAAAAATTGTAATCAACATCTGTCCCTCATTACACAGTGCTGGCATCTACTCCTGAATAAAGCAGCATTGTGTCTGGTGGCTGCTTCATTTCCCTTGCAGATGAGGTGTTATTAGTTTATAATACACTGGGAGACCTGCAGATTTTAAAAAAAATTACACACAAATTAAAGTTCATAAGTTGGAGCTCGGAAATGCTCACAATTACTGGCAACACGGCAGAAGTCTTCCTGCAGTTTGGACACATCTATGGGCAAGTCAAGGGGCTCTGGATAGCTCTTCTCATTGGCCATATCAGCAGAGGACAGATTGGGATTGGAAGCATGGAGGCGGATGGATCCCGATGAGATACAGCTAGGAACCTGAAGCAGAAAGGACAACAATTATATCTTGTATTTCTCAACATGACAGATATTTCTTTAATGCTAAAGATCAAACTGGCTATTGCAACTAAAAATAAAGTTACTAGCTAACTCTTTAAAACAGGGACAGAAATAAATTAGAAAGTTCCAGTTCCACACGATGACATATTTGACTATATACAGCATGGATTTGCATGTGCCATGACCACCCTGACAGAGTTATAGAGGTAACATGGTATGACAGGGTTAAAAGCAAAGCCACATGACTGTGAGAATGTTCAGAAAAATGCTCAAAGGAACATTCAGTGAACTGACTTTTGTTCTCTTGTATGTTTTACAGTAGCAAATATGTACTGACTGATCCTTATATTCACTAAAGTTGATACAATAAAAAGAGCTGTGTACACAGCTGCATATCAAGCGTTCATCCCATTTGATACACTCCACTCGGTTTCACAGCTACTCACTTGACGTATGTTGCTGTAGGGGTGGGTGACAGAATCATCGTATCTAAACACCTTTCATAGACATTTCCATGATATATGATAAATATAACAATAATTTGACCAAGAGACAAAATGCAGATTAAAGTGCCAAGTTTATGATTAAAGGGATTAAATGTTAGTGTTGCACTAGTAAGCATGGATCAGACACATCAGTGCTGCTTGAATTTTAAACATCTCATTGTCACTGTTGGACTGACAACAGTCCACCAACCAAAAATATCCGGCAAAAAGTGTCCTGTTGGCCGCATCCTGTGTCCACTGATGAAGGATTAGAAAACGACCAACACAAACTGTGCAGCCACAGATGAGCTACTGTCTCTGACTTACAAGGTGGACCAGGTGTGTCTTATACAGTGGACAGTACATAGGTGCCACCACCACGTTAGCGTAACTGCAGTGCTGAAAATGATCCACTACAAAAAATAATGGTGGCCCTGTTTAAGTCCTGACTACTGAAGAACAGGGTGAAAGGCGGCAAATTAAGTATACAGAGCAACAGGTGGAATACAGTCCATAACTATATGGCCAGTACAGCTGATAAAAGTGACAATCGGTTTAGAGACAATGAGGCATTGTTAATGTAATGGCTGATTACTGTAAATAAACATTGTTCTGCTGAAAAATTTGAATACCCATAGAGGTTTTCAAGCCTTTTAAATAGTCCTTGCAAAATGCACAATACAACCATGGACTGCATTCTTTACTGGGAACATATTTAACAAGTAGCACAGCTTTACAGTTGGTGCAAGCACTGGGAGCCACTCTTATAATTAAATATTGACCATAAACTTTTTACCCCACCATCCACTGAACAGGTCTCTGATCAATGAGCAATAATCCGTCTCCACTGAGATAATCACAATAGCACAGCCTATGGAGAAGACTGGAGGAGCAGAAATAAATACCTACCTGCAGGGTTGTCTTGTTATCTTTGCTGTAGTTTTTGGAGCGCCATTTCCTGGGATGTCTTTTCTCTTTTTTAGGACTATCATATGTTGAAGGCTGCAAATAAAAAATAAATAAAAAACAGACACATCTTTGTTCGTAAGAGTATTCAGCGACCTGCCGTGTTATTTTCAGCACAAGACTATAAAAAACCCTTTTTGGCAAGATTGCAGTCTATAAATAGTGCTTGTTAGAAGAATGCATTTCTCAGATTCACAGCAGCTCAAAAAACATCAATTTCTTCCGCTAATGTTGAGCAGTGATAAGGGAAATGCATTCTTCAGAGGTACACATCTAGCTTTAATAGCAATTATGTGAAAGTAATTGGATTTGCTGCAGTAAACTCATCTTGCTGCGGATTCTGAATGTGGGTTGTGAAAGGTGAAGGTGTTTTTAGTAATCTCAGGAACTCTAGCACTGCTGACTGAAGGTGTATGTTGCAGAAAATCAGTTTTCCACAGGCAAGAACAATGACCTCCTTTAAATCGCCATAGTTTCTCTTAAACATAAATGCGACATACATGCACATACAAAGATTAATTTTGCTTAAATCTTAATCTTTGCTTAAATGCTGCTCTTATATTGCTCCTGAGAAGGAGACCTGCGAAATCTCACATGAGGTTTCTTTTTGAGCTTTAGGGCAGGTCTCATTAAAGACTCACCCTGGGTTCAGGTTTGCTGAGATAATAATACTCATTTTAATTCACAACTAAAATAAAGACAGGTCTCTCAATATAAACCCCACAGACAGTTTCCATAAAAAACTATTAGCACTCCTCATCTTTCAGAGCCAGAAGTATCTAATGCCTCCTTCTAGTCTGATGTTTTCTACAAATTAATTTTAGGAGAACCTCCAAAAAAGTCTCCTGAGTTATTGAAGCACAACATTTGAGCAGTAACTTTTTCCTGTGAGTTTTCCCCTTTCTCCCTGCACTGAAAACAATAATTTGCATTATTCAAATTGATTGCATATAAACAGAATCAGCACATGTCTTGCCTAAAGGAGTACGCCTTTACAAAATAGTAACTGTGGAATTGTCTTACAGGGTTGGAATCTGGAATAAGAATCTTTAGTACATTCATCACATCATTTCTATATAAAGTAATAATAAAAAACATTAGCTCAGAAAAGACAACTTCACAGGATTTTTTTTCTAATGTAAGTATTTGTAAAGGGATTCTATTCCAAGTAATTTTTTATAGTAGGATGAAAGTTTCAGAAAAATATTAAGTACATGCCGTGTGTTTAAACGAAGTAAAAAAATATCAATAAACAAAACTGCACATACTTTAATTTTAATTTTAAATTATTTTGGACAGTAACGATACTAAGAAGAATGGTTTGTTTTTATATTTGTATTTAGTGTAAGTGAGAGTGTGAATTGGGCTGGTGTGGAGGAGTGACCTGTAGCAGGGCGTTGATGGCTGGAGCAGAGTAGGTGCGGTGAATAACCTCCATACTCCTCAGCAAGTGATCCAGCTCCAACAACTGAGCCTCACACTCACATAACTCTGAGAGAGAGGGAAGTGGGGAGAGTGGAAGGAGAGAAGAACGTGAGAGAAACAGAGACAGAGACAGATGGGGAGAGAGAACGAGAAAAGGGAGTGGGAAATACAGAAAGAGAAAGAAGGTGGATGCAGGTAACACACACACACACACACACACAGACACACACACACACACACACACACACACACACACACACACACACACACACATATATATATATATGAGTCAGAGAAGGAGGAGCAGGTAACAAACAAAAGGAGACAAAGCAAAAATATGTTAGCCTGAGGTAGTGAAACCTGCAGACACAGCATCTTCATTGTCACTCACAAAGTGTGTGTGTGTGTGTGTATGTGTGTGTTTGTGTGAATACAAACCTTTGGAGCACCTGTCTATGTCGTCAGAAGACTGCAGCCATGCAGCCACCTTGGCCTGACTAGTGAAGGTGATTGGAGAGTGGAGAGAAGCCTGCTTCCCTAGAGAGGCACGCTAAACAGACACACACGCGCACACACACACACAGAAAGACAGACACACACTGGGTGAATGTGATGCCCAGTGATGGACTGGTGCCCTTTCCAGGGTGTGTTCCATCCTATGTTTCTGCGTAAGCTCCAGACTCACTCTAACTCTGATCAGGAAGATGCGGTTAATAAAATGAATGAATGAATGAATGAATGAATGAATGAATGAATGAAAAGTCTACTTGTGTCATGCTGCTGATATTAAATATATTCTTCAGTAAAAAAATCATGGATTTCATTGATTATTTTTTTCTCTTCAAAAGCCAATATTGTTTACTGGTTTATATACTTTAGTCTCACATTTCAAACCAGTACAGATCCACTATCCTCTGTGTGTGTATATACGTGCATAAGCAGCTCCTGTGTCTCTGATTGTGAGAGAATGGTGGGTACCTTTCTGGCTGCTTGGCCCTCAGTGAAGGTGGTGGGGGATGTAGGGGGAAAGTGAGGACTGAAGAGTGGTTTCTCTGGGGGGAACATAGCGATCTCATTCTGTCTGTACAGTCGATGGTGACGCAGCTTAGAGACCCATTCATCAAACAGCTCCTGCGACTTTATCTATGAGCAAAAAGCGTCTGTGGTCAGTGTCCACACTTTAATAAAAAGTAACAGACATGGATTACTTAAACACAGTTCTCGCCAGAAATCGACTGAATAGCATTGGTTCTTATGTAACATTGTCTTTTTAGTATTCAACCCAATGACACATGAAATGTAAACACTTTTTTGGTTATCTTGAGATATTTTGGTAAATTTTGCCTAATGCATACTTTAATGACTGTTATTTATGCAATTTGTAGAATTACAAAGGACAAGAGAATGGCAGACAGATTTCTCTATCTATCTATCTATCTATCTATCTATCTATCATTTCATCCACTCACTCTGTCACTCTCTCCATCCAGTCATCCATCCATTCATCTATAGTCCGTTTTCAGAATCTCAGAGATCAAAAAACTAGATTTAAACATAGATTGGCCAACAACTGCATTTACTTAAGTTCATCAGTCAATGCACGATGCTAATCAGGTGGCAATAGTGGCAAAGCACATCAGACACAAAAACTTTATTCCTCATATATGTCATAGTTCTATTGCAAACACTCTTTACTAATTTATACAGATTAATAAACAATGCTTGCCTTCTCTCAAAGCCACATAAACCAGAGAAGTGATCTCTGCACTGGGTCAGTTTACTCTGTGGCTGATTGGCATTTACCTTCAGGTGATAGATGTTTTCCTCTGCATCCAGATCAATACACTTGGATTTTTTCTTAATGGCCATGACAGACAGGCCCACGTCAATGCAGCCATGCAGCTTTCCCTTCTCGATCTGTTAAAACACAGAAGGTGAACCCTGGTAACCACTGGCCACACAGCGGTGTAACAAACAATGCATGTTGCCCTTTACTGCAGCATGCCAGTCCTGCTCGCTACAGATGACAAACAAGCACGTTGTCTGCTATTACTAAAACCCCTGGGCCTGTGCTGCTTACTCTAGATGTGCAAATACAGAGAGAGAGAGAGAGAGAGAGAGAGAGAGAGAAAGAGAGAGAGAGAGAGAGAGAGAGAGAGAGAGAGAAAGATTTGAGCCACTTTTTTGCTAAGACTGACTGACCTTACCTTTATTCCATTATTCCATTAACCTCACACACCATGGAGTTCTCCCCTGGCATATACACCTCAAAACACCTCTCACGTTTTCTTCAGTTATTTCCCATTCCATAATTCATTGGAACAAGTGTGGAAATGTTACCAAATATGCAGATTAAACACTAACAATTCATATCTTGTTGATGCTCAACAGCACTGAAGATACAATAAATACCTTAAGGTTTGCAGACACTCTTTACAAAAAGTGAAATTAGATCTTTAAATGTGCACCGAGTCTTTCAGGTGTGCACAAAAATATATATAATGCGTTATATACTAATAATATAATATAATATAATAGGTATAATATTATCTCCAAACAAAAGCATAAATGAAATAAATCCTTATAACTTTCTCATTACAGTCAACATGGAACATGAACTGAGTTTTAATGTAATTCATTACATGGCTGTGGGATTAATTATGTAACGTATGTATTAATATGCCCACAGATAAATGCACAGAATGTTTAATGTACAGGTTAATATCTATACTGATTGAATCATTCTCTGCATCACTGCACCAACCACGGTCCATGGAGCAGGTGTCTAAGAGTTTTAGACAATTTTTCTATTTAAGAAATAAGGAGAATCTCAGCTCTACGTTAGACTCAGTCAGGTGAGTGCTCGTGTTTTTGTTCTTTCTTCCTGCAGCAAGTTCTAAACCAGTGGCACTAATCTTGAGGTTTTGACCTTTGCAGTGTGGAGATTTCAGCAACATGCCCTCACTGAATTTTAATCGAATGCCCTTGCCCTCTATCATCAAGATTTTTATATAGTGCTGATTATTTGATATAGGAAAATCATGCTGACACACCATAAGTCACATTTTAGTGAGTGATGGACACAGAGCCATTGTCTAAAAGCACCAGTATCTGTAAATCCGGTTTCACTAACGGCTGGAATTGTTTCAAAGAATGATGTCAGTCCAAAAAGCTCACTAGAATATTAAGCTATGTCCAATCAGTGCCCCATTACATTTCTACTTCATATTCAATCAAACTAAGCTGCATGTTTAGAAACCTCGGTTAAATAGAACACTCAGTTAAAGTATCACTCAAATATCATCATCCAAATGCTAGGAAAATTAAAACATTCAACCCTCTTAGTGATAAGATAAAGTAGTAAATAAGCAAATAGTAAGCAAATCACATGCTGTAGAAAACAATAGTAGTGAAAACTCCATAAATACAAACGAGATTTAAATTAAGTCAACAAGTCATTTTGGACTATTTCAAACAGTCCATTTACCATTACATTTTAGTCCAACGAGTAGGTGATTTTCTAAAAGTAAATAAATACATTAATTAATTAATTAATAATAAAATAAAATCAAAATAAAACGTTTTTCCTGACAATGATGATTTGTGAGGGTCTGCCGGTGGTGATAGACAGGGAGCATGACTCATGAGTGATGAATCTGCTTTTTATACTCACATCAGCTGAACACTTGGCATACTTCAGAATGCCCTTATCCAAGAAGAAGTATCTCTGCAGATGATAGGACAGAAACAAAGAGAGAGAGACAGACAGAGAGAGAGAGACAGACAGACAGAGAGAGAGAGATAGACAGAGAGAGAGAGAGAGAGAGAGAGAGAGAGAGAGAGAGAGAGAGAGAGAGAGAGAGAAATTAATCAGTTTCAGGTCAGGTGGGTTGGTGTGTTTTCCTGTGTCTGTGTGGGTTTCCTTTCCTCCCACAGTCCAAAAACACATGTTGGTAGGCGATGGATTAGCTGTGCAATAATGTATATATGCATGACTGACTGTGTGAGTGTGTGGTGCCCCAGTGGTGACTGGCGTCCCATCCAGAGTGTTCCTGCCTTGTGCCCAGTTATTCTGGGTAGGCCCGTATTTTACAGAAAATGACTGACTGAATTAATGAATGTTGGTGTATTACAAATTCTGCAACACTCTCACTCTCTCTCTCTCTCTCTCTCTGTCTATCTCTCTCTCTCTCTCTCTCTCTCTCTCTGTCTATCTCTCTCTCTCTCGCCAATTTATCTTTATCCACCTCCATGTCTCTCCTTCTGTGTTTCCTTACATTTTCCTCACAAGCTCTATCTTTATTTACTCTCAAGCCTTGGACACCAGCCCAAGACTGTCTACAGTCTCCTCTCTTTCTCATTCTCTCTCTCTCTCTGTGATTAAGGTTGAGAAAATGGAAACAAATGTGTTAAAATAAATAAATAAATAAATAAATGTGTTGCTGTGTTTCAAAACAACAGTGAAGAAACTGATTTCTCTGAGCTCAGGGTAGACATGGGCAAGGGGAATAAGCTCATTATAATTATTCACAAATATTTGTTTTCTTTATGGCTACACAGAACGTTGTTGATCCTGTGGTAATTGTTGTGTTACAGAAGTAATATACCTAAAATTTCTGACATAGAAAGTAGATATAACGTTGCTCAGCTCAATCGGTGAAGCAAGGAGTCCAAGTGAGTATGGCTAGCTTTGCTTTCTGAATGGGTGGTCCCAAACTAGCCCATTACTCAGCACAATGCTAATCATTGCCTGACTTCATTGGCTATTATAGCAGATCTGGATGTTCAGTGCTCTCCTCCAAGTATGTTGAACTGTCCAGTGACATTGTATTAGCAGCAGTTCAATAATAGGAGATGGCTGGTTTTGCATGTCTCAGAGGAGAACTGGAGGTAGCTGATAATGTTAACGAGATTTCACTTATAACGTTTCAAATACTTTTCTCAGTGTATAAATACACAATCAAACATTTTCAGTTCTTATACTATTGTTGTAACGTTCCCAAAATTCTCCAAATTTCTCCAAATTCTCAAACCAAAACTGTGTCTGAAACAGAAGCCAGCATCCTTTGCTGTCTTGTTGTCTCCAAGTTAGTGCCTTGAAGGACAGCATTACTTAATACAGGTATTTTTAACTAAGTGGCATTAGAGAGAAGCTTTACAGGCATAAATATGTCAACATGTTGCCAGGCCACCGGTATACTAATGCTCGCTCTCAAGAATAATGACAAATTTGCAGATAGTGGTATAAAAAGCAGGCAGCGTTTTATACCAGCAATCTATTCAGACATTACTTGGTGCATTCCTCCCTCACAATACTGCCTCATTAGACAGCCTTCAGGATCGGTTCAGGCACAGGTTGGGTATCTTTCAAATGACAACTTTAGAAGAGAAATTCACATATTTGAATGGCAAATCATTTTGGAGCACTTCTACTGGACCATTCAATAAGAAATGTTCAGTACCAATGAGAGCTGCTGTTTGCAATGTGATATAAAAACAAATAAATGGAAAAACACTCATATATTCAGGCTGTCGGTTTTTTAAATGTACCACCCAATGTACAGTATTCATGTAAAGCAAAACAATATGGTATTGTGAATGTAGATGGCAGGAAACGGCAAATAAAGGTCATCTTTCTGGTGTGTAAGATCATGTGCGTGACCAGCTAATGAAACAGGGCCTCTTCTGTGATAAACAGCCTGTGATAACACATCTGAAAGTGCTTCTACACACATGGAGAAAGGGCATGATGACGTGTATGTGTGCGTGGTTGTGTGTGTAAGTGTGTGTGTAAGTAAACTGAACCGACAGTGTGCAGGACAATCATTCATCAAGTGCTTCAATCAGCTGAAATCCCCTGTGGAGGGCTGTTGTTTCAGTGAGCGCGTAGGAGGATGTGACCGTTAGCAACCTGTAGGAGTTCAGTAGGGGATTTCTGTATTCTTTACAGCTGAGTGAACCTCAGGGTCTTCTGAATAACTTTGTCACAATACAGGATTAGGATGGTGCCATTTATACCAGGTATCACTAAGTCTGTTACAGTTGCTTTTGTTTTTTGTGGGTTGATATACTGTCCCAAAAACTACTTCTATAAATTATATCATTGTCATTTTAAGACCATTGTATGGCACTAATATAATGAGAATTTAATAGCACAATAAGGCAAGTACACCCCTTTAAAGAGCAATGAACGTTTAACAAAAACATAGTTATTAAGAATATTCAGATATTGGAATTGGAATGTAAAAAAATGTTCTGAATTAATTAAACATATTAATTAATTAATTAATTCACAAAATAAAACCACAGTTTTTAAACAAATTAACATAATGGCCCCAGAACAGAGAGACCACCGAAAACCTAAAATACTGCTGATGTTAATTCTTACGTAAAACAAACAGGGCAGCAAGACAATGTGCAAAATTTAGGTCAGCAAAAATTATTGAGGAAATATCCATATATTGTACACTAAGTCGATAATATAATTATTGTGACAGGCCTAGGTATAATAAGGCTGATATATAAGACTGTATGAACATTTAAAAAAAATTTTGTCATCTGCCAAAAATCCAGTGCTAACAGGCAGAAAACAATATGATGAATATAACTGCGTATAATTTTTAAATATGTACCAACCAATTTAAACTCAGAACTGAAATGTATTAAAAGCAGAAGTGAAACACCTGAAAGTACTGAGGGCACTGAGCTGTTTACAATATTGTAAAAGCAGCGAACTTCTGATAAATAATACAACACAGAACTTCTTTCACCTTGTGCCAGCCCTTCATTGGCCATTTCCTCCTCTTCAGCATGAAGCCCTCCTGCTTCTCAGGCTCCTGAATGTTCCCCAGACCCCCACGCAGCCCCTCCACAATCTCCCAGCTGTCCTGTACAAACAAAGCATATAATTACCAAGTGTCCAGTTAATATCTGTAAAAAATGAACAAAATTACTTGGAGTAAAATCATTTTACATTCACTTCCACTGAAAATAAAGAAGGTTATTTCCTTCTCAGGTAAAGTTACTATTTTGGGAGATATATCTTTTAAATTGGACAATGATGACATTCACAAAATAAAAAACTCTACCAAGTCCTTTATAATTCATTGCATGCTCAGCAGGGAGTTGAGGAGCAAGGACATGGGAGTGTCCACTTTCCTCCTTGGTCTGATTTATCCGCCCCAGGCAAAGTCACACTCTTACACTCTTTAATCACTTAAGTGTTTTAAAAAAAGCTGCCGTGAGAAAACCTTTTACATTTTAACTCAATTTTCGTCTCAATTTACTCATGCCAATTTAACCAGTAAATCAGCTAGTACTTTCCCAGTCACACAGAGCTGCAAAACCCTGGGAGTGTGAGGTGAAGCCCATGCTTTTGAGCCCATGTTATTTTTTTTTAATTGCTACTAACCAAACTTCACTGGACAGCTCTATACACTTGGCAGAAAACATTAAAAGCCCAGATTTGTTACATCAGCTAACAGATGTGTATGCTTGCTACAATTATGCTAGTGATGTGGAGAGACGTAGGGCCATTCTACCCTTGGATTTCTGGTCTTGGATGGACGAGGCATCACCATAGATCTAATTGGTTATCTTGCAATTACTGGTGCACAGCACAGCCTGCTGTGTCAGTCAGAGTCTAAACAGCTAATACAACATAGTTGACATAAGATCAATTTTGGGTGACTGAGATAACAATTTAGGTAAATCCAGTGCTAATCAAAAATGATATTTTATGAATTTCAGATCAGTACAATTGATTTTGTTACTGAGATTTACACTTATGGGCGTCACGGTGATGCAGCAGGTAGTGTGGCAGTCACACAGCTCCAGGGACCTGGAGGTTGTGGGTTCAATTTCTGCTCCGAGTGACTGTCTGTGAGGAGTTGGTGTGTTCTCCCCATGTCCGTGTGGGTTTCCTCCGGGTGCTCCGGTTTCCTCCCACAGTCCAAAAACACCCATTGGTAGGTGGATTGGCGACTCAAAAGTGTGTGTGTGAGTGAATGTGTGAGTGTGTGTGTTGTCCTGTGAAGGACTGGCGCCCCCTCCAGGGTGTGTTCCTGCCTTGTGCCCAATGATTCCAGGACCCACCGTGACCCTGAACTGGATAAGCGGTTACAGATAATGAATGAATAAAAATGATTTTTTATCATTTTTTTCAAGTTTAAAAATTTTTGATTTTTAGATTAGAGAGAGTTGTAGATTAGAGTGAGAGAAATGTGTGTGTGTGGGTGTGAGTGTGTCTGTGCCTTTAGGAGTAATGAGCTTTATAATGTGACCAAGCCATGAGCTTAGAGATTACCATTGCATATTCAGGACAGTGTGTCCAGCTGAGAAGGACACATTCACTCCTGAGTTCTCTGAGGTATGCACAGGCACACTCTCATTTATATACTCTCTCTCTCTCTCTCTCTCTCTCTCTCTCTCTCTCTCTCACACACACACACACACACACACGCACACACACACACACACACACACACACACACACACACACACACTCACACACACATACATACACACCAGTCATCATTCAAAATGTGGATAAACAAAAATGCTGATATAGTATGTAACTGAATTAAATGCCACTAGGATGGTAAACATTATGCAGTGTTTCTGTGCCCCTTGCAAATGGAGCATTAATTTATTTGTCAAAAATGAATTGATACATTGCTTGAGAAATCACAGTGATGCTTTTTTAATTATGTGTGAACATCAAATAAACCTCAGAAAAAATAGAAATATTGGATTTTATCTGCAATATTCTCAGATTTATTTAGTAGCAGGCAATGTCAGTATATCCACACTGTCCTCTAAAGGCTGATTAATCCAGTGGTTTAGAGCAGAGGGTAATTGGGTAGATTTTAGATTAAAATTTCTCAGAATTGACCTCAGACCACAGAATTCACAATCATTCAATAATTTCAGACTTCAGAAGAAAAACCTAAAAATCTGTTCACTTTTGGCTCAATCTGAACATAACACAAAAGCCTGACATCCACACAGACTACTATACTGGCAAAGACATCTTTATCGCCTTTTTTGAAGAGTAGTGGTCAGGGAATGGTGTAGGTTTCTCTAAAAAGCACAGTTTTCTCTGGACAAATGTAGCAAGGTCTCATTAGTGAAGGCTCTGGAAACTGATGTGAACACAGCATAACTCAGCAGAGCACAGCTGGGAAATTAGGTCAGATAAAATGTGCTTATCTGTTTTATACACATTTTCAAAAACATTTACCATGCATTCATACCAGAGAATAAACACAGTATCGCTCTCAGCCATCTGATCATGAATCCTTAAACTCCAGTCATATTATCCAGTTAGTAGTCTTAAGGCATATCATACAATAAGCTATAGAATTTGGTAATTAATTAATATGATATGTAGCATTCAGCAGAGAGAGGGAGAGATATGGCCTGAGACAGGATTGGGTTCAATTTCAGATCTCAAAAATCGTATATCTTCAGCATGTATATTTGTTTTTCTCTGTTTAAGGGTAAGTGTGAAACAAAGATTTTCTTAAATCCATCTCTAAGCAGCCAAAGGCATTTCAGATTAAAGGGTGTTGGTCTAGAACTGGGCCCGGAAAAGACTCACTGCGGGTTTTAAATGCAAAAGTAGCTGAAAGCTCATAGCTGTTAATGGTTATGTTAAAAAAAGTGATGATTCAGTTTTGATGTAAGTTCTGTATTATTCTATATTATTTTTGTTCTATATTATTTTTGACAATCCAAATGTTTACTGTTTAAATTTCCAAGAGGCAACACTTCTTTATGGGAAACTTCCATTCCAACCTAAAATGTTGCAGCAGCTATGTTTTGGCATGTGAATGCTGCACCATTAGTATTTTCCATATTCTCTATAAAAACAGTGGAGAGGTGATGTGAACTGCTGCATTATTGTCATTTAATCAATGTGATTATAAGTTTGTTACAAACATATCGATGCTGAACAGAGACTTGCTGTGTTCCATTTGAACTCGTATGTCAGAATGTTCAAGTTCCAAGTAGGAAATTTCAACTGGAATGTATCCACAAGTCAGTTTTCCTACTCATAAAAAGTCAGGAGAGCCTCACTAACCCTGAGTTCAGAATCCAAGATGGCTGCCCACACATCAACAGTGTGTAAATGCTGTAGTATCATACAGTTTGTTAAGGCCTCTATCTATTTATTTCTCATTAAATCAATTGTTCACACAATACTGTCCATACACACAGTTTCCACTGTGTTTGGATGTGTAAAAAATCACATAATGTGTTGTTATTAACCATAGTTAACAAAGCTAACTTGGAACAAGCTAACAATGAAAATCTAGGACACAGCGTTTTCTGAATGTTTACCAGGAATGAGGTCAGCATGGGTGTGACATCATCCCCAGCTCCGAAATCCAAATTACAAGATAGATGGAATACAAATGTATTAAACAGTCACTGTCTTGCTCTGAGCAAAAACCATACATTTCTAACCTTGACCAATTCTGACTGTTCTCTCCATAATTATGAGTAACTGAAGTTTATGTTTCATATAGACTCCTATGGACCACTATTACTATGGAATCATACTTTTAAATTCCATTGAAAAATGGTCAATTCAGAAATGACATTGTATCTCTGATGCAGAAAAAAGAGAAAGAGCAATCAAATCAATAATTGTGCTCTCTCTCTCTCTCTCTTCTCTCTCTCTCTCTCTCTCTCTCTCTCTCTCTCTCTCTCTCTCTCTCTCTCACACACACACACACACACACACACACACACACAAACACACAAATACACTTGTACTCTTACCTGTCGGCTGTCATGTTTGGAGGAGGAGCTGCTGTTGCTGCGAGATGGAGAGGAAATCTTCTGGGACATAGTGGAGCTCTTCTCCTCTGAGCTCATTCCTCACTTCCACAAAACAGAGGCAGAGTGTTTGTTTGGGTGGGGTGGGGCGGAAAGGAAAATAGAGACGGGAGAGGGAGAGAGTGGGTCAGACTCTGATGTAGATCTCCATGCAGGTCAACTTACATCAGAAGCTCTGACATGGTCATGGTGCAACACTGTGGACACAGAGAGGGAGAGAGAGCGCGAACAAAAGTGAGAATAACAATACACAGTACACAATAGCTATCACCTTCAGTGCACTCCTAACTGTATATCCAGCACACACCAATGTATGGCTGCATGGATAAAATGTTTCATATACAGCAAGGCCAAGGACTATGTGACTTGTTTGAAGGGTCTTGCAGTCTTTCCTTTGACTTTCTGACATCTCTGATATATCTAATGCATGTTTAATGAGACACAAAAATATAGAAATGCGTTAAAGTGTATGATACTACTGCTTTGTTGATATGTGGGCAGCCATCTTGGATTCTGAAATTGTGGTTGGTGAGGCTTTCCTGATTTTCCAAGTAGGAAATTCAAATTGTGGGTAGTTCAGGTTGACATTTTTTACATGGAACTCAGAATTCTGACATTTCAAATAAAACACCTTATTTCCCACTGAAGCTAGGTGGATAGAACTATAATGTTAATGCTGCTAAAATGACCAGAAGCCAATAGTAACCAAAATTGTTTGAATATGTAATTTAAACTAAAATTTTAATATTATTATGTTTTGAGGTTTCATACAATAAGCATTAAATGCTGGAATGAACTGGAGTGTGTAATCATGTGCTATAATTTTTGGTTTAGTGCTGAGTCTGGAATTAAGATCACCCTAGGAACTGTACTGTAATCTACACTACGTGTTTAATTGAAAATTTTCAATAACTGCCCCAGCACTTTCCTTCATTTAATTCTACACAGACCTGTCACCCAATACATACAAATGCTAACACACTCTCTCTCTCTCTCTCTCTCTCTCGCTCTCTCTTTCTCTCTCTCTCTCTCTCTCTCTCTCTCTCTCTCGCTCTCTCTGTTCTCCCTCTGCTGTGAGGTTAATTAGATTAGGAGCTCTGTGAGCCAATAGGCCCCTTCATTTTATTTCCTCTGTATGTGGAAGCAATGGATGAGTCACCTAGCACTAACAAGGCTGTGAGCTTTCCCATTAGCCTCTTCCCCCTATTCGCCACAACCACACCAGGGGAGCGCACCTGACACACACACACACACACACACACACACACACACACACACACACACACACACACACACACCTTTGTGCACATAAGGATTTCGAGAGCCATCATCATCGTCATCTCCACCAACTGCACTAGCCCTGACCACTTATCAGGCCCTGCCCATAATTAAATTTTACCATTGTTTGCAATCAGAGCACAATAATGTTTTATTTTTATTACAATATGAAATTATGTGTTGTCAGTATTTTTGAGTTTCAATTTTAGATTTGAACCGATTTAGCTGACATTGCATTTTAGCATTATGGTCTTATTATTGCCACTGCACTGATAATTACCTTCATGAGTTCCCCAACAATATACATAAACATCTCAGACACACAGATCTCTAGGGAACCAATAAAAAACACTATTTGTTTTAATTCAGGACAACAGCACAGAAGTGTTCACTGTTCAAAATTTGACTAGATTTCTTAGTTTAAATATAATGATATCAAACTTATAAAACCTAAAAAATCCTGCCATCTTTTAGCTGCATATATTACACTATAATTATGGTACTTTTGTGGTAATAATAATGAAAACTAAAGTGTCAACTAATAAAAGGGCATTAGCAAGCAAGCTGCAGATCAACGACATGTAATTTTCACAAAAAATCAGTTAAAAGTTACATGCTAAATTTAGCATGGATACCAAAAATAGTTGATCCTGTTGGAACCAAATTCATTGATTTTCAAAGGACTCCACCTCCCCCTCTGCTCACTCTGGGTATACACTTCAGTTACATAGATGTTTTATACTGCACACAAAAGCTGAGGAAAAGGATAAAGGAAGTGGTGTGTAGCCAAACACTGAACATTATTAACCCATCTTAACCTCACAATCTCTCCATATGGCAATCTATAATAGCCTTCATTCAGGTCCATTCAGTTTCATTGCTGCAACAACAGAGACTCAAAGGAAGGCAACAGATGATGGTGTGGTACAGTGTTATAATGATGTTTAAAGCATAAAAATATTAGTAGTCACACACTGTATGATATTAAGGCCCTAATATTCATGCACATGGTCTCACTTATGAAGCAATACAACTTGAAAGATACTCAGTGACATTCATATCCATTCATATTCACTGACAAGGTCAATGAATAAAAGATGAAATCTACTTTTCAGACAATAACTAAATTGCTAGTTCTCCTCTAGTTAAGCAAATCCAGAACAAAAGGTCCTAAAATGTAAATGTTGCAAAATAAAATATTCTCCAAAATATATTTTTACTGGATGTCAAGGAAGCAATTTATTATTCCAAAAATGACAAATAAAATAGGGATAAAAGTTTGTCATGACAGAAATTATATGTAAAATATACATTTATAAAATATGTAAAGAATGTAGTATACTGCACATTACCATGGATATTATGATGTGTTTTTGTGTATTCATTAAAAGATCGATGTTAAGCCTATATAAAGGCTTCCTTTTCCAACAAGCATCAGTTTTTAAGTTGAAACTGACTGAAGTTTCTTTCCTGAAAAATCATGCTTTGTTTACAATACAGCTTCATAGCTGTTGATGTAGGTTTACATCACAAATGGTTTATGATACTCATGTGGCCCATGGACAACCTATACACTCTCAGAACAATCTGTCACAGTTGTGCTACCCTCAAAGGTACATATTCAGTTCTTTTAGTTAGGGAACATTATTGTGCCACTATCTATAGTAAGTGTAGATTTTATAATTGTGTTGATTTCATAGGCCAAATTTAGACTTCAGGATATATTTTACCTTTAGGGAACACAACTGTACTCTAAAATCACAGTTGTGCCTTGAAATTTATGCTGTTTGTAACTTTAGTAACAATAACGTACCTGTAGAGTACCTTTTTTCTGACAGTGTACATTTAACTTAATTTATCAAAAAATGACCTGACTATGGTAATTGCTCCTAGACTACAGATGGAGCAGAGTGTCTAAAAAACGCTGGACTATGTCTTTAAGCACCGGAGGAGAAAATGCCAGGTTTAGAGTGTGGTGTTTAGCTATGCAGTGAGCCAGATGGCCACTTTCCTCTGAGGTTCATTTGCTTCTCCAGAGCGTGGCGGCAGGTTGCCTTTCATCTGCGGCAGGCAGCATGGGGTGATTGTTTCAGCTTCTCTCAAAGCAACTTCCCAAGCCACAGACAGAGCAATACGCGATCAGGCTAATTACAGCGGCGGCGTGAGGCCTCTTTACACAGCAGAGGAGACACAGCTCTTCCGGTAAACACACACTCCAGGCAGAGTGTAAACCACACTCACAGCTCCATACTCCCCAACTCAGTAAGCTCCTCTTTAAAGCCAGCGGAAAGCAGCTGCCACTTTGTGCCTGGCCAATCATTTATTCATTCCTGTTCTGATAATAACACTTCTACTTCACAAATGCTCACAAACACACACACACACACACACACACACACACACACACACACACACACACACACACACATATATGAGAAGGAAGTACATCCTAAATTTCAATGAATGTGAAAGTCATTTAAAGGACAGCTTGTTATTAAATGATGTAGGGAAATAAAAATCTGCAAGAATAGAGATGCATGTTTTTAATTGGGAAGTGACTATATCATTTAGCTTGTCTAAAAGAAATTTTATAGTATTTGCATTTCAAGGAGAGGAACTTGAAAATACATGAAAACAAACACACCCATACACATACATTGACGCACACACCCATGTTTTTTTTTTTAAGTGTTAAATGTAACCTGGCCCTTTGCCATATATTGGGAAGATTAAAATGGAAGACAGTTAACCCTGTCCCTCAGTTGGTAAGACTTTTCTGTAGAAAAGCAGTGAAAAGAATTTGAAGTGCCACAGAAAACTCATCTGTACTAAAGCCTGGACGAGTCAGATGACTTTGACTTCAGCTTTCCACAATCTTTTATTCTGAGCAAGTTTGAAAAGAATTCTATATTAATCTGTATGTGAAGAAAGACTCATACTGGAAACTGCTGTAAAAAACTGAACTTCTCCAGGGAATAAATGTAACGCCAGACAAAGTTAGATCTCTCTAACAGCCGGTGATGATGAAAGATTTATATGGGCTCAAGGCAAATAGAGGCAGGACTCATCAACAGTACCCCCAACACAAGCTATCAATTATACAAACACACACACACACAAACAACCATACAGTATGTGTCACAGGCATACTCACAAATCAACTATAATTCTATAGAAATTTTCTAGGAAAAGAAAATATGTATCCATAAAAATATACACCAAAATATTTGTCTGTATTACAGAACATAAAATTGTAGAAAGAATGAAATAATGCAGCAGTTACCCCTCAACCTCACTTGTCTCATTCATATAATCATCACAATGCAGAAAATGGCCCACAGATTCAGATTGGAACATTCTGAAGCCCTTTCACTTGTATCAGAACTAAGCCCAGGAGCTGTTTATTCATGTAGTTCAAATGACTGAAAGCACTGAGGTGACGAGCATCACGTAAAGGTTAAATAGAGATTCAGTATAGTGGAGGTCAAGCTCCAGGGCGGCCCGCCTCTCGCAGCCCATCACACACAGACACTGATGTAATTAGGGGCTCAGGTAGGGTGAGTGGCAGCTCTGTTTGCGTCTGCAGCACTGTAATTCAATATGTCCGTCCGTCACAACCGGCAGGTAGAACTTGTTTCTTTTGAAAGCTAAGCGCCAAGCAAATGAGGCTAAAAATAACCAGCACAAAGCCCTGACCAAACACAAGTGGCAGAGGCATGAGCAGTAAGAGAGCTGTGAGAATGTCCCTGAAGATAAGAGAGATGTCAAAGGTCCTGTGTCATAGCAAGGGGCCCAACCCAGTAGCACATACACACAATCACACACACACATAGTGGTGAGTAATGGCAAAAAATATAACATCACAATCATCACAATTCGTATACAATATAAGGCAATGCCAGTCTGATATGTTGGAAATAAAAAAATGAGGAGCATTTTTAAACATGAGTGAGTGAGTGATTCAAATATTATGTGCACTATGAAATATATTTTAATCACTATATTCTTTTCAAAATGTACAGTTTTTTGTGTTTTCCTACAGTGCATGTACCAGCATATCAACCGAGGTTCACATCTTTATATATCTAATCCCTTGTCCTTTTCTACTGAGTACACCACATACTGATAAATAAAATACAGTGAGGGAGCATAGACAATTATGGAGAGCAAAGAGAGACTAAGAGAAAAAGCAGAATTAAATGTGCCGTTGCAGCCCTTTGCTCATTAGCACCATCTCTCCTGCCACAGGTTCTACAATAAACAGGCTGATAATCAAAGGGATGCAGTTGCAGGCTGCAGTAATTGCCAAAATCTCACAGTGCTAACCGCAGTGTGGACAAACCAGCTGCTGGGGTGTCCAGGACCTTGAGAATTTGTTAGTTTAACTGCTGAAATACTCAAGCCATGGTCTGCCACTTGCAAGTACAGAACAGTAAATGAAATATAATCTGGCGCTCAGCAGCTGCTGTGGGTTGACATAACCGCCAGTTAGGCTTAACAGAAATCACACAATGAATTAGATTACAGGTGTGATGCATTTTAATCAGGGATAGAGATACGTGTTTCATTGTTTATGAATAACCAGTTGTTTAGGCCCAGATCGCTAGGATATCCCTCACACAATTACAACAATCAATGTCCACTAGCTTATTCTAGCCTAGTCTTATTCCCATCAAGGCCTAACTGAAATTAAGCTGCTGTTACTGATTCTGATACAGTAATCTAAACATTTACCGAACTACCATATCACAGTCATAGAAAAAAAAATTATGAAAAATTCCACTTGATTTTGTGGAATATATTCCCAAGAAAGCATTCTAGATTTTTGATATTCAAATGCGAATAAGCAAGTAAACATTTACTAAATTTGGCTCCATTGTATTGACATTAGCAGGGTGGCACGATGGTGTTACAGGTAGTGTCACTGCCACACAGCTCTAGGGTCTTGGGGTCCTAGTTTCGATCCTCGCCTTGGGTCACTGTCTATTACAGTTTACATGTATGAAAACGGTATGATTCTCTGGACCATTACCCGGAATTTGTAATAAGGTGCTGGCAGGATAAAGTCTGGGTAATGTCTGGTAGAAATCTTACAGACCTTTATGTTCACACGTACAGCTCCTCCAGATAAATTTTAAAAAATCTGGGTCACCATGCATGCTTATGAGTGTCTTTGTGTTTTTCCTTCCATACAATTCCAAAACACATGCTGTTTGTTAGACTGGCTCTGCAAAGTTTTCCACAGATTTGAGTGTGACAGTGATTGTTGTGTGAGTGTGTAAGGCCCTGTGATGAACTGATGTGTTGTGATGCCTTGTGTCCAACGACTCCAGGTAGGCCCCAGATCCATAATGATCCTGATCAGGGAGAAGCAATTACTGATATTAAAATGTGTTTGAATGCTATTTTTATTGTGAAAATCCAACATGATATTTATAGGTTAATTGATTCCAGAGCATGACCTTCTCATTGCTCATTAGCAGCTCCACACAAAACCATTATATTTAACACACAGTGAGTGTTTATGCCAATGTGATGAAGGACTAAATGAAAAAAATGCAATCATATCCGGCTACATGAAGCTCAAACAGTCATGAGAACTGCTGAACTGCAGGCTGAACAGTGAGAGCCTTGTTAGAAGCAGTTTCTGCAGTTTGCCACATCTCTAACAGAAAGAGAGAAACAGTGTGTCCTTTGCTCCACTGAGTCTGAGCTCTGTCCACGCCAATTTACTCCTCCCTCAGCAGTGTAAGTGAAAGTTGGACTGGTTTTCCTCCACACCTTAAGACAACGTGGCCTGTGGAGTGAAGGTGTTTGTAGAAGGTGACTTTCTTGAGCTGAATGCAGACTTGCTTGTTGTTTAATGATGATACAGCAGGGACAGCTGGTACTGGATCAGCGCTCCAGAGAAAAAAAAACAAAAACATACTGAAGTGCCTGCAGCATCTGCTGACCGCCGGCGCTCTCTCATCATGCCCCGGGTGTGAGTCACAGCTCTGGCCTCTGTCAATTACAGCATAGAAAGTGTGGCCCACTGGGCCAGAGCCGTGTTTACTGAGATGACAGTGTTTGAGGGATGACTTATGCTGCTCTAAAGCCAGCGCTGCTCCAGAGGAGGAGGACATTGATGATCACCACGGCTTAAAATACATTCTCTGATCAGCCCACAGTGATCAGAATGATTTTGGTCAAAAACCTCCTGAACCAAAATCAGCCAGAAATGTCTGGGGTCTGCAATTAATTTTACGAAATGCTGTTAAGTGTAGGCAATGATGACAATATTAACTGTCTTTACTGTTATTATGATAAATTACACAGCAAATATTTGCGCTCTTAGGAATGATTTCTCTCAATAATTTGTAGGTAGATTGACCATAGGATGGTAGGTACATGGAATTCTGCGAAGTTGCTGTGTTACAACATCAGTTGTAAATATCACTATACAAATAAATATAGTGATTTGGTTTGATGGGAGGAATGTTTGACCCAGAACAGACAGCAGAACCTGTCATGATTATGTGCTGTGTGAATAAATGCAATTACATTCTCCTGCTAATGTTTATAGTTCATAGGATTAACTGTCTTGAAGTATGCAGTTTATCTTTGTTAATTGAGCATTTTTTATTGATTTATTGCAGTTGAAAAGACAAACATGATGGCACTTACAAGGACGCAGACAGATTCCACATAATCAGCAGTTGGATGTTAATTTACATTATGCCACAAAGATACATTAATGTGAAGATGAAAGATGTGAAACCTGCATGGGGTGTAATTTGGATTACTGTTGCTGTTGTGTTGATTATGTGAAGGTTTGAAGAGGTGAAGAATGAATGAAATGATGTAATAATGATGACTATTCTATTCTAGGCATCACGTGTTTGAAAAGAAAAATTAGACTCTACACTAAAATCTTACAATTCGAGTATTTTTTGTTGTTGTTGGTTTTTTTTTTAAGAATCTATTCTTTTATTTTTTTTAGAATTTCTGCGTCATGGCTGATGTAGCAAATCCTTGCCATGTCATATGGAAATAAAGTGTTTCTCAGTATTTATTATATGATATATGTACCTGTGTTGTAACAGTGTACTTTTGCACTGTTGAATTCTTCATTTTCTATGTAAATTATTTTTCTCTCATTCATTTATTTATTGTCTGCAAAATCATATACAATTCAGAGTCAAGGTGGGTCTGGAGCACATCCCGTACAGGGCTCCAGTCCATCACAGGCACCACACATTCACACCTACGGACAATTTTGCATGACCAGTCTACTTACTAGTGTGTGTTACTGAGCTGTGGGAGGACACTAGAGCACTCAGAGAAAACCCAAGTTGTAGGCGCCAGATGCCTATTTTGTGCCTAGTTTTGAATTTGCCCCATATTATGTGTATTTCATATTTTATAGTATAATGTCATATTGATAAAATATTTGTATATATTTTTTTAATATTTATATTTAATAATTTAAGTTAAAAAACATATGTAAAAGGTTAAAATGTGGATTTAGAATAATTACAGGAAGTTACATAGTTGACCTTTAATCAGGCAAGGTGCACGGTGCACAGGGGACAGTGTGGTTAGATTGACACGGGAGAAGGAAGGTTGGTGCCTCACGGTTTTCTGACCGTGCCATGTCGTGTTGTGTCCGTAGTCATGCTGTGGAGTGATTATAATTTACATTAGTGGAAGCTTAAGAGGCACAATTTCGTTTGTATTCGTTTTGTTTTTTGTTATCTTTTTTGTTTTAAATAAAAATACAAAACGTGACTTTGGTTGAGGATATCGTTTTGTTTTCTTTTTGGATCCTGAAACACGCGTCAGCCACAAAGCTCCAACCTAGAAAGATTTTGTGTAGAATACCCTACAACTTTAGTCAGAAAACCTTCTGCTTCGTGTGGAGAAGGAATTGGAAAGGACAACGGACTCGTGGAAACTGTGGAAACGTTGGACAACGTTTTATCAAAGCGAGAAGAGTAGCTGTGAACACTGGATGGACAGTAACTAATCACGAGACGAGTGGATGATTATGTTGGTAAGCTGCAACTTGTGTGTTATTTCGGAAGTTTGCTATTTTGCATGAAGTTACTGAACAGTTAACTAGTGGAAAAAGAGAATCGAAAATGACAGAGAAAGCCGTTGAAGACAAGCTACACCGCTTTACACAGTCAAGGAAAGCTAACCTAGGCCATCTAACTAGCCAAATTAACCGGATTGAAACGTTAATGGAATTCGATGGTAACGTGGACACAGTTAAACAGAAATTGCGCGTGGACTTTAAAGATTCATTCGGTGAGTTGTGTAAGATAAACGATGGTCTGCAACAATTAATGAATGAGGAAGAGTTTAAGAGGGACCAAAATTCGTGGTTTAACCCAAATGCGAGCCGAATGCAGGGGTTCATTGAACATGCGGAAGTGTGGATTAAAGCAGCTGCGGCTCGCGCTGAGCAAGCAAGACGCTGTGACGCCGAAATTCGTCCTTCTGACAGCGCGTCTGCTGTATCGGTTGCCTCGAGCAAGAGGAGTAAAGGGCGCGAGACAATAGCTGGAAGCAGAGTATCCACCACTTCTTCAAAACTTAAGCTTAAAGCAGAGATGGAGAAAGCTACATTGCTCGCAGAGGCAACAACTTTGCAACAAAAACAAGATTTACAGTTGCAAGAAGCTGAATTAAAAGCAAAAAGAGAACAATTAGAAGCTGAATTAAAACGCCAAGAAGCTGAAATAAAAGTTAAAAAAGAACAATTAGATCTGCAAACACTTATTGCAGCAATGGATGCAAAAATAAAAGTTTTAGAAAATTATGAAAATGAATGCTTTTCACAAGTGAGCCATGCATCACGCCATTCATCACGTCATTCATTAACAATTGAGTCTGGATATATTCAACTGCCCGTAAGTCGAAATCCAGTCACTGACAATACAAGTGCACATGATCAGTTCATCCCACTGCAGCCTCAGCCTATTGCTGCACAGCACATTCAGTCCATTGGTGCACAGCAGCCACAGCTTATTGGCACACGGCAGCCTACAGCTACACCTGTAGCAGATGACCATGCAGTTGAAACACTCTGCAGTGTTATGACTCGTCAGAATACAATAACTGAGTTGATGGTGAAGCAACAGAAAATGATGACCCTGCCACCATTAGACATTCCCACCTTTAGTGGTGACCCCCTTGAGTACAACGCATTTGTAAGGGCATTTGAACATGGTGTAGAATCACGCACTGAAAGCCCTAAGGATCGTCTCTATTTTCTAGAGCAGTTTACGTGTGGTCAACCTAAAGAGTTGATAAAGAGCTGCCTTCATATGAAGCCAGACGAAGGCTACCCGAAAGCAAAGAGGTTACTGAAGGACACTTCGGCAACGATTACAAGATTGCTGTAGCCTACATGAACAAGGTAGTAAACTGGACGCCTATCAAGCCGGAGGATGTTGACTCACTGAACGCCTTTTCACTCTTTCTGACAGCATGCCTCAACACCATGACTGAAGTGAGTTACATGGAGGAGATTGATAATGTTTGCGAATTTAAAGGCCATTGTTTTGAAGCTTCCTTATAAGCTACGTAAAAGGTGGAGGGGTGTTGTATTTGGTGTGCAAGAGCAAGCTGACAAGAGAATCAAGTTCAAGGATTTGGTGGAGTTTATTAACAAACAAGCCAAGATCGCACTGCACCCAGTCTTCGGAGACATAAGAGATAGCACAACATTTAAAGCACCTACACCTAAGCAAAACAATAACAAAGAGCAGAAGAAAGGCATAATTAAGAAGTCATTCACTATAAGTGCTAAACATTTGGACAAACAGGAGGAAAACACAAAGTCAAAGGAAAACATGGATTCAGAGATGACTGCCACAA
Source organism: Hoplias malabaricus (assembly GCF_029633855.1). Lineage (NCBI taxonomy): Eukaryota > Metazoa > Chordata > Actinopteri > Characiformes > Erythrinidae > Hoplias > Hoplias malabaricus. The sequence continues at coordinate 20,839,157 of NC_089809.1, forward strand.
ATACGTGTCTCTTTTGTGACGGTGAACACAACTTGGACTCGTGTACTAAGCTTAAAAGCAAGCCACACAACGAGAAGATAGACTTCCTGAAGAGCAAAGGATGTTGTTTTGGCTGCTTAAAGCAAGGCCACATGAGTAAATCCTGCAAGTCAAAAGTCAGCTGTCAGGTGTGTTCGCTAACGCATCCAACGTTGCTGCACATAAAGAAAAGGGGCATCGGTGCTGAAACAAAAAAGGAGACACAGAGTTGTGAAACACAAACTATCCTCAGTGCCTTCATTGCTGCAGAGTATGAAGGTGGTGAGCTGATTGGGGCCGGGGAAGACGACTGTACGCTGGCTATCGTTCCTGTCCAGGTCAAAGCCAAGAGGAGAAACGCAGTGGTGCGGACGTACGCCTTCTTGGACCCAGGAAGCTCCGCCACATTCTGTACCGAAGCATTGATGAAGAAGTTGAAGCTCACTGGAAGAAAGACCGACATACTGCTGAGAACTATGAACGAAGAGAAACCTGTTTGTACTCACATAGTGTCAGCCTTGGAAGTCAGCAGTTTGTCCGGTGAGGAGTTCATCGATCTTCCAGACGTTTTCTCGCAGAAAGCCATACCTGTTGGGAAAGAAAACATACCGAAACAAAAGGATCTTGAAAGGTGGACCTGCCTTAAAGGAATACACTTACCTCATATCGAAGCCGACATTGGATTGCTCATAGGAGCAAATGTGCCCAAAGCTATGGAGCCATGGGAGTTGGTGAACAGTGTCGGTGAAGGGCCATACGCCGTGCGAACCAAGCTAGGCTGGACTGTAAACGGGCCTTTGAGGGAAACATGTAGCAGTGAAAACAAAGGAAGGCTAAAGAGGACAACAGCAAACCGCATATCAGTCAGCAGTTTGGAGAACCTGTGGCTACAACAGTTCAAGGTGGATTTTCCGGAATGTGGAAAACATGAAGAAGTGGAGATGTCCAGGGAAGACCATCAGTTCATGGACATGGTCACGGAATCTGCTGCACTGATTGATGGTCACTACTCTTTATGTCTACCACTCAAGAACAGATTGGTTCACATGCCAAACAATCGACCAATAGCTGAACAGCGAGCACAAAACCTAAAGCGGAAGTTTCTCCGAAACGACAGCTACAGACAGGAGTATACAGACTTTATGGAAGACCTGATAAAGAAGGGCTATGCAGTGCAACTTTCAGAGGACGAACTGATACACAAAGAAGGGAAGGTGTGGTATATACCACATCACGCCATATACCACCCTGTGAAACAGACACTAAGGGTTGTTTTCGATTGTGCAGCATCGTATCAAGGCACATCCCTGAACAACCAGCTCCTTCAGGGTCCAGACTTGACCAGCAGTCTGATTGGTGTTGTGATACGATTCAGACAAGAGCATGTTGCGTTTATGGCAGACGTGGAAGCAATGTTCCACCAAGTTAAGGTGTCTGAGGAAGACTCTGACCTGCTCAAGTTCCTCTGGTGGACAGACGGTGACTGCAACCGGACGTTGACGGAGCAAAAGATGACTGTATATCTATTTGGGGCCACATTCTCACCGAGTTGCGCCAGCTTTGCTTTGAGGAGGTGTGCTGAAGATCAGAGTGGGCAGTTCAGACCCGAAGTAGTTCAAACTATCTTACAGAACTTTTACGTAGATGACTGCCTCAAGTCTGTCGCTACAGCGGAGGCAGCTGTATCCATATGCCAAGACCTCATGAAGATCTGTGCCAAAGGAGGCTTCCGTCTCACCAAATGGGTGAGCAACCGACGGAAAGTGCTTGACTCCATTCCCAAGTCTGAATTAGCAACAGAAATAAAAACGTTGGATCTGGATCATGACGAACTACCTATGGAGAGGGCTCTCGGTCTCAACTGGTGTGTTGTGTCAGACGTATTCAAATTCAAGATCAACATAAGAGATCGCCCATTCACTAGGAGAGGACTTCTCTCAGTCATTGGTTCAGTTTAGGATCCATTAGGTTTTTTGACACCCGTAGTCTTGCCAGCGAAAGCTATCCTGCAAGAATTATGCAGATTGAAGATTGGATGGGACGACGACTTACCTGAGCATGTGAAGAAGCAGTGGACAGACTGGCTAGCTAGTCTTCCTGCCTTGGAGGATTTCTCAGTGGCCAGATGTCTCAAGCCTGAATAGTTTGGAAGTTGCGTATTCGCGCAATTACATCACTTTGCGGACGCGAGTGAGGATGCGTACGGGTCGGTCAGTTACCTTTTCCTGCGCAATGCAGACAATAAGACGCACTGCACATTCATGATGGGCAAGTCCAGAGTAGCGCCTCTTAGGCCTCCTACCATTCCCTGGACGGAATTGATTGCGGCTATGTTGGCCATTAAGATGGATGGTGTTCTAAGAAGAGAGCTTCAACTGGATATTGCAGAATCAATATTTTGGACTGACAGTACGGTGGTACTCCGGTATCTGCAGAATGAGAACACACGTTTCCGCACATTTGTGGCAAACAGAGTTTCGGCTATCCTAAAAAACTCTGATGTGGAGCAGTGGAGACATGTCAGCACTGATGTGAATCCAGCCGACTGCGCCTCTAGAGGGCAAAGAGTGGATCAATTCTTGAAGAACACCACATGGGTGTTTGGTCCTGAGTTTCTCCATGGTCCCGAAGAGAATTGGCCCAACGCTCCATTGAGCCACACACAACTTCCATCAGATGATCCTGAGATCAAAAAGGTCATAGTGAATCGAGTGGAAGTGGAAGAGAATGTAACTCCATTCAAAAGAATAATCAACCACTTCTCATCCTGGATCAAATTGAAAAGAATCATGGCGTGGTTCCTAAAGTTGAAGGCCATGCTGCGAAGCCTCTGTCAAAAATGCAAAGAGCTGCGTGCTGTTGACACTGAGAACAGTACAGTTCAATGTGAACAGCTGATCCAAAGCCAGATTGACCGCTTCAAGGCGAGCATTAGACCTACTCAGCTTTCAGTGGAAGACTTGGAGCAAGCAGAACTTGACATAATCAAATTCTGTCAGAAAGAGAAATACTCAGAGGAGATTGTGGCTTTGCACAAAGGTCAGAGCGTGAAGCGCAGTAGTCACGTGTACAAGCTAAACCCAGTACTTCAAGATGACCTGTTGCGAGTTGGCGGAAGATTGAGTCGGGCAGCTATGCCAGAAAGTAGCAAGCAGCCAGTTATCCTGTCCAGAGACTTTCACATAACAGACTTACTTCTTCAACAGATTCACTTAAAGACTGGACATGGAGGGCGCAATCATATGCTCTCTGAGCTGCATCAAAGATTTTGGATTCCAAGCGCCAACGTGGCCATTAGGAAAGTGATTGGGAAGTGTGTGACGTGCCGCCGCTTGCATGGGAAAGTTGGACACCAACTTATGGCTGATCTTCCACAAGAGCGAGTGATCCCTGATGACCCACCTTTCACGCGTGTTGGCGTGGATTATTTTGGACCACTGGAGGTCAAGCGAGGAAGAACTATCTTGAAGAAGTATGGAGTCATATTCACTTGTTTAGCCATTCGTGCAGTGCACATTGAGTTGGCCTCGTCATTGGACACTGATTCGTGCATTAACACGATTCGGCGCTTTATAGCGCGCAGAGGATAAGTGAAAGAGATTCGCTCGGATAATGGGACAAATTTTGTAGCTGCCAATCGTGAGCTGAAGGCAGCCATTGCTGATTGGAACTCCTCAGATTTTCAGCATCTGTTCCACCAGCATGGGATCAAGTGGACGTTCAACCCTCCCACCGCATCGCATCACGGTGGAGCATGGGAGAGGTTGATACGATCAATCCGAAAAGTGCTAAATTCAACTGTGAGAGAACAGAACCTTGATGAGGAAGGCCTTCTTACGGTCCTGTGTGAGGCAGAGTCGATCATCAACAGCCGTCCGATCACCAAGGCATCCAACGATCCGAATGATTTACAGGCTTTGACGCCTAATCATTTGTTGTTGCTGAAGACAACGGCCTCATTGCCTCCAGGATTGTTTGACCAGGACGACCTCTACTCTAGGCGCAGGTGGAAACAGGTGCAATATCTGTCCAACTTGTTTTGGAAGAGATGGACTAAGGAGTACCTACCTCAACTACAGGAGCGCCAGCGCTGGGCCACAGCATCTAAGAACTTTGAGGAAGGAGACGTTGTACTTCTTGTGAATGACTGTGCGCCTAGAAACTCCTGGATTATGGGCAAGATCATCGAAGCAATTCCAGACAAGAATGGTCTGGTCCGCAGAGTCAAGATAAAGACAAAGACTAACATCTTGGACAGACCCATTACTAAGATCTGTCTTCGTAAAGACTAAGCCCCTACGATGAGCCATGTGCTAGCAACCTCTGGCTCTACTTTTTCTCTTTATTTCTCTACCTTTCTCTCTCTTTCTTTTCTTTCTTTATTGCAGATGGAGTGATTATGGACTTTATATCCTTGAAAGTTTTGACAATAGAACAATAGACCTTTAGTGTACATTATTAATAGTATCTTGGTTATGGGACAGAAATTTGCATATTTCTTATATGTGGATATGTTTCATATTTTACTTAGTAAGAAGAAGTTTGGTAATTGTTCTATGTTACTTAGTTATTAGAACAATTAGGGGCCGGTAATGTAGGCGCCAGATGCCTATTTTGTGCCTAGTTTTGATTTGCCCCATATTATGTGTATTTCATATTTTATAGTATAATGTCATATTGATAAAATATTTGATTTAAATTCATGCTTGATATATTTAATAATTTAAGTTAAAAAACATATGTAAAAGGTTAAAATGTGGATTTAGAATAATTACAGGAAGTTACATAGTTGACCTTTAATCACGCAAGGTGCACGGTGCACAGGGGACAGTGTGGTTAGATTGACACGGGAGAAGGAAGGTTGGTGCCTCACGGTTTTCTGACCGTGCCATGTCGTGTTGTGTCCGTAGTCATGCTGTGGAGTGATTATAATTTACATTAATGGAAGCTTAAGAGGCACAATTTCGTTTGTATTCGTTTTGTTTTGTTATCTTTTTTGTTTTAAATAAAAATACAAAACGTGACTTTGGTTGAGGATATCGTTTTGTTTTCTTTTTGGATCCTGAAACACGCGTCAGCCACAAAGCTCCAACCTAGAAAGATTTTGTGTAGAATACCCTACACAAGTAGACATGTGGAGCTCGAACTGACAACCCCAGGATCATTTAGTTGTGTGACAGTGACACTACTTATGGAAATACCCCTGTATATAGGAATGTAATTAGATTTTATTTCATGTAATGGAGTAAAATGACTACTTCTGTTGGCCCATTTGTTCTAAAATGTTCCCAGTAAAACTGGCCACTGTTTTTTTTTTACATTATATCAAATAATTAAACAAAAAATAAAACATGATTTAAGGTGCAATTGTTATATATACACCAACCCTGTTAGGAAAAGTGTCTGCTTTACTACGTCAAGTGTTATTCCATTTCCTGACCTAAAACAGCCTTTGCCAATGGAACACCACAAACCTAACATGTATTTGTCTATGCCTGCTGTTATTTAGAGAGAGAGAGGACTAGATATTAAATATGCATGATTTTCCTGTGTTGCTCTGTAAAGGAGAGGACATCTACATCTGAATAGAGAGAGAGAAAGAGCAAGAGAGAGAGAGAGAAAGAGAGAGAGAGAGAGTGAGTGACACTACAGCTCCCCCATGGCCCTGCATGCAGACAAAGCTGAGTAGCTTGCTGCCTCTTAATGAGCTTTTAAACGACAACGTGAGGAAATCCCATCATAACTCTCAATTGAGAAAGCCCAGTTTAAAGAGGCTTACACAAACACACTTGTGTAGTGTGGGAAACTCCTCCACCATGCAGCAGCGAGCCCTGCGGGGAAAACCTCACCACCTCTGCTCTGTGTTTGTTGTAGAAGCACACGAACCACAAATAAAGCACCAAGCCACGTGATATGAGTCACTGGAACAGCCCGCAGAGAGTGATTTCTGAGATACTGAAGATAGGAAAAGCTTGTGAAATGTGTATGACTCTTGATGCACTGCAGGAAGTGAGGAGGAACATTTTTGTCACACACACGACTCTGAAGGATTCTTATATCAGAAAACTCCTTCACAGCTGCCCTGCTGTCCATTGACCAGAGTGGAGTGCAGTGGGGGAGTGCTGAATGTAACCATTCAGTGTAATCTAAGATAGTACATAGGATACCGTTTATTTATATATATATATATATATATATATATATATTCACATTCACATTAAAATACAGTTTTAGGGGGAAAAGCTAACATCTCTAAAGACAGCATAAATATTGCCTATTTTCTGCCAGTAGTAGTACCCCCTTTTTTACTTGTCAAGAAAAATATACATGAAATACAAAATAAATTGCACATTTTATGTTTTTTTTTAATTATTATTAACATGTCTTATATGGGGTGACATGGTGGCACAGAATGTAGTGTCACAGTCAAACAGCTACAGGGACCTGGAGTTTGTGGGTTCGAGTCCACATCCAGGTGACTGTCTGTGAGTTTGGTGTTTTCTCCCCGTGTCCGTGTGGGTTTCCTCCGGGTGCTCCAGATTCCTCCCACGGTCCAAAAAACACACGATGGTAGGTGGATTGGCAAATCAAAAGTGTCCATAGGTGTGAGTGAATGTGTGAGTGTGTGTAACCCTGCGAAGGACTGTTCCCCCTCAAGTGTGTGTTTCTGCATTGCACCCAGTGATACCCGGTAGGCTCCACCCCGACCCTAAATTGGATAAGCAATTACAGACAAAGAATGAATAAATGAAATTCTCCAAAGAATGCTGACAATGCACTTAAATGTAGAGAAGAGTTTTCTGTGAGGCTGATGCAAAAATTTGCAAAAGAACATGCTCCAAACATTTGCATATGACTGTAAGGTCTTGTTTTATTTATGGAAACAATCTTAAATGTTTGAGAAGTAACAGCAGACACACTTGAATTTTATATTATATAGAAAGGCAATATAATACTTAGCTACTACTATTACTGGATGGAGTTTCATCACTCCAGGAATACAGATCCACTGCTCCACAGTTCAGAGCTGGAGGCTTTATACCTCTTTGGGTGATGCTTGGAATTGAGCATTGTGACCTTAGGCTCTAATGCAGCTGCTCTAGAATATCCTGTTTCATGGCATGCTTTTCTCTGGAGATTATTCAAACTGTGTGTGCACAGCTGAATGTCTGTATTCATGAATGGTTCAGCTTCAGGTAGCTGAATTCACACTCTCAACACACCTGGCTCAACTAATCCATCAACAAATCCTTTCTGAGTTGAGGTGGATGTGTCAGAGCAGTAAAACACTAATATTACATGTAGGCCTGAGCATAGAGCAGGACTAAGATTGAGGACCACTGTTGTGGAGGACTCAAATGCACAACCTCATCAGAAAAAAAAAACACAAGTAGGAAACAGATCTGTATCACCACACATTAATCATCGGTTCCCTTAAAGTCTCCCTGAAAATTTTTCTTGAGAGTTTCTCCCCTTTAACTATGCTCAGCCCAAGAGATTTGTGATTTGTTCATAATGTCATTTACAACCTGGTGCAGACTGGGTTCTTTGGGAAAAGACAGTGAGCCAAGTGCTCTTCAAGGACGAAAGATGACAGCTAGACAGTCGACACCATTAATTCTACTCACCAAAAATCAGTGGCAGTGTGGTTTCCTGTCCTAATTTCTGCCCATCACTGTGATGCTAGTGTGCCTCGTAGGTCATTTCACTCTTTGTACAAAACCACTGAAATTCATATGAACACTTCAGAGTTGGCACCATGATGAGCTCGTAGAAGCACAACACAAAAGGCATTGTGCTGTATAGTTCATGTCAACTCTGTACAATGACTGCCAGGAGTCTTCTAATCCATTTATCTGCATTTTCTGTCTGATTAGGTATTCAGATTATTTTATCTTGCGATATTTATATTATATACTGAGTGATATTATTGTGTTGTGCTGAATTCATATATATATAATTTTCTACAAAAATTTAGTATTTCATAACCTCTAAACTCATAAACATATATGGACAAATTATTTGGAAAATTGTTTGATTATGGTAGACAGACAATTGTACTATATATATATATATATTCCTTGACTAATGAGTTTAATTAGTTCTGTGATCTTCCTCGTAACCCAGTTTTCTTGTATATAAAATTAAATTTCCACATTAAAATGAACTGAAACGCTATTAATTTGTTCAAGACCCCCAAAATTACACCAATTTTGTACCTTTTTTGTAAGAAAAAATTGACTTATAAAAAACAAATGATGTATAAAAAAATAATAATACATAATAAATAAGAATGTAAAGACAGAAACTGGTTCTATTAAGTGTATTGTATTTACCTTGAAGATCAGATGAAGAGGCGGAGGTTGAGGAGATTGGCCGAGGAGGTTGTGGGAGTTTTTCCTTTCGTGCTCTATCGCTTAAATTTGCTTACTCGGTACACACTTAATGCTACAATGCTACAAAAAACAGCGATACGACAGAGATGCTTGCACGGCAAGATAACCAAGTGAACTGCATGCTTGCTGGGCTACCTAGTACATAGGCTACCCTGGCGTAAGCTCACTCGCTCGTAACTCAGATCTCTTAATAGAAATGGCCATTTTATAAAGCGGTGACATATACTTTGAAACTAAGGGCTTTTTTTAGGTCTTCAAGTACTTTGACTCTTACTGCTATGTCACTAATAGCCATGCACGCAAGCCTGTTTTTCCTTGCTTGCAAGAAGTTCTCTGAGTTTAAGTGGTGCATGTCATATAATTTCTTCTTTTGTGAGAGTACTTTTCCTGAGGCAAGGAATTATTTTTCCTTGTGCAAAGTGGTTTTCCCCCTTGTTATTTCTGAACTGGATATGATACCCTACAAACACCCAATCTATGTTTTCTATGTCATCCAAGGTACTCATCACAGTCTTTGCCAGAAGGCATCACAAAAAATGCTGGACAACAATGAACATTATTTGGAAGGAGACACCATTCATTTATAAGCGTTCATAAAAAAAATGTGTTATTTTCATGACTTCTGTGCCCTTTGATAAGAACTGGCCTAATAGGCAAATGCTATCAATCAGTTCTAACCCTGTACCATCAACAGAAAAGCTTCACAAAATTTACTTCACACTGAGCAGAGGTACAATTTTTCACTTTTTAAATTTTTCTTATAAAGTCCTTCAAAGGTGGCACGGTGCTGCAGCAGGTAGTGTCACAGTCACACAGCTCCAGGGACCTGGAGGTTGTGGGTTTGAGTGCCGCTCTGGGTGACTGTCTGTGAGGAGTTTGGTGTGTTCTCCCCGTGTCCGTGTGGGTTTACTCTGGGTGCTCCGGTTTCCTCCCACAGTCCAAAAACACACATAGATAGGTGTGAATGAATGTGTGACTGTGTGTGTTGCCCTGTGAAGGACTGGCGCCCCCTCCAGGGTGTATTCCCGCCTTGCGCCCAATGATTCCAGGTAGGCTCCGGACCCACCGTGACCCTGAACTGGATAAGCAGTTACAGATAATGAATGAATGAATGAATGAATGAATGAATGAACGAAGTCCTTCAACATATTGATGGTTACTGATGTTTCCTCCTCCAATCTTGAATCCTGAACCTTTTTCCTCCAGTGCTTTTTCTCTGGTGTATGTTCAGCACTCAAGGTTGATCAAGCACAGTGATAGAATGCAGCCTTGTTGAACTCTTTGCTGAAAAAAAGTCTCTTTGTTCATGTTCTAGTTGAGCCTAAAATATCTCAGCACGGCTGACAGTTCGTAGAAGTGTCACAATATCTCAACTTTTAGCAATGAACTTGAAAAGATGGAGATGTTACTAGATCTTTTGCCAGTGTTCCAAATCTAGAAGGATTGATGTAGGCACAGGCATTACATGACCTTAAGCTGACATGATAAATGTGCAACAACATAAATGTGGCTCCAGTAATACTGGCCAAAAGCTGAAGGCCTGTTTCTACAGCTGCAGTTTTCTCAGAGCTGACACAGGGTCAGACCACACACAGGTGGTGATGAAGTACTGGTTTTATTGGGAAAGGTAATTCATCACACCTCTCCACCTATGTCCTTAATCTGAGGTCAGGAAGATATCAGCAACACACCCAAACTAGAGCAAACCACTGACAGCAGCACTGCAGCAGTACAGCACCAACTAGACAGTATTCAACAAAGAACAGGAAAACACTGCTGTCTGTTTCTTTCTAAGCACTCACCAAGGCTCCAGTAAACCTTAAGACTTAGATATAAGAATGACTTCATCTGATTTGTGGAAAATACTGTCATGAATTCTGCCTAATTTTAGAGCAGAAGTGTGCTCATGTGACTTAGAGAAACACACCACAACTCTGAAATTAGAGCAGCTTTGATCCCCTTTGTCTTGAATGTGGAGAACAATGCAACAAAATCTTTGACATAGTAGACACAAGTACAGCAAACCACAGCTTCTTGAACTGAAGTATAGAGGACCTATGTTCTTTAGAGACACAGAGGAACTTTGGAATTAACTGAAAAGGCATTTGTGATCCAATACTGCAGTGCTTGACTTGAATAAAGACATTGTGGCTAAATGGAGTCAAATCTTTAAATGCTTCAATACAGTGTAAAAAATGTCCCAGAAGAGTAAAGGCAGTTACTGGAACAAAAAGGAAACAAAATCACTTTAGGGAACCATAACACTAAGCTGAAACTACTTATTAGCATCAAACTACTTACTACACACTGAGTGATTAATTCCACAAGTGGTCCCTCTCCTGCATGCACTGATAAGATCTTGGTGTGTAGATTTCTAACAGTTACCATGGCTAATGTCACAGCTATGTCCCTGATTTCACATGGACCAATAGATATTTTCCATAAAATGTTAGTTATACTGTTTATTTTGAAGCCATAAACAGGCTATAAACGTAAACAGCTCTGGCATTTAAACTGGATCACAGAATTAATGCTACATTTACTGGCATGTGCTCATCAGCATGCACTGCCTTTGGCTAAATGGGCTCAGCGAGAGACCAGGCAGATGGACTACTCTATTCGAAAGATAGAGAGTGATGGCCAAAGTCTGTGTCGCAGTGTATGCCAGCGCATGGTCTGACTGCCTAGTTTTACACACATACACTTAGGTTACATTTGTCTCTCATGTTTGACACACACCTCTGCTACATTAGGAGTAAGCTTGTACCAACATATTTTTTGGTAATATTTCAATAAAGAGTGTGTTATAGTCATTCATTCATTCATTGTCTGTAACTGCTTATCCAGTTCAGGGTCACGGTAGGTCTGGAGCCCACCCAGATTCACTGGGCGCAAGCCGGGAACACAACCTGAAAGGGGCACCAGTCCTTTGCAGAGTGACACACACTCACACATTCACTCACACACTCACACCTATGGACACTTTTTGAGTAGCCAATCAACCTACCAATTCTCAATGCTTTTCAAGTAGTATTATTTATCACTATCAGACAGTGTAAGTACTTTAAGTTGCTGGCCAGATCTTAATATTAAAACAATACAAAATAAGGATATTACAAAAAAACAGAGGTGAGTATAGTAGCACAAACCTATACTCAGTTAAAAGTTTTGTTACTTTGGCCCTGTCAGAGTGAGATTGTCGAATCGATTCCTGGTTATGATGCAGCCATCTGAAGTAGGCAGTACAAGACAGGATAATTGGCCGCACTCTCTCTGGGTGCATAGGATGGCCCTCCCTCTCCCCATCCCACAGTGAAATTGTGTGCTCAACATCAAGTGCTTAATTTGAAGATTTTAATTCTGATAACTGAAGTAATAAAAATAAATGTACTAAAGTCTAATTACTGTACTCTGACCAGGAACGTCTGAGGATACTAACACAATAGAATTTAAAATGGTAAAATCCGGAACGGAGAACATATATGAACTAAATGTAGAAATTCCGGGTAATCTGCTTAACATAATACCACAGAAGAACTATCCGCTTTAAGGGTGCAATAGCACTATGTTTACAGCAGGTCCACAAAGGACATGTTCCTATTTCGTTGCAATAAATTTAAATACTCACACACAGTGGTGCTTTCTAGATAAGATTGGGCATCCTTTACAGCTGGTATAGCCAAAGTCATTATAGTAGTCTGTCTAAATGACAGCCATCTTGATGTTGCCCAAACTTGTGTTTCTTTGAATGGCTAAAATCATGTTTTAAAAATAGATTTAAAGAAATGTTGAGAAAATTTTTCAGAAATAGATTGTAAAGTTTGAGTTAAATAATGCAAAAAATGGAATTCATTCTTTATTTTTAACATGTTTATAATTGTGACATATTTTATAATATTCATAAATATTATTATAATAAATGCCATGCCATGCTGTAATTTTTTAAGTCCTGTGTCTATATTTCCAGGTAAAGAAATTAATATAATATAATAAAGTAGAAATAGCCCTGCAACGGCCTAGTGATTCTGGGTAGGTTAAGTAGTTACAGACGCTGAATGAAAGAAAGAATAATACAAATAAATGTCTATAAATAAATAACTGAGAGCAGGTATTTTCCACTATGGGCTTTACCAGTGAACTGATTCATTATTTTGATGAAAAGGCAGGACTTTCCCAGTACACTGGTGTAAGAACAGTGGAAAAACTGTTATTAAAAACTGTTAGCAATTTGCTTCATAAAGGAAATCTTTACTTGTCTAACATGATCAAATTATGAGTTACTCTCAGTAACAGCATCTTCCATTTCTTAAATGTCAAAGTATGCTTACTTGTCCATCTTATAAAGCAGTGGGGATTTTCACCTTGTCTAAATGTAGGACTCATAATAGCACTGTCTATTTTTTTGTTGCTATAGGTGGTTTACTCCAGTCTCATGCAGTGCATCCTGTTTATTAACCACATCCGCCCCCTGCAGCCCCTCCCTTCTTCAACCTGTCTGTATAATCCAGTGTGTTACATTCACAGGCCCTGCCTGTCTTCTGCCAATCAGTCAAACATTTTTAAACCACACACACACACAAAAAAAACACCACTGGCATTTGATGTATCATAAAATCAGACATTTCGCCACAGAATTAAGTCAACGTAGTGAAGTTGGTCCAGTGATTACGTTTAAATATATTGTATAAACTGAAGTGTTCATTTGAAGATATTAGCTAGCTCTGTTTAATTGAATATAGTGGAGTGACTGACAGAGAACACACAGACAATAATACCACTGAAACTGTTTGTGGATGAGCAGATGAGCTGTAGGAAGAAGGAAAAAACTGATGTTTCTGAATGTGGAACTGTGTTATAGCAACGGCAGAGTGCCTCAGGTGAGGGTATGAACAGAAAGACTCCATACAGTCTCAACACTACACCATTAGAGAGCCTTAAAACAACAACCATGTGAAAAAGCAAATCTAAACCCACTGTTTAATAATATTGGTATATAGAGGTGGTCCATAAAAAATATGTATCATTATTTATCTTTACATCCTTAGTTTTCCTCTGAGAAATGTGAAGCCGACCATTTTAGCTTTGCACTGCAGCTTCAACAGACAGCTGAGCACACCAGACGGAAGACACAAAGTACCCGTTCATGTGTAGGTAAACTACCAGAAGCATATTGGCAGATCCAGGCTGTGGGATTCCCAGGAATCAAACTGACAAACAAATTATGACAGAGCCTAGACAATTGTGTTACTCGGGAGTATACTCCTAGTTGTGACATTGTATCTCAGCTGTGATCTGCGTTAAGGCATGATACATCAAACAATGGTTTTTGCATCATGGAGGAGTGCTTTGTAACCATAATTTGCTTTTCATGCAAATAAATATTACAGAGGGGTAATGTCATTATTCAGTACTCACCATTTGGAGAGACCTGTGAAGTCTTGCCACTCTCTGAAACAGAAACAAACAGACTTTATGGCAAAATGCAAGATTATATTTGCATTCTCACTGCTCTGTAAACCCAAATCTTTATAAAGTAATTTCTATAGCCAGAGCATTTTCTAGTTCTAATACCCATTAAATATTGAGTGTGTTTACATTGCATCAACAATGTGACCATTATCAGATCGGCTTTTTTCTGATTATTTAAAATGTCCTGTAAACAGCATATACAGAATTTAAAACGGGTTAAAACCTTGTTTGGATTTCCTCAGCTAGAGATTTGGAATATACATAAGTAATCAGGGATTACAATGCATGTTTTGTAAGTGTAATGCACAATTATATTGAAATTATATTGTTATCAGCAGAGAACTGCTTTTAGAAAAATTATTGCCATCGGGCAAATGCTTTGCATTTGCCAATATTTAAACCAATAATTATTAGCTCAGATTGCTCACTGGCTCAGATTGTTCCACCTCTGACAGTGCGGAGAGGCACAAAGTCAGTGCTGAAGTGCACTTATATCTGTGTTATTATATTGTTGCTATATGTTAAAGATACACTGGTGTATGCTTTGTGTTTAATCCTTTGTTTTAAATTAACCTTAATTTGCAAATTATTTTTATTAGTTTGAGAAAATCTATCATATTATGTAACTTGTAAGGACCCGTTAGCTATCTAAATGTGGTTAACAGATTTCTCAAAAGACACCTTTTATTTTATGGTTTGCATGCACTACGTTGAAAGGTAAAATGTTACACAAATATATGTTCCATTTGTCTGTTAACCCAGTGTATCCTATCATTCTTTATATTAAAAACTGTGTGCATCAGTAATGTTATCATCATTGGCATCAGTAGATATGTACACACATAATTTCAGATATCTGCAGCGGCCCAGAATTCCCATACTGGTGTGTCCCTAATGAGCACCCTTATTTTGATTTCTTTCATTTGTCTACATCTGCGCATGGGCAGAAATAGAACCTGATAAAGACAAACTTAACAGGAAAAAGTTAACACTCAATGCAACAACCACAAAATACTGACAAATGACCACATTCTGTGGAATTAGGAGTTGTATAAATGGAAGTATAAATATGTATCACTAAGGAAACACTAACTGTGCCTAGACATCTTTGCACATGGTGTGTCAAGGTGCTTGGCCAAGGTAAATGAACACATCCTGTATGTAGAAAGACATATGAAAATTTAATGTATACTCCCTGTCTCAGGAATAGATGTTTTATCGCTGTCGGTTTACTAAAGTGCTCATAAACTTGTTGAATGAATTATTGCCAAAATCTGATTTTCTGAAGTTATCAGATTATCATGTGCATGTAAACAAACTCACTGAGGCTGTTCTACAGCAAACAGGGAACTTCCCATTTACAAACTCATAAATCCTCTGCCTTAAAGTGCACAAGGAGTACAAAGTAAATATGGACTGTCCATTAGCATCCATTTAAGGGCAACCTGCAATTTAGCTGAGGTCTTCTTGAAGCATACTTTGAAACAAAGCAGTGGAAAAGTGAACGAATACAGGAGAGAATTTAAATAAAACTGAAGTTAGTGCTGGGCGATATGAACACAAATCAATATCACGATTAATTGTACATTTTACCATGATTACAATTAATGAATGATTATTCTGTTTTTGTATTTTTGATCCTCATAGTTCATTGAAGAGGTGTGTACTGTAAATATGCTCCAGTATTAAAGCTGGGATATTTTTTTCTAATGTTGCTGGGAGCTTGCTCCTCTCTTGATTTTTTGAGCTCTTCTTGTATTCTTTATTTTTTTTTTTTTTGGTGTGTGATTGTTCTTTGGTCACTGAAACTATTTTTTCTCAGCATTTACATTTTTTTGTACAGTGTCATCTTAATTATAGTCAAAATAGAGCACATCCACACCACAGACACTGTGTTTTTCTTTGGTACTAGCTGCTCTAGTCGTTCGGTCAGCCTCATCGTTTAGGTTGCTTCCATGTGGCAGATGGGGCAGAATCACGTGACTACAGCTTGGAAACGTGGTTTTAAAGGGGCAGTACATGAACACAGTGGGGACATGACAAAATATCAATTATATCAATTATTATTATAGACAAGATTATGTTGATTAGAAGTTCTCAATGTGGATTTCGATTCATTTTCAATTAATTACTCAGAACTATCTGAAGCTAAAAATAAAATTTTCCATCAGAGTCATGTCCCACAAGGACAAACTGTGTTCTTCTGTCTACAGCTGATTACTTTTGTACAGGATTGTCATCAAATGTTCTCTGAACTGGCATCTGATCCACAGGACATTCAAATAAATGAAAAAAATATACACATTGAACTATGACTTTTATTGCAAGTCAGTTCAGAGTCTTTCTATAACAAATTAACCCACATGAAATAGTCAGTGATGACTTAGAAACATCAAACATAGGGAAGTCCCGGCTTTCTTTCCTCTATTGTAACCTGCAACTAATTCAGTCTGTAGTTTGTGAATAATATATACAGGGTATCATTAGAATTTAAGGGTTCAAATGTGTCAGGGAAACAAAATGTATTACTGCTTTCCAATTATGTCAATATTGGTCTGACTGGAACAAGCATTGCTACAAATTATGAAAGCCACATGTCCATAAAATAAGGGATTCATTCAATTCCCTTTAATATTTCTCCACATTGAATAGAAGCAAAATTCATTTTTATGAAATGTAAAAACAGAAGCATTTAATCAGGATGTACACCACTGGCAGCTTGCTGCTAACATAACATTGTAAATCCCATAGCTTTATAAGAAATCAGCATGTGTGTTTACTTATGTATAGTTTCTTTTTGACACTATTAAAAATTATGGCAACTGTCAACAGAACTGAACTTCACTCAAACTATACTTACATATCACTTTTTTCCTGATACAGAGACTGTATATTTGATCAGATTAATATTTTTCTCTCTACTGTTCAATCCAGCATTTCCTGTTGCTAGTCACTGTATTAATACCTGATATTGGATCAGGGCCATGCCTGCAGAGCATGCAAAACTAATAAAATAACCAACCGATTTGGGCACCACATGTTCCAACAGCATTAGCTGACATTAAGTTTCCAAAACATAAACAGCTTCACGACTGAAGGACAAAAAGCAGCATGTGGGCCTTAAGCCCTTCACCCATCAAAGTGGAGAACAAACAATGTCATGGATTTTATGGCAAGACAGACAAGGGCTGTCCAATTCTGTCATACAGCTGATGATCCTCACTTATTGTCTTTTGTTGCATAAATCAGATAAATATCCTTTAAAGTCATGTCTTTCACGCACACTGAATGTGACCTTGTATTACAAGATGAAAAACCCTAAGAATAGACATGATACCATTTTAAGCAACAAACATACAGATGAAGTTTTTTTCTATGATAGGCTATTCACGGCTTTGTCTGAACAATGCCACATTAATAAGGATTTCAATAAGAATAATTTGTGTTCAAGCTGTGATAAGGATGCTTCCTGTGATGTGTGTATGCTTTCTACCGAGTTACATCCTGTCAATAATAGCTCCGGTGTATTTAGAGTTGCGGTGTATTTAGAGTTGTATTTGCAAGTTGCGGGTGTATTTTGGGAACATGCAACATGCAAGAAACAAATAAGAAAGTAAAGCCTACACACATCTGAGGATCTTCATTTTCAGATGACTAAGACATTTCCCACTTGTTTACATTTAGAAATGGCATTTTTTTATGGATGAGGCTGGCAGATGGAGGCAGCACCTGTCATCATGTGGGAGCAAATGTAACATCTGCTCGTTGAATCCTGTTTTTTCCTTCCGCCTAACCTTTATACAGAGCACCACATGTTCACACCACCAGCAAAGCCACGTGTGTGATGGGTGAAATACTGCAGCAGAGTTAAAACAACACTGTCAAAAATGCACTGTACGTTTCTGTCATGGAACAGCAAATACACCCTCTAAGACACGGCAATGGATTTAAGACCCCAATTAAAGGCTTTAAGGTCCAGTTGTGTACCTAAAATGTTACACCATATTCATGTTGCAAGCGCCTCTTATAAACAGTGCATTTGGCTACTTTAAGTCACACCCATTGTACAGAGATATTCAGCTCCACAGAAAGTCATGGAACAAAATGGGACATTCTACAGCAGCTGCACATGAGCCTATGTTAACTACTCAATGCCAAGTATCAGCTGGATGGGCAAAAAAAAGTTCAGGCACTGGGTTGTGGAGTAATGGGTATGCACCCTCTTAAGTGAATGAGCACCACTTAATATGTTTGGAGTGGTGTTTATTATCTCAACTATCCAGCATCAACACCCGTGAATATCCCTCCCAGAACAGAGCAGTAAATGTGGCCAAATTTTTTATATTTGGTCATGTAGTGTACATTTTAATAACAACAGATATGGTACGATTTCGTTTCCATAACTAAAGGTACTATCATTGAGGTTATCACTACCGTCTCAGTTGTTTTTATGAATGACTTGGGGAAAAAAAAGAACTGCAGGGTATTAAATCAGGTTATTGAACATGCCTCTGACAGCAACCTTTGTCTATGTCAACACTATATATGGGGATTACATTATATAGTATATGTGCTCACAGTGGTGTTCTGCCATGAACGCAAATAAATGCACAAAGACATCAGAGATACAATGTAGCCATGTGCAGTTCTGAGCTGGAGTGGGTGGCCTGGAGCACCACAGTCTCCCATGAGCTCGCTGTAGAGAGGAAAACAGCATGAGGAGCCCTAAAAATGTTCCCTAGAGCTTCCAACAAATAGCAAGTTAGTGTTATACAAAATCACAGCACTATGATTTTGAAGCACTGAGCAATAAACAGATTGTTTTGAGTCAACAAACTCACTTAAATCATGTGAACACTGAAATAACCACATTCATCTCACCTCTAGCACATTGAGGCCTATATTTTAGGCCTGTTTCAAACATCCTCTTTCTTTCATATTAACAGGTTAGACACCTGACACAATAGTAACACCAGAAGACCCGTGATTTTTTTCCCAAACAAGTTATTAAAATAATAGTAATTAAAATAATAAACTAAACTAAAATAATATGAATATAATAAGATGAATGAAAAATTAAACAGAAAAATGATCTTAAAACGGAAAAGCACAAAATATACAAACAAAGTCCATTATAACTAGTTAGATATTTCAAGCTACACAATGAACACACTTTCTGATAATAGTGCCTGATGAAATTGTGATGTTTTGAGGCAAAAACGTCAGCCAAATGCAGACTATATCTGTCATTCTGTGACTGTGTGTGAAACAGGCTTTAAACTTTAAATGAACTCAAACTCTTGCAAATTAAAATGAAATTGCTGACAAAGAAGTAGAACACCCAACAAAAAGCCCATCCCTTCTGCATTCCTGAACATCCTCATAATCCTGACTGTTCGTTCTTCTATCCTCGGTAGCTCATGTTCTGGGAGTACTTTCTGATTCATCACTTATTTAGAAATGTATAAGGCCACGTGTTAAAATAAAATTTTCCCATTTTATAAATGCATTCATTTATAATTTATTTAAATTTGATTTTAAAAAAAGAAATGGTATATTCTCATCAGAAAAGTTGCTGAAACTCTTGTCCATGCTTTCATATAATCAAATATGAATGGTTTTTCATTCATTCAAAGTCTGTAACTGCTTTTCCAGTTCAGGGTCACGGTGGGTGCAGAGCAGGTCCAGGAATCACTGGACACAAAACGGGCACACACCCTGAAGGGGGCGCCAGTCTTTCAGCAGACAACACACACTCACATATTTACTCACACACTGACACACTTTTGAGCAATCCAACACCCAGTGAAAACCCATGCAGACATGGGAAGAACACACCAAACTCCTCACAGACAGTCACCCAGAGTGGGGCTCTGAATTCTATTTCTTTAAAGATAAAATTGTTTTCAATTCTTTGTTAGTTCCTTTTTACTGCTGCATTCTGTAAAACCTATAACTATTTCCAGATAAAAATACACATTCATATGAAAGATTTTCACTGAACAACTTTCTTAATCCTCATTGAATGTATGAAAGCAAAATGCTAGCTTGCCACTGAAGCTTTAAAGTAGCGTTACACAGCGCTGCTTAGTGAAGGATGCAGAAAGCACATCAGAAATGGAAAGAGTTCCATAATGGCCTTGTAATAAAAAATGGATGACAGAGGTACCTTCAGAAACTAACAGAGTATGGGCCCCACAGGCAGATCAAAACTTGGTTATTCCAAAGAAGGAAACAGAAAGAGAAGAAAAGATAAAAAGTGCAGTCTTTAATATGGACTGAGGAGAACACATGAAGGATGCAATGGGGTTAAAATGGGTGCAAAGTTTAAGGGGAAAAGGCATGAGTTGCCCCTTACACTAATCTGGGTGTAAAGGAGACATAAGCAATGCAGGGCCCATTCCTAGGCTTGTGTGAGTTTCAGTTCAATTAATTAAAATTTCATTGTCATGATATGTACATGAAAACAGTATATCAAAACAGATATATGGATGAGAAAATAAAACATATATGTATATTATTAAATACATAACATACCATAAAAAATATATTGGTGACAAAGACGTGCATGGTTATATTAAAATGTATTGGAATACTGATATACAAGACTTGCATTGAGGGCGGCACGGGGACCTGGAGTTTGGTGTGTTCTCCCCGTGTCCGCGTGGGTTTCCTCCGGGTGCTCCGGTTTCCTCCCACAGTCCAAAAACACACGTTGGTAGGTGGATTGGTAACTCAAAAAAGTGTCAGAGAGTGTGTGTGTGTTGCCCTGTGAAGGACTGGCACCCCCTCCAGGGTGTATTCCTGCTTTGCGCCCAATGATTCCAGGTAGGCTCTGGACCCACCACGACCCTGAACTGGATAAGTGGTTACAGATAATGAATGAATGAATGAAAGACTTGCATTGAATAAATCTTTATGTGAGTAATAGGCATTTACCCTTTTTATATAATCCACCGACCACAGTTATTGTCCAATCATATGTTTGCACCAAAAAGAATATTTTAAGCATTTTAATCAGATGGGTTTAGTTCAATACAATCCATGGAGATGATAAAAATCAGAAAACACATTGGTTAAGAGATAAGGGTCTTGCAACCACAACAAAATATCTAAATTCTGACTGGTGCTATAACACCTTTAGAGGGCAGCAATGAGTAACATTTGTTTACTTGAGCTCGAGCTATGTCTGTTTTCTGCCAGGAGCAGAGAGAGAAAGCCTAGCATAAGACACTTGTTTTTTGTACCCTTTTATAGACACTAGGGCTTCGTAAACACATTAGACTGGTTTTGAGCAGAAAACCGACTGGAGAGCTAACAAATGATGAGGAAATAGCCTCAGAATTTTATAAAAAGTGTTTTTTGGATTATAACTGTTAACGTAGCTTTAAGGCTTATACTAATATAGTATATGTTGTATACTGCATAGTATGAACAAAAAAAGGTAAAATGTTAATTTATACGAAATATAATTGTCAGCTCAAATTTCATGATTGTGACACTTGGTGTGTTTTGATTTTTTAATCCAATCTTTATAATGACATTCAAAACTGTGATTCTATATGTGTGACTTGGTTTTGTCACTATCACAGAACACACAAACACACCGCAGAGACACACACGCACAGAATAACGAACACTCCCCACAACTCCTACACTGAGTGGGTGCAGAATGAGATAACGGCCAGTCTGTCCAAACAAAAACAAAAAGAAATGCTGCGTTCACCCTTGCAATACTTCATTGTTCCCATGATTGATGTGTTAGTCTTCATAATAATGGAGAGAGTATTTCACTGAGCCACAAACAGCTCTTTACTGGCACATTGCTCTTCTGCACATATTTCCCAATCTGTTACCATGGTGACTGAGAAATGTTAAGAATTTTTTTTCCTGACACATACTAAAACATGTATTGTAAGATGTGCAAAGAGGAACCCAAAGATACATCATGAACTTTACTGGGCCACAAAAACCACCAGGTTCCTCACATATGTCAAGTGAAGAACTCTCCCTGATTCAACCCACATGACGTTAGCCTACACCCTGTCCTTCTGTGAACTTGTCATTTAATACACACTAAAGAGCTATTGCCTCATTTCCAACTGAAATATTTATGCTGCTGTTTGCATGTAAAGGCGGTTAAAGTGGAGTGGAGATTACTTGGCTGTCTGGACTTCCTTCTACTTAGTGAAGCAACACAAATAATAAGAACGATAACATCAGAGGTTACAGTGTCTCAGGACTGGTAATCTAAAAACGGCTCAAGTGGACTCCCTTTAATCTCCCATTAAAGACTAAATCCCATAATTTGTATAAATCTATGAAAACACAGGTGTTTTTAACTCCAGCTGTGGTGGACAACTGTGAATAATGTGTTTGCTTCAGCTCCAGCTGTGTTTGTCCTCAATCAGCAGCTCAGGATTTTAGGGGAAAATATCTATTTGATGAAGATATGGTCACCAAGTAATATCAGAACTACATACACAAACAAGATGATATGAGATATCAATCCATACAAATTATAGAATAATGGCAAAAACATTGGTTACTACACTGCTTATAAGAATACATTTAGAAATGTTGGTACATCGCACTTAAATTAATGCATATTGTGAAGAATAACTATCAAAATGGTGCCACTACATACTTTAAACACAGACTGCTATACTATACAGTGGCCACTGTAAGAAAAGTGATGATAAACAAACTTTGAAAATTATTCATCTCTATTATATCAACCAGCAAATGAAGCATCAGTGTGATTCCAGGGCTATTTGATAGGAAACTTGAGTGTACACATTCTAAACTCAAAAATGGTTTGTATTGCAAAGTCCAGGACCCTAACCTTGACCTTGAGAACCATTGAATAGGTTTCTTTAAGGTATCAAATTAAGGTCTGGTGTCTTATTTAAGAGCTAAGTGGACATATAGCCCATTGAACATTGGCTCATGGGACTTCTCAAGCAAACTACTCAGGCCACTGAAGCTGTACAGAGCCTGAGTTTAACACTAGACTCTTTTTATTATAATAAAATCTAATGACTGTTAAAATAACTTATTGTTATCAGGTGTGTTATTAGAGTAAGGGGAGCATGAAAAGACAGACAGCAGATGTCGACCATGAAATTGTTTTTAAAATGCCATCACTCTTAAAGCAAATTGTTCCGAAATCATGAATTCAGGTGTGAATGTGTCTATTTGATCTGCAGTTTTGGCACTGAGTAAAGTGGTTAGGTGCACATAGGCACTACATATATTAGTCTAGGTATGATATTGCAGTATTAATGTTAATGTGGGTGAGAAAGGGGCCACACACAAGACAAATATTCAGGATCCAATTTCAAAATAGGACATTAGGTAAAAGTTTAATGACATTTAATTAAGCTGAACCCTTTTCTTCAAAAACTGCTTTCTACAGACTAAGTAAGGTGCACAAAAAAACAAAGAATTAATTAAAGGAAAAACATGTCTTTTCCCGATCCTCTGAATAACTTACCTGAAGACATAAAACTAGTGTATCTGAATTCTGCACTTTGCAGCAGATGGTCATTCGAGATGCTTTCAAGTCTCACATCACATTACCACCTGAAGTTTCAATTTTCTGAGTGAGTTCAGCTTTAGTGTTAATTTTTTAGATTAGTGATTTAAAGATTTAGTGATTTAAATATTACCAACATATGTTTCATATTTTACTTAAAGTTTTTGATAATGTTTTAATATATTTTAAGTCACACTATATACCTCTAACTGTTCCATGCAAGCTTTCCACACAAGAGGGTCAGAGCCATTATAAATAAATACAGTACTTAAATGATCAACATTTTCAATGTGGAAATAACTTGAAGTACCACTTAAAATGAAACCAGTAGCACTGTTGCTGTGTGTGAATAAATTTAATTGACTGTCCTGATATTCTGAAAGATTCTTTACCTGTAATCACACAGGGTCTAATTATTTTTACTAAACAAAACTGCAATGTAAATGATGATGAGATATTTTCATGAGTTAAGGGCCAGGTTTGTTTTTTCGACAAAGCCCAGAATATCCACTATTATGTGCACCAGACCGCCAGTTAGTCATGTTTATGATGTCATGCAACATGCATGTTCCGTTTGCTTCATCTGCTGTTTATACGTAAGTGCTGTAGGGTAAATTTCCCCACTTAAATCTTAATACATCATCGATGACAATATAGGTTTCAATTCAAATTATTCTCTTTCAAATAAGAGTTTCAATATAGAAAATATTAATCTTCAATCTCAATTCACCTCAATGTTTTGGTTATATTACGTTTTCCCTTTCTCACAGATTTCAACGGTACAAGTGCAGCTCACGGCAACATTTTATTGGGTTTGACTAGTCATGTAAAGACAAGTTCCTGGAGTGTATGGCATGCAGAATACAGAACACAGTCCAAGGAAAACAACATAAATGTAGAAAGGGTGTAGCACTGGTTATCTGCAATCACGTTTACTTCCAGACTCATGTCACCCACTGTGTAGTGCACAGAAACCTCTTTCACATTACAACCTACTCTGGCAGGCTTATGAGGTTGAAAGACTCTCACTGGAGCTCATTATACATAACATAAACAGGCTCAGAGTCATTTCATTCATTATTTATCACCTGTCCAAGTCTCTCAAAGTTCTCAGCACTCTTCACCAAATAATACAGTGTCTGATAGATATAATATAAAGGTATAATAATACCATATCATATTCCAAATACACTGGCTCCTTACACATGAGCTTGACACCAGGCTCTTTTTTTTTCTTTTCTGTGTTAAAAAGTAGGTTACATATATGCACTGGGAAAGTGAATGTAGTGTAACTTGACTACATATTTTTTATACACAACTACTTCTTACATGGGAAATCAACCCGTTTTACAAAAATTCAACACAGTGAAGTCACTGAGAAATAGATCCTGATTAAATAATTGAGAGTAATATGATGTGAGTTATTTTGTGGTTTTTGGTGGTTCATAAAGTGGGTATTAGTGTTACAGACATTGTGATGTTTGGATCTTATTGCCAAAACTGTAAAAAAAAAAAAAAAGTCAGTAAGTTTCTCTATAATGAAAAACTTCACATCAAATCTGTGCTAACATCACAATAATGGGGCAGAAAATGGTGTAGATATCCCATGTAAAGTCCACATTTAAGTGCATATTTATATAGCTTGTACACTGGGGAACACTGAGGTATATCATATATAGTATATACACAGATAAACCATAACATAAAAATGCCCCTACCTTGTCTACACTTATTGTCCATTGTATCAGCTCTATTGACAATAGACACATTTTCTGTTGCTCTGGATACTTTGTTTACCCCTTTTCACAACATTCATAATGGTCAGGGCCATCACACGACCACCACAGAAGAGGTATTACTCAGTGGAAAATCTTTAGTAGTCCAGCACTGACACTGACTTGGTGATGTTGTATTGGCATGTGCTGTGTTGGTACAAGTGCATCAGACACAGCAGTGCTGTTGGAGTTTTAAACACTGTCCACACTCTGTCCCCTCTATTAGACACACTTGCCTTGTTGGCCCACCTTATAGATGTTAATTCAAAGACAGTAGGACATTTTTGGCGGCACCGTTTTTGTATCTCATCCTGTGGTCCTTCATTAGTGGACACTGGTCACAGGACCTTGTTAGCTGGAGATTTTTGGTTGGTGGACTAATCTCATTCCAGCAACCCCTACATCACATTCACTGCAGAACTGAGAGGCATCACCTAATTAATAGGCTACCTGCTCTGTGTGGTCCTGGGTACTGAAGAACAGAGTGAAAGCGTGCGAAAAAAGTATACAGATGTACTGCAAAAACTACAAGGACAACATATAAGGTAAAATAAGCGGATAAAATACATAATGAGTGTGAACAATTCATGTTATGGATGAGCCGTGTATGTTAATGCAGTCTTCTAATACAATATCTTTCTCTGACAGTCTGTGCTAGACGTGCCCTAGATGGAGGGAGCTCTAAGTGGAGAGTTAACTTACCCCGCAGGGGCAGAGTTGAGTGGTGTTTCGCTTCGGATTTCCGGAGAAAAAGTGAAGATATCGAAGAAGAAAGACATTCACGTGGAGTGAAAACGGAGCACGAGACAAGTCACGGCGTCTCTGTGAAGTTTACGGAGCGTGGACGCGAGCGGGACGCCATTTCCAACAAGAGCGGAGGAGTACTGTAGTTATGCAATAGACTCAGTCCACACGAGCAAGTGGAGAGCCATTATCTACTCTCCGCTACATTAGAACAAACACACAGATGGCAAAGGCGAGGGTCGTATCTTCTGGTGGCTGGGAGGCTGACTGCTGTCCCCTCTGAGAAGATTCTGAACAGGACGATGCTGTAGAAGTTCAGACTGAGTCCAGAGCAGCTTTAACCGAGTGTTTCGGAAGCGGGTATCCCCCCAATAAACGACAGCAGAAGAGTGGGACGGAGCTGTAGCTCAGGGGCGGGACTCAACACTGACCGAAGCTTCTCCGTGACGCGACCAGCATCTCTAAAAGTTGCCGCCCATCTCACACTGTCAATTACACACACACACACACATACACTACATGACCAAAAAGGGTTACTGAGACCTTTCAGCCACTGAATTCAGCTGCACTCTGTACTGTACATTATTCAATATCCCAACTGTAACTGTTTCACAACATCAACCAGAAACATGCTAGATATTATTAAATGAATGTGTACCAGATCTAACTTTTTAAAAGCATTAGAAACAGTAGAATAGGTTTTCTCTGATGGTGAACACTGATCAGTCATTAAGCTATATTAGAATGACTTCTTTGTTTTTACATCTATTTTCCATTTTATCTGC
The DNA here is from genome assembly GCF_029633855.1 of Hoplias malabaricus. NCBI lineage: Eukaryota > Metazoa > Chordata > Actinopteri > Characiformes > Erythrinidae > Hoplias > Hoplias malabaricus. The sequence continues at coordinate 20,865,882 of NC_089809.1, forward strand.
TCTACTGACCATGCTGATCCATTTTTTGTTCTACATTTACAGACTGTAGTCCATTGGTCGTTCTTTATACTTAGTTAGCCCCTTTTCACCCTGGTTTAAATGGTTAGGAGCCCTACAGGAGCATCTACTCTTATTTGGTTAGTGGATCATTTTTAGTACAGCACTGACACGGATATGGTGCATGGTGCATTACTGTGTGTTTTTGCTGGTACAAGTGGATCAGGCTCAGCCATGCTACTGGAGTTTATAAACCTTGTGGCCACTCTATTAGACACACCTGTCCACTTTTAGAGATCAGAATGACACAGCTGCACAGTTTGTGTTAGTCATTCTCTAGCCCTTCATCAGTGAGTACAGGACATATAGCCCACGGGACGCTGCTGGTGGTTATTTTTGGTTAGTGCACCATTCTCCAGGCTATAAAACCTCCAGCAGCATTGCTGTGTCTGATCCCCTCGTATCAGCCTAACACACATCAACACACGATCGCCAGGTCAGTGTGCAAGGCAGTGGTCAGTGTAAATATAAAAGGTGGACTCAGCAAAGCAGTTGGTTGTTGTGGTTGCATCTGCAGCTACAGTATCTTTAGAGTGAAGTGAGTGAGTGTTTCTGGGGTGGACTGGGTCTCAGGCACTTTCTGTAATTTTAATGCTGTAGAATTATGAAAAATGACTGTAAAATTCTGCACAGATAAATACAAAATATTGACAGTTACTTTACTCATAGCTAGCTAAGTTAGTGTACATTTGTCTGCATTCTTTACAGTGTGCTTTATCATGGAAGATTTTTTCTAAGCTATTCTTGAACAAACCAAGAGCAAACAGAAACTAGGCACACCTAGTTTAGCCGGACCGCCACTAGCCATTGTCACAGAGGTTTTTCTGGCATTTCAAAAGAGGAAAGCCCAAAATACCTTGTCAATTCCTTGTCATTGGAAGGTCTCGAGAAACTTTGGTGCTTCGTATCAATGTCTTTGTTTACAATAATACCATCTATAACTATACTATAACAATATAAAATTATTTTATTACTTGTTTTTGAACATATCTAAAACCAAGCACCTTAACATTTTATCAGCCAAGTAATCTATACTTTATAAAGGAACAGGTCATCACTGAAACTAGATATTTATTTATATATTACTGGCTTATACTTCTGTAAGGGTCTGATAAAATGGTGCTGTAACTAATTAACAGCCTTGTTTATTTTGAGTACCACCTCGCTCAGGTGTTCTGGCTTTAATAATAGTTTTAGTGTAAAGTTAAACAAACAGCTGTGCAGATGTAATTTACTCGTGAGATGTGTCCGTGTATTTGTGTCGTTATAGGGACTGGCAAAATGACTTTCTGTTTATTAAATATATAGTAGAAAACAAAAGGCAGGGTCACAGAAACAGTCTCCAAACATAAAGAAGAGACTATGATAAACATTACCTCCACAACGTTCAACAAAGTTCTGTTAAAGCCTCCAGTAAAACACTGAGCTGCACCGCAGTGGATGGTGAACCTACAGCGCTGAAGCGGAGCGAATGTGTCCCAATTCAACTTTCAACTCTCTGACCCCTTGAGCATTTGAACAAGCATTTTTTAGGTCCCAAAATGAGAACTTGTCCAGGGAAAAGAGGGCCTCTGGTCACCGCTGAGCAGTTCCAAATTTAGTTCACAAACTGGAATGTGAAATATGGCTGAACTAACAACAGATGTGTATTGGCGCCACCTTAAGTTCTCTCTGGGAAATACGGCTGAATTAACAGTTCATATTCGCGCATGCGCATTTCAACATTAGATGCCAGGCAGTCAGTGCATATGCTTCTTCTAGGCCGGCCCTGCAGGCGGTCCAGCAAAAATGTTAAGTTTCAAAATCTACACTCTTCCTCAGGCCAGACTGTTAGAATGAACTCTACCCAATATTAGAAATGTAAGAGTTGTTTAACTGAAGCACTGGATCCATGCACTTTGAACTGTTCAGTGCGTTTGGAATTTAGATAGATCCAGAGCTACTTCACCTCAGAACTATCAGTACCTGAATACAATCATATCCTTACAGCAATATTTCCATATCTAGTGTTTCTGTTAATTGATTATATTTTTTTGTAAAGTAGTTTCTATTTAAATGCAAAATCCATACTGTTGGAATGATATTGGAATTTTGGAATTAACTATTTTCTTTAATTTCTTACACAAAGACATTCATCGTAATGTATCAAACTGTAAAGACTGCAGAGCCTGGAACTCCATAGTATGTATTTTAATTAAAGTTAAATCAAGGTGTGGTTTTATTTTACCATCAACCAAAAACTACTGGAATGTAGTGCACAGAAACATAATTTTTCATGTTTTGACCTTCAGTGTCAATTCCCTAAGGACAAAGCATCTCACTTGTGCTTCATTATTCAGAGCTGAAATAGTCATATTCTTTGTGAGGTGTTCTGATAAACCTGTCAAGTCAAAAATTCTGTGCCCTTCACCAAATAATAATGTATCAGGGAACTTCACAAGCCTGCTGGGATACCTGAGGTTTTTACAGGTCTTGCCTCTTTGCTGCAGTGACAGTGTCTGCTCCTTTGAGATGACTTTGGACTAGATTTTGCAAAATGAATTTAGCCAAGAGAACATTAGCAAGGATATGTACTGTTGTTGGATGATAAGTCTGGGATCACAAACACCATTCCAACTCATTCTGAAGGCATACTGTGCTTCATCATTCCAGAGACTTCAGTTTCACCACTCACAGCTGGGAGCTTTATACTCATCTAAGCTATTGCTTGGCATTGAGCGTGGTGACATTAGGCTCATGTGCAGCAGCTCCAGAAAAACCCATTTTGTTTCATTCTTTTCTACAAAGATTATACAAGCTGTGATTAAGTAGGAGTAGTCACTAACGACAGAAGAGTGTTTAGAGACTTTGGGACATATAATGTATATTTCTTGTTGTAGTAAACAAAGTAGGGGCAAATTACCTTCAGGAACATCAAATGAGAACTCAAACAACACAAAAAATCCCAATAGTGAGCCTCAAACAGTTATTCTACCACAGACAGAGTTTGCCACGTCCTTGTGTTAAATGTAGCCTACATGTGTTCATTTATACCCAGTACAGTCTCGTCATCACCATGACAACACCAATAGGATGAAACAGGTTGGCCAAGGAATGAAAGTCTGCCTTAATGTTTCATGCATGGATACAAATACTTGCATGGAGTTGACCTTTCTAAAAAAAAGCCCTCTGTGTGGAAATCCGAGGGTGAATATTTCACTGCTTTCCTGTCTCATTAGCTTTCAAAGGACAGCATGCTGCAAGGTCATGGAATAAATTGTCTCCTACATCTTGTGTCCTTTCCTTATAATGGAACGAGGTATGAGACATATGTCTATAGCGCCTACAAATGGAGATTCCACTTCTTTATCAACCGCAGTGGAATTGGATGGACAGTGAACAGAAAAATGTTTCTATCCAAAATGAGCACCACACAAAGAAAACAGATGCCATGTCAGGTTACAGAGTCATGTTTTCTTGTTGTTTTGGAATGGATGTTCTCGTAACTGCACTGAGGGGATATTGTTAGTCATAGTCCACAGTGCTGTGGGTTGTGGAGGCGTGCTCACCATGAAATGTGTATTTTTAGAACATTCCTGGGGTATTACACAGACCCTCATCAAGGAGAAAGGGCTGGGGTGTGTCGGAGGAGCAAGCTCTCATTCATTATCAGTGTCTGTGTGTGTGTGTATATGTGTTTTTGTGTGTGTGTCTGTGTGAGTGTTTGTGTGTTAGTGTGGCTGTACAAGGCTTTTGCCAAACACACTGAATAAATGTTAACACTCAATGTCTTGCTAGTCCTCCATTCACAGCCACAATGCACCTGTACTGTGGTTTCCACTGAATTCCTGAGTCCACTAGATGGAATATGGCATGCAGACCAGCCTCTGTGCAACAGAATTTTCTGAGAACGCTATAGAAATGTAATAGAGGTGATGTTAGATTGGTTCTGGATCACAAGCTCCACTCTACTGTCTCCATCATTCTGGGAACACGGTTCTACTGTTCCATAGCACTAATGTCTAGGGTTTTATTTGTCTCTAGCCCACACGTGGCAATGGGCACGGTGACTTTCATGCTTTTCTATAGAAATTACAGAAGCCGTATCCACTTTCAGTAGCTTAATTCTGTATCTCTGTAAATGTTTTTTCCTGCATTAATGCATAGTACAAGGCAGGTGTTGTCTAACCAGTAGGAAAATAAGTCATACATAGCACTACACGATCCTTTAAAACGTTATACTCAAGTAAGTTAGGGGAATTTGCAAACTTCAATTGGTTCTCATAAACTGATGTCGAGAAAAAAATTTACTCTTAGAACGCCTTCTGAAGTACTATAAACTGTGCTCTTCTGCCATCTAATGGACAATTCTTGCATTGCGAAAAATACGCTTAGCCTTGATTGCAGTAGTGTTGTCCTTATGCTACAGGAAAATGTTTTATCATTGTTTTGAAGAATTAGAGACTAGTCTTGAAATTACACTTTGTATTCTGAGGATAAATACCATTAAAAGCCACTGCAAAAGTGCTGTAATATTTATTAGACTTCACATTTGAGCAATTATAGATGGAGCCTGATCCAACAACTTTGGGAATGAGTTAAAGTGGTGTTTATGTTCAGGTCTTATCATCTAAGCTCTGTACTAATGCTGGGCTAACGCAGATGTAATGCTCACATAGCTATCAATTCCTAATCCCCAGCCAACACACCCATGCGGGGCCCATATGAGTAGCACAGAGGAGTACCACTCAGTTTTGTCCCCGGGTTAAATGTGGCCAAAAAGTGGATGCGCTTCAAGGTCAGTGATGAGACCAGGAAAATAGTCACCTGAAAACACTAAATCTATTTCATTAATTAATCCAATTAAGATAATCCATAATGGGCTCATGTGGGCCTCATACATTATTGTGCTCCCTATATTTATACAAAATAGAAAGGGCATTAAAATTCAGCGAGGTCCACTTGCTAAAATTTCCTGTACCACTTTAGAATAAGACTACACTTATTAAGGTCTATAAATGGTTTACAAATTGTGTATTAATTATTGTTAATTAGGTTATAAGCACATTACAGGGACCTGTTGTTTGCAACTCATATCCATCTACAGTGTTTTACAGAATACTTATATTACATTGTCATCTCAATCAGTCAACATTAACCCTGTCAGCGTCAGCTCATATTTGCTTAAGTTTAAGCATTTAACAACCAATAATTATCTACTAACCACTGATAGAACGTCTTTTTAGACACTGATGATTATGTGGTGTACCTGAACATATGAAATTCACATTTTCAGGTCTTGGCTTATTCTTTACATTTACTTTTCAATATGTTCTCTGACACTTTCACTATTAGACAAGAAAGAAGTCTGTTGCTCTTTCTATCTGAGTGTTATAAATTATTATTAATAATGTTTAATGAGTTAACAACCTAATTAATGAACAGATTTTTAAACTATTTATTAACCCTTTTAAATTTTAAAGTGGCACCAAATTTCCTAATATTCATTAATTCTTTCATTCATTGTCTGTAACCACTTATCCAGTTCAGGGTCGCAGTGGGTCTGAAGCCTACCCTGTATCACTGGGTGCAGGGCAGGAACACACCCTGGAGGGAGCCCTAGTCCTTTACAGGGTGACACACACACACAGGCACTCACACACTCACACCTATGGACACTTTTGAGTCACCAATCCACTCTCCAATATGTGTTTTTGGACCGTGGGAGGAAACCGGAGCACCCAGAGGAAACCCAAACGGACACGGAGAACACACCAACTCCTCACAGTCACCCAGAGCGGGACTCGAACCCCCAACCTAAGATCCCTGGAGCTGTGTGACTGAGACACTACCTGCTGCAGCACTGTGCCACCCATATTTCCTAATATGTTAATCTTTATTCCTTAATAAACTTGGCTACATTTAGCATACGACTGGACTAGACATTATTGTTTACCAGTGGCACTGTGTATTTTCAGTAGGACACCAGTTTTCAGCAAAAATACACTGCCTTACACCCAATGGAAGAAAGCTATACTCCAAACTTCAACGATGATCAATGATTTGTACCATCCTGTGAAGAAGTTTTTCAGTCTTATTTCTTTTATGTGGATATTTGAGTTTATATTATTTAGCAAACTTCAACTAAGTGAGTGCAAATTAGCTGATTTACCTCAAAGTTAACAGTATTGAATTATGTTCCTTTGGTAACATTTCACAGACAAATATAACTTTACTTGATTTTGTGGCAAACCAAGAAATGAAGCTTGCATCTGAGAGCTTAGTTAGCTATAGCAAAATTAGCTAATTGTAATGACCAAATTGCAAAGCTGATCTGGCAACAGCAATCAGAGAAAGCTGGAGCCAGATTAATGAAGAGTACTGTTTGTCACTCATTAAGTCAATGCCTCAGAGACTGCAAGCAGTTATAAAAACCAGAGGTGGTGCAACAAAGTACTAGTGAGTGTTATTTTGTTTGTCATGATTAGGGCTGCAACTAATGATTATTTTGATAATTAATTAATCTGTCGATTATTTTTTCGATTAATCGATTATTAATCGAATAAAAAGGAAGACAAGCCAAATTTGGTTTCCTGTCTGTTACTAGCATATTCAGGATATCATCAGTGAGAACAGCTGCTTGCTGTGGTGTGCAGATCTTCTTCAAAACATAGTCAGCAATGCTGGGCTGTTTTTTGAGGTGAGAAAGAAAGTGTAGATATGGACATGACTTTTGATGACTTGGGTTGTACATTTTTCTCTCTGCTTGTGCTAACATTATCCTCTGCTGTGACTGCCTCCGCCGTTTTTCAAACCCTTCTTCCAGAGTTCGTCATGTGTAGCAACTGTACCTATGTGTATAATAACTTAGACCCAACTAATCGATTATTAAATTAGTTGCCAACTATTTTAACAATCGATTTTAATCGATTTAATAGATTAGTTGTTGCAGCCCTAGTCATGATTCCATAATTTTTTCCTCATAATTGAGTGATTCCATAATTTATTCCCTGTGCTTGTTCTAAACATCTAACTGTTACATTCCTCCTGCCCTCAGAGCAGTAAGGCACTACACTAGCTACATTCCCCCTGCCCTCAGAGCAGTAGCTACATTTCTCCTGTGCTCAAAGCAATACCACACAACACTAGCTATATTCCCCTGCCCTCAGAGCAGTATCACACTACACAAGCTATATTCCCCCTGCCCTTAGAGCAGAAGCTACATTCCTCCTGCTCTCAGAGCAGTAGGTACATTCCCCCTGCCCTCAGAGAAGTACTACACATACAATAGCTACAGTATGTCTGCTGTCAGAGCAGAAGCTGCATTCCCCCCTGCCCTCAGAGCACTAGCTACATTCCTCCTGTTCTCAAATTAGTACCACACAACACTAGCTACATTTCCCTGCCCTCAGAGCAGAAGCTACAATTTCCTGCCCTCAGATCAGTACCGCACTACACTAGCTATATTCCCCCTGCCCTCAGAGCAGAAGCTACATTCCCCTGTCCTCAGAACAGAAGCTACATTCCTCCTGCCCTCAGAGCAGTAAAACACTACACTAGCTACATTTCCCTGCCCTCAGAGCAGAAGCTACAATTTCCTGCCCTCAGATCAGTACTGCACTACACTAGCTATATTCCCCCTGCCCTCAGAGCAGAAGCTACATTCCCCTGTCCTCAGAACAGAAGCTACATTCCTCCTGCCCTCAGAGCAGTATCACACTACACAAGCTATATTCCCCCTGCCCTCAGAGCAGTAGCTACATTCCTCCTGTGCTCAAAGCAATACCACACTACACTAGCTACATTCCCTTGCCCTCAGAGCAGTACCACACTACACAAGCTATATTCCCCCTGCCCTTAGAGCAGAAGCTACATTCCTCCTGCTCTCAGAGCAGTAGCTACATTCCTCTGCCCTCAGAGAAGTACTACACATACAATAGCTACATTATTTCTGCCCTCAGAGCAGTAGCTGCATTCCCCCTGCCCTCAGAGCACTAGCTACATTCCTCCTGTGCTCAAAGCAGTACCACACAACACTAGCTACATTTCCCTGCCCTCAGAGCAGTACCACACTACACTAGCTATATTATCCCTGCCCTCAGAGTAAAAGCTACATTCGCCTGCCCTCAGAACAGAAGCTGCATTCCACCTGCCCTCAGAGCAGTACCACACTACACTCGATACATTCTGCCCTTGGAGCTGTAGCTACATTCCTCCTGCCCTCAGAGCAGTAATACAGTACATTTCCCCTCCCATTAGAGCAGCACTGTTACACTACACAGTACATTTCTGTCTTAAGCGGACAATTAAGCAATAAAATAGTCATTAAAATATTGTTTAAGTAAGCATAATTTACTCCAAACAAAAACAGTACTCCGGCCCCAAGAACAACATTTCTATCTATGTATCTTTCTAATAGGCAGCACTCCTGCCCCAAAAGCAGCACCACCCCACACCGTGCAGTATGATATTGGCTAATGAATTAAGTTAGCACATATCACAAATATATAAGGATTCCTAGCATGGGGTTGCATGTAAACATGTAGCTAGCATAGCTACGAGTCAACATTATGTCTATCTATCTATCGTTACACTTATATAGAGATTTCTAGATACCCAAGGACGCTTTACAATACACACTGCTCAGAACACTCAATCCACACACACTGGCAAGAAGCGAAAGCCAAACACGCACAGCTTACTCTTGACCAGGAACAACCGTCCACCTGGAGGACTGCATCAGGCACTAGGATTTCACCCAAGACAGAGTGCAAATCCATATTTGGGCACACACACATACAGACATTCATTCACATACACACTCATTCAATCACACAATCATTCAATTGGTAGGCCACACCACCTACTGTGGGAGGAAACCCACGCAGACACGGGGAGAACATGGAAACTTCACCCAGATGGGACTTGAACCCAAGATCCCAGCGCAGTGCTAACCACTAAGCCACCGTGATGCCCATTATGTGATATTTCGCCCATTATGTGATATTTAACAGTCATTACAATGAGCTAATTTTGCTATAGCTAAGTAAGCTCTAAGATGAAAGCTTAATTTCTTGGTTCGCCACAAAATCAAGTAAAGTTATATTTGTCTGTGAAATTTTACCAAAGGAACATAATTCAACCTGCTGGCGGAAATCAGTGAAACTACTGTTAACTATGAGGTAAAACTTACACCCACTTAGTTGAAGTTTGCTAAATAATATAAACGCAAATAACCACATAAAACAAATAAGACTGAAAAATTATTACCTTTTGTGAAAGTATGCTTTGATTCTCAGCTGCACAACCACAATCTTGCACTGCCAGAGAGTGTTATTTTATTTATTTATTTTTTTGTCTTTCAAATTTTGGTTCCGCCTATTTTGCCCCACCCCCACTACAATTTGATTGGTTATCTCTCTGAACCAATCATTTTTCTTTCTGCCTTCAGAATAAGTTTGTGTAACTAAAACTCTCATCTGCAGAATTTCTATGTATAAGACTTTGCCAAAGAAAATGAATCTATAGCAAAGTGTCTGAAAGAAAATTTCTGACAGAAATTTGTGGCATAGAAACATTTTCAGAGTCCTACTACAACAAGGGTTTCCCTGTCACTGGCAGTTGGCCAGTCAGTGTATGACCCTTTGGAAACTCTTTCTCCCATAATTATAGCAGCAAAATATTTTGTGATATGAACATGTTAAAGGGCTGTGGCAGATGTGATGGGCAGGGCTTTGAATAATGACAGCTATTAATGTCAGAACATGAATAAACCTTATAGCTTTGGCGAGTACACATTTATTCAAATGTATCATGTTGCTGGCTCATGCAAGGATGCCAAAGTTACAGCTGGTCATCTAACTTGTGAAAAAATAGAAGTTCATATAAAAAGATTTTTAGTATTCCAAGTTATTTTGGAGCATTGGTCATGAAATTTCATATAATGTGAATGAGAACTGCTAAGTTCATGTGTTGCAAATTGACAAAATTGGAGATAAATGTGATTAGGGAGGAGCTCGGAGTAGAGTCGCTCCTCCTTCACCTTGAGAGGAGTCAGTTGAGGTGCATCTGATGAGGATGCCTCCCACTGGAGGTATACCAGGTACGTCCAACTGGCAGGAGGCCCCGGGGTAGACCCAGGACACTCTGGAGGGATTATATCTCCCGGCTGGCCTGGGATCACCTTAGGATCCCCCAGGAGGAGCTGGTGGAAGTTGCGAGGAACAGAGGCGTCTGGGCTTCTTTGATCGCCCTGTTGCCACTGCAACCCTGAAATGGATTAAGTGGAAAAGTTGATGATGATGATGTTGACGAAGATGATGTGTTTTGTTTGGACAGAAACGGTGCTTATTGTATCTTAGTAAATACTTATATGTTCCATTGAAGTCCCATATCCTGTAGTTACTTTTTATTTTAATGTATATATAATTAGAATCTCAGCTTAACCCTAAACTTATAATATGCTGGTTCTGTTGTTCACAATGTGTATTACAGCTGCTGTTTTCAAATGATGCAGTAAACAGTGTGTGTGTGTGTATATATATATAAAATATGTCTAAAAATGTATTCATATTTTATCAGTAACACCAAAGATCTAGAAAATGTAATAGATTTTACTCATTGGGAGGTCTTTAATTTTAATCATCATACACTTCCATAAGTTTTTAATTCACTTATTGAATTAACAGAGACACTCATTTGTAACTCGACATGTTTGGTTTATATTACTTTCAGTATCGTAGTTTGCCGTCTCCGGAGTTTGGCATTTCCATCTTAAGTGATCCGAAACCATTGAACAGGAATAATCCTAATTTCTGTTCGTGGTTTTTAACGTTTGGAGTTCTTTTCGTTGTCTAAAAAAAACACCCGATGCCTCTGCTATAAGCAGGGAGAGAGAGACCTAGGTAACGGACTGAGGCGATTTACAAACACTGGAGCTTCGTAGTATGACAACACCGGATTCGAACTGAAGTCAAGCCAGCCTCCACTTGGAAAAGCTTGGTCAAGCCAGCCCCCACTTAGATTTGGTGGAACGTCGTATTCTGAACATTACGGTAATAGCGTGCAGAGGAACAAATTTCTAAATAAAAGCCAAAAGTCAATGACAGGAAATGTATGTAATAATAAATAATTTTCTAAACAAATAATAAATGGATAAACAACAAATATTTGCTATTTTGTGGAAATGATGAAGATTTTAGGACATGACTCTCAAGTCACTCTGATGTGCCATTTATAAAAAAGGCCCTTTGTGTAGTCCTATGTCTGTAAATTTATTTCCAAATTTAAATAATTATTAAAAAGAAACCTTTAGTTTGCACAGAACAATTACACTTCATAATCATAGTACAACACCTGATTATGTCACTCAATTAATATAAAGTCATTCTGATGTGTCATTTCAAAATAAAGGCCCTTTGAATTGTCCCATTTCTGTAAATTAATTTCCAAATTTAAATAATTATTAAAAGGAAACCTTTAGTTTGCACAGAACAATTTCACTTCATAATCATAGTACCACATCTGATTATGTCGCTCACTGAATATCAAGTCATTCTGATGTGTCATTTCAAAATAAAGGCCCTTTGAATTGTCCCATTTCTGTAAATTTATTTCCAAATTTAAATAATTATTAAAAAGAAACCTTTAGTTTGCACAGAACAATTTCACTTCATAATCATAGTACCACACCTGATTATGTCACTCACTTCATATGAAGTCATTCTGATGTGTCATTTCAAAATAAAAGCCCATTGAATTGTCCAATTTCTGTACATTTATTTCCAAATTTAAATAATTATTAAAAGGAAACCTTTAGTTTGCACAGAACAATTTCACTTCATAATCATAGTACCACACCTGATTATGTCACTCACTTCATATGAAGTCATTCTGATGTGTCATTTCAAAATAAAAGCTCTTTGAATTGTCCCATTTCTGTACATTTAATTCCAAAATTTAGATCATTATTAAAAAGAAACCTTTAGTTTGCACAGAACAACTTCACTTCATAATCATAGTACCACACCTGATTATGTCACTTACTTCATATGAAGTCATTCTGATGTGTCATTTCAAAATAAAAGCCCATTGAATTGTCCCATATCTGTAAATTTAATTCCACATTTAAATAATTATTAAAAGGAAACCTTTAGTTTGCACAGAACAATTTCACTTCATAATCATAGTACCACACCTGATTATGTCACTCACTTCATATGAAGTCATTCTGATGTGTCATTTCAAAATAAAAGCTCTTTGAATTGTCCCATTTCTGTAAATTTAATTCCAAAATTTAGATCATTATTAAAAAGAAACCTTTAGATTGCACAGAACAATTTCACTTCATAGTCATAGTACAACACCTGATTATGTCACTCATGTAATATGAAGTCATTCTGATGTGTCATTTCAAAATAAAGGCCCTTTGAATTGTCCCATTTCTGTAAATTTATTTCCAAATTTAAATAATTATTAAAAAGAAACCTTTAGTTTGCACAGAACAATTTCACTTCATAGTCATAGTACAACACCTGATTATGTCACTCATGTAATATGAAGTCATTCTGATGTGTCATTTCAAAATAAAGGCCCTTTGAATTGTCCCATTTCTGTAAATTAATTTCCAAATTTAGATAATTATTAAAAAGAAACCTTTAGTTTGCACAGAACAATTTCACTTCATAATCATAGTACCACACCTGATTATGTCACTCATGTAATATGAAGTCATTCTGATGTGTCATTTCAAAATAAAGGCCCTTTGAATTGTCCCATTTCTGTAAATTTATTTCCAAATTTAAATAATTATTAAAAGGAAACCTTTAGTTTGCACAGAACAATTTCACTTCATAATCATAGTACCACACCTGAATATGTCACTCATGTAATATGAAGTCATTCTGATGTGTCATTTCAAAATAAAGGCCATTTGAATTGTCCCATTTCTGTAAATTTATTTCCAAATTTAAATAATTATTAAAAGGAAACCTTTAGTTTGCACAGATTAATTTCACTTCATAATCATAGTACCACACCTGAATATGTCACTCATGTAATATGAAGTCATTCTGATGTGTCATTTCAAAATAAAGGCCATTTGAATTGTCCAATTTCTGTACATTTATTTCCAAATTTAAATAATTATTAAAAGGAAACCTTTAGTTTGCACAGAACAATTTCACTTCATAATCATAGTACCACACCTGATTATGTCACTCACTTCATATGAAGTCATTCTGATGTGTCATTTCAAAATAAAAGCTCTTTGAATTGTCCCATTTCTGTAAATTTAATTCCAAAATTTAGATCATTATTAAAAAGAAACCTTTAGTTTGCACAGAACAACTTCACTTCATAATCATAGTACCACACCTGATTATGTCACTTACTTCATATGAAGTCATTCTGATGTGTCATTTCAAAATAAAAGCCCATTGAATTGTCCCATATCTGTAAATTTAATTCCACATTTAAATAATTATTAAAAGGAAACCTTTAGTTTGCACAGAACAATTTCACTTCATAATCATAGTACCACACCTGATTATGTCACTCACTTCATATGAAGTCATTCTGATGTGTCATTTCAAAATAAAAGCTCTTTGAATTGTCCCATTTCTGTAAATTTAATTCCAAAATTTAGATCATTATTAAAAAGAAACCTTTAGATTGCACAGAACAATTTCACTTCATAGTCATAGTACAACACCTGATTATGTCACTCATGTAATATGAAGTCATTCTGATGTGTCATTTCAAAATAAAGGCCCTTTGAATTGTCCCATTTCTGTAAATTTATTTCCAAATTTAAATAATTATTAAAAAGAAACCTTTAGTTTGCACAGAACAATTTCACTTCATAGTCATAGTACAACACCTGATTATGTCACTCATGTAATATGAAGTCATTCTGATGTGTCATTTCAAAATAAAGGCCCTTTGAATTGTCCCATTTCTGTAAATTAATTTCCAAATTTAGATAATTATTAAAAAGAAACCTTTAGTTTGCACAGAACAATTTCACTTCATAATCATAGTACCACACCTGATTATGTCACTCATGTAATATGAAGTCATTCTGATGTGTCATTTCAAAATAAAGGCCCTTTGAATTGTCCCATTTCTGTAAATTTATTTCCAAATTTAAATAATTATTAAAAGGAAACCTTTAGTTTGCACAGAACAATTTCACTTCATAATCATAGTACCACACCTGAATATGTCACTCATGTAATATGAAGTCATTCTGATGTGTCATTTCAAAATAAAGGCCATTTGAATTGTCCCATTTCTGTAAATTTATTTCCAAATTTAAATAATTATTAAAAGGAAACCTTTAGTTTGCACAGATTAATTTCACTTCATAATCATAGTACCACACCTGATTATGTCACTCATTAAATATCAAGTCATTCTGATGTGTCATTTTAAAATAAAAGCTCTTTGAATTGTCCCATTTCTGTAAATTTATTTCCAAATTTAAATAATTATTAAAAGGAAACCTTTAGTTTGCACAGAACAATTTCACTTCATAATCATAGTACCACACCTGATTATATCACTCACTTCATATGAAGTCATTCTGATGTGTCATTTCAAAATAAAAGCTCTTTGAATTGTCCCATTTCTGTAAATTTAATTCCAAAATTTAGATCATTATTAAAAAGAAACCTTTAGTTTGCACAGAACAACTTCACTTCATAATCATAGTACCACACCTGATTATGTCACTCATTAAATATCAAGTCATTCTGATGTGTCATTTTAAAATAAAAGCTCTTTGAATTGTCCCATTTCTGTAAATTTATTTCCAAATTTAAATAATTATTAAAAGGAAACCTTTAGTTTGCACAGAACAATTTCACTTCATAATCATAGTACCACACCTGATTATGTCACTCACTTCATATGAAGTCATTCTGATGTGTCATTTCAAAATAAAAGCCCATTGAATTGTCCCATTTCTGTAAATTTAATTTCAAATGTAAATAATTATTAAAAAGAAACCTTTAGATTGCACAGAACAATTTCACTTCATAATCATAGTACCACACCTGATTATGTCACTCATTAAATATAAAGTCATTCTGATGTGTCATTTCAAAATAAAAGCCCATTGAATTGTCCCATTTCTGTAAATTTAATTTCAAATGTAAATAATTATTAAAAGGAAACCTTTAGTTTGCACAGAACAATTTCACTTCATAATCATAGTACCACACCTGATTATGTCACTCATGTAATATGAAGTCATTCTGATGTGTCATTTCAAAATAAAGGCCATTTGAATTGTCCCATTTCTGTAAATTTAATTCCAAATTTATATCATTATTACATGTGAACCATTAGTTTGCACAGAACAATTTCACTTCATAATCATAGTACCACACCTGATTATGTCACTCACTGAATATGAAGTCATTCTGGTGTGCCATTTTAAAAAAGAACTATTGTAAATGATCACATTTCAGCTATATTCACTCCGGATGTTGGAATTGTTATTAAAAGGAATCCTCCAGTTTGCACACACCACTTTCACTTTATAATGAAAGTACACCCCCTAAATATATGTCTCTCACTTAATATCAAGTCATTCTTGTGTGCCATTTCAGATTAGGACCACTGTAATCAATCAGATTTAAATTATATTCACTGTAGATGTTGAGATTGTTAATAAAAGGAATCCTCCAGTTTGTAAACACTACTTTCACTTCATAATGATAGTACAGCACATGCAAGCATCAATCATTTAATGTCATACTATTGTAGTGTGTCTAATTTGTTCATCCACTCATTACATCCAGATCACATTACTGATATAATGCACGACGCGGTTCCTCAGCGCCTTCAAGAGTAGTCGACTCATGTACCGAGTGATTACTCCAGTGTGAATCGAAGGAACTGGCGTTAGAAGCGTGCTGGAGTCACTCCCTCGCTGGTGGATTACCCCTTCAGGTCCGGGGAATTTTTTTGGGGGGGGTTAAGGGTGGGAGCGGTTAGCCTCCGACTTCAGGACAAGGGAAGTGAGGCTAACAGGGGCGCACCTCTGGGGGATCCATGGTTAAAGAAATCCCTCAAGAGTTCGCCCATCAGACCCCCTAAACCCTTAACAGTTCCAGTACAGGACGTCGTTGCAGGGCCCCCTGCCTCCGTGGACGTTGTCGCAGGGCCCCCTGCCTCCGTGGCGTCGTCGCAGGGCCCCCTGCCTCCGTGGACGTTGTCGCAGGGCCCCCTGCCTCCGTGGACATCGTCGCAGGGCCTCCTGCCTCCGTGGACGTCGTCGCAGGGCCTCCTGTCTCTGTGGACGTCGTCGCAGGGCCTCTCGTCTCCGTGGACGTCGTCGCAGGGCCCTCTGCTCCCAAGGATGTCGCTGCACTCCCTCCTGATCTCCAGGAGAAGCTTGCAAGCCTCTTGGCACGTCTGGAGGTCTCCGTGAAGGCGGCACCCGCCGCTCCTGTCTCCGTGAAGGTGGCACCAGCCGCTCCTGGACTCGTGACTGTGGCTCCGGCCGCTTCTGCACCCGTGACTGTGGCTCCGGCCGCTTCTGCACCCGTGACTGTGGCTCCGGCCGCTTCTCCACCCGTGACTGTGGCTTTTTTACACATTTAAAATATTCCGAAAGATGGTTCTTCATGGAACCAATAGTACTTCTCCTATGGCGTCACTCAGTGAATGTCACGATTAGCGGGGCAGACTGACGGAGGCGGACGCACTTGCTAAAACACAGTAATTTTAATGAAACAAAAGATACAACAAAACAAAGACTGGCAACTACGGAAACAACTAGACATATGAAATGAATTGAGGAAAACAACAGAGACAGACCAAACTAAGAAACAAGACACAGATACACTGGAGGCGAAACAACGATACTTAGAGGAAAGAAATGACAAGGCTTGGGGAGAAAAACAAAATGACATGACTACAAATGAGAATTACACAAACCGACATGACTTTGGAATCAAAATGAAACGACTAGGAAACAAAAACAACCTGACTTTAAGTGGGAGAGAAACAACACCATATGACTATGAAAAAGGAAGAAACAACATGACTGGGAAACTAAACGAAACGTCTTGACTAGGAAGTTAACAACACAAAACGAAACGACATGACTTGACTGGGAAAGAGCAAAACAAATGACCGATAACAGGAAGTGACACAAGGGAACTTAAATACTACATACAAACGAGACACACCTGAGACAGATAACGAGGACAGCGGACAAGGAGGCGGAACAAAGGCGGGACATGGGCGGAGACAAGGACAACAGACACAACAGAACAGACACAGGAGCTGGGGACATGACCGGACCGGATATAGGAGACTGGACACAGGACAGGACAGGAGGCTGACAAAGGGAGGCTACAGGAGAAGAGACTTGGGACAAGACAGAGGACAGAAACGGGACAAGACAGAACTAGAGACGGGTGATGAAATACTGGAATGAAGAGGGGGACGGACTGGAGACAAAACTGGAGAGCAGACGGGACTGAACGGGTGACTGAAAAAAGGGAAAAGGAGACAGGACTTGAGACTGGAAAGGACTAGACAGGACACATGAGACTGGACCGGAGCAGGAAACTGGACAGGGTGCTTGACATTGGATAGGACAATGGATGGGAACGGGGATTGGACGAGACTAGGAACTGGAGACAGAAGCAGGTGACTGAACAGGTTTAGGGACAGAAGACTGGACATGGGCAGGTGACAGGACAGGGGACTGGAATGGAGACAGAACATGTGGCAGAACTGGGTAATGGGACTGGACAGGAGCAGAGACTGGTGACGAGACAGGGGACATAACTGAGGACAGGACAGAACCAGAGACAGAAGATTGGACAGGAGCAGGGGACAGGACAGTGGACTGGAAGGGAGACAAGACAAGTGACTGAACAGGGGACAGGACATTTGATTGAACACTGGATGTATACGGGGACTGGACATGAGGCAGGGCAGGTGACGGGACTGGGTGTTGGGAATGGACAGGAGACTGGACTTGAGACAGGACAGAGGGTTGAAATGGAGACTGGACTGAAGACAAGACAGGTGAAGAGACAGGTGATAAGACATAAGACTGAAATGTGGACTGGACTGGATTAACAGGGGACTGGATAAGACTTGGCAGGGGAACAGGGACCAGGACGTTTACCGGGACTGACACGAACACAGTGACAGGGACGGGAACAGAGACAAAGGCAGACACAGGTACAGGGACGAGGACTAAGACAGGAACCAGGACAGGAACAGACATGGGAATCAAAACAACTGGGGGATGCCCAGGACTGGCAAATGTCTGAGGGGAAGTCTGAGGAACCAGCCTGGGCACAGTTATGGGGACACGACCTGAAGCGACCAGAGCCACAGTCACGGGTGCAGAAGCGGCCGGAGCCACAGTCACGGGTCCAGGAGCGGCTGGTGCCACCTTCACGGAGACAGGAGCGGCTGGTGCCGCCTTCACAGAGACAGGAGCGGCTGGTGCCGCCTTCACGGAGACAGGAGCGGCGGGTGCCGCCTTCACGGAGACCTCCAGACGTGCCAAGAGGCTTGCAAGCTTCTCCTGGAGATCAGGAGGGAGTGCAGCGACATCCTTGGGAGCAGAGGGCCCTGCGACGACGTCCACGGAGACGAGAGGCCCTGCGACGACGTCCACAGAGACAGGAGGCCCTGCGACGACGTCCACGGAGGCAGGAGGCCCTGCGACGATGTCCACGGAGGCAGGGGGCCCTGCGACAACGTCCACGGAGGCAGGGGGCCCTGCGACGACGCCACGGAGGCAGGGGGCCCTGCGACAACGTCCACGGAGGCAGGGGGCCCTGCAACGACGTCCTGTACTGGAACTGTTAAGGGTTTAGGGGGTCTGATGGGCGAACTCTTGAGGGATTTCTTTAACCATGGATCCCCCAGAG
Source organism: Hoplias malabaricus (assembly GCF_029633855.1). Lineage (NCBI taxonomy): Eukaryota > Metazoa > Chordata > Actinopteri > Characiformes > Erythrinidae > Hoplias > Hoplias malabaricus. Next base: position 20,884,829 of record NC_089809.1, read on the forward strand.
GTGCGCCCCTGTTAGCCTCACTTCCCTTGTCCTGAAGTCGGAGGCTAACCGCTCCCACCCTTAACCCCCCCCAAAAAAATTCCCCGGACCTGAAGGGGTAATCCACCAGCGAGGGAGTGACTCCAGCACGCTTCTAACGCCAGTTCCTTCGATTCACACTGGAGTAATCACTCGGTACATGAGTCGACTACTCTTGAAGGCGCTGAGGAACCGCGTCGTGCATTATATCAGTAATGTGATCTGGATGTAATGAGTGGATGAACAAATTAGACACACTACAATAGTATGACATTAAATGATTGATGCTTGCATGTGCTGTACTATCATTATGAAGTGAAAGTAGTGTTTACAAACTGGAGGATTCCTTTTATTAACAATCTCAACATCTACAGTGAATATAATTTAAATCTGATTGATTACAGTGGTCCTAATCTGAAATGGCACACAAGAATGACTTGATATTAAGTGAGAGACATATATTTAGGGGGTGTACTTTCATTATAAAGTGAAAGTGGTGTGTGCAAACTGGAGGATTCCTTTTAATAACAATTCCAACATCCGGAGTGAATATAGCTGAAATGTGATCATTTACAATAGTTCTTTTTTAAAATGGCACACCAGAATGACTTCATATTCAGTGAGTGACATAATCAGGTGTGGTACTATGATTATGAAGTGAAATTGTTCTGTGCAAACTAATGGTTCACATGTAATAATGATATAAATTTGGAATTAAATTTACAGAAATGGGACAATTCAAATGGCCTTTATTTTGAAATGACACATCAGAATGACTTCATATTACATGAGTGACATAATCAGGTGTGGTACTATGATTATGAAGTGAAATTGTTCTGTGCAAACTAAAGGTTTCCTTTTAATAATTATTTACATTTGAAATTAAATTTACAGAAATGGGACAATTCAATGGGCTTTTATTTTGAAATGACACATCAGAATGACTTTATATTTAATGAGTGACATAATCAGGTGTGGTACTATGATTATGAAGTGAAATTGTTCTGTGCAATCTAAAGGTTTCTTTTTAATAATTATTTACATTTGAAATTAAATTTACAGAAATGGGACAATTCAATGGGCTTTTATTTTGAAATGACACATCAGAATGACTTCATATGAAGTGAGTGACATAATCAGGTGTGGTACTATGATTATGAAGTGAAATTGTTCTGTGCAAACTAAAGGTTTCCTTTTAATAATTATTTAAATTTGGAAATAAATTTACAGAAATGGGACAATTCAAAGAGCTTTTATTTTAAAATGACACATCAGAATGACTTGATATTTAATGAGTGACATAATCAGGTGTGGTACTATGATTATGAAGTGAAGTTGTTCTGTGCAAACTAAAGGTTTCTTTTTAATAATGATCTAAATTTTGGAATTAAATTTACAGAAATGGGACAATTCAAAGAGCTTTTATTTTGAAATGACACATCAGAATGACTTCATATGAAGTGAGTGATATAATCAGGTGTGGTACTATGATTATGAAGTGAAATTGTTCTGTGCAAACTAAAGGTTTCCTTTTAATAATTATTTAAATTTGGAAATAAATTTACAGAAATGGGACAATTCAAAGAGCTTTTATTTTAAAATGACACATCAGAATGACTTGATATTTAATGAGTGACATAATCAGGTGTGGTACTATGATTATGAAGTGAAATTAATCTGTGCAAACTAAAGGTTTCCTTTTAATAATTATTTAAATTTGGAAATAAATTTACAGAAATGGGACAATTCAAATGGCCTTTATTTTGAAATGACACATCAGAATGACTTCATATTACATGAGTGACATATTCAGGTGTGGTACTATGATTATGAAGTGAAATTGTTCTGTGCAAACTAAAGGTTTCCTTTTAATAATTATTTAAATTTGGAAATAAATTTACAGAAATGGGACAATTCAAAGGGCCTTTATTTTGAAATGACACATCAGAATGACTTCATATTACATGAGTGACATAATCAGGTGTGGTACTATGATTATGAAGTGAAATTGTTCTGTGCAAACTAAAGGTTTCTTTTTAATAATTATCTAAATTTGGAAATTAATTTACAGAAATGGGACAATTCAAAGGGCCTTTATTTTGAAATGACACATCAGAATGACTTCATATTACATGAGTGACATAATCAGGTGTTGTACTATGACTATGAAGTGAAATTGTTCTGTGCAAACTAAAGGTTTCTTTTTAATAATTATTTAAATTTGGAAATAAATTTACAGAAATGGGACAATTCAAAGGGCCTTTATTTTGAAATGACACATCAGAATGACTTCATATTACATGAGTGACATAATCAGGTGTTGTACTATGACTATGAAGTGAAATTGTTCTGTGCAATCTAAAGGTTTCTTTTTAATAATGATCTAAATTTTGGAATTAAATTTACAGAAATGGGACAATTCAAAGAGCTTTTATTTTGAAATGACACATCAGAATGACTTCATATGAAGTGAGTGACATAATCAGGTGTGGTACTATGATTATGAAGTGAAATTGTTCTGTGCAAACTAAAGGTTTCCTTTTAATAATTATTTAAATGTGGAATTAAATTTACAGATATGGGACAATTCAATGGGCTTTTATTTTGAAATGACACATCAGAATGACTTCATATGAAGTAAGTGACATAATCAGGTGTGGTACTATGATTATGAAGTGAAGTTGTTCTGTGCAAACTAAAGGTTTCTTTTTAATAATGATCTAAATTTTGGAATTAAATTTACAGAAATGGGACAATTCAAAGAGCTTTTATTTTGAAATGACACATCAGAATGACTTCATATGAAGTGAGTGACATAATCAGGTGTGGTACTATGATTATGAAGTGAAATTGTTCTGTGCAAACTAAAGGTTTCCTTTTAATAATTATTTAAATTTGGAAATAAATGTACAGAAATTGGACAATTCAAATGGCCTTTATTTTGAAATGACACATCAGAATGACTTCATATTACATGAGTGACATATTCAGGTGTGGTACTATGATTATGAAGTGAAATTAATCTGTGCAAACTAAAGGTTTCCTTTTAATAATTATTTAAATTTGGAAATAAATTTACAGAAATGGGACAATTCAAATGGCCTTTATTTTGAAATGACACATCAGAATGACTTCATATTACATGAGTGACATATTCAGGTGTGGTACTATGATTATGAAGTGAAATTGTTCTGTGCAAACTAAAGGTTTCCTTTTAATAATTATTTAAATTTGGAAATAAATTTACAGAAATGGGACAATTCAAAGGGCCTTTATTTTGAAATGACACATCAGAATGACTTCATATTACATGAGTGACATAATCAGGTGTGGTACTATGATTATGAAGTGAAATTGTTCTGTGCAAACTAAAGGTTTCTTTTTAATAATTATCTAAATTTGGAAATTAATTTACAGAAATGGGACAATTCAAAGGGCCTTTATTTTGAAATGACACATCAGAATGACTTCATATTACATGAGTGACATAATCAGGTGTTGTACTATGACTATGAAGTGAAATTGTTCTGTGCAAACTAAAGGTTTCTTTTTAATAATTATTTAAATTTGGAAATAAATTTACAGAAATGGGACAATTCAAAGGGCCTTTATTTTGAAATGACACATCAGAATGACTTCATATTACATGAGTGACATAATCAGGTGTTGTACTATGACTATGAAGTGAAATTGTTCTGTGCAATCTAAAGGTTTCTTTTTAATAATGATCTAAATTTTGGAATTAAATTTACAGAAATGGGACAATTCAAAGAGCTTTTATTTTGAAATGACACATCAGAATGACTTCATATGAAGTGAGTGACATAATCAGGTGTGGTACTATGATTATGAAGTGAAATTGTTCTGTGCAAACTAAAGGTTTCCTTTTAATAATTATTTAAATGTGGAATTAAATTTACAGATATGGGACAATTCAATGGGCTTTTATTTTGAAATGACACATCAGAATGACTTCATATGAAGTAAGTGACATAATCAGGTGTGGTACTATGATTATGAAGTGAAGTTGTTCTGTGCAAACTAAAGGTTTCTTTTTAATAATGATCTAAATTTTGGAATTAAATGTACAGAAATGGGACAATTCAAAGAGCTTTTATTTTGAAATGACACATCAGAATGACTTCATATGAAGTGAGTGACATAATCAGGTGTGGTACTATGATTATGAAGTGAAATTGTTCTGTGCAAACTAAAGGTTTCCTTTTAATAATTATTTAAATTTGGAAATAAATGTACAGAAATTGGACAATTCAATGGGCTTTTATTTTGAAATGACACATCAGAATGACTTCATATGAAGTGAGTGACATAATCAGGTGTGGTACTATGATTATGAAGTGAAATTGTTCTGTGCAAACTAAAGGTTTCTTTTTAATAATTATTTAAATTTGGAAATAAATTTACAGAAATGGGACAATTCAAAGGGCCTTTATTTTGAAATGACACATCAGAATGACTTGATATTCAGTGAGTGACATAATCAGATGTGGTACTATGATTATGAAGTGAAATTGTTCTGTGCAAACTAAAGGTTTCCTTTTAATAATTATTTAAATTTGGAAATTAATTTACAGAAATGGGACAATTCAAAGGGCCTTTATTTTGAAATGACACATCAGAATGACTTTATATTAATTGAGTGACATAATCAGGTGTTGTACTATGATTATGAAGTGTAATTGTTCTGTGCAAACTAAAGGTTTCTTTTTAATATTTATTTAAATTTGGAAATAAATTTACAGACATAGGACTACACAAAGGGCCTTTTTTATAAATGGCACATCAGAGTGACTTGAGAGTCATGTCCTAAAATCTTCATCATTTCCACAAAATAGCAAATATTTGTTGTTTATCCATTTATTATTTGTTTAGAAAATTATTTATTATTACATACATTTCCTGTCATTGACTTTTGGCTTTTATTTAGAAATTTGTTCCTCTGCACGCTATTACCGTAATGTTCAGAATACGACGTTCCACCAAATCTAAGTGGGGGCTGGCTTGACCAAGCTTTTCCAAGTGGAGGCTGGCTTGACTTCAGTGGATTACTGCACAGACTGGAGAGCTAGCAGATGGTAAGGAACAACGTTTGATTAAAAAACAAAATGTTTTTGCGATTACAATCCTGAATTACAGTTTTAAGAAGATTTCTGTAGTTTGCATGTTGTTTCATATATCTGTTGACGGTATAATGAAGCCATGACAGGACGCTCAGTCTCTGTCAGAGTATACTTTCAAACAGTCATTGCAGCACTAGCTCACTCACATTTAATACATATCTAGAGTTGCGTTTGAATGTAGAGTTCAGCAAATTAGAGGACAGTGCACTCCATGAAGTCAGAGGCAATGATTCCCCTATTTACTAAACATTTAACAATTTACGTATTATATTAGCATTCCATACTCAATATATCTGAATGCGTTTTTTCATAATATTGTGTAGGAACACATAGCTACATTTGTTTTTATTTTTAATCTCTATGGTTTCCAGCTAAGTTTTAAAAAATATTTCCCAATAGCGTTTTCTCTTTTCGCACCATATACCTAATGGTTTCTGTTAAAGTAGACCATTCAGATCACTCTTAATTTTTACTGCTGATATTATTTCTGTGTCAGAAACGGTGTTGTATTCACTGTTTAATTGCACTAATTTGTGTTTCGGCCATTTTGTAGTGTTAGAAAACAGGCTGTAGCCATTATGGCTCCCAGTTTACTTTTTCTCTGTGAATCTGAATCGTAAAACCAAATTCGAGCGTGACTTGAGGGCACTACTACTATAAACAATATAATTAGTACTTTTTAAAAACAAGAAAAATTCCAATTCCAATCATTTCTATAAAATTTTATGACCTGTGTTTGCTCACTGTCTACAGTCTGGTTTAAATTATTTGACTGTACAGCAAGGTTATGTCTGTTTACATTTTATGTACATAATGTATTTGAAATACAAGATATCATATTTTGTTTACAATTATACCCAGTCAGTCTAATTAGGACTCAGGATGCACCTTCAAATAGATGAATAAAAAAGACAAACACTAAAACATTACACTTGCTTATGAAGTTAAAACTAATATTCATCTATTTGCAGGTGCATGCCGAATCCTAATTTAACTGATCTGGTGTAAGATGAGTGCAGTCTCAATACATTGTTGTGATTTAAGTGCACCAACAAGTTTTGACCTTGTATCACATCCCAAAAATATATTCTGCCTGTGATCCTTGCAGTAGTTGTATCAATTTTCAATTTTTTTGTATGAATAAATGTTGCAAGAGTTGAATAAATGTTTACCTGGTATTTTTTTTTTATGCATATTGATCTGTTGACTCAAACATGGCACAAAAAGGACATATTAAGTAGGTTTAAAATAAAAAAAAATATGGCAACAATGTGACATGTGATATTATTGAATAGATATGAAGTTACTATAATTAGTAAATAGAAACAATCTTTCACCAGATACTTAGTACATGCTACTAAATTTTTGCAAGATATTTAGTAAATGTAAATCAATACTTGCAAGATATTTAGTAAATATTTATTTAGTTTAATCAGATAAATAGTCAATATTAATATATTTTCCTTGTGAAATTAAGTTGCATTTACTCAGTATTTTTGAGCTATATTAATTCATATGTAGGCATGTTATTACTAAATCCAACACATTTTAACTGTGCATTTTACTAACACTCCCCGTGTCCGCGTGGGTTTCCTCCGGGTGCTCCGGTTTCCTCCCACAGTCCAAAAACACACGTTGCAGGTGGATTGGCGACTTGAAAGTGTCCATAGGTGTGAATGTGTGTGTGTCTGTGTTGCCCTGTGAAGGACTGGCGTCCCCTCCAGGGTGTATTCCCGCCTTGCGCCCGATGATTCCAGGTAGGCTCTGGACCCCCCGCGACCCTAAATTGGATAAGCGGTTACAGATAATGGATGGATTTTACTAACATTTACATAATTTTCTTGCTTAAATGTAGTTAATTTATTCAATGAATGTTAATTAAAATTAGGAAAATTAGAATCGTGTAACTTTGTTGCCATAATTTTTTGTGTACTCTGTGGGTATGTCAAACAACACGCTTAAAGAAGCTGTGTTTTGCTTCAAAATGCATTGTCCACAATGAAACAAGTTGACCAAAACTCTTTATCAGCTGTGTATAGTGTTCCAGGAAATGATGTTTCGGAATACGTCTCTGGGGAAAATATCAAGAAACCTATGCTGATGTTCTGAAATTTTACTGTCCAAAAAACAAATAGTCTCCTCTGTATGAACTGGTGACAAAACAAGTTCCACAATCTCCTTAAGGATCATAAGAACCTGCCATGTTGGCTCACACTCTGGTATTTTTGCTCCAACAATGAGGGGAAGGAGGCATAGAAAAGACCTATTTTCATGGGCATTCCCACCAACAGTTTGTTTTGAAGCAAAATTCAGAGGAACAGGGTGTGGTGCATCCTATTTATCTGCCCACCTATATGGGAAAACTGTGATTAACTTGTTCAGTTCAAGAGTAAAATACTTTGCCCTGATTAGAACATTAAGGCACAACGCTAAGTCTAATGGTACAATTCCTTCAAAAAGGTCATGCAACAAATCGGGTGGGTAGCCAGATAAAACATCAAAATGTTTTAATGTTTCTGTTAGCAGGCATGGTCTTTTTACTCCATAGCAATTAGATACACCTGTAGTCTCTTGTGCAGTCTGGACATGCACTCTGTGTTTTTTTGTCCTAAGAGAAAACGCTCCTGTTCCAACTTCACTTATTTGGAACTGTGACCTTTCTCCAAGACAGAACCTGCAGAAATTTGAACTGGAGAAGCTCTTAACAAATCCTCCTATTGAATGAACTCCGAGGTTGTCTGCAATGACACAAAAAAAGTACCTTTGACCTGTTTGCTTAAAGATGATATATAAATTCTTTCTTCTTCTAGGCTCAGAAGATCTTTAAGTAGTGGCTCTAACATTGCATCATATCCAAATCACTTTATATCATCAGTCTTGCAGAGAATGGATAAGTAGATTGAAGTGAGTGAAGACTGGAGCATAGATGGCACATTCACTAAAACCCAATACTCAGCAGTGATTTTGTTTTTTTCTGGATGTTCCAAGTGGATTACAGATTTCAAATTCATCCAGAGTAGTAACTCTATTGTGACATTCAATCCATCATGGTTTAACATCTCCACACAGCAACCATAGCTGAAAAGGCTGCTGAGGACAAAGTATATAGGCTGAAACAAAGTAGGCAAGTTAAGCCAGGTCAGATACCTAGCCAAACAAAGCAGCTTGAACATTTAATGGAGTTTCAGTGGTATCTCTTGCTTTAACTCAAATGCAAAAAAGCTGGGAAAGAAAAATCTTGCCATGTGCACATGATCACACTTGAACATGATCACAGGTTTGTAGATAGTAGAGTGGAATGGTGCCAGTGTTTCAAGCTTCTTTTTTATTTAATCTACTATAGTCAGACTTGCCAAAGTTACACACCACACTCTGTGAAAGGTGTTCACAGTCCTTGTTCACAGTCCTTGTACTCCATAGATCCAAAACACAGCTAATTCCATCTCTTTACTCTTTTCTGAGTAAATCAACTACATCACCAGTTCATCTGAGAGCCGAGGTGGAAAGAGCTATTTTATCTGCAAGTGCGAATGCACTTGAAGTGAAGCAATATATTGAAGGCCAGAAAGCTGAGATGAGGGCAAACGCAATAGTTTGAATTACAAACAGTTAATGCTTGAAAAACATTTGGGAAGATGTGTTCCATCGTCTGTGTGTTCAGTTTGTGGTATGGAATCAAGTCCTTTATTATTAGGCCTTTCTCAGAAACTGGTTTATCCTCACTGCAATTCAAATATGGAATCTGTTGCATTTGTTTTGTAACTGCAATAGTTTGAATGAACTTGTTAATGTAGCTAAACTTGAAAGGAAGGCCTCAGCTGTTTAAAATCTTAGGGACATCACAACCTGCTGGTCACAAAGTTTAGCAAATTTTAAATTTTGTTCCTCTTAAACCAGTATATTTTATACATATGTCAGAAACAGTGTTCACTGATAGATATTGTGATAGTCATCCTGTAACCACAAAAACATTAAATCAGGCTTTTACATTATTACATCAATAAGAAATCAAGCCTTCTATCTGCAGGTCAAATAAAATATAACTATACTGCACCTAATGTGTAATTCTGCCTTTATAGAAAGCTACCTTGGTTGAAGACAAAAAAAAACTGCAGTGAGGAAATGCTTTATGTAGGTCTTCCAGTGGAATAGATACCAGACGGAACTGTTTTACCTATTTCAAATAATCTTTATTCATTTTTCATAGATAAATGTTTGTGTAGCAAAATGACAGTGGGAATGTGAGCAGTGGAGCTCAAAATACAGTCCAGGCTTTTGGGCTTCCTCTGCAGATGTAGTCAATTTGCAGTGAGAGCAAATAAAACGATGTTGTGTCTTCAAGGACACACATGAGCCAGACCTACACATCTCTCTCAGAGCCGTGTATTCACTGTATTAAAAGAGGTTTAATGAGAGCAGAGATGAAAAGATATTGTTTTCACAAGGCTAAGGTCAACATAGCACCCACACCTACAGTAACTGGCTACAGAACTGTGTTCAGAACTCTCCCTGACTGCGTAGAGAAATACTGCTGGATTGGTTCTTCCTACTTAAAAATGGAAGGCTTTTCCTTTCAGGCTGTAACTCTTTTCTAAGGTACAAATTGATCAGCCATATATAATAGTTTTTTGGATAAACATTGTTTGTACATTATTTTTCCAATTTATCAGCTACATTTGGTGCACTTTATAGTTTACAGTTACAGTTACTCTGCAACCTAGAGAGAGCCCCAGAAGTAAAAAAATCTAAATCTTACAAAGTGTTCTTTTAAGGCAAAGTGCAAACCAGGCAAAAGATGTTGGTTTAGCAGCTGCATCTATGTAGTAATATTGTAATATGTAATATTACCTAGTAATTTTGCTAAGATTACCTTTATCATACAAATTCAAAATGTTCAGTACACCAAAAAGCCAAAATAAAGCTCAGGTTTATTAACATTTATTGTGGCTCTTACTTTCTGCAGTTTTTAGTTGTGGAAATAGTAGGAGTTGAAGCCATAGAAAAAGTGTTTTCTCCCAGAGTGCTGGTTGTCCCGTAGGTCCATGCTGGTTCCATGCAGGTTCTCACGGAATTTCCGGTGTGCTTCTGATTGGCTGAAAGAATCCTGTAGTTCCAGAAGTGCAGACTGGGAACGGAATAGTCCAGTCCCATCAGATGTTCTACTGGTTCTTCCTCCATATCTGAAAGGAGCACTGTAGGATCGGGGCTGGATGCAAGAAAAAGTGTCAGAAAGCCTTTTCTCCCTCTCTTCCTCATTCTCTGACCGTTTAACTGATTGATGCGATCCCATAAACCTATCAGTCCTGTTAACACTTGGTGATCGTTGCAGACAAAGCTCAAAAGGGTTCTTTGCTGCCATGTTCGCCTGCGCTCTGCTGTTGGACAAATCTCTCTGGACTTGGTTTTCCTTCTCTTGAAGTCCAGGCTGAAAGATATTTTGTGTGAGAAAGAATTCCAGATTGGTCTTTTCTGTCTGGTGTTGTGTCTTTGCAGATTTACTGATGATTGTTTGTGGTTCAGTTGCCCCATGCTCAGATAACTTAACCCCACACACACACTTTCTTTCTAGACTAGACTCTTTGCGCTCATTGTCTTTGAAAAACTCAGCACTTGCATTTTGTAGTACAGAATTCTTGTAAAGAACATAGTCCTGAGTAGATATATTTTCAGCAGCATCTTCAAGGGCTCCAGGACATGGTGCTGAGACCTGGTCCCAGACAGGAGTGGGGAGGGATGGTGAAGGTGAAGGATAGCTGCTCTCCAGAGGACGTCTGTTCTGCAGTAACCTGGCCTTGCGTCCCTCCAGTGGCCGAGGGGACATGAAGACAGGGTAAGATCGCTCCCTCTGAAAAACACACAAATGCTGTACAGGTATTTACAAAGGCATGCATGTCAATGAACACAAAGGGGGAGCAAATGGGAGGAAAAGGCCTCAAATCTTGAAAAAACTCCTGTCAGACCTGGCTGAAGACAACTGGTGGGTGCCATGATCTCCACCTAAACACTAAAGGGTAGATAGTAACTGTGTGCTTCTTACCAGATTTGCTGTGTTAGGGTTCATCTCTCCTGTAATTAGGCTGATTGTCTTCTCGTTGAAGCCATCCAGTTTTATTGGGTTAGTAGGCCCAGTGCCTGGGAAGAAGCCCCAATTCAACTTTTGTACAGGCATTTATATAGTACATAATTAGCCAAGAAATAATACACAAACATGGCTATTTATTCACTCTCCTTATTCACTTTAGGGAGATGAGACTCCTCATGGATCAAGATTATATGGCTTTGCTCTCCAAATTCTTACATCTAAGAGCCATTTTCATGTCACTCCATGATGATTTTCTACACTACTTTTTGGATCCCCAATATTGGGCCTGTCCCAGAATCCACACATGCTGTGGTTTTGCTTAATGCAAGAATGACATGGCTGTAATGGTTAGCTGATATAATCAACAGTCTGTTATAAAAATGATCCAACTCAAAATTTATTTTCAACACGTTAAATCCCTTTGTTCATAAGCACCCTTTATTCAGGGCTTACACATTCCTTACAATTCTTATCACACATTCCACAAAATGAACTAGTATTCACAACCAATCCGGATTGGATTGCATTCATGTAATCTTTAATCATTTACTAATCAACTATTCAAAACATAATAGACAGGTTGACTACCAAAATAACTGTCGATTTTATCTGTAAATTTCAAAAATGCAAACTACTATTTTGTAAAAAAAAATGTGGTAGGCCCACTATAAAGTAGTATGAATACTTAAAATGTAACATGAACACATAAAAATATAGTATACATACATAAATGTATAAGCAAGCATACTTAAAATGTAGAATGCATACTTAAAATATAGCAAGCAAACTTAAAAATATAGTATACAAATTTAAAAGTAGCATATTTAAATATTACTACACACTATTTAAAATGTATTGGGGTTCATAACTGAAACTGAGTATGCACATTTCAGTTACGCACAAGTAGTATGCATATTTAAAAATAGTATGCAAACTTAATATGTAGTATGCACATTTCAAAGTAGTATGCATATTTAAAAATAGTATACAAATTTAAAATTAGCATATTTAAATATTACTACGCACTATTTAAAATCTATTGGGGTTCCTAACTGAAACTAAGTATGCACATTTCAGTTACGCACAAGTAGTATGCATATTTAAAAACAGTATGCAAACTTAATATGAAGTATGCACATTTCAAAGTAGTATGCATATTTAAAAATAGTAGTATGCATAGTCCCGCCTTAGCTCCACCGTCTCATTGTGCCTCCTTTGTGCTCCTGCACCCTTGTTAGTTGTCCCAGGTGTTCCTTCTCTGTGGTGTCTAAGTTCCCTTGTTTCTCTGTTTGGTTGTTGGACATTTTCCCTTGGTATATCTTTCTGTAACCCTCTCTTTTGTCTGGTTGTACCTTTGTTCTACCTCTCTGTGTCTGTCTAAGTTGTTTCTACCATTTTGATTTCCCTTTGTGCCTGTTTGGTCTGTCTGTTTTTTTTTCTCTGTCCTCAAGTCTGTTCATTCCTGTTTGTACCTTTGTTTTATTGTTATACCTGTCTGTATCTCTCCCTAGCTTGTTAAAATTGTTGCATACCTTCCTCTAGTCTGTTTGTGTGTGTGTGTCTCTCTCTAGTCTGTTAGTGTATCTTTCGAGTCTGTTGGTATCTTCCCTGTACCTTTTTAGGTTTGTCTGTATCACTCTCTAGTCTGTTTGCACCGTAGTGTCTCTGTTCAAGTGTCTCTGTCTGAGTATCCTTGTCTAGGTATCTTCTGTCTAGGTATCATCCATGTCTAGGTCTCTATATCTGAGTGTCTTCTGTCTGAGTATCCTCTGTCTCAGTGTCTTTGATTATGTTGATTTGTTATAATAAATATGATGTGTTATATCGTTTGCGTCCACCTCAGTCAGTCCACCCAGTCGTGACAATTAGTACTATAGTAGTACTAAAATTGTATTTATAATAAATTTTTAGTATGCATACTTAGCTCGGGGACTTTGTAAATGTCCCAAAATGTAAACTTTCTATGGAATTAATAGGAAATATTGGCTCATTTAAAAGAACCATATCATACACTATCATCAATATACTTACTTTTTTTTTTATGTCATCAGCAGACATGTAGTCATAACAATACAAATAATATTGATGACAGAGTTAGTTGCAGGCAGAACTTTATACATGCTTAATTCTTTCATTGAACAATCAAAAGTTCAATCAAAAGAATGTGACTCCTACACCCCACACCTACCCCCTCAAAAAAGTGCCATTCAAAATGTAAAACAAAGCAGACTTCCTTCTTTAAAAAAAGCTTCCTGGCCTGTGCATGCTTTACATTTTTTTAATAGTTTCAGGCTTCCTCCTGAACCCCTGAATTCTCTATGTTCAAATAAATAATTAAGTATTAATCCTTTGTAACAGAAACGCCCGTTGAGGCAAATAATATAGGTAGCTAGCACTGGTGACTAACCTCTAGCTAGCCTGCTAGCCTTGGAAAACTAGTCTCTTAAATGAAATTGCTCATTAAGCTTCTCTGATTTACCAGATAACAAGTAACTGTGAGATTATACCTTGATTTAATAGTTGCTTAAATGTTCCAGTGCTATTGTTACTGTCAATAAAAATATGAACCTTGTCAAAACTTGCCTGACTTAGGTAGTCCTTTGGTCCAAATGTGTGCTTTCAGTAGTGTTGAATGTCAGGTCTCTAGAAATCATCTGGACATACGCTGTGCATGTGATGAAGGAATGAACAGTGGGTGTGTGGTCTTAATAACCCTTCAGTTTGTAATGTGCCATGTGCCTGGGATTGAGGAGCAGCTTTGCCATTCAACTGTTTTGATATTGTATCTAATTACTTTAGCCAAGGTTATGCTTCAGTATATTTTTTACCAACTATATGTAAGTTTCTCACCTTTACCTTTGAATAGTCCCATTTTATTCCTATTAATTCCCATGGTAAATTTCCCAACTTTGAAAATTCCTAGAAATTTGCAACCCTATATGCATACTATTTTTTTAAAGTATGTATACTACAATTTTATTATGCATGTTATTTTTAATTGTGCATACTACATTTTAGGTATGCCTAATACTATGTTCAAGTATGCATACTACAATTTTAATTATGTAGTATGCATACTTATAATATACTATGTGCAGTATACTATTATACTATTTGTAACATGTCTACTTAAAATGTAGTGTGCACAATTATAAAGCAGTATGCATACTTAAAATATTAATATGCACACTTAAAGTACTTAAAGTATGTTTGCCAATTTTTAGGAGTGCATACTATATTTTAAAGTGTTCTTGCTACTTTTAAGCATGTGTATTATAAGTATGCATTCTACTATTTAAGAGTACAAAATACTATTTTTAGGTATGCATACTATACTTTTAAATATACAGATCCAGAATAAAGGCAAAGATCAAAGCAGAAAAACATGAGGTGGACATAAATACAATAATCCAAGAGAGAATATGCAAGCTGGGATTAAAAAAAAAAGAAAACAAAACAAACAAAAAATAAATAAATAATGACAGGAGTATCCTGTTTAGCACTGCTGAAATATTTCAAACATCCTTCACATAGAATGCTTTGAGTATGAGGGTTTTGAAAAATGAGGGTAAACAAGAGACAGGACAGTCTCTGGTGAAGTAGACCTCTGGTGGCCTGCTTGGGAATTGAGGGTGTTCGAGGTGGCCTTCTAGTGGGCCAGCTGGAAATTGCATGTCAATATACTTAGTCTTCAGTGGTGTCTTTGTGAAAGTTTGGCATGTGTTTATTGTGTGATTAGTGCATTCTTGGGCACCATGTTTTTAAATATTGGAGAAATGCTACAATAACTGGATTGCACATGAACTCCAAAATACAAAGCATAGACTTTGGGAAAGATCTTCTGCTCAACACTCCTCTCCCACCCCTTGTTATTATGTCAGCATGTTTTGTTTGTAACCCCTACTTATGTCATTAATCTCCCCATCTACCATGCATGCCATTGTGTTTCACAGTTATACCATATTCAGATATGCTTTGACGTTATTCTTGTGTAATGTATCAGGTTTAGAGAGAGCTGTTGATTTGTATTTTACCTGAAAATTGCAATTGATATGAAGTGAGCCAATGTGTTTTTTCCAGGTTCTGCAACATATTGGCAGTGCCTTGAGACAGTGTGCTCTTGCAGTCTCGCAGAGTCATATTTGGGCATTTAGTCTTTAGAGCTTTGGGGTAAAACACCTGTGTATGGTCTTGTACTGGCTTGGTGTGCTGAAGGACAGAAAAAGAGGAAAGGAGTCATTATTTTCTGGACAGTTTTATGTCTGAGAAATCAGACTGTACAAAAGCATAAGATATTAATATCTTACATTCTGGAAACCATTTTCCCCAAGCCAAGTTGTCACATTTCTTTTGGTTTCCAGGGGAACTTCTAGTAGTTCATGACGGTAAGGTGCACCTGCAACCCAAGCAACATTATTCAATAAGAGAGAAATATGCACTGTAAATAAATTAATAAATGTGCACTGTAAATAAATGCAGCTAAACTATATATATATATATATATATATATATATATATATAAATAAATAAAATAAAGTAATATATACAAAATAAATAAACAAAATATCGGCATATATATCCAAACATTCACATAGACCTCTTTTTCATGTATAAGACACACTCACCTTTGCTTTTTTTGATTAGCGTGACCTGTGGTGTACTGGCAGCCCGTATACCTGTATGTGGATCATCAGGGCAGTGGTAAGAGGGGAACATGGCACAGCGGGAGATGTGGGACTTGTATGGGTGTTCTTTCTGAGTGGATACATTTATTTGTTTAGCACTGTGGGAACATACACATAGGTTAAGCCTAATTCTCACTTGGAAGAAGTTAATTTTCTTCTTTCCCCACTTGGTCACAGGCAGCAGTAGAAGTGAAAGACAAGATTTTTGGCAGTAAGCATGCTCACTAACACATAACACTGTAAAACTATTTTTTATTTCTTATATTCTTACCCAATGCTGATATCAGTTGGTTTGGGGATTCTAGAGAGAAAAAGATAAAAACACTCTGGTCAACTTATAAGTGATACCTAAATTCATTTTTCATTTAGTCACACCTACCGTATCAAGCACAACTACCATATTCTACATTACACTACATTAAGGTACACACATTGCTTACATTGGGTCTAAAAGTTAGCCTTAAGCAGCATCATGTGAGACATTGTTTAAATTTAAATTAGTTACCTCTGGTGGTAGATCATTCAGCGTGATGGCACCCAAGCTCTGGAATTCTTTACCACAATGTCTTCGTCTCTGCTCTTAATTTTCTGCCTTTAAATCCCAGCTAAAAACCTACCTCTTCTCTCAGTACTTCTGCACTCTACAGGCATAAGTGTCTTCCCCTTTTTTTTTTTTTTTAATCTTCTCCTCTTTGTGTAAAGCGACCTTGGGTATTAGAAAGGCACTATAGAAATCTAACATATTATAATTATTGTTATTAATATTATTATTATTATGCTTACTGCCTTCTCTGAAGTGATAGAGCAACATTCAGTTCTTTATGTATAAGAATGTCATCCAACCAACCATGGTCCTGTGGTCAAAAAAATAATTGAAGAAGGGCTAGAGAATGAGTAACCAATATGTACAGGGAAAGATCGGCTTTAGCTTCTAACTACATACCTACAGAGTAGGCAAAGGTAAACGTGTCTCAGAATGGCCAGTAAATGTAATTGAACTACGTCGTTAAACATTTCAGTAAATACAGAGCTTAAAAATTATGTTTTGGTGAAATGTGTAAATTAGCTCACAACTCGTCATTCATGCGAACATCACTCTTCTTCATTGGTGTTATGTCATAGTATTGCACTATGCTGACAGACCTGGGAACACATGAAGAGCATGGTGAACATTTGTGGGAATTCTGATACAAATGTGTGTAACTAAATGGATGATATGCTTCAATGTTAGCTTATTTTTAGTGTACTGTTGAGGTGGAGAACAATGGAAGATATATTTTGAAATTGCATAACTACGTTTCCAAACTTATCTTCAGTGAATTCAGTGTAATCAGGTGCTTTTTGTTGTTGAGAGTATAAGGCTGCTCACTCAGGTAATACAGCTCCGCCATAGCTAAAGTGCTGATGTCCTTTCAGGACTGCTGGTATTCCTCCTCTGTGAATATTTGATGCCATCTTACGGGTGCTGTTTCCTTTTAGGACCTCTGCTAGGTAAAACAGAATTGAGTGTTCCAATTTTATTAGTTTTTCACTTACAGTGTGTGATGTGTAATGTTTACATTTTGAATGTAATTTTGAAGTTGCACTTCAAAATCTCAGTACCACCTTGAAATAATGGTTCAGAAAACAAGCTAATTTACACAATTTTCCTCTTCTGCCCAAATGTAGCAGATAAGCAAAATTATTTTTGGTGTTTGAGAATAGGCTTTTAATTCAGCACTGAAGATATTGTACGCTAATGTAGCTAACAATTAATAAATGCTTAAGTTTATTATAATTATTGCATTATTCAAAAAAGATTCTTTAGTAATAACACTTTTGCCTCAAACTGTGTTGAGTAGTTGTATGTTTGATTTGGTTTCTGACACTTCGTGACAGTCATTTAAAAGTTCACAAAGTATGTTGCATTGCTAATAGTTTAGCATTTTGAACTTTAACTGAACCACCCTGCTACATAATACTGACATTACTGCACTGTAAACATGTGAGAGCACATATTTTCAGAAGTTGTCATGACACGTTTTCTTCAGGTTATTACATGTACCTTATTTTATTACTTGACATAAATTTGACAGCATGTTCCATACCTATCTATGGCATGAATACCAATGTTTTGCAGCAAGGTCTAAATACACCTTCAAAGCTACATGGCCTTGGACATCCAGTGCAGATTAAAAACCACACAAAGCATATCAGACCTTATCAAAACTGAATAAGAAGTTAATGTACCATTTTAAGCACTATGTATGACTGCTGCAGGATTCACAAGTATTGCGTAGCACTGCTTACTCACCTTGGGTAACTTCTTGACTCTTACCTCCATAGATACGGTAAAGATTCTGGTTTCAGTTCAGTTAGTAATCCAGTAGGCTGAGGCTTGACCTATTTTTTCCAGGTCTGTTAACCCTTTCCTTCAGGCAGTGTACTGGAGAAAGAACAGGTAGGTATCCAGGCTAAGTGGATGTTTGAATATATACTCTTGTCATAGTCAGTCTGGATGAAACTTTCCTTCTGATTCTTTTCCTTCTGACTCAGGACACACAGGCTCTTGTCCCATAGTCATGACAACGATCTTACAAACAGCAATAGGAAACCTAAGAGTGACACCTAATCCAGGTCTCAAAACAATCACTATGGAAGCACATCTGAATAATTACTGTTTTGTTTTTTAAAAAGGATTTAGAAGCCATAATATCAAAGGGTAATTAGATCTGTACTGCTGATAGCTCAACAGTTAATCACACCATGAAATCCCATAAGACATTAACTCCTTTGTAACTGGTAGCATAATGTAAAGATTGTCTTCAAACATATTGTGTAGTCACTTTCATAAATTTAACTTGAACTAACAAGGGCTTGAAATCATAAATTGTATTTTTGAAATATAATGTAATAAATCAGTTTTCCCCAGAGGGACAATCACAGCTCACAATGCAAAGTGTGCTGTCAGTGAGGCTTCACTCTTCAGTGCATACAGTGAATGGCGGCACTGGAACCAGATACGGCTATCTGTAATATTCAGGACACAGGAGACTGGCATGGGCCACCGAGTCCAGCTCTCCTGTTACATTTGTGCATGGAATGCAGTATTCTATCAGACTGTGGCCTGTAAGACACTTTTTAAAATCTGAAATTATTATTTCCCAAGAGTAACACAACATTCTTTTGTTCAGTTATTACACAGATTGCCAACTCGGTAATCATAGTTAATACTAAAGAATGTTTGTGCTACGTTTGTGAAGAGTTTCCAAATAAAAATCTATTGGTTTTTAAATTAGCCAGCCTTGCTAAAGAGCTATGTATGTGCTAGCCTGCTCTGCTGTTTTTCAGTTGTTTTTAGCTCTCTCTCTCCATTGCTCGTAAAGACTGTGGTGTTTGAAGAACTAGCATTATTACACTCTGATATTTCTGATATTTCTATTTGCTCTTTTCAGACACACCCATTAGTGTATCATATAATGCAGGCCAGAGGACGACCTTTCAGGGCTATCTGGATTCTGTGTCTTAAATAGAACGACAGAGCTCCATTCTTCTCATTCATGGTGAAAAAAAAAAACATACACAGAAAACACCTCAGCTGTATCACATGACTCATTCAGACACACCCACAACTCTACCATACACTCCAGGCCAGACGACAATATTTGGTGGCCAACTGGATTCTGTGTCTTAAATAGAACGACAGAGCTCTATTCTCTTCATTCGTGGTGACTAAAATATATATAAATTAATAAATAAATAACACCTCGGCAGTATCACATGACCCATTCAGGCACACCCAAAAATCTACCATCCAAATCAGAGGGCAAAAGACACAACACTATTCAAGCTTTCTGGAAGAAAATGGATAGAACACTAGTCATGAGGTAGGAAATTCTGGAATCTGTATCATTATCTGTAAGCGCTTATCCAGTTCAGGGTTGCGGTGGGTCCAGAGCCTACCTGGAATCATTGGGCGCAAGGTGGGGATACACCCTGGAGGGGGCGCCAGTCCTTCACAGGGCATCACACACTTACACATTCACACACACACTCACACCTACGGACACCAATCTATCTACCAACATGTGTTTTTGGACTGTGGGAGGAAACTGGAGCACCCAGAGGAACTCCACGCCGACACGGGGAGAACACACCAAACATAGGAAATTCTATGTCATTAAATTTGCATGTCAGCCAACCTGTCTCATCCTTGCCTAGTTTTCTGCCAGCTCCGGGCCAGAGTGCGTCACTGGCCCTGTGTGGAGCAGAAGGGGTCACAAGGAGGAATGAGGTGTTTCTTCTGAAAAAGATTGGAGTCTAACTGACAAGCTCTGCTTTTGGGAAATTGTTGAAAAGAGGTGTCTGCGTTGTGGGACTAGTTTTCTCTATTGTTGTTGAATTTTCCTAAGTGTGAAAGGTTTATTTCCATCATCATCGAGAACCCTAGTTGCTTTCCCGAAGCCTAAGGCCCCCTGAGCGAGCCAATCTCAGGCGTAATGGGGCGAAGCCTGAGCCTGAGGCAGCCACTGGGGGGTACCCTGAAGCCCAGGGCTTGCTGTAAGGCAGAGCCTGAGGTGGTTTCTGGGGGTTCCCTGACCTGGTGGAAATAATATTTCCTAAAAAATAAATAAATAAAAACAGAATCATCACCTGAGCTGAATCACATGACCCATTCAGACACACCCATAACTCTACCATCCACTAGAGGTGGGTGATACAGGGCCAGTATCACAGATATTGATACCGATACCGCTAGTCTTCACCATGTGCAGGTGCCGAAGCAAAAGACAGGAGGGGGCGAACAGAATTTGTACCACAATTCTGCACGCACGGATATCTCAAGCGAGCAAGAAGGTCAGGCCAGACATCGCGCGTAGGACAGGAGAGCAAGATGTGTAGGTTGTAGTGTGCATTCAAGAAACCTTCTTGCTCGCTCAAAAATATCTGCATGCGCTCAGAAACCTTCTTGCTTGCTCGAAATATCCGCGCACGTGTGCAGAATGGTGGCACAAAACTATTGACATACACCCACAGACTTTAGCGGGAGAGAAAAAAGCTCGAGTATAGATCTTTTTCCACGAGTATTGATCAATGCCAATACCAGCGTTGGTATCGATATTTGAATCGATCCGCCCACCTCTATTATACACTCCAGGCCAGAGGGCGCTCCCTGTTGACCATGTGGATTCTGTGTTGTAAATAGAATCACAAAGCTCAGTTCTCCTCATTCATGTTGACTAAAATAATAACAAAAATTAATAATAAATAAATAAACACCTCAGCAGTATAACATGACTCATTTGAACAAACCCATAACTCAACCATACGTTCCAGGCCAGAGGGTGGTCTCTGGTGGCCATCTGAATTCCATGTCTTAAATAGAACCACAGAGCTCTTAAAAAAACAGACTTAAAAAAAAAAACCCAGCTGTTTAACCTGACCAATTCAGAAGCACCTAAAACTCCACTATTCACTGTGTCTTAAATAGAACCACATAGCTCTATTCTCCTCATTCATGGTGACCAAAAATAAATAAATAAATAAACACCTCAGCAGTATCATGATTCATTCAGACACACCCATAACTCTACCATCCACTCCAGTACAGAGAGCGCTCTCTGGATTCTGTGTCTTAAATACAACCACAGATCTCTATTCCCCTTGTTCATGGTGACTTAAAAAAAAAAAAAAACAAATACCAACATACCCCAGCTGTATTACATGACACATTCGGACACACTCATAACTCTATCATCCACTCCAGGCAAGAGAGCAACCTCTGGTGGTCATCTGGATTCTGTGTCTTAAATTGAACCACATAGCTCTAGTCTCCTGATTCATGCTATGATTCAAATAAATAAATAAATAAATAAATGCATGTCTCAGCAGTACCATGACTCATTGACTCATTCAGAAAACATCCATAAGTCTCCCATCCACTCAAGGTCAAAGGGCGACCTCTAGTGGCCATCTGGATCTGTGTCTTTAGTACAAGCTCACAGCTCTACTCTCCTCATTCATGGTGACTAAAAAAAGCACCTCAGCAGTATTACATGACTCATTCAAACACACTCATAACTCTACCATACACTTCAGGAAAAAGAGCAACAAATTAGGTGTTTTTTCTGTTTTGGGCAAGCATACTGTTCCCTAGTAGAAAGACTAAAAGAAAAAAATGTTTTTTCTACAAATATGGAACACCACGCCAGAATCTAACTGATGATCTCAGCTTTTGGCAAATGGTTGAAAAGAGGTGTCTGCGCTCTCTGTTGTGGGATTAGTTTTCTCTATCGTGATATAATTTTATTAAATATGAAGGCTTTTTTTCCCTTTACCATCAAAAATAACCCTAGTTGCTTCCACGAAGCCCAAGGCCCTGAGTTAGCTGAGGCAAGCCGAGCAATGCCAGTCTCTCGCACTGCGGAGCAGAGCCTCTGGCATCCACTGGGGGTTCCCTAAAGCCCAATGCTCCCAAACAGAGCCAAAGGCTTTGACTCCCTTCCACAGCTAGAGTTGGAGAAAATCATCTACTCGTCAAATTGTATGACCTTCACACCTGATGCAATACCAACAAAACTATTTAAAGAAGTTCTTCATAATCAATCCTCCTTTAACAATCATAAATGTGATCCCTAGACTTGGTCACATACCCCTAGCCTAGCATTTAATAAACTAGCAGTTATTAAACCCCGCATCAAGAAACCAAATCTTGATCCTAGTGTTCTATCCAATTACAGACCTATCTCTAACCTTCCTTTCATACGTAAGATCTTAGAAAAAGTTGTGGCCCAACAACTTTGCTTATACTTGTGTGGCCTTGCTTAGTGTTTAGATAAGTTTGAGCTCGACTATGCCACCTAGGGAGTTTCACCCTAGGAAATAACCCTAAGTACTTCTCAAAAGCACACAGGTAAGTTCAGAAAGGAACTGAGACACGACATTGAGTTCAGCATACAAAGTCTTTTACTCAATATCAGTTGCCATATAATTATGATAACTTTATAAAAAAAGTAATTATAAAAAAATTACAGTGGAGTTTTACCCATACACACCTAAAAATAACCCAACCAAATTTACTGGCTATATTGGTTAACCATATGATCTCAACATTTACATATACTTCAACTGGTTTCGAAGCAGACGCTCTCTCTATACAACCCCCCCACACACAGATTAACAAAAAGAAACCTCATAGGGCAGTGACTCCACACACAGCAGATCAAGTGCCCAAGAAGAAGAAAGAAATCTCCCGAGAGGAT
The DNA here is from genome assembly GCF_029633855.1 of Hoplias malabaricus. Taxonomy (NCBI): domain Eukaryota; kingdom Metazoa; phylum Chordata; class Actinopteri; order Characiformes; family Erythrinidae; genus Hoplias; species Hoplias malabaricus. The sequence goes on from NC_089809.1 coordinate 20,907,996, forward strand.
AACCAGTCAACCCAAAAGGGCACTCATGCACCAGGTTGCTCTGCAAGAACAGGTAAAATAAACAATTAATGTATAACAGGCAGATCACATGACTGAGAGGACTGCAATACCTACAGCCCGTAGCCCAAACACTAATACACAAACAAACACAATCCAAAATAATAACCAAATGAAGGGTTAATTCAACATACAAAGAAAAACAAAGGAACTCAATAACAAAACAAATAAGAAAAACCACAAGGGCTCTTAATTACCAATAATCAAAAAAAGAGAAACCACAAGATAAAACAAAATATAAAAATGGTGATTGTGAATTACTGAATTCCTTTGTTCATTGGGACAGTGTTCCATCACATGCTGAGCTCACCAGTCAGTAATGGATGGCTTTTGATGTGGCACAACTAACAACTTGCCAGGGAGTGATACCCCTGTTCTTCATAATGCTGTGCTGGGCGATTTATTCTGCATTACATCTTTAATTGGGATTCTCATGAGGCTTTGTCAGAAGCCTCTACAAAAAGCTGAGGCTCATCACAGACCCCAAACTTTAGTTCAGAAGCCAATTACCCTGCTTTGCCTCAGTGGAGGTGTGGAGCTCAGCAGCATCTTGGAGCGATCTCTTTCTCCTGGCTTCTGGTTAATACACCACCATGGAGCAAATTTCATTTGCCCAGTGGAGCTCAGTTAAGCTGCTTCAGGATATCACACATAATGCCTCTCTTTTGCATCACAGACATAGCTTCAAGACTAGAGCATGGAGCCTCATTACACTAATGAAGGGCATTTTAGGAGTGTATCAGTTCAAAATTTCATGCTTATATCTAGAGTAAATAGTTTTTCTTAAAAAACGATTTTTGATATATTTCTTGAAATACTGTGTACATTCTGATAGCAATCTGTAAAATAAAATGTTTTTTTTTTTCATAAAGATCACAGTATTGCAAAAATTAAATCCAATCATTTCTTTCGGACTGAACTAAATTAATGAACATCTTACGAGGTGGAAGATGTATAAACTCACTACAAGGAGTTGGGACACAGTCCACAGGGAATTTAAAGCAGCCTGTTCAGAATTTTGTCTGAACGGTATATGTTTCAACAATGTCTACATGCTACATAGACCTTTTTTTTACTATAAATATTATTTATTGTTTACACTTGCACATTTTCAAAAATCTTTGTCCATGAGGGCTAAACAATGACTGTGATTTTAATTGCAATTGCTTTCTATAATTTAAGGTTCAGGTCTGTTTTTATAAACAAAAAAGACCAAGGTGATCTGGCTTTTTTGAGCATTGAAAGTGAAGAGCCGGCACTTGGCTCCTCTGTTCTACCTATGCGTTCTGCGTTCCTAAGTCAGTTTGAGCCCATGTCATTGTTGGATCTTACTGATATAATTCTGTATATGAGACCAACCACTTGCTCCCTGGATGCCTTCCCTACACAGCTTCTTAGGGATGCGCTGTCTTCAGTTGGTCCAAGTATATTATCCATAATAAACAGCAGTCTCACTAATGGTGTCGTGCCTTCTTGTTTTAAACATGCAGTTGTTCAGCCTCTTTTAAAAAAAAACTCTGGCCTAAATCCATCAGTCCTTATTAATTTTAGACCAATCTCTAAGCTACATTTCTTGACAAAAGTCTTGGAGAAGGTGGTGTAGTGGAGTATGGACCGGATAACGAGATGAAAAGTCAAATGAAGAAATGAAAAGTTTTGAATTAAAACTTTTTCATTCTGACCAGGACCTTCTGTCTGCGACCGAATTAACATTCCACAAACCGCGGGGGGGCAAAGACCCTGCAGCCCCCACACACACGCACGCACATAAGATCTGAACATCAAAAGACGGACCAGGACACCTGGCCCCGACACCCCTTCCTCCCTTCGGAAATTTAAAGATAACAAACTTTATGATGCTCTTAAGGAACAGAACATCAAACAAGGAGGGGAGTTATACTGCCCCCCTGCTTACGACAGGGGCGCCTAAGGGTCTCTCCTTATCGCTTGCAGGGAACAACAAATGGTTAACAGGAGTGACCTCGGTTTGAACTCCCGTTGACTCATCCACACCGAACCACCGGCATGGACCAACAGCGACCCCAGGTGGACGTTTGCGAAATCACGTCTCGCCGAAGGCCGTCTAAATACATGATGGACTTAATAAAATTTTAATAAGTATGTCTATGCAATATGTATAAATGTCACTCTCTGTGTCCTCAGATGAACGTCCACCTTCTAATGAAATGATGTGTATAACTGTTTTTATCATGAAAGGAAGTTTCTGTCTCTGATTAGAAAAACGAATTAATACTAGAATTAATACTTCTAAAAACGATATTGTGAATGGGACGTAAACACAACGCACCCAAGATGAAATCTTATTTAAATGTTTGATATTAATAATCCAGGACGCTCATTGTTGTATATTACTAACATGTATAAGAAATTTCAATACGCGAAATTTCTATTCCTTCTCCGTGAATCTCTGATTCAAACTCCCCCTCTTCTCTCTTTCGGAAGAGTCACGTGAGCCTCGGACTTGACCCAATCGAAGAAAGGACACCTCCCAATAGGGCGTGACCGCGCTGGCTTTGAAAAGAAGTTCAGCTCGGCACATCAGTACACAGTTCGCAACAGGAAAAAGTGGAGAGAACAGTTCAGAGTTCGCAGTTCAGAGAGCAGTTCGCCCGTGCAGTGCAGCAGTTCAGCAGTTCAGCTCAGAAGATCGGAAGCTCAACTCAGCTCAACTCGCTTTTTCTCTGTGACTCTTAACTTCGTTTCCGCTCTGAACGCCTGCACACGTTCTCTTTGTTTATTTCTTCAAGTCCCAACCTCTCCCAGCGAGACGCTTTCTCCTCTTCACGCCAACGAACGAAGACTTTTGAAGAAACCTCACTAAGCTCCCAGGAGACGTCTTGAGTTAGCTAGTGTGAGAGAAATTTACGAATACGTCGAGTGATTTGAATATCTTCTTTTCTTTTAATTGTGTTTTTGTTTTATTGCTCATCTAAGTGTGATCTCACGAGTGATCAAAGTAGGTGAAACTTATTCGTGGCCAGAATAAGATATCACCCTTTTTGATTAGTTGATAGCGGATATATTAGCGTTATAAGCTGACTTCTAAGGGCATTACTTCTAGAGAACCGAGCAACGAGACGAGCTAACACTCTGAAGGAGCCACTCCACTCCGGTGAGAAACCAGCCACGCCTGCAATTCTCCGAAAAGGGGAACTCTCGATCGACGCCGCCCCGCCTGAGGCCGAGAGCTTCTAACTCAACCGGGAGGGAATCTCCTTCACAAGCGGGCCTGTCTTTCACGACGTGGGAACGACGAGAAACAACCCCAGAACACGGAGGTTAAAACAGCAGGACACGACGGCTCGGTGAAACGGCAAATGAGTAAGCTAGCTCAATTCTCACATTTTCCAGAAGCTGATGCCTGATTAAGTCCCTTTATAATTTATACGTAATAGAACCTCAATTAGCAACATTTTATTCACAAGTCACAGTGCCTAGCTTATCTTTAAAGTCAAATCGGTTTCCCCTGCGTTGATGCCGTGAGATTACAAGGTTATGCTATGTTAATTAAATATCCTCTTTCCTCTTATTAATAAACTTTCATTATTGGAAATCAGTGTATACAGTTTGTTCATTAAAATTTCTGAAAATCCTGAAGAACTCACTTAGCTTGACTATTATTCATTCTCAAACTAATTAGTAACGTTTTAATTGTTTAAGCCAATCATAAACTTTAATTGCTATCATTAGCCAAATAATCAGTAATTATAAGAGTTTGAATAAGGTCAACGCTATAAACACAATATATAAATATATATATATATTAAATATATATTCACATAGGTATCACGGTGTATGATTAAAAAAAAAAAAAAATAAAAAAAACCAACATACACTACAGTGGTCTTTCATCAATGTTCTTCTTTTTTAGACAAACATAATATCTTAGACACGTTTCAGTCAGGTTTTAGAGCACACCACTGTACTGAGTCTGCTCTTCTTAAAGTATTAAATGACATACTTTTAGCCATTGATTCAGGAAAGTGTGTTGATTTAGTTCTCCTGGACCACTTCTCCTGGAAGTGCAGCCTTTGACACAATTGATCACACCATCCTTTTAGATAGCTTGTTGTGTAGTGTTGGCATCCAGGATTTTGCATTGAAGTGGTTTGCCTCCTACTTGGAAAATTGAACTTCTTCTGTTAAGATAGGACAGTCTTCCTCTTCATCTCCTGCATCTATTACTTGTGGCGTACCTCAGGGCTCTATCTTGGGACCCATCCTTTTTTCTTTGTACAAGCTCCCTCTTGGGTCAATTTTTTTTAAATATAATATTTCATATCATTGTTATGTGGATGACACATGGTTTTATCTTCTGCTGAAATCAGGAGAGAATTGTTCACTAAAACTCATGTTGGATTGCTTGAGGGACGTGGAGTGCTGTATGTCCAAGAACTTTCTCAAACTGAACCAAGACAAGACAGATGTGATCATATTTGGAAATTCCCACTTGAGTCCAACCTGGGGCATCTGTCATCTAATGTATACAGCCAAGTAAAAAAAAATCTTGGTTTCATCTTTGACACTGATCTTACATTTGAAAAGCAAATAAGCACTGTTGTGAGAGGTAGTTTCTTTCAACTCCGTCATATAGATAACTTAAGGGAATACTGTCTTTTAAAGGCCTGGAAACAATTATTCATGCTTTTATCTCCTCCCGTATTGACTATTGTAATTCTCTGTACCTGGGCATATCTCATTTGAGTCTGTTACGATTGCAACTGGTCCAAAATGCAGCTGCAAGGCTTTTGGGGAGAGAATTACCCGTGTGTTGGCGTCGTTGCACTGGCTACCAGTGAAATACAGAGATGAATTAAAAGTGTTACTGTTTGTCTTACTGTTTGTTCTCCCTGGCCTGGCTCCAAAATATATTTTGGATCTTCTTTGTCTTCGATCTACCCCACATGCCCTACGTTCCTCTAACCAACTGCTTTTAGACACCCCTCGTTCTCGGTTGAGGTTCAAAGGAGATCGGGCATTTGCTGTAGCCGCTCCAAGACTTACGAACAGTCTCCCACTCTTCATAAAGCAATCCCCTACAATGTTTTGTCCTGGTTTTCCCCATAGCTTCACCATAGCCCCGCCTTGTAATTAGTGTCCACACTTGTGTCTCATTTGTTGCCCTGATCTCTCGTTTTCCCTCATAGATAATCCTTGTCTGGGCTCTTGTTTATAAGCCCCTTGTTTCTGTGCTGTCACTGGTGGACATTATTGCTCCGTACATATCTGGTCTCTGGTCTGTTTGTACATATCTTGTCTTTGGTCTGTTTGTATATATCTGGTCTGGTCCGCTTGTACTTATCTGTTCTTGGGTCTGTCTGTACTTGTTCTTCTGTTTAGTCCATGTGTTCTAAGTTCTTAGTTCAGTGTGTATTCTCCCGTAGTTACCACTGTCCCAGTCCCCAGGTCTTTGTATATATATTCTGTTTGTTAAGTCTTAGTTCTGTTTGTTTAGTCCTTGTTCAGTGTTTAATTCCCTTGCTTAGTTTCTTAGTCATGTGTTTAGCCCTGTTCTCTGTATGTTTTGTTTATCTTATTTATCTAGTCTTCACTGTTTTTACTTTTTTTAAGAGTTTCTGTTAGTCTTGCATGGTTCTTTGGTTTTCTTTTGTTTCAATAAATTCTGTGTTATTGCATTTGTGTCCGCCTCCATCAGTCCACCCACCGTTACACTGGGCAACTGTAAAATGAAGGCTGTAATTAAAATTGTCACTTTTGCAATTTGAAAATTGCATTCTTTAAAATTGCAATTTCAAAATTAAAACTATTAATCTGTGAGTTTTATATGGAAAAGCTTCCTGCCATAGCACTGTGTGTGTTGCATATGCAGAAGATGAAATGCAGCACTATTCCATTTTCATGAGGTCTTTTTTGTATGTGCTTTTGTAATAATTCTGGGTGATTTTATCATCAGTCTTGTGGGCTTTTCTCTCTCTCTCTCTCTCTCTCTCTCTCTCTCTCTCTCTCTCTCTCTCTTTGACAGATTATGAGTATGACTTTTTCAGTTCATTAGCACATTCTGGAGCTCCTAACAATGTACACGTAAGCTAAGTCAGATTTAAGAAGCTTGCTCAAGGATTCTGACTGGTATTGAATGGTGTCCCTGCCAAATCTGGGAATCACATACCAGTCTGTCATAGGGACAGAAGGGGTGTTACACACTTCTAATTTAGCTGTTTTATTTTAAATAGATATTAGTCCCTGTCAATTGATTTTTAGTAGGCTAGACATCACAGAAAATATGTGGCCATCATTTCAGCAAATTGTTACGAAACTTCTCTCTGCATGATCTTAAGTGGAATATTATTAAAATATTAAAAATGCTGTCATCTTCTGGATAATTCCTAGACTATAATCTCTAGATACTGAAAATTAGGGAGCTGGAGAGTGTGTTTGCCTGTCAATCAACACAGAGTAAAAAGCTTTGCCTTCCAGAATAAAGTGAATATTTTAAATATTTTTCAGACTGAAACAGCACAGAGGCAAATCCACAGAGAGCACAGAGGAGGCTTGAAATAAATCTAAGGAATACACAATGGTTTATTCAGGAGAAATGTGAGTTTGTGCAGCTTTCTGTGAGAGTTTACAACTAAAGAGAGAAGATAACGTTAATGCCAAGGCCAGTCAAATGGCGAAGAGCACTGCTAAATGAAACACAATGATATAGCGTTCGTATATGATGGTACATGCTATTGCTTTTCACAAGTAAATTCAGCCTTGGCAGGACAGTGTGCAGATACTGATTTCTTCATTTTTTCATGACAAACTGCCACAGGTTAAACATTCTATTGTAAAGCATACTGCCATTTCACTCTGGAGCAGTGGAATAGCTTTCTCTAGAGGGACATCTGGAGGTGTGTGCTGAAGGAATCTAGAATTGGTGGAGGCCTGGCATTGTACCAACTGAGTAGGGGTGAAATAATGAATCAGGATGTGAAACTGGAATTAGGAATTCTTAATGTTGCAGCATTACTGACATTCTAGACTACTCGAAACACCATATCCTAAAATACCATTGCTACTTTCATAGCTATCACATGGGGCATCTGAGAAAACATCTGCAATATCACAGCAACCACCAAGCTACACATTAGCAACAACATAACACCCACTTAACATCACCTCAGCAACCAACATTCCATCCTAATATACGATAACTGCCATAGTAACCATCTGGGATACCAGAGCAACCATAAGAAACACCTTGGCAACACCATAGCAACAGCAGTATTGACATTCCAGAGACCTGTATACTTCTAATTTGTGTCAAAATTGAGGGAATATTGTGTGATGTTTGGTTTATTCTTGAAAATGTTAGAGTGAATTTAACTGAAAATCTCCAGGAACACAACCGAGTGTCATGTACAACAAAACAACATTAAAAGAGTTAATTTATCTGTCCTGGCAAAATACATCAAAGCATTGGAGAATGTACCGTATACTTTTTCATCATGAATGTTATAGCGGAGTCAGTGATAATTAATTATTATTTTATAAATAATTAATTATTTAATCCATTTTGCTAAGCTCCATGTTTGGGAGCCATTAAGTAATATGTAGTGTCTTTACCTGTCCAATTTTAGCTTGGACAAGTAGGTCATCATGTTGGATGACTATACATATAATATAGCAGAATTAGCTAAAATTAAATATCATTAATGAATTATTATGCTCATTGACCCGCTGTAGGTTCTTGGCTCCGAAATTGAATCTGACCTAAAAGTAATAATTCCGTACAAGAAATGTGCACACACAAACAAATAACCAATGATTGGTTTTATCACACAACTGGTTTATTAATTGTAATATCAAATAATTAATATTGATTAATTAATAATGAATTATACATTCATATAATGAAATGGATTACAGCGATACATGAAGGAGCAGGGAGATTAATACATGAGGGAATTTCTCTGTGATAATTACCCTAAATTCTAAAAAGGCTATAGTTTGTCCCAGCAAAGGTTCAGCACCAACCTCCTGAGCTATGAAACAAATGAATCCATGTGACCTTACGTATCCCTTGAGAGTAGTGGAGATGGCTTGCAGGATGGCACTGACGAGCAGGGCTTTCCAGAGCATTGTAGGCACAGGCCTTGTAGCATTGCAGCAGCAGCCGTTCCTCTTCTCCCATTTGGCTTTGGTCAGAGACACGGTGACCACTCCATCTGAGCTGGTGGCGTGCTGAACGTCTTTGTGGGGATTCTCCGTTATTGCTGATCTGCCCCCTTGTGAGAGACACGTCCATGCAGGTCTCTCCTGGCCCTTTGCTCAGAAGATCATTCTGAGGGAGCATGTGTTCTTCTTCTTCATCGCTGATCCTGAAGCTCTTGGCATCACTTTGAGGGTCAGAGGTCTGAGGTCTCCTTCATGCTCTGGGCATGGCATTGAGCTTTGCTGGATTTAAACTATAGCTTTCATTAACTACAGCTTTTTCTACTAGAACTAAAAATAAAACTTAAGGTTGGAATTTCTGGGCTGTCTTAGCTGAACTTCTGGGCTGAAAGCAGATTCACCCTTCTCCTTCATTCCACCCCTCCTCTTTCCTTCCCGTTCTACATTTTCTTTCGCTGCTCAGGGTTTGCTCTGTCTGGACCCTGCTTGAGGAGCCCAAGACTGTTTGAGAGAGCCATAAAAGAATCTGCATTCTCTCTGGAAGAGAGTGGAGTCTGTTAAAGACTGAGAAGACTCCTTCTTGAAAGTTCTGTGAGTTCTCTCACCAGTTCTCCCTCCTGTCTTAACTTAGAAATCTGCCACTGGTTTTAAACAGATTTAAACAGATTCAGGAAACCCAATGCCTGATTGGTCTGACCAAACCTGACCAAACCTGAGGCCTGAATGGTCCTCGGGGATTGAGAATTGGAGCATCTCTTGCTCCTTAACACTTAACACTGAAAGTGTTATATTATTAATTTAACACTAATATTGTTGATTTAACACTGGTGAATTTGGTGTGTAGACTTTAATTATTACAGTCTCAAAAGTCAAATTTCTTATTAAAAATTAATACACATTCATCATACCACAATACAAAATTTATTATTTATTCATGTCTGATTAATGATATTATTATTCAGCATACATTCACAAGATAATAAATGGTCCTTCGGTGAATGTAAATTGAGTGTATGTAAATTACCTGTAATAATAATGGTTATACACTAGATTTGATCATGTTGCATTTAAGAGCACAAATTACTTTGCTGGAGGTGCTGAAGACCTCAGTGAGGAAATATATAATATCTTTTGCTATATCATTTTCTGTCCATTTTACACACACACACACACACACACACACACACACAGATACTCAAAGACTGCATAGCAGCACATGTCCTAATTTAGTAGTTCACACTCACTAAGACCCAGAGAGCAAGGTCACCCTGCAGAAACAAGCTTATTAGAAAGAAAAGGGATTCGTTACTGCTCCCTCTCAGCAGAATTAATCAGAACTTGAAGCATGCATATTCAATCAAGCCATGTTAAGGAGAAACACGGGCATTAAAGGCAGTGATTGGACGGACCATGACTGGCTTGGCTTCACTTCTCTTTCATCTTTATCTGGGTCAGCAGACCTTGTGCAGGGATCTGCTTTGAGGCAGGTGCTAGAGAAACAGCACACCTGATACCCCTACAAACCACACACACTGTTTATAAGAAATTACCATTCCACCGATTAATATTCTACAGATTAACATTTTACAGATTACCATTTTAGAGATTAATATATTTTACTACCATTCTATTGATTAATATCGTACTGATTACTCATTCTACTGATTACACTATGGGCAGCACGGTGACAAAACAGTTAGTATTGCTGTCACACAGGTCCAGGGTCATGGGGTTGTGGGTTCAAATTGCATGGGATAGGTGGAGAGGCTATGCAAAAATGTTCATACACTCTCTGAAAATCTCACTGTGGTGGTATCTCCAGGCAGCATGTGGGCACAACAGGTGGTGTCACTGTCACACAGCTCCGCGGTCATGGGTTCGTGGGTTCCATTATTTCCTTGAGTCACAGTCTGTGATCTGTTGTCTGTTCTTCCTTTACCTGCATGGGTTTCCTTCCACTGTCCAAAAACACATGTTGGTATATGAGTGTGTGACCTTAGCACCCACCATAGCACCCATTTAGCCACACTCTAGAAACCATTTGAGACACCTTATCAACCACCTAGAATACAACTGCAAATACCATAGCAACCACATAGGACACAAGTGACAAATGTGTAACACCGCACAGCACCTACAATATTATAGCAACCACCTATTATAAACAGGTTCACCGCAGTGACCACGTAGCAACAGCCTTAGCAACACCTGTATTTTCGGCGTCCTGCTCGATTGATGAACGTGGACGGAGGATTGATTGTGAAATGCGAATAGGAAACAAGTGAGTGTTGTGTGTGTGTGTGTGTGTGTGTGTGTGTGTGTGTGTGAGAGAGAGAGAGAGAGAGAGAGAGAGTTTGCTCTCCAATGCAGCAGTTCAGCGAGGCGTGCGTACAAGGCCACTAAACACTTGCACTGTTTATTCTTCCAGTGGAATTTAGGGCAAACCGCCGGTTGTTTGTATTTGTATTTCTCCACAATGACCACCTTTGACTTCTCGGACGTTGAGGCGTTCCTGGACGGCCACCCCGAGCTCCTGGAGCAGTATCTGATGCGCAAGAGCCGTGAGCAGCGCGCGCCCTCCAAGCCCCCTTTCGTCTCCTCGCCCACAGAAGAGAAGGACAAGTTCGAGAAGCGACGCTCATCGCACGTGGAGCTCCGGCGCAGCTTCGCGCGCTCGAAGGCGAGCACCGCGCACCGCACGTACGACGAGCACGAGCACGAGTCGAGGACGAGCGTGCGGCGGCGCGCGCTCTTGCGCAAGGCGAGTTCGCTACCGCCGAGCACGGCACACATCCTGCGCGCGCTGCTGGAGTCACGCGTGAGCGTGCCGCGCTACGCGTCCCGCGCGCTCGACTACAAGCGCCGCCTGAGGGAGAGCAGCGAGCGCGACTTCTTCCTCGAGCTCGTGCGGGACGTGTCCAACGAGCTGGATGTGACCAGTCTCAGTTACAAGATTCTCATTAACGTGTGCATCCTCGTGAGCGCCGACCGCTGCTCGCTCTTCTTGGTGGAGGGGCCCTCGCACAAACGGACTCTCGTCTCCAAGCTTTTCGACGTGCACTCGGGCACCACGGCGCGAGTCTCCTCCGGTGCCAGCTCCAGCGAGGTGCAGGTGCCCTGGGGCAAAGGCATCGTGGGGTACGTGGCGGAGCACGGAGAGACTGTCAACATCCCCAACGCGTACGAGGTACCTGAGCGTCCACTTAACCGGGTTTTCTAATAGCTTGTAGCTCAGCGACGAATGTACCCCAGTACTTAATACATTTGGGTTAAGGGGAGCGTGGGATGCTGAAAGGAAACTACTCTAGCCCCTGCGTTTGTGGACACCTGCTTACTCATTAGATTTTTAAACGAGCTTTATGTAAATGTGTTCCACTTAACACAAAACAACTCTACTACCCTTGAAAAGCTTTATATTTCTACTTTGCTGTGAGGATTCTACTGAATTTGGAATGACATGAGGTCAGGTACTGATGTTAGACACCATTTCCACTCGATTCAATGATTTAGGTGATGCTCCACCACTCCAGGTTACACAGTCCCACTGCTTCACAGCCCAGTACCCCATAGCCAAGAGATCATGTTAAAGTGCAGCTGCTCCAATTGATCTCATCCCTTTGGTCAGTTCTCTTCTGTAAAAGTTACGGTAAAAAACTGGCAGCTGTGGTTGAGTTTCACTGTAAAATATACAGTCAGGTTTCATAAAGTTTACGTTAAAGAACTGTTTTGTTTACAGTAGTTTTCTGTTTAAAAAACAGATACAAACCATAAAAAGCCATAGTATTTACACAAAAACAACAAACAAACATTGTTTTGCCATAAAATTAACATGTAAATTGTGTGACAAATGAGACAATGGAGACTGAGATATAGCCATATTTAGATATAGCCAAACCACATCCTATATTCAGCCTTTAAAAAGAGATAATGCTGAAAGAACCAAAGAAATTTACATTATCTGTGTGCCACACTCCAGCACTCAGAACACAGGCTGATGAACTATCCTAACCAACACACATCTCCTCACAACATGCACAGAAACACAAACACACACACACACATACATACACAAAATAATTCATTAAAATGAAAAATTTGGGGTTTCTATTCAGCATCCCACATTTTACTTTAACTCAAATAACTGAACCTATCCTACAGTGCTCAACAATCTGAAGTTTGCTCAACCTTTTGTTACTGCAAAGTTTAGTCTGTTGCCATTGACACCAGTAAATGATGTCACTAAAGCTGGTTTTAATTAGTTCTGTCACATTAATACTAATCAACACATAAAAAACTGAAAGTAAGCCAGTGTTGTGTAAGAGATACTACATGTTTTGCCCACTTTCATACATCATAAACCTAAGGAATCAGTCCCATCAACCCATTGGGTAGGGCTTTAGATGTCACAGGGACCCATAGATGGGTAAATATCCACATACTAAATTAACATGTCTGCGTAGCATTACATCTAAGCCAATTTTAATTTGTTTTACTTGGCAACAACTTGTAAATAAACAATTCTGGTGAATATAGGTTTTTTCAAAGAATGGCTGTTAGAAGAACCCCAAATTATAAAAATATCTGTGCAGTGAAGTCGTGATTTGGTGTGAAATACTCATCAAGAAAAAATGTTAATGCTGAATTTTGTGCTGGTGATGGGAATGGTTTTGTATACTGATTAACCATTTGATTTTGCTGACACTTTATTAAATTGCGCGGCACGGTGGCGCAGCAGGTAGTGTCGCAGTCACACAGCTCCAGGGGCCTGGAGGTTGTGGGTTTGATTCCCGCTCCTGGTGACTGTCTGTGAGGAGTTGGTGTGTTCTCCCCGTGTCCGTGTGGGTTTCCTCCGGGTGCTCCGGTTTCCTCCCACAGTCCAAAAACACACGTTGGTAGGTGGATTGGTGACTCAAAAGTGTCCATAGGTGTGAATGTGTGTGCGTGTCTGTGTTGCCGTGTGAAGGACTGGCGCCCCCTCCAGGGTGTATTCCTGCCTTGCGCCCAATGATTCCTGGTAGGCTCTGGACCCACCGCGACCCTGAATCGGATAAGCGGTTACAGATAATGAATGAATTTATTAAATTGCTTGGAGTGTGTACGATTAATATAAAACCTTTGAAATTTCCACAGTTCAACATTAACTACATTAACCTTATGTTTATTTTTACAAGAGTAGCACAAAAACAAAGCCTGTTCTTACTGTAAGTCAGAGTAACTACATTCAGTCAGTACAAAGTGAAACTTCAATAAAGTTACTTCAATAAAGTCAAAGCATCAGAGAAATCAATTTCTTCTGGTTGGCTTCTCGCTTTCAGGACTGTTTTTCTGCATGCATTGGGACGTTCATTTCCCTAGTTCAACGCTGGACATCATTATAACATAGCCAAAGGCGAGCTGCTCTCAATCACCTGCTGAACTCCAGTCTCTGGAGCTCCATTAGTGCAATGAGCACAGATACAGCCTCCTACAGTGGAGGAGAATGGCTGGGAGCAGTTACATACACTGGGAATTTGTCTTTATAAAAGAACTTTGGTTTCTATAAAGTAGTAGGTGTGAGTGAGTTTAAAAAACAATGTTTTGTTCAGATTCTCCTTGATTGCATGACTTTGTTAAATCAACAGCACACATTATTTAAACACATTATTTATTATCTGCTAAAACTAGGTATTGGGTGATAATCTCAAATAATACGGACTGCCACGAGGAGAGAGTTGGAGAGAGTTACTTTTTTAGCAAATAAACACTTATTGCTCAAATAAATAGCATTTTAAATCTCATAATCTCTGCTGCCTAAACCTTTTGCACAGTACTATTTCAGTCCAAAGCATGTGTTTTGGGCTGAGATGCTGGTGATTTAGTGTGACATTCAGTGCTAGAATCTTAGATGTGCAAATTAAAAAATTCTATAAATCCAAAATTTTAGTGAGGTGCTGTCACACAATTTATTTTAACATAATCCCTTTTTTGTCTGTTTGTACTGTTAAGTGTTTTAAAGACAAAATTTTACAAAACAAAAAAATGAATAAATAAATAATCCCACCTTCAGCCTTCCTTCCTAAGTCACTCCCCTAAAACACATCAACACACACAGCCTGACAACAGCTAGAGTCGTCCACTAGAGCGAGAGCTAGAAAGAAAAGTCAGTTGGTCTGAAAGGAATGAGTGGAAAGATTTTTACAATCTGGTGGCTTTTACAGATTTTCTTGTCTTTTTAATATAAGTTGATTCATTACAATGGTAGCTTGTGAACATCTGACAAAGATGAGCTATCATATATAACTGGCAGCATCATATTTTGTTAATCAAAAGATTGTGTGTGTGTGTGTGTGTGTGTGCTATCTTAAAAACATAAACTATAAAACTTCCTTTTAAAGCCTATTTGTCAGCAAATATTTTATACCAACATTCCTAAATCCATCTCCACTTAATTTAGTAATCATCTATTCACTCAAATATGTGTTAGAGGACAATGTTTCACGCTGTTTCCAGCATCTAGGAGCACACTTCTGTAAATGATGTTTGTGTCCCACAGGACCATCGCTTTAGTGACGAGATTGACAGACTGACTGGTTATAAGACTCAGTCGATCCTGTGCATGGCCATTCGTAACAGTGATGGGGAGGTGATTGGAGTGGTGCAAGCAATCAACAAAAATCCCGGTGGAATTCCTTTCACAGAGAATGATGAAAAGGTGAGTTGCATCACCCTCTCTTTCCATCAATGTTTCACACAGTTATTCCATTTACAGTCCTCCATAAACTGCTGTATCAAAAACAGAGCTGCTCACTTGGGAGAACAAACACATAAAAACCCTTTGTTTGTAATGTATGTGAGATTAACCCTTTTGCTGTGGAAAAATGAGCAATAACCACTGCACTTTAATAATCTTATATCTCAAGGCTATTTGATTTATTCTGATATGTGAATTATTTTAAGCAACAAAACATGAATATACTTCACATTTCATTGTTTCAGATTTTTGACAAGCATTTTAAATACTCTGGGCTGATTTTAAAGAGTTAAAATGAACATATCACATATGGCAGGCTAGGAACAATAGGTTTAATATGAAATTAATCAGAGAAAACATTAGAAATGTTTTGTGAGTATGTATAAAGTGCTTTCTTACATAACTTTAGGAAGCAGGTCTACTGCAGGCAGCATAGGCCTGAAGGTCATTTTGTGCTGTGTTATTAAATGAGCCTTTAAAACATATATCAACTATACACACTTTTCAGTAGTACTGTTTTCTTGTCCAGTCTTAGAAGCATATATAAGCTGTTTTTCAGATGTGCATGTGTTAAAATGTAAAGATTTGGCCAAAAGACAGAAGAAATATTGACAGCAGTATTTTAAACAGAGCGCCTGTGTTCCCCACACTAGCAAATAAAAATACATGTATATGCAACTGCTATGTGTTTATATATTTCTTTCTTTGTGCCTGTCAAATGTTAAAGAACCAAAATAGTAATAGTCAATATAATAAAGCTTTGTTTACACTGTTAAGGGCTTTTAAACTGTTAGGGATTTAGAAAGTTTATTAGCAGTATGTAAATTTGGCTAAAACATTCTCCTCTATGTCCAGTAGATGTCAGAAATAGTTTAATGAAGTTAGTTTGTTCTGGTTTAAAAAACAATACCAGTAGTCTTATAATAAGAAGGAGATTAAAGTTTAATTATTTGCTTGGTAGCAATATAGCCAAACAAACACCCTTGTATTTTCTGTTTCACTTATGTAAAGCCTGCACAATTCACGGTGAACCTACTGGCTGAAGTTTGGAAATGATCTGCATGTCCACATACAAGCTGATAGTAGCAATAAACTATGTTGTGGTGATAAGAATCAGCTGTTATTGGCTATGCTGTCATTTGCCAAACTGACTTCAGTTCTCAATCCCTAATCAATAACTCATTAGAGGACAGCCGGCAGGTGTGTGTGACAGAGTGTCAATGTGACAGACACAGTTCATTATCATTGTAATCCAGGTGATTAATGCTAATTATTCACATGCTGATGTCTATTTGGAGAGTTTGAGTCAAACTTTATTCTTCTTATTGATCAGGCTGAGAGTCAGATCACTATGAATGCTGCTTCAGGGAGCAGTGTAGCCTCCTTGGCAGATATTGGTTTAGTATTGGATTTGCTCAGACACACTAATAAATAACAAAAGTGTAAACTCCCTCTCTGTTTCAGTAATGAAGTAATGTCTGACCATTTGAACTGAAAGCAGATTTCTGGTCTTCATATAAACTGTAAGGCAGGCGTGTCAGCAAATTAATGCAAATGTGTGATATGAGTGCAGATGTATTACTAATAATAGTAAATGTTGCAGAATCAATGATCTCATACAAAATAAAAACATTAACAAGAACAAAAACACAGGTTTTCTGATGGCTATACATTCACTGGTATATTAACATTAGCACGAACAACACAGTAACCAGCAATCAAGGATTGGGGACAGATGCTTAAGAACATCCATAGAATTAGAGGCACATGGAGAGTAGAGGCATGTGATATCAAAACACAGCGGAGAAGAACTCAGAGCTTAGAAAAAAAAGCGAGACAACAGAAGCATTCCTTGCACTGAAAATGCAGTTGATTTAATTGACTTAATTCTAATTAGCATGTCCGTTCTAAGTGAATACATCATTCTGCATTTCTATAAGGAGAGTCCATATATTTCTTTAAAACTGTTATATGGATGCAAAATATTACCTCCATACAACAGCATGAGATGTTTGAAAGTTTGCATCATTTATTACTCTCTGGAATTGCTAACTTGACTTAAAGGAATAGTAGGTTGTTTATTTTTAATTTATTTATTATTTAGTTTAAATTACAGCTTCAAAATCATTGCGATGCTACACTGACCTGTAATAGGGACAAAAACGCTTCTGTAGTTGTTACTCTGGGATCAGCACAGCAGCAAAAATCACACTATATATCTTTTGGAGGAGTATAGGAAACCCTCCTCACTCTCAATTTCCAGGCAGTACTGTAAACGTGAATTACACTCTGTAACTGTAGGGGGAGCCCAGGAACAAAAATACAAAATCTTATTTAGGCTTATTTTTTGTTTTAGCAAAACACATATTTGTTTGCCTTCAGCTTTATACTTTGTAAATAGGGAAATTATGTACACATTTTCAACCTGTAAATTATGCTTTTGGTGTAAAATTATGGCTCTTGCCTTTTCAACTTTCTGCCTCTGTGTGATCAGGTGCTGCAGATGTATCTGCCCTTCTGTGGAATATCGATTTCCAATGCCAAACTCTTCTCTGAGTCCCGCAAGGAGTACGATCGGAGCAGGGTGAGAGTCTGAAACACACACCGACTCTCTTAGAGCAATGCTGAATAATGCAGGCAGAATTTCAGCTTAACTCTCAGAATTTTTCCTGATTCCCAGTCTGGCTCCTATTGAGCAGAGGCAATTGATTTTCCAAACCATAAATGTGAAAACAAGTAAGTTATTTTTTTCCCAACATTTTGAAAGCTGTGACTTTTATTTTGATGCTATTTTGATGCTATTTTAATGACGTCTTGCTTTTATGCTAATCGTAAAAGCAATGTTTTACACACTAAATAAACAACAGCTATAGTTCTGTATATATGGCTTCTTAGGCTTGCTTTAAGTACAGCCCCAGGCTCTTTGTGAATGTGTGTGGTGAGGGAGCAGTGCTTGGTGTTTGCGCAGGCTTTGTTGGAGGTGGTGAACGATCTGTTTGAGGAGCAGACGGACCTGGAGAAGATTGTGAGGAAGATCATGCAGCGAGCTCTAACACTGCTGCAGTGTGAACGCTGCTCTGTGCTGCTGCTGGAGGACATCCACTCTCCTGTGAGATGGTCAACCTTCACAATATATTCTTACTCTTCTGTACAACCTAGGAGGACCCAATCCTGGTCTAACCATCCTTCTTTGCACTTGGAATTGTAACATATCCTGTGTCCAGATGTGTTCTGCATTTAAAAGACAACTGGACCTGCGTTTGTAACCAGAATGTGTTCAGATCTAGCTGTGCCTACCCTAGGATCTGTTCAGAGCTGTATGTGTACATAAAAACAACACAGATAATATTCAAGGCTGGATTCCATATCTACCATCATCTTTTAGTATTGTTCCTGAGAAGATGGAGGCTCTAGGGCACAAAGATAAGATTAAATTCTAGATTAACAAGGACCAACATTGAGCAGCCTGTTTAACACCCAGTTCTTTAGCTTTTGTATTTATTCATTATTTCAGTTCATCCAAACCTAACTGGTCACCTGCCCTCTTACATAAAGAGAGATTATCTGGACCAATCACACAAAAGAGTATTTCTGATTAATTTATACATTTGGCAGACACACATCTCAAGTCACTGACAATAAAATCACTTTCCAGAGGCTGACAACATACTGCCTTGTGATTGGTGAAAATTATCCCTATAAAATGACTGTTCATAAAATAACTATTAATTCTTATTGGTTCTCCATAGAATATTTTCAAAGGCCTATGAATTGGTAACTGATCATCTAAAGTACCCAAACCTCCTTCTAATCTGTTCCTCCATGTCTGTTATTTAACTCAACCCCATATATGTTCATCCATCCATCCATCAATGTGCCCATCACTATTTTCTTCTCCTCTCACACTGTTCCTCTGTGCTCTGCAGGTGGTGAAGTTCTCCAAGACATTTGAACTCATGTCTCCACTCTGCAGTGTTGATCATGACATAAGGTGAGCCCTCAGTTTTGTCTAGAAGTTGTTTGCAAGTGACTTTTCCATAAATTTAGCCCCTTGTTCACTTGAACTCATATTAATACCGTACTCTTTTGCAAACCCAGTCTGAAGGTGTTTGAATGCAAGGGAGTTCTATGCATGACATTTAAAGCAGGGCAGTAATTTCACTATATTACCTGAGGTTCAGATGATGAGACACATATTGTTTGTTGTGTTGGTATATGTCTGCATATGGTTATGTATGTACATATGGTTGTGCATGTGTGTGTGTGTGTGTGTGTGTGTTTTGATGAAGTCAGTATGGAGAAGGTTTCTTGTTCAGACTGGTTAATCAATAACAGCATTGCTGAGTTGGTGGCATCTACCGGCCTCCCGGTTAACATCAGTGATGTGTGTCAAGATCCACGATTTGATGCTGAGGTAGGCTGAGCACACGTACACACACACACACACACACACACACACACACACATTTAAATTTTATTAACCATTTTTGCAGGTAAGAAACAGTATTTCGCTGCTTGCTCTTACCTTTGGGAAGGTGATAATTTACAAAAATGTAACAACTCATCTGTGTACTTAACAAAGATTCCCCAGTTAAACACATGACATATTGTTGTTGTCCAATGCAAAACACCTATCTCCATTATTTTGTGGATCTTTAGTTTACTACATCATATGAACTCAGCAGCTGTCCTTCATAATCAGTGAAAATATTATGGTGAATGGACAATTAGAAATAGTCAAATCTTTTTGCTTTGTCTTCCACTGAAAGTTAAGAAAGGTTTTTTTGGTTGTTATTTTATTTTTTTTTATCCCTCCTTCTGTAAAGTTGATATTTTGGAGATACATGTTTTTCACTGGACAGTGATGATATAAATGTATAGCCAGAATTACTGATTGACGGAACAAGTGGCTCAAACATCAGAATTTTTGTACAGGGTTTTTCCCTTCATGAGTCAAAAGGACAGTCCACCTCTATGGAGAGAGATTAGTCTCAAAATACTTTGTAAAGAGACTAATCTCTCTCCATACACCTCTCTCAGAAATACGGTCTCATATCCCTCAACTACAAAAAAAAAAAAAAAAACATCAGACCTTTTATATTTCTGAAAAAAATGCATGTTCTGAAAAAACACTCAGTAATGTCTGTGATTTTCTGCTTTAAACAATTTGACAGTACCTTACTTAATATTTTCACAATTATTTCAAGCTTAGGGATCAATTTTTTAAAAAGTATGTGACATAAGCTTCTTTAGTTATGCATAGTCTTGGTGTAGGCAGTGTGCAGAGTGTGTTAATATGGGTGGGTAATAGCTGAAATTTGGCTTTAAATGTGAAAAAGTATGATATGCTCATCCAGAAATAGATTTGAAGGACAGTTTGTGAGTGATCAGCTGAGGAGAGAGACGCTAGCACCCCCTGGAGTCCGGTCATAGAGTTGTGGCGAGTCAAATTTAAATCAAAGGAGAAGAATGTGTTGTCTTCATACTCAGTGGACTTGCCAAATGAGGCAGTTAGTACAACAAAATGTTTGGTGCATCTGCTCATTCACGAGTCTTATTCAGGAAAGATGCAACAAAAGAAATATTAATAAAAAAGAAAAACAAAAATTGTAATTCTTTCCATATTTTGATGTCATTTGGAAAAAAAAACTATCTGCTCTTAACTTTAGGTCAACATTTTTTTGATCAATGGGCCAATATAAATAATCCAAAATTTGCATCCAAAAATAAAAAGAATTGCTGAAATCCACAATTACAATCACGCTGTTGCAATCACGCTGTTGACTTACTCCATGGTGGCAGATCTGGTTCCCCTGTGACCAATTACCCCTGATGATTCAGACTGTTATGAAAATCGTGGTACAAATCTCAGTGTGAATATCAAACAGGTTT
Source organism: Hoplias malabaricus (assembly GCF_029633855.1). Lineage (NCBI taxonomy): Eukaryota > Metazoa > Chordata > Actinopteri > Characiformes > Erythrinidae > Hoplias > Hoplias malabaricus. The sequence goes on from NC_089809.1 coordinate 20,928,814, forward strand.
TTCAAGGCTTATTGTGATGCAAGAATTTTGACGCTGCATTTATGGCCAGATAATCTATTACAGTCTGACTTCTGTCCACTTGAGATTAAACTGTAAGAATGTGTTATCAGCAGCAGCATCAGTAGATTGTAACAAAGTTATCATGTAGGAGTGCTTTACATGAGCCCACTTCACATATAATACGTTCTTTTCATTTAGAAATATGAAAGTAGCCCAATATTTGTGAAGACAAAACAAACAAACAAAAAAAGATTAGTTAACAAGTCAATTCATAGTTGACTACACATTCACAGGCAACACAGTTATCATTTATGAATGCCCAGACCCCCGTAAAACACTCCACACTAGAACAATCTCAATAATCCATCAGTGCAGTTCTAGGTTTAAGAATCCATTCAATGCCTGTTATTTGGCATCTAAGACATGAATTATGAAATAATATTTGAGTCTATGGATAGTCAATGATAATTTAATGAATTATTACATGCTGTAATTCAGTAATTCAGTATTCACAGAGTTCATGCTACTATCCATGCATGAATGTTATTTTCCTGATTTTAGATTATTATGACTGTGGATGGCTAATGTGTCTTGTTCTTATTTTCACAGGCTGACCAGGCCTCAGGGTTTCACATCAGGTCAGTGCTGTGTGTGCCCATTTGGAACAGAACCCATCAAATAATTGGTGAGTTTCCTGTCACTTATGTAATATGTGTTACTTAAGATATATTTCTATTTATTTAGTGAATTTAACCTATTGAACAAATATTGTCAACCGTCAAATGCAGTGTAATTTCTTTGTTTAGTAAATATGAATAAAAATGTTAAACAGTGATAATATATATATAAACATAATTTTATTAAATAATTTAACAAAACTGTCAGATGTAAAAACGTTGCTAATTTGGAATCATTTGTTGAAAGGTTTCTCTATTTGCAAACACACACACACACACACACACACACACACACACACACACACTCACACACCACACACACACTTTTGCCTTCAAAAATAAATCCATGTATCATTTCAAGGTGTTGCCCAGATTCTTAACCGCTTGGACAGGAAGACGTTTAATGACGCAGATCAGAGGCTGTTTGAGGTGTGAGCTCTTCTGATGTATTGATTTGGATAAAATATTTTAATCAATTCTTCATAAATCCGTGCTGTAGACACTTCCTTACATTCCTTATGACAAGGAACATGACACACATTAATCCTCTACTTCTGTGTATAATGGCAAATGCGTGTTGTGTTTCTCACAGGCTTTTGTTATTTTCTGTGGCCTTGGCATCAACAATACAATGATGTACAATCAGGTGAAGAAGACGTGGGCCAAGCAGTCAGTGGCTCTGGATGTAAGCTAGGTGCAATCTCTTAGAAACTGAGTCTGACCATGGATGGATTTTCAATTTAATAGAAGGCAAAAAAGCTACTTGTGTTTTGGAAATTGTTGTATTTGTGCCTTTAGATGCTGTCTTATCATGCTACCTGCTCCAAGGTGGAGGTGGATCGACTCAAGGTATTTCAGATCAGATGAAAGCATATCAGTTTTGACTGTCATTTTCCATTTAGAGGTTTTTGTGCAGTAAGCATTATTATATGAAATTATATAATTATAATAAATATACTCAAATGAATGTGTTAAAAGGTTGCTAAACACCCTTGCAGAGAAGTAGGAACGGTTACTGTAAAATAGGGGGCACACTCCAGAAAAATGAGAAATAAGAATAAAGCTGAAGTCTAGTCTGTGGGATAAAATAAATTTTTACTGACATTGCAAGAATGTATGAGCCATAGTATTAAATCCTACAGGAAAAGGGAGTTCAAGGTTTGGATTCCTTTGGGAATTAATTGCACAGTTCAGACACATTCTATAAATTCCTGGATATTTTGGAATGTTGTTAGTGAACCTTTAGCTCCTGTGTGCACAGAGGGAGTAGATGAAAACTTTAAATTAAACTCATATATCAGGAGGGGAACCTGGACATAAGAAAAACATGCATGCCAAACTCTCTCCACTCTTCTGTATTGAAAAATAAAGGTCTATAGGTAGTGAGGGACACTACTTAAGAACTCTCAATGGGTATGGCACTGCTGTTTGCTTTAATTGCTTTAGGTCTGGTATTATTAAAATTGCTTGGGGTTGTTAAAGTCTCTCTCTCTCTCTCTCTCTCTCTCTCTCTCTCTCTCTCTCTTCTCTCTCTCTCTCTCTCTCTCTCTCTCTCTCTCTCTCTCTCTCTCTCTCTCTCTCAGGCTGCTAAGATCCCCCTGAGCAGTGAACTGGGCATTGATGAGTTTCACTTTAATGACTTTTCATTGGACAACGACGCCATGATCACAGCATCCCTGCGGATGTTTCTGGAGCTTGGGGTTGTGCAGAAATTTAAAATAGATTATGAGGTGAGGCGGGTGCTTCAGGGAGGATGAAAGCATTACCCTGGAACCTCAGGAGTCCTCACTTACTGTAGCATATTCAGAGATGTTGAGACTGACCTGCTTTTGAATGTAGGAGATGGAACAGTTCACCCCAATCGTGGTTTGATTTTGTCCTTAGTTTTGGCGCCACAGTTCTATATGGATAACTGAGCTAAACACTCAGAACTTATTAAATATATCAAATGCTAACATTCACCTCCTGCTCCTGCGCAGGTGCTGTGCCGCTGGCTGCTCACTGTAAGGAAGAACTACCGCACTGTGGCCTACCATAACTGGAGACATGCCTTCAACGTCTCACAGTGCATGTTTCTCATGATCACTGTAAGTCACTGATATCACATACTACTGAACATGTTCTGGCCAGCAACATGAATGAAAAAAGGACATGTCTGAGCTCTGTACTTTACCAGAGGGCACTGTAAACTTACATCCTGATATATATTTTAGTCTGTTGATCAGATGACAAGAAATCTGGTTAGGCTCCTATTCAGTTAGCAGCTATACACCTTGTACCTATGCACTTTGTAGATGCATGTTCTTGCCTTGACTCTGAGCAGAGCTGGTCAAATGGGCTATTAATTAATTAATGCAGTGAAAAAGGCATTATCAAATTTTACTGAAATGGCCATCCCTAGTGAAAAAAATCTCAAAGGGTTCCATTTACGTACTCAACAAAATACAGGTGAGAATTAAAGACCTGAATAGACTTGTAGCCTATTGTTCAATAGTTAAGAATTACTTTTTATTAAAAGCTTATCAGGTAGAGGTTTAATTTATATTTTCAATGTTGACACCAAGTAGTTTTTGAAGCAAAGAAAAAGTAGTTTAATAAGAATGTATATAAAGTTTATTGTAATGTTATTTTTAGCCCTATACAGATTTGCTTATTATTTGTGAGTGAAATACTACGTTTATCTACAACTAAACTGAATTTATTTAAGCATGGACTCCAACCTTTGGGATGCTAGTGTAGGTAAGATGCAGTACAAAAATTAATCTTTGTCTTTTGATAGACTGCAGGGTTTCAGGAAGTTCTGACGGATACAGAGACTCTGGCACTGATGGTTGGGTGTCTCTGCCATGACCTGGATCATCGGGGCACAAACAATGCCTTTCAGGCCAAGTAAGCCATAAGAAGCACTGCATATAAAGTGATCATTTGAATTTACATGCACATGTCTTCAGTAGAGTTGAATCTCAAACATATAACTGATGATATGAGTGCCATATCTTTGTGCTTATATAGTGGACTACTTGAGAAATGGATAGCCATTAATTCAACCTAGGTTACTGCTTTGCAACTTATTGTAATTAATGTTTCTGCCACCTGTAGGTCAGGATCAGCCCTGGCTTTGTTATATGGAACATTAGCCACTCTCGAGCATCACCACTTCAACCATGCAGTCATGATCCTGCAGAGCGAGGTGACCATGGCAACAAACGTTTTGGCTTCTTAAAGTCCTTTGATGTCCCCTCATTTCAGTGGCCAGTAAAATGGCACCACAGCTCCTTTACAAGCTCATGCCTCAATTGTCATTGATGTCTCTTTTTTTTAGACAAGACAGTTTTTTAAATTCATATTCTGTGTAATGGAAAATTAGAAGAAAATTCATTATATGTGCCATTTTGATTCACTGGGTGCTTGGGTAGTTATAGTAGCTTTTTATTCATTGCCTGTACATTGATTTCCTATTTGTGCATATAGTGCATAATTAATCAATAATTCTATTACGAAGATGGCCTCTCTGGTTTGCTCCATTAAACAAAAGGATGAAGAACATCTCACAGAATAAGTCTCTATTTGAATAATGCTACACAAAGGAATAGTTTAATGACTGCAAGGGGCGTGCAGATATTGCATCATTATTTGGTCAGCATCAGATTTGAGGCCTTTCTATGAAGCTCTGAGGGGTGGCGTTGGGGGTGGGGTGTATCTGTCTACATATGGTCCTATCACTTATTAAACATGAAATATGGAATATACTTTGTGCATTCACCATTTCCCTGAAAACATATATAATGTTGAATCATTTTATTATTTAATGACTATGGTTCATTACATTATGTGTAAATTAACAAGAAAACATTTTCTTCTTCCAACAGGGCCACAACATTTTTGCCAACCTCAGCTCTAAAGAGTACAGCCATATGATGCAGCTCCTAAAGCAAGCCATTCTGTCCACAGACCTCACCTTGTATTTCAAGTAAGTTCTAAAGGGACAACACTGCAAATGATCATATTCCCTCAGAAAGTCTCTTGCATCCCACAGCCCACAAACCTGCTCTCAGTCTAACATACATTGATCAGCAAAAATATTAAAATTACCTCCTAGTTTCTACACATATCCATTTGATCTACTCAACACAAAGTAACACCCAGGATGATTTAATGCACAGCCTATCTTGGGCTCTAGCCCAGGGGCCTCAAATATTTGGGGAACCAAACTGGTTTTCTTGCTTTTCATTTCTTTGTTTATTTAAATTTTATTTTTGTTAATATGAGTGACGATAACTTCATGCTCACAATACCATGATTTTGTAAATCATTTATAATTCATTTATAGTTTTAGCTGTGGACTGTCCAGATTAATGATCCATTATCATTTTAATTGGGGGCTTTGTGAATGTTATGAGCTACTGCATTATCAAAGCGCCTGTGGCCACAAAGTATGAGAGTGGGGTGCTAAAAAGGAAGGCCCAAAAAGAGAAGGCAACACGAGAACAGTAGTTGATCCCCAAAATAAAAAAGGGTTTTTAAATTCATCATCACATTCTAGTTCTGTTCACCAGCCCATGAGCCCCACTAGCAAAGATGTAGCATTAAGCTGAGAGTTGGAAAGAAGCCAAAAGAGCTGCACAGCAAATTCAACAGTGTTTAACCCTGAGTATTTAAGTGTTAACACTCTCAGATCAACATGATTATTGTTATATTAACACTAACTCTGGTGAATTTGCATATTGCTTGCACATCAACATCTACGCTTCTGTCATCCAAAACTACACGTATGTCCACTACATCTCTTGTTATGGTGGCAGCAGAAGACCACATGGTGCTGGTGCAGCTCAGTTAGTCATACTGTGCCTCAATGCACAGACCTAGGTTGATGGCTGAGTAACATGGACCTTGAAGAAGAATTTGTAGAAGCCACCCAGTTCAGACAATTTCTGTGTGTGGAAGGGATGAACCCTGCAGAAACCAAAGTCCCCATTAATAGGGAAAGAATCTTTGCGCTATGCCTACTCCACTCTGCCAATCACAAATGCCAGTGGAAAGCAGACTTTTGGCAAACTATCAATAGTTAAAAATCAGCTGCTATACACCAAGAAATACTGAACCACTTGAATGTGATGTCTATCAAGGGTGACATGGATTTTAAAGACATAGGAGACATTCATTCATTGTCTGAAACCGCTTATCCAATTCAGGGTCGCGGTGGGTCCGGAGCCTACCTGGAATCACTGGGCATAAAGCGGGAACACACCCTGGAGGGGGAGTGTGTTCACTCACACATTCACTCTCAACTACGGGCATTTTTGAGTCGCCAATCCACTTACCAACGTGTGTTTTTGGACCATGTGAGGAAACTGGAGCACCTGGAGGAAACCCACGCAGACACGGGGAGAACACATCAAACTCTTCACAGACAGTCACCCGGAGTGGGACTCTAACCCACCACCTCCAGGTCCCTGGAGCTGTGTGACTGCGACACTACCTGATGCGCCACAGTGCTGCCCTACATAAGAGACAGAAAAAGAAAAATATTCTAAAAGTTAAGCCTTACTTGTAGAACTGCAATGCACAGCTATATGTTAAAAGGCTCTGATAAAATTGACAATGAATGTTGAAAAATGTAGGTAATTTTATTGTTATGGCTGATTGGTGTATAATACTTAATGCATCCACTGAGAGGCGCCACTGGAACATATGCGCCTAGGGGGGATATCTTAGTGTCTATGACCACAATTCAGTGAATATGTTTGCAGTCATGTATAAACTCCGCTGAAAGTATCAGCTTGATTTTGTGTTTAAAAAATAATAATAATAATAAATAATAATAATAATAATGATAAATTGACCAAAATATTTCCACAACTGACCCATGAGATTATAAATATAATGTAGTAATTTACCATTTAGATTCATTTTGTGAATTAATCTGCCTTACAATTTTTGGGGTTTGAAAAAATTGTGACATTCATTTTATTAAAAATTTTCAGTGTCATATTCTCTCTTATTTTAAATTCATGGATGACTCCATTCATTCATTCAGGAAATAGATCACACTTCCTTATTTTTAATTGTTGTTACATGCTCTGCTACTAAAATAGTTACAAAGTATCAATTCCAAACTATCGAACAATGATTCAAAACCTTTTGGTTTTTGGTAATATTGTTGGCACCCCTGGACAAATTACATGTTTCTACATGAAAAATCTTGTACTGTGTGCATCCATCAGCAAATAAATTTTAGAAACATCAACACAAGTTATTTCAGCAGGGCTTTTCAAATGTTTGCATACAATCATTTGTGTGTGTGTATATGTTATTTGATCTTACTCATGTCACCTCTATTTTTCTATTGCCAAAACAGGAAAAGAACAAAGTTCTTTGAGTGTATTCTGTTTGGAGAGTTCAGCTGGTCAAATCAGGAGCACAGAGATGTCCTCAGGTCAGACATGCTCTTTTTCTAATCATGGTGTTTAAAGGTACTCACACTGCAGGACCAATAGCTGCAATATGACAGTGCCTCTATAACAGGTCCATGCTGATGACTGCATGTGACTTGGGTGCAGTGACTCGACCGTGGAAGATCTCTAAACAGGTCAGATCCATGTTGTTACTTGTTGATTTGGCTGATATTTGTCGTATTATCAAACTGGAGAAAGGAATGTGGTGAATGCTAATGTGCTGCAGCGGTACAGACCATGTGTTCATCTTTCATTGCAGGTGGCAGAGCTGGTTACCAGTGAGTTCTTTGAGCAGGGTGATAGAGAGAGATCTGAACTAAAGCTGACTCCATCTGTAAGTGCTTTTAAACTCCCTTTCATTTTTACAATGAGTATTACTATCCATGTGACTGCCATCCTCCACAATAATACAATCAGAGTGTTTATTTGTCTTTGAGAACTGTTAGTGAATGTAATGATCCACACAAGGATGAGCTGGACCACCATTATCAATTGTGCAAATAACAAACTCAATAAATATTAAACCAGAAAAAATTTGGCAGCATCAAATAATGTTCTGTACACTCTGCAAACAGGCCATTTTTGATCGCAACCGTAAAGATGAACTCCCTGCACTGCAGTTGGAGTGGATTGATGGGATTTGCAAGCCATTGTATGAGGTAAATTAAAAGTGACATATTTGCCCATTGTTTCCCCTTGATACCAGAATTATCGAAAAGTTAATTAAGTTATCTTTAAAAAGGCTTTGGCGAGGCTGAATAGAAAGCTCCAGCCAATGGTGGATGAGATAGACGCCAATCGCAAGAAGTGGGAGGAGCTGTGTCTCTCCTATCAGCAGGCACGCCAAGCATCTGAATCCACCAATCCTTGTCCAGAGGCGGGAGACGTAGAAGAGTCCAATCAAAGCACAGGATTGATCCACAGACCACATGAAAAGTCATGTGAGAATTCAGCAACCAATCCAAACACAGACTCCACCCACGGAACGGAGTCAAAGCAGAGTAACAGCAAGAATAAAAACTTAGGATCCACAACACGTGAGGAAGAATAGGCTGACGGTGCGCTTGCAGACGTTGCCATTAAATTACAAGAAGACATAGTTTGAATAATGGGATTTCCTTGCGATTTGTGCTGATATAAAACCAAATTAAGTGTAAACTATCTCTACAGGAACAGGGGCCATTCCATAAGTCTTGTTTAACATGTTAGTGATGGTAAAAATTGACATGATAAAACTAAAAAGGCCAAATGTACTAACATGTGAAAAGACTGATAAAGTCTCTTCTGAGTGTATTTTGTTAAAAGCTCAGCAGCTCAGCCTGATGTTCTGGTGGTGATGATTGTTTGCAATGCACGGCAATGAACAAAAAAATTTAAAACCTGAAAATGGGCTAATGACTGATAGAATGATGTCTCCTGGACTGGCTAGAGTTGATCAGAATATATGACAAGTTTGGGTCACAAAGTTTCAGAATATACTCGAACAAGATGAAAATACTGATTCCCTATTTTGAAATAACAGACTTTATAACACTGTGATTTTAGCATTTGTAATTGCTTCTTTATTGTAACACACACATGGACTGCTCAGTCAAATATTTTATCCGGTGGCAGGGAATTAATACTTTATTTCTGTATTACTTAGCAATGGAATTAGAATATTACAGTTCGCCCTAACATCTAAATAAATAGTTGTATAGCCTACGATGTGAGCTATCATTATAAGGTTAATCTATATGAACATAGATCCATTTTATCATAAATGTAAATATATCACACATTTTTCAAATAATAATAATAATAATTTTGTTTACCTGTCATTTAAGTTATTTTTGTATTTTCGGAATGATTTGTGAATGCACATAACTAACCAATATAATATTTCACAAATTTCTGAGGTTCAATTAGGGTTTTTTTTTTTTTTGCATGGATTAGGTTCTTAATCAGCAGTGTTTAATCTTATGGAACAGCAGACATTTGTAACATTAATTATGCTGTTGTGTTTCTGCCACATGTCGATCAGATAGCTTACATTTCTAAAATCACCTCCTGCAGTGGTTGTACACCCCCTGCCCATTTTTTTCCACTCCACTTAGCATATAGAGCAATTTGTAGCTCTACAATTAAAGACTGTAGACCTTATGGGCTGTGTATACTTTGTTAGCTCCATTTCACTCTGTTCTTCAATGGTCAGGAACCCCATAAATCCACCAACATTCAGATAATATTTAGGAGGTGGTTCACTGGGTTTTTTCAAGATGCCAGAATGGCATTGTAAATAAGAAGCTGTTCTAAATTACTTGCATATAAATAAAGCGTTACAGTCCAATTAAAAAAATGTATCTCTCAAAATAGTAACTTTACAGGGAAAGGGAAAAACCTTAACTTTCAATGGAGGTCAAGGTAAAAATATTCAATTCTAAATTTATTTGGAGCATTTCTATTTGTTCATTCATCATGAAATTTTCACATGATGTGAAGGATAGCTGCTGTGTTAAAATGATGTAGTAAACTTAATGTCAACAAAAATGTTTTTAATTTGACAGCCGTGAAATATAAATGTTATGTGTTAGTGTGTGTGTGTGTGTGTGTGCTGGTACAAGTGGATCTAACATAGCAGTGTGAAGGGGTTTTTAAATTCTATGTCCACTCAAGGTCCATTCTATTAGACACACATGCCTTACTGGTCCACTTGTAGAGGTAAGGTCAGAGACAGTAGCTCATCTGTTGTGTTGGTCATCCTCTAGTCATACATTAGTGAACACAGGATGCTGCTGAGTAGGTATTTTTGGCTGGTGGACTATTCTGAGTCAGTAGTGACACTAGGGTTTTAAAAACCCCAGCAGCACTGCTGTGTCTGATCCATTCTCACCAGCACAATATCCACTAACAAACCACCAAAGTGTCACAGTCACTGCAGCGCTGAGAATGATCCCCCACCGAAATGATATCTGCTCTTATGAAGATGGTGCTGTGAAAAACAGAGTAAAACGGGTTAAGAAAATATTCAGAGCACCAAGCAGACTACAGTTTGCAATTTCTAAACTACAAAATGCACCTGTGGTAAGTGGAGCTGAGAGAATGGACAGTGAGTTTACAGACAAGGAGGTGATATTAAAGATTTTGCTGATTAGTGTGGAATTGTTTCTGACTTATTTTTGTGAAAACACTGTGAATGCAAGAGGAAAGGACCACTGCATGCTGCACTGTGTTGCTTTAAAATGGCTCCTGCTTTGAAATGGAATGTGAATTTTCAGGAAATGTGTAGTGGCTGTTAAAGCTTGGAGCATGCAAACAGTTGCATTATTTACTCAGTCAACTGTCCACCTTACTCTAAAATGCGTGCTGTGAGAATTTTTGCATTTTTGATTTTCTTGGATTATCTTCCTATTCTTAAAGGGATAATCAAAAAAAAAATATATATATGTTTTTTGTTTGTTTGTTTGTTTGTTTTTGCTAGTATGTTTGTATAACATATGTTGTGCCTGAAAATTTCACTACCAATTTATGCTTTATATTTGTCTTTTTCTGCACTGAATTCCAAAGGAATGCCAATGAATTCCTCTGCAATTTGTAATGCACATACAGGGTGCTTTTGTACCAGGCTCAGAGTTGGTCTTGTCCTTCAGGCACTTTTGTAAATAAAGAACACTGTGATGAAAAATGTATCTGTGGGATTTGTATATGGGATCTGTGTCACATGAATATACAACCCGAATACAACCTGAGTCTGAATACAGTATTATTAATGTGTTTACAGTAACACAGCCACAAACATAATTTGTCAAATAATGAATGGATATATGTTGCAGGTGATGGGATATACTCTAGGTTTAAGAGAATCTTTTTAATTCAGTTGATTAAAAGCTGCAAATTCATCACAGCATTGTTAGTGTACATCAGTGTTAAAGTAAATTCTAAATTAAGTCCAAATTATTGATCTAAGGCCAAGAGGCCATAGTAAATGGCCATAAAATCAGCTACATGCATAATTTTGCAATATGCCCACAGGAAGGGGCTAGCTCAGGCTATTCTACTGTGTAATGTATTATTCAGCACAGCTGCCCGTCCTCAGGCTTTCAAATCACAGAACAGGAGGGATACAGAATAACTGATGTTTACTGTCTCCACCACCCCCCTCTCTCTCAACTATGGTCGTTTCTTAAAACCTCCTTTAAGAAACGCTCAATTGTAGAAGCATTAGAAATGCTATGTTTCAAAATTTGTAAAATCATGAACAATACTGCAGAAAAAAACATGAGGTTTAAAGTATTGAGGCACAATAATGTAATAATGTGTGTAATTTGAGTGTATATTATCTTCAGTAATACTGTAACTGATGGTATCTGTTTGCATGTGAGCTAGGACAAGTGGAAATAAAATCCCTCATAAAATATATCTGCTGGTAATAGAGATCAGGATAAGAGCTATTTGTATGGTAATATCTTTATATACTGCATTTTCTACAGAGACTGGTGCTGAATGTGAAAAATGTGCTCATCTATTTTATGAAATTGCATTAGCCTGAAAAGAACACGAGCAAATGAGAAGGAAAAGTAGGACATTGTGGTTAATACATGCATATTTGGCTTTGAAAAGTGGCACGCGTTTACATTCTGTGGAAGTGATCTGTTATAATAATGATTTTATTCTACTTTGCAAAATCCAATTTAATGCAAAGTCCTTGTGCTATCAAATATTCATAAAGCAGTTCTGGTATACATGAAAAAGCTGTTATTATCTGGTAATGAGGGCAGGGATATTGCACTAAATGATAATGATTATATAATATTTTTTATTAATTTTTCTGTATTGCCAATGGTATCCTCATTCATTCATTCATTCATTGTCTGTAACCGCTTATCCAGTTCAAGGTCGCGTTGGGTCCGGAGCCTACCCAGAATCACTGGGTGCAAGGCAGGATGACACCCTGGAGGGGGCGCCAGTCCTTCACAGTGTGGCCAATGGTATCATCCATATTAATACATTTAAATCCCCATGTCCAAATATATATCTATAATTTTGTAGACTATCCAACATTTCTTCTAATATCAAGTGTATTTATTCTCATCACTCTATGGAATGAACTTTCACTGCTCCAAAGCTCAATGCTTCGACAAACCTTGAGCAGTGTTTGTTATACACAAAAACATGTGCATGTGTCAAAGCTGTCCACAAATGTTGCTGTCTGAGAATTTCAGAGCCCAAAGAAGGGTCAGAGTCTAAAATGTTGGCAGAATACATTATATGTTTGAATCAGCACATTGTAGATTTGCTGATTCACTGTGGAAACTTATACTCTGTTCTGTCAACATTTCAGACAATTTATGGAAATAGTGGATGTTGTCAAAGAAGAAAAGGACCATCCAAATTTTTACAAGAATGAGGTTCAAATGATCTGTCATGATAATATGGATGTATAGTGCCCATGGTATGAATATCTTACCTATCTGTGGAGACGCCTTTAACCCTAAAGCAATAGATTTCAAGGTTGAATTAAATCATCTAAAGATAGAACTCGTAGCATTAATGCAGTGACATCACTATTATAAACATTTTTTGGTAAATAAAACAGCGATATGTAAATTAATCATCATCTCACACACATTTCTCCATGCTTACGATGTGTATGTCTTTAAAATCAATTCTTGTCTAAATCAAATAAGCCCTGCATTGACAAGATTTGGTTATAGGTTATTGTTGAAAGCAGTGCTGCCATTATTCTATATATGATTTAATTTAGAGCCATTTAACGTTGCAAAACCAAATAACAGCAATTTCCACTCGTGATTAGCTTTGCTACTTTCCCCAACTGATGTGATACATAAAGTTTGAAAAGAGAAAAACACCAATATCTAAAACCACATTAAATTAATATATGTATAGATATTTACTTTTTACCTGGCTGTCACAATGGTGCAACAGTTACTGTTACACACCTCCAGAGCTGTGGGGTTGTGGGTTCAAAACCTAAACCTAAACCTGCCTTGGTACAGTGTGTGTGTGGACTTTGGTGTGTTCTCCCCGTGCCTGCATGGGTTTTCTCTGGGTGCTCTGGTGTGCACCTTCAGTCCACAAAACACATTCTGGTAAATAGATTGGCTGTGCAATTTGTCGACAGGGGTGAGTGTGAGTGACTGCATGAGTGATGCCCTTTGATGGACTGGTGCCCTGTCCAGGGTGTGCTCTTGCCCTGAGCTCATCAATTCCAAGTAGGCACCTGACCCACTCCTACCATGGAATGGAATGTGCAGAGCAAAAAACAACACAGCAATGTTGTTTATTCCGTTTTGCCTTCAAAGAGAAAACTGCTGGATTACACAAAATGTATTTAGAGCTTCACATCCCTAAACTCTGACTTCATGTTGAAAATTAAAAGAAAGATTTACTGAAGTGAAGTAAAATTACAATAAGGAATTGCATAGTGGAGTTGGCCTGATTACAAGTGCATATTTTAATAATAGCACAGCTGGTTTAGTGCTGTGCTGCTAGTGAGGTTCTTGCTGCTGGTCATTGCACCTGTTCAAAAGTTTTCTACAATTGTGTTGTTGCAGTAATTGCTCATAGATGCCCCCTACTGGCATAAAAAACCTGAGGGATATTTCACAAATCAAGACAACTTGTTTGATACATATATCAAGCATGAACTTCTGGGGAGCTGCGAAATTCTGCTGTGTTAAATATCCCTCTGGACATGCACCCATAAAACACTAATGAAAGTAAAATAAAACCCATAAAAGCCCAAAGTTAGCACCGTGCTGACAGCAACGCCCAGTAACCTCAAAAACACATCTCAAACTCGAGTGTTATCACGATTACAAAATTTTGACTTTGACGTCATCATTTTTTTTAATTATTATTATTTTAATGACAATGAGGGGAATGTGTATTTTCCATTACAAATAAGAACATAATAATAAACATATTTTACTTGGAGATACGTAATGATTGAAACTGTAACATTTAAACAACATTTAAACAAACACGGAAATCCATTTCAGAAACACCATGCTCAAGGGAAAATCTCAGAGAACAGCAGCTGTGTGTTGCTGCTCACAGCGTTACATGTTTTCGTCGTCACTGCTGAAATACTCTAGAGGAAACACTGATTAAATAAATGTCTTTTGTAGACTATTTTATTAATTCCAAATTTGGCTTCAAGTCGCTTCAACGGTCAGCAGACCGCTGCTATTAAACAGCCCTGATGCATTTTCTCTTCTGCCTAAGCTGAGAATCAGCAAAGTGCCACCCTGTGGCACATCAACACAACTGCTTGACTGGTACTAATAATTTTTATTGACAAGGTATCGCAATACGTTTTGTAACATCAGTAGGACATACCGTGCAACACTTCTCTAGGCACATATATCCATTCACTTCTTAATACACAGAGTATCAAGTAACTTCTTTTTTTTTATTTTGGAGAAACAAGCACTATAAAGACAACACGTAGCAATGAATGTTTGGCTCCAAAGTGACAAAGATCTGCAGTTCTCTAATGGTCCACATGTGGCCTCAAATGACGGCTATGCTCAAGGTGAGTCTGGCTTCCTTAATTCAGCCAAAAGTTTACCTTACGGGCCAGATATCACGAGTGTCGCAGATGTTGCCCACAAATGTGGGCAAAATCAATATCTGGACCACACAGACCCACAGATTAAGCCCAAATATGTCTGCTATCTCTGAAAGTGGAAGAGGAAAGCAGTTTCTGAGTTTAGCCCTATGCCCAAAGTCATACCTGTCCAATACAAAAAAAGAGCTAAGTGACATTCCTATAAAACACTCTTCAACTATGGGCTTAACTGCTTTGTGGAATATCCCACAGGTGTATTTCCACATGACAATGCAAGATGAGCATGTTAAGACATGCTAAACCATCATCATCATCATCTTCTTCTTCTTTTCCGCTTCTCCATTTAAGGGTCGTGGTGGCAACAGGGCGAGCAAAGAAGCCCAGAGGTCTCTGTCCCTCGCAACATCCACCAAGTCCTCCTGGGGGATCCCAAGGCGTTCCCAGGCCAGCCAGGAGATATAATCTCTCCAGTGTGTCCTGGGTCTACCTCGGGGCCTCCTTCCAGTTGGACGTGCCTGGTATACCTCCAGTGGGAGGCGTCGAGGAGGTATCCTCCTCAGATGCCCAAACCACCTCAACTGACTAGTCTCAACGTGTAAGAACCAGCGACTCTACTCCAAGCTCCTCCCTAGTCACTGAGTTCCTCACAGGATCACGGAGAGTACGTCCAGCAACCTGTCGGAGAAAGCTCATTTCGGCCGCTTGTATCCGCAATGACCATAAGTGAGAGTGGCGACGTAGACTGACCGGTAATTTGAAAGCTTTGTTTTATGGCTCAGCTCTCTCTTCACCACAATGGTCCGGTACAGTGACCGCATTAATACAGACGCTGCACCTAACCTACGGTCAATCTTACTTTCCCTCTTCCCATTACTCAAGACCCTGAGATTGGGGCAGGTTCTCACCCCTTACCTGAAGGGAGCATGTCATCTATTTCCGGGAGATAACCATGGCCTCAGACTTGGAGGTGCTGATCCGCATACCGACCGCTTCACTGTCGGAGTGTTTTCCAGAACCTCTTTGAAGCCGCCCGGAAGTCATTCTACATGGCCTCTCCAAACTCCTCCCATGTTCTGGATTTTGCTTCAGCAACTGCCACAGCTGCAGCCTTTTTTGCCTGCCTGTAGGCCATCCTCAGAATCGGAAGTTCCTCGAGTTAGCCAATCCCGAAAATTCTCCTTCTTCCGCTTGACAGCTTCCCTCACCCCCAGTGTCCACCAACGGGTTCTTGGTTGGCCGCCATAACAGGCACGACAAGCTTTTGGCCACAGCTACATGCAGCCGCATTCGCCTTATCTCCTCAGGAACATGTCTGAAGTTCTGAAGAGTTGAAATCCATCCGGACAGAGTCATCTGCCAGCTTTTCCCAGCACACCCTCAGTATTCGTTTGGGTTTACCAGGTCTGTCCGGCAGCTTTCCCCGCCATCGGATCCAACTTACCACCAGATGGTGATTGGTTGACAGTTCAGACACGACCACAAAGTCGATCACTGACCTTTGGCCCAGGGTGCTCTGGTACCAAGTACACTTATGAGCAATTTTATATTTGAACATGGTGTTCTTTATGGACAAACCATGACTAGCACAGAAGTCTAACAACATCACACCGCTCGGGTTCAGATCAGGCAGGCCATTCCTCCCAATCACTCCTCTCCAGGTTTCCCAGTCATTGCCAAGGTGAGCATTGAAGTCCCCCAGCAAAACAATAGAGTCAGTGCATGGAATCCCCTCTAGAACTCCACTTACTGCCTCCAAGAAGGCCGAATACTCTGAACTGCTGTCGATGCATACACACAACAGTCAAGGTTTTCCTCTCTGCAAGCCGGAGCCGCATTGAGGCGACCCTCTCATTTACTGGGACAAACTCCAGATGTACAGCCGCCGGGGACTTGTGAGTATCACCACCAGAGCCCACACCAGAGCCCACACTGTGTGTAGAGGTGAGCCCAACTATATCAAACTGGTATCTCTCAACCTCATGCACCAGCTCTGGCTCTTTCCCCCCAGTGAAGTTATGTTCCACGTACCAAGAACCAGTTTCCGCTGACAAGTTCCACTGACAAGCCCCCGCTCTGTGCCCGATGGGCATTGCACCGCACTCCTACTCTGGATCTTGTGGGTGGTGAGCCCACATGATCCTTCCATGTTGCCATTTCGGGCTGAGCCCGGCCGGATTATGTGGGCTACCCGGCCACCAGGCACTCGCCATCAGACACTACCCCCAGGCCTGGCTCCAGGGGTAGGTCCCGGTAACCCTCTCCTGGGCAGGGTACGCTGAGTTTTAATAGGTGTACTCATAGGGATGCTTTTGGATCATGCTTGTCTGGATCTTCACTCCAGACCTGTTCGCCATGGGAGACCCTACTGGGAGCTAAGAGCCCCCGACGACATAGCCCTGAAAGTCATGAGAGCACACAAGCCCTTCCGCCACGACAAGGCCCTGATCCAGGAAGGGTCATGCTAAACCTCTCTCTGAATATGTGTGGTACACTAAAAAAAGCCTCCTGTATCTGTGCAGCTAAAGCCTTGTAAAAAATATTTGTTCACAAAAATTCAATCAGCAATATGCTTTGCATCTCAAAATGTTATCAAAAGTATCTAGCTCATGAATTGTCACCTCCCACCCTTGTACATAATGTGTTGGAAATAGTGGCAGAATATGACTGTTGTTTTGTGCTTTGCAAAGTTGGGTGGGCACAATTTTTTTGTCGACTGGGGCCAGGAGGGGGTTACTGCACTTTACAGAGTTTACAAAAAATGGCAGCACGGTTTTGTGTGCCTTTTGCTTCCATTACCACAGTGTGAGCCATTTAATTTAGTTCAATGTTTAGTTCATAGCGCAGCTAAGGCTGTCAGAGTTGTATGCCAGTCTTGGCTTTTTTGTATTTGTATCGCCCACACACCTAACATTAAATATCAACTCTTTGCTGTATACAACTCTGTAGAGTCAGTTGTCCCTGAAATATTTGTTTTATATTTGAGAAAGGAAAACATGAAAGGACTCCAGCACAGCTATCAGTTAAAATTTTATCAAGAAAAAAAAGTGTACATATTATTCAGCACCCAGGCTTGTCTGGCTGTCTGGTACAATAAAAGAAATTTCATGGCTTTGATGTGGTGAATAAAAAGTTTCCAAAGGGGCGGAGTTTCAATAGCTTTTCCGTGTGGGAAGTAGGCCGCACTCCCCACTAATCTATATAACACTGTGTTGGATGGCGCGGCTCCTTAATTTTAGGGCTGAAAAAGTATTATATGTTCTTATTGTCGACATAAATCACCTTAACCAACTTATTACCAACATCTAGGTATATATTGAGTATGTCTTGTGCAATTAAATTGTAGTTTAATGTTTTGAATGTGTTTACTTTTACTCGCGATTGAGTCTGAGGTGAGTTAAGGTGTCATTTAAGGTGGAATGTAAATTATAAGGTGAAATTACAGGTACTGATTGTTCGTAGAACATTGTTTTTGTTTTTTGTTGAATATAATTATCTTAAATTGGCACTTGTTGACATTGTTTAACCATCTTTTGTACACTTTGTGTAGACAATGAAAATAAATGCTCCACATTACTGTGATGAGTGGGTGTCTTCAATCCAATGGCAGAGCAAATCTTGAACAACACAACGCAGAAGTAAAGCTCACTCCCTGTTGTTTTTGTGTATTTACAGAGTAAAACGGGATAAACGTTGTCCACTACATAATCCAGCCCTCTCCCCATTGTTTCCCTGTAGTTACAGTGTAAGAAGGAGTGAACTGTGGGGAACTACATAATCCAGCCCACTGCCCGTTGTTTCCTTGTTTCCCTGTATTAATGGTGTAAGAAGGAGAGAACAACACTTACTTTGTGGTTTCTTTTTATATGTGTATAAAGCTTTGCATGTCTTATTATTGTGTTATGTGTATATATATATATATTGGAACATAAATGTGTATATATATATATTGGAACATATAGGGAAGACATTTCAAACGTACAGAGCCAAAGCTCATCGTATTATTCAGAACCATACAATGAAGTTCAAGACAATAAGAAGCATAATAAACCCCTGGATTGTGAGTGAAGCTTGCCTGCTGAATAAAAGTGTAAAATAAAGTCCCCAATTGCTAAAGTACTAGTAGGAACAGGTAAGTATTTTATACTGATTCAAATCTTAATCTGTTTGTTATGGGAAGGCACGCTGTAAATACCCGTTAAATACACTTTAAAATATGGGAACATACACCATAAAACGTGTGAAGATACACAGTAAGTGTGAGGAAAGTACACATTAAGAAGCAGGCTGTGTTCATATTTTTTTTTTACTGAGATTTGTCCTCATGAATGGACAAGAATAACAGACCTGAAATTACTGTTCAAATTCTCCTTTTTTCTCTTTATTTTTAAAGAATGAATAACTGACTGTACATTTAAACAAGATGTCTGGTCCTGAGTATGTAACCAAAATATCAGAAGATTTCTTCAATCCATGGTCAGTTTTTGTTATTTTAATATTCTGCAATTAAAGACCCACTCATTTTAGTGATTAGATATAAATTATATTTTTAGAGCCCTGTCTAACTACTGTCTAACCACATTAAAATTAGGCTTGTGTTATTTCCCCCCCAACCATAAATGTCATTTTAGAAGGCAGATTCTTGCTTGTTATTCATAATATTTGTATTCAACCATTTAGTTCCTCCTTAAATGGGTCAATTTAAGAGTCTTATTTGCACTTTCTCCAGCTTCTTATTGAATACTCATTTCCACCATAAATAGCTATGCGAAGCTAACAACCCGGTCTCACAGCTACTTGTGATAGAGTCACATATATAGGAGACTGCGTATATAGTGACATAGTCTCATATTTCCGACATTTTATGCAACAATATCACAATCATAAGTGAAGACATTTCAATTCTTACTCTTTATTTTAATTAATCACATCGTGAGACTAAGGACATGAATATATAACATCAACCATAACATCAAGACCACCTCCTTATTCCTACATTCACTTTTCTCTATTCTCTCAGCTCCACTGACCGTATATGAGCACTTTGTAATTCTGCAATTACAGGCTACATGCATGTTGCTCTGCATACTTTGTTTGCCTCTTTTACCCTGTTCTTCAATGGTTAGGTGTTAGGACCTCCAAAGGATCACAACAGTTTAGGAACAAGTTGGGTTGGTCGTGTGGTGGTGGTGATGGTGTGTTATTGCAAAAGTTGCAAATGTATGAGTGGATCAGACACAGCAGTGTAGTCAGTGGAGCTGAGGGAATAGACAGTGAGTGTAAAAACAAGGAAGTGATCATAATGTCATGTCTGATTGATGTATCTAAAGAGTCTGAGAGAGAGAGAGAGAGAAGCACAATCTCATTTTCCACTTCGATCATTTTTTTCGTTCTCTGTTTAGCAGTATAAGCTATTGGAGCTTTGATGTAACTTTCTCTGCCATTCTTGAGAAACTAGCTCACTAGATATCAGCAGTGTGTGTACAACTATGCAAAAGACTCTGCACAGGAGCAAGTGAGTTTACATGCAGAGTGATACAGTCAGAAAGGCCATTCATCTCTGAAATGGGTTTTTACAGTCCCATGGATGCCACAGGTAATTTGTTTGATTTTTATTATCAGAGCTTTGCTTTATTGATTGCTATCAGAATGTAAAGATCATTTAAAAATCCTTTACAGTAAATTATCTACTCCAGGTTTTAATGCAAATCCCAGCCTGCATTTTTTTCCTAAAGCAAGAAACCACCCATGAGCTCAAATGACACACTAACCACCAACACCCCACCCCCTCGGTTAAGGGATTCTGCCTTGGCTCTAGAACGTTCAGTGTTTAGGTGGCATTTGAGCTGTGTTTGGGCTTTTGAAACAGTATTTAGCTAAATAGAGCCATGTTGTTTTCACCTTCTCTGACAAATTGGCTACAGTATGTTTACATTTGTTTACATTTACATGTTTTTCTCTTCTAGCCAGATGAAAGTATGCAGAATAAGAACTTAAATCTTCAGTGTAACAACCTGTTTATTGTAAAAGTGACAGTACATCTCTTGCATCTTGAAATTAGGTGATGCAAACAAAT
The DNA here is from genome assembly GCF_029633855.1 of Hoplias malabaricus. Classification (NCBI taxonomy): domain Eukaryota; kingdom Metazoa; phylum Chordata; class Actinopteri; order Characiformes; family Erythrinidae; genus Hoplias; species Hoplias malabaricus. Next base: position 20,949,592 of record NC_089809.1, read on the forward strand.
GGGGAAATTTTATGGACATTTCCTTAGTGCTCCATATTCTTTAATACACTTTAAAAAATATCATTGCATCCTCAACTGCATCCTCAAAATGACAAAATCTCTTTCCTTTTTTTCTTGCTGATGATGTAAGACTCTTTCTGGATTCACTGGGGATATATTTCACATTCTTCACAGGAAAAAGAAAAACAATTTATGTGAATGCTAAGATTCTTTTTTTGTTTTTCAAAGTCTCAGCTTGTTGAGCCACAGAGGAATTCAGTCTGTTCAAGCCGCTTTTATGTTGCTGAAGAAAAGGCTGTTGCTGTAAATCAAGTCCCAAAGCAATGAAGCTGTTTCTAATGCCAGAAGAGGACCATGCATATGCATATAAAAACATATCAGTAGGGTAGAGGGAAAAGTTAAACTTCAGTGGTTGCCGCATCATGCTTTAGGCACATACAGGAAAAAGACTTCTAATAGTTTATGCTTGTTTTAGTGTTTATTAGTGCCCTCCGGTGGCATTAACTGAGAACTAAGGACTAAAAATGTAATACAATATCAAAACCAAATGCACAAATCAGTGGGAGGAATATATTTTCTTGTATTGAATCAGTGAATATTCATGAGAACTAAACAAATGGAGTATATTTAAAGGGTTCATATCATGGAAAACTGATTTTCCCTCATTTATTTTGAAAAAAAGGAATGGTGGAGGAGGTGAAATAACAATTAAAAAAATAGCATCAAAATGTACTCATAAAACTACTGTAAATAAGTACTCTTTCCTGCCATTTCCATATATAGAAGCTGCAAAAAATATCAGTTTTTTATTTATTGCACGTCCAAGGTCAGTGCTTTTACTTATTGTCATTGTCAGCATCCTTCTCCCCTTTCTCTTTTCAAAATATTGGCTAATTCCATATGTTTTGGCCCAGAATATTTCCTGAAAGAGGCACAATAAAAGGCAGCCCATCACAACAAAACACATATAAACACTAATCTATGTAAGACACAGTAACAAATAAATAAATAAATAAATAAAACCCCAGCATATTCAGGACGTGTTAGAAAAAAATAACATAAGGTTAAAGCAGAGTAAAAGAACTAGTGCATACAGTGTTAAAACTAACAGTGCTCAATCTATATGAAGATGGAAGTACTTTGTTTGAAACAGTATCCAGTTTTACATACATAGAAATTATGTATTTAGTTGTATGCACAATTTTGGACTCCCCTAATCAAATTCATTATACTTCATTAGTGATTTCTTTGCCAGTATGAGTGTAAAGGTTCTATTACATTGCTCAGTTTAACATAGTAAAACAAAAAATAAAAAATTAATTGACTTAAATCTATGCACAAGTCTCATTATACCTTTTCCTAAATTTATTAATCCAGCAAATAAACAGTGTATGAAATGTACAGAAATATAGCTATTATGCAATTTGACTTTTGCAACTTGCAACATTTGCGGTACATACAATAGATTAATCCTTTTCAGTATTGCTTTTAAATATACATGCATATTCAGCTTCAGAGGAAGAACACATAGGCATCCAGGTTAGGTGTTGCAGTGAGAGTGCAAAGATACAGCCTGCAGATCTGTCTAAGAAAAGTGAAATAAAGAGTGTGGCTGTGAGATGGGATTCTGTCCTACAGGAGTAGTTTCCTGCTGCAGGGTCTCATCAGACTGACAGCTGACTCCACCCCTCCTCCCTGCCAGAGCAGCTCTGGAATCCTTCAGTCAAAAGCCTTTGATTTTGAGTTGGGGGCTCCTCTCTCTGCTCTGAATGGCTGTCAGAGGCATCAGAGTGACGGACGGGCGGGTATTTCACCTCTGATAGTAACAAGTGAGGCGTTAACTCTACATGTGTGAGACCTCTGTCATTCAAGCAGTAACCTCACTCAGGCAGAGCTATTCACAGACTCGAACAAGACGGCTAAACAAAGGTGGACTGAGATGCACCCGTTTAGTGTTAGACTCTCCAACACATCAACATGACTGAAATTTCTTTTATTTACAATGTATCAACACTATATTACCTTACTAGTTTGGTATGGCTTTACATAAGCTAGTTATAACTGGATGATTGCAGGAAGATGCTGTTTCCAAAAGTTATTTTCATTAAAATATCTGGTCTTATTGTTTTAAGTGTATAAAACAAATACTTTGCTGCAAAGACAATGTAAATGCATATCCAAATATTTTTCTGCTAATCTGAACCCATCAAAAAAGCCTATTGAACTAATGTTATCAAATCAGAAATATTACATTACGATATACAGTCATACTCTGTCCTAAATGCTCTCTGATTAAATTAGTAAACCTAGCCAAAGACTAATGGAGACATTGGATTGTAACAGGAGCTGTGAGTTGAACAGAATTGAGGGGAAGCTGAGGAGTCGTCCAGTCTCAATGCTCCAGTGGGAGCAGAGCTGCAGGGATAATGGCTGACCTGTGATAGGTCAGGGCTCCAGTGCGTGGACATAGTTGTGTTTTCTTCCCTAAGTGCGGATACACTTTCCAGTGTTCATGAATATTTTAACAATGCCAAAAATATTAAAAATGGCTCTTATGTTTATTATGAGTGATAAAGAGTGAAAGAATGCTTTAAAAAAGGACTGCGCACATTAGCAGCATAAAATGCATTGTAAATTGAGCAAGTAAAATCAAATGAGAGGAACGGTCTCAGCATAATTATATCCATTTGAAATTTAAAGTGAAAAAAGTGAGAGAGATTTATTTTGACATATCCTCTATATTAAGTATTTGAGATCCTTCCATCAGGCCAAAGACTGAAAAGTTCCATTGTTAGAAAAAAATACATGAAATATTTTATTCCATCAAATGCTCCTATTCTTAATAAAAGGTGTTTAATTTGGAATACATTTTCTATTGTGCACTTATTTACTGTGGTGTTTAATATTATCTGTGGGGTACTGTAAACTTTGCACATATGGTCTCTGTCCAGTGAAGAGGGAAAAACCTTATTAACATACAATGGAAGTCAATATTAAAACATTTTATTCCAAGTAATTTTGGAGTATTTCTATTGGTCCATTCAACATAAAATTTGCACATGATGTGAAGGACAGCTGCTCTGTTCAAACGATGTAGTGACTTAAAAATCTATAAAAATGTATATATATGTTTTTCATTAGATAGCGACGATATGTATAAAGAACAATCTTCATTGTTGCTGCTTTATAATTGTATGTAAGTGATATCACATGAGAGGGAGAGCTGTTATTCCAGCTGTTATATGCCAGTGTCAAAAAAAAAATGCAATTTCATGCAAATAAACAAATTACAATGTACGTCTGCAAAATAAAATAATTTAAAAAAAATGCTATTTAATAGGCTTGAGTTTTGAGTCAACTATAGAGTTCTACAGTGATTGTAAGTTTCAACTTTTCTAGAAAATTGATTTGTATGTGATTATATGAATAAATATTTCTCACCCGTTCATCTTACTGAAAGACAGCATTCACAAAACCCTTTCATAACGACTAAAATAAATGCATATAGGCCTTTTCAAAGTCTATCTCAACACATGTGAAATTACATTAAAATAGTCTAAACTAGATTTAGAAATGTTTAAGTAGGTTTGTCATGTAGCTTTACAAATACATTTCTTCAGTTACATCAATCATATTTCATGGGGAAAAATTCACCAAAAGTTCAAATCTCACCATTTATGAAAGCACTTTAGAATTTCAAAAAAGACCCTGGAGAATTAAACGAAAGTGATCAATCATGCCCTTTTTCACTTGGCTGCTATTGGTTATTTTGTGTGAAGGAAGAAACTGCACACATTCCAATGACCTTTGTTAATTAGGCCCTAATGGCATGAAAAATAAACTCCCTCTAGCATGTAATATACACTGATGAGCGATCCTCTCACAAGCTTTATTCTTGTTCTCACCACAGTAATCCTACCAGATCCAGTGGCAAGGAAGCCTTAGCCACAGTCTCAGGGCTGGAGAGCACACTGTTGTGTATGATTTCCGACTGGCTGCTACAGCTGCCTTGCTGCGGTCATCACCAGGCCTGTCCACTACTGTGTTGTGGGTAACAGGAGGTGGCTTTTAGCTCCCAGCTGAGCTATTAGACCTCTCTCTGTGCTTTGTGAGCCTGGACACACAATATGGGAGAATAATCTGGGCCTATATTACAAAGCTGATGGAAGAATCTCTGGAACAAATCAGGAAACTGAAAAAACAATGCTAGCATGATTAGCAAATTAGCTGGATTATAATAATAGAAGCCAGCTGCCATGTGTCAAATTCAAAATTATAATGGCAGAAATGGAAAAAAAATTGCCACAAAGAAAATTATTGTTGAGCTGCATGCAGCAAGGCGTATCTGTCAAATACTAAATACACTGGATAACACTTAAAGCTGCTGTTACCATAGCACTCTCACTGCTGTAGCATTAGTGTGCTACTTTACATCTATCGTGTTTAGATGTATTTTTAATAAGCCCAGCATTATTACTTAATTAGCATGCAAATATAAATCTTCGTCTTTATTGACTGTGTGGTGTGATGTAAATAAGTTGGGTCTTTGACAGGTTTATATGAACTGAAATGAATTAATAACACAGCAAGCTACAAGAGACATCTGGACTGGAACTCATAATTCACTTTGGACATTTTAGAAGGTTCTGATAGCAGCAACTTCTAAGGCTTGAAGAAAAGAAATATAGCTCCACAAGAGTAGGTAAAATGCTCCAGAGTCTAAGCGAGGTGCAAAGGCATTGCTGCATTGACCAGGCCATTCATCCAGAAACACACACACCCACACAATGCCCATATTTCACTCCCTGCCGACATACATCTTCTTCCACTGGAATGATGGCTTCATTTACCAGGCTGACTTTTCTCTCCTCTTTTTCCCCCTCCCATTTACTTCTACCTCTACTTCTTATACTCCTACTGCTTTCACTCGTACTCAAGCATTTTTATAAGATATAGTTCTGCATTAATTGTTATATACATATATATATATATATATATATATATATATATATATATATATATATATATATATATATATATACATATATATGTTATGTTACATATATATGTTATATACATATATGATTTTCACCTCTAATGCTGTGTTTGTCCCTAAAATAAAAGATTGTGCCTTTAAAATATACAACTGCAGATAGATGCTGATTGTGCTAAGAAATTCATATTTAATTCTAAAGCAAACTTTAGTTATTTTTCACCTATAACAAGCTTTTGCTATTTGATTGAGTCTGTTTATGGTGTGGATGTAGATTTTATGAGTGAATGAGCTTACAAAGCAAGTGATTGTAATCAAAAAACACATTTAAAAAAAAAATTACAAAAGTTCACCATTTGCTATCTCCCAAATCTGTTGACACACTCTAACCAGTCAGTTAAATGGAGTTTTATAGACAACTGAGAGAACTTCAAATGTTGAAAAACATGAACCAAGATGAAGATATTGTTTTATTCCATGGGTGGATAATATTGACTTATTTTCACTGTTTTGGATTACTTAAGGTGGAAATGTCACCTAATTCAGGAGATTGATTACTGCATGGTGCGGCACAGTGGCGCAGCAGGTAGTATTGCAGTCACACAGCTCCAGGGACCTGGAGGTTGTGGAGTTGAGGAGTTTGGTGTGTTCTCCCCATGTCTGCGCGGGTTTCCTCTGAGTGCTCCAGTTTCCTCACACGGCACAAAAACACATATTGGTAGGTGGATTGATTACTCAAAAGTGTCCCTAGGTGTGAGTGTGTGAGTGAATGTGTGAATGTGTATGTTGCCCTGTGAAGGACTGGTGCCCCCTCCAGGGTGTGATCCCGCCTTTTGCTCAGTGATTCCGGGTAGGCTCCGACACACAGCGACCCTGAACTGGATAAGCGGTTACAGATAATGAATGAATGAATGAATGAATGAATGAATGAATTAATGTTTACTGCATTACTGGATGTGCTACTAAAAAACCCAACTCAAATTACAAATAGGTTTCTGTTGTAATTCAAACAGTGAATAAAAATGACAGAAATGTTAAACCTCATCCATGTAAAAACTAGAGTAATTTTTTTCCACGCATATTCCATTTCACCTTAAAAGACGCAGAGCTTCTGAACGTAAACCAACCAGAGAGAACAGTGTTTTCTTACAATTGTAGACATCCGTTTTAAAGCCAATGTTCATAATTGTAATGCAATATACTTTTTTTGTTGTGAGAACCATAGTTCTCCAGAATCGTCTATGTTGCCACTGAGTCATAATATTAGTAAATTAATATTTGTGGATCATGTCTACGCCCAACTGTTATTAAACTCTACAGAACAAAAGCAACACTAAAATTTGTAACAGAACAAGTAAAATACTTTTTTCCAGAAACAAAAATGGTCTCATCATTTGCCTTAACAAAAAATAATCTGTCCACCTCAGAAGATAACAAATAAAGTTTTGTCAGTGTTGTTTCCAATAGGCAATGGCTCACTACTCTATGGATTCCAGAACTGTCATTTCTTCTGTGGGCTTCAAATTTTTCTCAGCTTCCTCACAGACCCCAAAGCTATCATTACTGGAACAGACTCCCAGATAAACACAGCTTCTGTCCCCACTGTGACTTTAGACCGGCCTCAGTAACACTGCCGAAAACTGTATCTGCTGGACAGTGTACTCTACTCAAGCCAAGCAACAAATCACACATGCGCATTCAAATCTGATTTTACACATATAATACAGACGTCTTGGCAAAAGAAACCATCTTAAATCTATCATCGACATTTTATTTGAATATAGTAATATGACAGTTTTACAACAATAGTAGACATTTATTCATTGAAATTTATATAAGCTTCCAACAGAATGAGCTACCAACAAAGTAATATTCCCTCAACATTATTAATAAAATATGTGCTGTCTTGTGTCCTACCATTCTAAATTGTCCTTAATGTTTAATGAAGTAGAATATTTTTATTTAAAAAATCTCAAAATTATACACAATCAACATATTGAGCACATAAGAAAATTTCACACATTAACCAAATCAAGTGAGCTCCTTGTTTCTACATTCACTGTCCATTTTGTCAGCTCCTTTGACCATACAGAAACACTGTATAATTCTACAGTTACCTACCTTAGTCCATATTTTCCTCTACATACATTGTTAGCCCCCTTTCACTTTGGACCACAGGGCAAGTTTAATTTGAGTGGTGGATCATTCTCAGCGCTACAATGACTTGGTGGTGGCATGTTAGTGTGTGATTTTTTTTTTTTTTTGAGTGGATAAACATCTTATTGTCACTGCAGGGCTGCAAACAAATGGCTGGTAAAGACAAAAGTCTTTGGTTAGCTAGACTTATATAATATATTGGACAGTGAATGCAGAACCAAAGAAGACACTTTAATGATTTTACTGATTGTGTTAAATAAGTGCTCTTTGTATTATTTTTGTGTTCATGCATTGCTGTGAATGTGTGTAGTGTATGTTAAAGTGTGTTTGTACATGTAGAAGAACACTGGCCTGTTTCCTTTCGCCACTTCATTTTGTGCTTGCAAAAAGGCCATTTCCTGAAGCATCAGTCCAAACAAGTCATCTCCCACTGGGAAAAAGAACAGGATCAATTGCACTTGTTATATCCAAAGTTTCCCTCTGGAGCTAAACCCCCTCAATAGCTCTACTTCAGTCGCTCTGGAGCAAATTCTCAGCTGCAAGCAATTACTGCGAGGACTCACTGACTAACACTTTCCAGACTGCTGCACAATGGGTCCCAAATGAAGAGGGACAGTTTGGAGTATGGACAATGTAAATCCATTTCTGGTTTTGTCAGTTCCAGGCAGTTGGTCACAGAGAGACGACCAAAGGCCAGGGTTTTGAGGACTCAGTGGAAGGCAAATCTTTACAAATAGGGACAAATACCGAGTAGCCCTGTAATATCTGAAAAAGGTCACTGCCTTCTGTTTCCCACATTCACACATTGCTCAGGACTCTAGAGAATGTCTGAACGTTCCTCAGTGGTCTGTGGTCAGTAAAGCATGTAATTATAGACAAATAGTTTTTTTGTAAGTAAAATACTGAACATTATTTCCTTAACATGTTTTTAATGAGTTATTTTTTCACTGAAGACTAGTGTGGGGTGGTGTGGTGTGGTGTAGGTTTCTCAGTTGAACACTACGAATTAGCGATTTATTGACTTTGTTAGTTTTAATGCAACTTTATTTATGACTTCTGGATACAGTGTCAGACCTGAATGAGATGTATGACACTGTTAATAAATAACAGGCAAGCAAGATGCAGTTAAATAGATGTAAGAAAAAATTGTTAGTATTCAGTCAGTTAGTCAGGATTTGATTGTGAGATGACTTTTTTGCCCATATTGTCATGTCAAATGCACATCGCACATAAAATATTTCTATAATTATTTCCCTTCACACACTTTCCAAACTTTGAACATAAAGGGCTTGTAGAGACTGTTAATTTAATTATTGGCAGAGTATAATTTGCCTGATCAGACGTCTGAAATGCTGTGGAATTCAAAGTTCAAAACACTTGTGAATATTCCCAGAGAAATAAAAAAAAAAGGAGCTACAAACAAATGATTGCCATATTTGTTGACATGCTCTACAGAGACCGCAATGAAAACAAGGCAGCTCTCTGACAATGCTCTGACTGGAGTCGTGCCATAGTGCTAGAAGCAATCAAGGCGAAGGAGCGTTTGGACTGAAAAAGCGTCAGCGGCTGAATGGCAGGCAGCTGAGGCCTGTCTCACTCAATTAGTGAACTGTCAGAGCATAGGGGACTGGTGCTTGGCTTTAATAAACACAGGGGCCTAGTTTCGTGCTCCTATTGGAGTAAAAAGCCTGTCTGCGTTGTCGTACGGAGGCCTATGACTTTGATTAACTCCATTGAAGAAACACTTCTATTCAAGTCTATGCAAACTTTTTAGAACCATTCTTTATTACGATGACTGAAAACTACTCATGAGTGGGTGCAGGGGAGATCTTTTGGCTTGAGGTTTTAGAAGCTGAACTTCTCAGGGTAAGTGTTCGAGTTAGGAACAAGCCTTGGTTTTTAAGTTCTACTACTTGAATAATATAGGTTACTTGTTGTTTAAATGGCTAATACTTCACTTACTGTACAAATTAAGACCAATTAAGCCATTAGTTTTATTAAATATACTGTTTATTTCAGACGCTCAAGTGCTTTAGATTGGTTTCTTTGGAACAGTATGCAAAGAAAGACTAGATATGGCTATTATATTAAACTGGACACTAATGGATATTAAGAAGGACCATTTAACTTTGTAACATTATCACCTGTTAAATCTTCCAAAGTACAGTAGAAGATATTCTACCAAGAGTTAGTGTAGTGCTTTTATGTATAGCTCACTGTGCAGGGTCATTATTGTATGTCACTGTGTTTTATTAAGAGTAATGTGCCAGACGTTACATGTTTCACATCATTAAGCATATGATCCTGCAGTGCTGTATTCTCTTTGACATGATAATGACTGCAAAGCTTAAGCACTGACTGAGAAGTGAAGGCTGACTCTGGCTCAGCCACACATGTGAACTGTCTCATTTTCACACACCGTATCTGATCTCATTGCCTAGAGAAAGCAGGACCTCTTAGAACAGCTTGTGAGGCCTTGGGCTGGGGGGTGCTGGGGAAAAGGGGGACATTGGGAACAGCACTTGGCCCAGGCAGCTTTTAACACAGCGATTGAGAGTTCAAAGCTGCACAGCTGTGAGGGAGAAAGGGAGCATGAAGCTCAGAGGGTCAACAGACTGTGTATGTGGGACTGGAGTGGAGTGAAGAACGGGGGGAGGACAGACAGCAGCTGCAGGGTGACAGCGAGGCCTAGCAGAGCTTCACTCTTCTCTACTGCACAAAGACATCATGCCACAGTGCTGTCAGCTCTGTCAGCATGCTGACCTGCTCGTTAACAAAGGGAAGTCCAATCAGCGCCATCATACATGCAGTATCGACAAGAGCACAGAGCCTGAGTCATATGGTGCCCAGCACACACATCCAAAGTTTAATTGACCCTTCCCAGTGAATGAAAGATAGGACACAGACTTCTGACTAAGGGTGGACAACATAGAAATATATACAATATATTGCTTTTCTGTGGGCAAAATGTACAAAGTACATTAGCAAAATTATAGCCCTACATTTATAATAAAGATAAGAAATCATGAGTGCTTATGAGAATTAATTATATATTGGTAAAAAAAATCTTTTGAAAGTTGCTAAATTTGAAAGGGAGAAAAAAAATTGTGACATTGAGAGCTAGGCCTTCAATTTACACTGTCAATCCCATTAATCTGAATCAAGAGAAACAAAAAATTCTCTACAAAAAACCACAATGATATCTCTGCTAGTACCCATATGTAATTCTCATTCTTTGTTAACACTAGCAGAAAACATACATATTATCATATATTCTAGTTTTCCTATTAAAAACATGTATCTCCATTTTTACAGTTTACAACATCATTTGAACACAGCAGCTGTCCTTCACAGTGTGTTATACTCCAAAATTACTTGGAATTAAATCCTTTTACATTGAATCCCATTGAAAGTTAAGGTTTGTTTCTTCTCTTGTAAAGTTACTATTTCGCTTGATACATGTTTTTCATTGGATAGTGACAATATATTATATAATAAATGATTTCCAGAAATCCTAGAGCAATGATTTTTCTTCGCTCATACACAGTGACATCTGCTTAAAGAACACATTTGTGGTGGGATCACTAGTCCAGATCTGTATTTTTAATGGGACAATGCAAATATATTTGAAGGCGTTAGAATCACACAACCCTTATGGTACACTTGGAAAAGCTCATCTTTCTTTAAGATTCATCTAATATTAGCTCAGTCTTTCTCTGGATGTTTCCAGGTTGAATGCAGTTAGAGGGCAGCCACTTTCAGATGGACAAAAGTGTTGTTTTTATTCCTGTAGTGGAACGGGAGCATGCAGTCACTGTGGAGTCTTGCAGACACACAGTGTGTTTATTTTTGGAGGGAAATGGCTGACATGCTGTAGATGTTTAGCTCTTTAAAACAACTCACTTGAGTCTGTCCTTAGCTGAGTATGGTCAGTCATACTGGTTTTTGACATAAATTCATTCTGACAATACCAAGGAAGAAATACATGAATCAGTGTATGGTAAACATGAGCTCTCTGTTAAATATCACCCCTGTGCAAGATACAGACACAGTTCATAACATATATGCATGTAGTCAACATACCACAAAAACATGGATGAATGATGTTATTTCAGAAAGCTGACACTAACAACGGAACATATCCAGTGTAGTCATCTGTGCGCACTCTCTTATACTTAAAATATAAACTAGTGTAATTGAATTGGTGGACACTTAATAAATACATGTCTCAGGCAGTTGAGTATCTACAAACAACATTAAAAGAGACTCAGCTAATTTTATTAATTTGTTTATACATTTAGCTGCAGGCTTCTGAAAGAATTAAACAATAACTGTCAAAGAACAATGTAGAAGATCATTTGAGAAGCTGGAAAAAATAAACTTAAAAAACATTTTAAGTTTAAAAATAGTATAAAGAATAACTTATTCCGCTGCACCATCCCATCACCCCAATTATTCATTCATTCATTGTCTGTAACTGCTTATGGAGTTCAGGGTTGCAGTGGGTCCGAATCACTGAGCACAGGAACACACCCTGGAGGAGGCGACAGTCCTTCACAGGGAGACACACACACATTCATTCACTCACTCACAAATACAGACACTTTTGAGTTGCCAATCTACCTACCAACATGTGTTTTTGGAAACTGGAGACACCCTCCACCCCAATTATCATCAAATGAAATGCTGAGCTCATTTCCAGACATCTACTATTGGGATTGATGTGTTATGGTTTCTCAGTGACTTTACAGAAGCAATCTACCTGCTGCTGTTGGGTTGGTTACATTGAAGTAGTTATGCCAGTCACTATAGAATTTAAAACACCAGCACTCTTCTTATTCTGAATTACGTTATATAATTTGAAAAGGGAGTACTATATTTTGAAGTATAGTGTAGTTTTATCAGCATGTCTGGATCTCCTGTCTAAGTGCAAAAGAAAAAATAATAAATTCACGCTGATTTATGCAGCAAATGTGATTTCCATGTTAAAATATTCATTAATTCATTCATTATCTGTAAGCGCTTATCCAGTTCAGGGTCGCGGTGGGTCCAGAGCCTACCTGGAATCATTGGGTGCAAGGCAGGAGGGGGTGCCAGTCCTTCACAGGGCAACACACATTCACTCACACCTATGGACACTTTTGAGTCACCAATCCACCTACAAACTTGTGTTTTTGGACTGTGGGAGGAAACCGGAGCACCCGGAGGAAACCCACGTGGACAACACACCAAACTCCTCACAGACAGTCACCTGGAGCGGGAATCGAACCCACAACTTCCAGGCCCCTGGAGCTGGGTGACTGTGACACTACCTGCTGCACCACCATGCCGCCCACATTTTAAAATATGTAATTGATAAATACAATTACTTACTAAAGTGAATAAACTGGAATAAAAGATTACGCAGGTAAGAAACTCACAGCATCATTGTTTGTTGTGAATTTTAAGCTTTATGTTGTTTTGGATTGTTATCTCTCAAGCTGAGCAGGAGATAAGCAGGGGTTTCCTTCACCTTTCTTGAATTGCTTTTGCTGCCTTGGGAAACCTGAGGAACATTTGAGTTGCAGGGTCACGCATGCAGCTTCTGAGCTGAGAGGCCGCAAACCTTGCCCATTCCCAGGGTTTATTATTACAAATAAGCGCTTCCATCTGCAGCCTGACACTCACAGAGGCACAGAGCCAGGGCAGATGTGTGCCAGCATCCAGACCCCAGCTTAGCTCCAGCCTGGAGTTAGAGACTCCACTGTCAACACAGTATCTCAGCATCAAACCTCTGGGCCACTGAAGAGACACTGATGAAGGCTGAGTGCACAGTAAGGCCATGAAAAAACTGATGCAATGAATATATATGGCTGAACATGAATGATATTATCAAATCTTTGTTGTGCTGCAAACCATTTTGGTAATAATACGAGTGTTATATAGTACTGTGCAAAAGTTTAAGGCACCACAGGTTATAAGATTTCAAAAGCTATTTATCTGAGCAGTATGTGTTTATTTGCTAAGACAAACAAACGAACAAACAACAAATAACACCCAATATTAGAATAAAACCAAATAACATTATTCCAGTAAGTGTGATATTCTGTGTGTGAATGTGTTGGTTTAACATTTTCCAAATCTCTCCTCGTGGCAGTCCGTATTATTTGAGGTTATCATCCAATACCTAGTTTTACCGGTTAATAAATAATAATTTTAAATAATGTGTGCTGTTGCTTTAACAAATTCATGCAATCAAGGAGAATCTGAACAAAACATTTTTCTTCAAACTCACTCACACCTACTACTTATATTTCTTATTTGTTTTATATTATCATTTTTTTGTATTTGTGATTATGTGATTATATATAATTGTATACAAGCACCACACTTACTGAGAGGGCATTAGTTTAAGTATACATAAATGTCTTAGGTGTATTAGTTGTTTTGGTTTTCTCTCTCTCTCATGTTAACCTTATTTATTTATTTATTTATTGGGTTCTTAATTATTTTCACTCAGTATTAGTCACTTAATAACTCCAGCAGGAGAAGCAGGTATCAGGAATATACTGCTTACATAGGCATGGCACTAAAATCCCCCTCTGGTCACCTCCCCATGTCCATCAATATGACAGATTTAGAAGGCATTTCCAAGAGAAAATCCCCTAATCTTTAAAAGTGGATTAATGTAACCCCTTGACACCTTCCGCATGCAGATATATGAAAATCAGTCCCTCCCTCGGGTGTAAAAATCTCTCTGAATTCAACCATTTAAAACTATGTTTGGAACACAGCACTTTCAAAGTAAAAATCCTCAGCATGGTGTTGTATGCTTCTTTGATCATGATACATCTCCAAGCAAATAACCCCACACTGACATGTTAGCAAGGTAAAAAAAACTTCACTGGTGTTGGTCTTTAATAGCTAAAGGGTCCTGTCCGAATGTGTGCATTGTGAAATCTTTGTAAAAACTTTGGTACAGCTACATTTAAGCTTTAAGCGTGCTGAGCCATGTCGAGTCAAATCGAGTCATGTAGAGCCAGACCCATGCAGTGGAAAAGTACCATAAATCTGAACTGTTATATGTTTTCAGGTGGGATCAGTATTATTTAGAACAATATATCTGATCTGTTAATTATCTGTAATGAATCTCATCAATATCCTATAATATTTGTGAGGGATAATGTGTTGTAATGAAATAAGACAATAAATCATTTAGGAGCAGTGAGTTATTTGCATTGTACTGAATATTAGTCTTGGGAGATGACAACAGACATCTAAATCCAGAGGTTCTGTCCAGCTGTCTGCACTGTCAGAGATACATTTTCAGAGCTGAATTCATGTGCCTTGTTCCCTGGAGAACTCAAGTATGTTCTTTATTTCACACCACAATTTTTTTATATATCAATGGTGCCACTCTATTTTATTACTAATACTTATTGAGTAATATTCACAGATAGTTAATCCATGCTCCTATGAAATATGATTATTAAAATATTGCCACCTATATATTTGTATCTTTGTTTATCATAATCTCCATTTTCAGCCACTCTTCCTCTTATCTCAACGTTCTGTTTTTCGTGAGTCCACTCATCCTACCCTGACCCTAACCCTCCACCCTTAGCCTCAGCAGGAGGGAGCTGTCAAAGCGGGTCTTTCTGCTGAACTGTGATTGGCAGCTTTTAAAGGAAGCTCTTCAGCCCGAGTGGAGGAGGCTGTGCTACAAAAGGTAGGAACCCCAGAGCAAACAGACGGATAGGAACACACAGTGCTCCTCTGGCCCATGACACAATATGAGAGAGAGAGAGAGAGAGAGAGAGAGAGAGAGAGAGAGAGAGAGAGAGAGAGAGAGAGAGAGAGAAAGAGAGAGATAGAGAGTAATTTTAAGGCAAATTAATTAAGGCTTATTCCAGTATATTTTCATTTAAAAATCTTTACACAGTTTCACCCTTAAAAAGTTTTATGACACTTGTTGGAAGAAGCCTTTAAATTAGTTTATGTTGATTTAAGTCAGATGTCCAGAAAGATTTTTGTAGGTGTCATTTAGCCTTATGAACAATGACCACATTGAACATAACTGACATAACTAACTTATCGTCATTTTCCAAAGAGAAATATGTATCTAAGTTTTTCTCGATTTTAAGTTTATTACATCATTTGAACACAGCAGCTGTATGAAGTTTTCGTGATGAACGGACCAATAGAATGCTCCAAAATTACTTGTAATAATGAAATCTATTTACATTGATTTCTGTTGAAAGTTAGAAACGTTTCTCTTCTCCTGTAAAGTTGCTGTTTTGGAGATACATGTTTTTCTTTGGACAGTGAGGATATCGTTCTGCAGCTGTAGATATATGTAGGTATATTGAGTTTTGGGGAAGAGATTCTGAAAAGTTTTTTTTTTCAATATTTTGGAGAAAAGCTCAAGGTCCTGATTTTGATCCTCACTGTGAGGAGTTGGAATGCTTTTCTCTCAGTGTCTGTGTGGGTTTCCTCTGGGTGCTCCAGTTTCTTCCTACAGTCTAAAGACAAGTGTTGGTAGGTGGATTGGCTGTGGGTGTATGAGTGAATGGGTGAGTGTGTGATGCCCTTTGATGGACTCCCTGTCCACATTCCAGGCTCCACACACACACCTAGACCCTGATCAGGAAGAAGCAGTGGCAAGTGATGTATAAGTTAATGAATAAATAACCTTCCTAATACTTAAAGGACATCTCCTTTTATCTTAATCTCATCTCAGCTCTGGCAGCAGCTCCTTAGCCTCTTTCAGCACTGTGCTGCTTTTACAGTGTTTTATGATCTGTGTAATGGAGAATATACAGCAGAACTTCTGTAGCTTTGTGAGATGATGGAATGGTTCTAAGTGACCTGTGAGTGACCCTGTGTGGGGTAGGCCTTCCAGATGCCTCTCTACACCTCCGCCTACATTCTCTCTCCACATCTTAACCTGCTCCCCTCTCCCTAATCCTTGACCTGTCTCTATCCCACCTTTCCCTCACTCTCTCTCTCTCTCTCTCTTCTTCCCCCACTTTTGCTTTTTTCTCTGTTTTCCTATTAATAGTCCCTGCCCCTTTTATGTCTTTCTCTCCATTTTTCCCATCATTACCTCTCTCTCCCTCTTGGTCACACTCTCTCTCTCTGTTGCTTTTCAGTCTTCTCCAATCACTTTTTCCTTCTTTTTTTTTACCCCATCACACCCCCTATATCTCTCTCTGGCTCCAGCATTCTCTCTCTCATTTTCACTATCTTTCACTCCAACTTGCTTTATTTTGCACTATTTCTCAAATTTGTATGCTCTCTCTCTCTCTCTCTCTCTCTCTCTCTCTCTCTCTCTCTCTCTATCCCTCCATGCCTGGTTTTTCCTCTCTCTGTTCCAGCTCCTGACAGCTCCAAACAAAACAGGGCAAATGAGCTGAGTGACACATTGTGCTGGTGAAAGGCAAGCATTTAACACGCCTGACTCTCCCTCCACTCTCTTCACTACACACACACACATACACACACACATGCACAAACAGAATGCTATGGAGGAGAATATAGCGTAGCAGCCAGGAGGTCAGCGGGAACGTGCACCTTGAAGAGAAAAAAGGGGAGAAAGGGAGCCGAGAGAGAGGGAAGGAAAAAGATTCTTTTCAGGTTCAAAGGCAGCCCATTCTCCCGCCTGCAGCCTGTCACTCACTGCCAGCCACTTGGCCACAGGATAGTGGGCCTTTCTCACTGCTGTCACTCACCCATCCGTCAGCCTGATGGAGCTCCAATGGGCTTCGTGTTGTGCTACGGAAACTTCCTGTCAGCCACAGCCATGGGATCAACACCTGTTAGAGTGAAAGGGATCACAGTTTCCCACTACTACTCTCCTTTCCACAGCCAATTCCTTTTACACACACACACACAGAGAGAGAGAGAGAGAGAGAGAGAGAGAGAGAGAGATATTTCAGTAACTTTAGTATATTGACTTTTTCTTGTTTATTTAACCCTTTAGCCAAAGGCACCAAACCAAACATCATGAACTACCTCAATGATCCATGTTCTGCTTGTGGGTTTTTCGCATATTAAAAATAATGTAAATGTTTCCAAGGGTCTTGTTTGCCTTAATAAAAATTCCATCTCTGCAACACACTGAGTGAGTAGTGTATTAAAAATGTAAAGGAAACAATGGTGGAAGGGTAGGGCACTGCTCTATTTATGAACTTCTGTTCCCATCTAGCAACTAGTGGAGACACCAGGCTGGAGCAAGACAACATATTACAGATGAGATATATCCACCATGTTTTGACATATTCTTGAGCAAGCAAGGCATGAGGCCTGGTGCAGTAGCTAGTAAAAATTATTTTTCTGTTTGTTTTCAGTGCAGTAAACATTTTTCTTACAAACTAATGAAATTCATGTCACTATAGTAAATGTCAGCAACACTGCTATTATTCATTCATTTATTCATTAATTCATTCATTCATTATCTGTAACCTCTTATCCAGTTCAGGATCGCGGTGGGTCCAGAGCCGACCTGGAACACTGCTATTAATATATATTAAATTATACACTCACATACGTTTCTCATTATATAAATACTACAGCACTGAGAAATAACTAAACCATTGTAAAACATTGTAAATGTCTAGACGCTAATTATTACACATATTTTTAGTTATTATTCAGGGTCCACCATTTTGTTAAGTGCTTTCATGATCCAATTAATCCCAATCACAGTCAGCAGTCTGGGCTCTGGAGACAGTCCATAGTCTTGTGAACAGTTGCGGCCTCTTTGTTTGGTCATTGTATTTTTTGAGAATTCTTTTTCTCTAAAAATATTTCACATGAAAAAAAAATACTCCAGACATTACAGAGTGCTCTTTTCGTTACTTTCAAAGATGTCTAATATAGCTCAGCTGTCCTTAAAGTCGTCGACTTCTGTAACTTAACCCACAAAAACTCATTTCTCTTTATCAGAATTAAACATTGTGTATCCGCTAAAGCTTTAAAAGTGCAGAGATGTGATTTCTCTATCTAGCTTATTTTGCACACAGACATAATAACATGGTAGCAAACTTGATTTTACATGGAGGGTGTTTTAAAACCCCACATTAAATATTCAGTTATTGTTCTAGTACAAGTTTTTTTCTTATTTGACGATTTTGTCTAAAAGATGAGATTTTATGTATTTCTGTATATGATGCTAACTATTTAAATAACTCCTTTTCATTCCTTTTTTCCTTTGTCTATACTCTTCATGACATTTTGTGAAAAAAAATCACTTTTTGAGTGAAAACAACAGTCAGTTGTTTCATGATCAGCCAAAGTCATAAAACATGGGACAAAATCAACAAATTGTGCTGTGTCTTACGTAGACGACAGGCACTTCAGGGCTGTCCCCCCTCCTGGTCCGAGTATCTCCAGTCACAGCGTCTAACCCACGTTTATGTAAGAGTGCAAAGATGTGGTTAAACAGGGCAAAACAAACACAGCAAGTGTGGAGAGACAGGTGTACTTATAAAACATGTTGAAAATGAGACAGGAGAATAAAAGGACTAAGCCATAAATTGCAGCATACTTTACTGACAGAATTTAGAAATAAAAAAGTACACAAACTAAAAAAGACAATTGAATTTAACTACCCAGAGGAAAATGTTATGGTTCATATGTCAATCTTTAATGGCTCACGAGACTTAATGTGATTATCTTAAAAAGTCTCTAGGAGGGAAGAGAGATGAAGGTTACATCTCTTAATATCTGAACATAATGTGTGACTTCATTGAGATCTCTACTAAAAGTCAGAAGAAGAGACAGGACAAGGCTGAGCTTTACTGATACCTGAGCTGTTGGACACATGTTAAAGTCCCTTCTGTGTTTCCATTTGAACTTATTGTTGTCAGATAGAAACTAAAAGATATAACATCTCATTTATCTCGTCTTGGTTGGATATAATAGCACTTGTCGAGGGGTAGGAAAATCAAAACAGCGAACAATGTCCTTTAGTCTTGATTCATAATTCACAGTGTTATTCACATAACCTCCACTTTTACCACGCTTAACATTATACTTCCTGTATTTTTGACCCTTGCTATCGGAGCCGTGTGAGCTGTCATGCAGCAGAATGCCACAGGTGATGTGAAGATTAATGTGCATACTGACCGCAGTGGACCGTTCAGGTGCTTTCAGGGAGCCCATTAAGCGGCCTTTCCCCCGGGGCGAGGCTGTGAATAATGCAGGCATTGTGGGAGCAGATTCTGGCCTGGCTCTGGCTCTGGTTTCCTCTCAGAATATGTCCTGCAGTCACAGGTCAATACAGCGTCCGGTCCACAGTGTCACAGAGCACATACATGACCACACATATCAGGTCTTCAAAAGCAGAGTAGACTTACAGCAAGTAATTACAGATCTCCCAGAACAGACTGAAGGAAGGAAAGATAATTGTGGGCTTGATGTGTAAATGCTTTGATACTTCTGCCTACTCACTACTCAGTCTAACTACATTCCGTATATTCAGAAACACTCACAGGTTAGATTTTTAAGCATTTTCAGACCATAGGATCATAAGTGTGTCCCATTTGTGTAATAAATATGAAACTACTTATATCTCATATATTACAGTTTATATAATATATAAAAGTTTTTAGATGCATGAAACTGCACACAAATGTACCAAGAGAAGTTATTTGTTCATAACTTCAAATATAATACCCTCATTTAATACCAAAAAAATGACTGTCCCATATGGTAACTGTAGTTTTCTTTGTTTAGTTTTAGTGAATCAGGACATTTTTTTCCTAAAACTAAATACACACAGGCACGCATGCACACACACATTTGCAGTGTTCTCTCTTAATTAGAGTGAGTGAGGGACTTGTGTGTGGCCTAGAGGGGGAAATAGGTGGAGCGTTGTGCTGAATGTGATTCCTGTCAAACGCAGGATGTCTGCACACTCTCCCAGAGACACCAACACTCTGCCTTCTCTCCCCTACCCTCCCCGACACACACACACACACACACACAAACACACACACGCACACGCACACACTTCCTTATAACTAATGTTGAGTGGCTGCACCAACTTTGAATAGTGTTGAATATTCTACTCTCCTGAATGACAGAAAGCAATGAGAATGAGGAAGGTATGGATTGAGAGAGAGAGAAAAAGAGAGAGAGAGAGAGAGAGAGAGAGAGAGAGAGAGAGAGAGAGAGAGAGAGAAGAGAGAGGGGAGAGAGAGAGAAAGAGAGAGAGAGAGAGAGAGAGAGAGAGAGAGAGAGAGAGAGAGAGGTAAAAAAATAGAAAGATACAAAAAAAGGTAGTGAGATGATAAAAGAGAAAAAAATGAGTGAGACATAGGGAAGCAAAAGGCCAGAAACAGTGCATAAAAGCCGTTGAGAGTATAAGAGAAAATAGAGAGGGAGAGTGAGTGTTTGTGCGTGAGAGAGAGACAGAGGGAAAGAGGTAGAGCGAGTGTTTGTGTGACAGCGAGAGGGAGAGAGAGATGGAGAGAGAAGAGCGATGGAGAAAGTGAATGTGGTGTGTGTGAGGGAGAGGGAGGGAGAGAGTGAGAGAGCATGTATGTGTGTGTGTGTGTGTGTGAGAGAGAGAGAGAGAGAGAGAGAGAGAGAGAGAGAAAGAGAGAGAGAGTTATCTGCTGATTTTTGTTCTGTTGTGTATTGAGTGAACGATGGAATGATCCATTCATGTATGTAAAGTAAGCCATGGTCTGAGCAGGGAAGTCTTTATCAGCCTGCAGTCACACCAACACATCCTTCTTTGTTGGTGTTTTCACACACATCTACACACATTCCCATGGCTGTATAGCAAGAGGCCCAGCTGTCAAACGCACAGAAACAACAAATCTCTCTCACACATTCATCCAGTTCTCACTCGAAGACCATCACAGGAGCCATCAAGTCAACGATGTGAAAATGTTTAGGTTTCTCAAGTGAATGCAAATTTTTTAGAATTGATTGATACACAAACAGAACATGAACAGCAAAAGTTTGTTACCCTTAGGGAAAAAAGGATCTCAAAAAGATCTCTATTATATATGTGTAGTTCCTCATGGACAACAACCGGATCAGATGGAAACACAAAAGCACATTCGCTAAAGTCTCCTGCTGCTGAGATATTTTTCCTGAGAAAAAGATTCATGCGATTGTCTCCTGTTGTGGAAGAAAAGTTTGCTCTGGGAAAATAACAAGCCTGAATCCAAAAAAGCAAGCATTTGGTTTTCCATTTAAATGAAAATGTAACTATAACCTTAACTTTAACTCAACTTTATAAAAGATTACATTACTTTCTCAATTTTTACAACATTTTGAAAAAGTGAAAAAGTGAAGGAATTTTTGTTTCCTTGAACTAATTTAATTTCCAAGCATTTTTTACATAGCTCGAAAGGTGACATGCCATTTTAAATACGTTGTGGCCACAAAATAAAATATTATGGCTACAGAATAATATTCTAAGGCCACTAAATAATATACTATGGCCTCAAAATATTTTGAGGCCATGAAATAGTATTTTGAAGCCAAAAAATATAATATTTAGGCGACAAAATTATATATTGAGGCCCCAAATATTATTTTCAAGCAGCAAAATAATATTTTGAGGCCACATTTTAATGCTTGGAACTAGCTTTGTGAGGAAACAACATAATATTTTGAGGCCACAAAAAATACTCTTTATTGGCCTTAATATATTATATCGTAGCTTCTAAATATTATTTTGTAGCCTCAATATATTATTATTATAAAATTATTATTATATAAAAAAAACACCATATCACCTTAGAAGCTCCGCATTTGTTGCCAATATCACATCTCAGTTTTCTGGTACAGAACTCCTGATGAATGCTTGTCAAGTAAAAGCCCACTCAACACTTGTTTACAATAATTGGAATAATTTTTATTTATATAATGCATTTTGTAAGTCCTGCATTTTTCCTGCAACAGCATGCTATATTTAACTCTAAAATTATTACTGAAACAAAAAGAACTTCAGAAAAGAACTGCACAAAGAAAAGGGCAGATCATTTTATTGTTTAGGAGCTACAGCACTAAAAGCAACACACTTGAGAGATTTCAGTGTAGGGAGGAGAGTGCGCTCTTGAAATGAGGGTTTTTCAACCTTTTTCGATTTTAAAGGGGGCATATTCTATGCTTTTCCGTAAGTTAATATGGTTTCATGTGGTCTTAATGCAGCTTCTGTGACATGCATTGCTGAAAATGACACAAACAAAATGGATCAAACAACACAGCACCATCCAACTCTGCTCAGACTGTTTCAGTGACTGTTCCTTTTAATGAGAATGAGCTACAGCTCAGTTCACCACCAGAGCCCAGGACTGAGGAGTTAGAAGCAGAAGCTCTGATTTTTAGCCATTTTCCCTTGGTTCTCTTTCTTCTCTCTTTTTGGTGAAGCCATTTAAATTAAATTTCTACACTCTTTGTGTTGGTTCTGTTTAACCGTACATTTGCACACTCATGTAAATGTGGCAACACTCAAATGGGGGCGGGACTGTTCTAAAATCTGGTTCAGGTACTTTACAAAAAACAGCTGGGTTGTTTGAGTTCACAGTTTGAGGGTTGGAAGTCCAGATTCCCAATAAATATGTTAATGCACCCCTGTATTTTCCCCTGTATGTCCTGTTTAGGGTGGCATGTTGGCACAGCAGGTAGTTTCGCAGTTACACAGCTCCAGAGACCTGGAGGTGGTGGGTTCGAGTCCTGATCCGGGTGACTGTCTGTGAGGATTTTGGTGTGTTCTCCCTGTGTCCGTGTGGATTTCCTCCGGGTGCTCCGGTTTCCTCCCACAGTCCAAAAACACATTGGAAGGTGGACTGGTGACTCAAAAGGTGTCCATAGATGTGAGTATGTGAGTGAATGTGCAAGAATGTGTGTTGCCCTGTGAAGGACTGGCGCCCCCTCCAGGATGTGTTCCTGCCTTGCGCCCAATGATTCCAGGTAGGCTCTGGACCCACTGCGACCCTGAACTGGATAAGCGGTTACAGATAATGAATAAATGAGTGAATGTCCTTTTTAAAGAAAGAGAGTGATATATTCTGTACTAAGGTTCTATGCCAATTCAAAGCTTTTCCATGAACTATACGTGCAAGCCAAGAACCCTCCAGGAACCATTATTTTTAAGTCTCTATGACTGCATGGCATTCGGTTGCAGGAGACTGCTCTTTAACAAGCTGACTTCGGTGGTCTTTCTTCATCTGTTCCCCACTTCTCCCTCTAGGACGTCAGTTCCAATCTAAACCTATTCCCGGGCCTCCGACCCAAATCATCGCCCAGGCCGCAGATCACTTGAGTATGGGCTTGTGAATCTGATACTTTGTTGGGTTTGGGGCTTGACAGAGGTGCTGAGCGTTAGGTGATGAGGGGGCCCAGCCGGTCGCCATATTGCCGCCCAGTATGCAGTGTCATGTTCGCCCAACAATCGCCCGTGTCCCTGCAGCAGGGTAAACAACAGAGGCTGTCAGCCGGTGTCAGGTTCGGCCTTTTCAAAGCAGAGCAGGGCAGAATGACAGATGAGTGCTCTAAGTGTGGCTGACACGCCGCTGATAATGGCGATTTGAGCGCTGATATGGAAAGGCAAAGTGAGATGTATAAGGGAGATATACTCCCCCTAAACACACACAGCCCACAGTCATTACAAACACACTGCTGCGAGGACTGTGAGGCGCTTTCACTGAGAGCAGCTGGATTCTGTGATTCAGGTGGAATTTTACAGCCGTTAAAATGTGCAAGTTTGCAGTAATAATAATCTGGACGCCTGAGTGCAGGACTGTGAAATCTAAACAAACATCTCTATGTTGCATTGCAGTACACTGCCATACTTTTGGCATTGGAACATTTCAAATATGCAAATAGTATATTCTATTACACAGTGTCAATAAGACCCATTTTAACAATTGTTTCATCGTTTGTTACTGTTTTGTATTTAAATATGAATGTGCCCAGGATCTGACAGATGCTGAATGCTTTTTGTTGGCAGTGCAGTGTAACTGTTGAGTAAAATAAGACTATAAGTTTATTAATTGCTTGCAGAATTTAGTTGTGTTCAGCTGTTCAACTGTGAGAGGTTTAACACAGAGCTGTTTAAAAATATGGTGCATTTTTTACAGCACTGTGCAGAAGACAGAAAATATTTATCTTGAGAAGAAACCTGTGTCTGCCAGAAAAATAATGACCCGAATTCAAGGTTCTATTGGCTTTTAGTGAAGGAAGTTAATATGTAGATTATAAGTACACAATTATTCATTCATTCATTGTCTGAAACCGATTATCCAGTTCAGGGTCGCGGTGGGTCCATAGCCTACCATCACTGGGCGCAAAGCGGGCGTCAGTCCTTCACAGGGCAACACACACATTCACTCACACCTACGGACAATCTTGTGTCACCAATCCACCTACCAATGTGTGTTTTTGAACTGTCGGAGGAAACCCACGCGGACACAAGGAAAACACACCAAACTCCTCACAGACAGTACACAATTATATACATTTAATTATTCATTCATTCATTCATTATCTGTAACTGCTTATCCAATTCAGAGTCACGGTGGGTCCAGAGCCTACCTGGAATCATTGGGCGCAAGGCGGGAATACACCCTGGAGGGGGCACCAGTCCTTCACAGGGCAACACAGACACACACACACACATTCACTCACATACCCACACCTACGGACACTTTTGAGTCGCCAATCCACCTGCAACGTGTGTTTTTGGACTGTGGGAGGAAACTGGAGCACCCGGAGGAAACCCATGCGGACACGGGGAGAACACACCAACTCCTCACAGACAGTCACCTGGAGTGGGAATCGAACCTACAACCTCCAGGCCCCTGGAGCTATGTGACTGCAACACTACCATACATCATACCGCGACCCTAAAATGGATAAGCGGAAAACAAGAGATGAGATGAGATGAGATTATACATCATATGACCTAAGACTTTTGCACTGTACTGGATGTTATTATAACTCTTTTTGCTCTTACAGGATGAGCCAGGAATACAGACATAATCTAATGAATATTGAATGAGAAATCATATTGAAATCAATAATAAAATATCATTCTTTTTTATAATCTTTCACATAATGCATGTTTAGTTGCACATGCATCATTATGTAGTTGGTAACCTCACTCTAAATCTGTTGAATTTTACATGACTTTGACAGTAATCAAACAACTTAATTCATAAGTAAGGTAATGCATAATCTAAGTGGAAATCTACTGAGCATGATTTATGCATATATAAAAAACAGCTGAATGTTCTGTATGAGATCTTCACTACCCTTAGAATCTGCTTGCTGTAAATCAGTTGACCCTTTCAGAAAGCTCGTCATGAATTAAGCTAGCCTGCAACATGCTCATTAAATCAACTCAGGCTAATCTGGCCCGGGTTCATGGGGGCTGACACACTGCAAAAACAACATGTCTGACACGGCCGGCACGAGCGTGCCCGTAACCTGAGCCCAGCGACTCTGGCCTGCCAGGCTCCACGAGCCCTAACCAGAGAGAAGAAGAAAGCTCCAGTCAGAGCAAACCCCCAGCCCAAGGATCAACTCTCTGGACCCCCAGAGCGTCGGCCAGCCGCGCACAGCAGGGCCCTTCCATCTGGACACATTTCCAGCCTGACAGGACCCAGGGCTGCAAGTAAAGAACATATTCACCCACAGCACGCTCCAAAACTGCCACTAGATACAGAGCAGACTCAGGGAGAGGGGACTGCAGGAAGAGAGCTGTAGGAAGACTCTGGATCCTTAAACACAGACGTGCTTACACACTGCAGCCCATCTGTCAGCCATTAAACACAAAGCCCTTAGGTTCACAAACAACACTGTGAAGCACAGGAAGAATGGACGTCCTTTTATAAGAACCAGCATTATACTATCAGGCAGAGGTGCTCCCAAAAACAACAGGAGTAGAAGTACACGAGCAGCAGCTCCACAAACAGGATAAATACTTAGTAACTTAAATAATTCTTAATACACTAAGCATTTATACTCAGTTCAGCTGGAATGTGTATCTAAATTCTTCTGTTTTCAGATAATTTTGAAGTACAATGCTAAAGCTCAAAAGTCAGAGGCGTGACTCCATTAAACAACAGCACAGATGCAATCATCAACAAAATTTTGCACAAAAAGAAAATATGTACAAAAATGGAACTGATCATTAAACATTAATTTTTAAATAGTAACTGAATATTAGGTTTGTGTCTGAATATACTGAAAATGAATACTGAATTATTTAAATCTGAAAATATACAGAAGAATTCTTCAATATTTTAATAAAGTTCATACACCTTAAAAATATTGAATCATTACAAATAAATGTAGAGGAGAACAAAATAAAACAGACTCCAACATAGATAAAGAAAATATCAGGTCCAAAACGCCTTGATTACTGAGTCCTCTATAAAGCTGCAATGGAATATCCAGTATATGAACTGATTTTTGACATTTTAGGAGCTACTCAAATAGAATTTAATATAGTATATTATATAGTTAATATATATTAATATAGTTAATATTAAATTTAAATATAGTTTAAAATAAACAATTTTGTAACACACTCATACAAAGTGATAACTCTGTTATAAAATTATCTGTCTGATTTAGGTGCATTTGAGCTTGTCTAATGTAAAAGGCATTCCAAATGTACATATCCTCTAAATTTTTATTGTTGCTTAAATTACATTTCACACACTAAAACCAATAAAGTCTGTTATTTGAGGTTGTCTGGAAGGCAATAGATTAAAGATTAAAAAGTTATTTTATGGTATACAAAAACTGATTGAATATCTAACACAGCCAGTTAACTAATGTTTATTTGTTAATATGTTTACAACAATGACAATATTATTATTATTATTATTATTATTATTATTATTATTATATATTTTAGAATGCTTTTCCTGGGCTCAACACAAGCAACAGTAATAAAGTACATAATTAAATTAGAGATAAAAAAATAACATAAGAGAATGAATTTAAAAATAAATAACATAAAAATATAAAACCATAATTAAAAATAATACCACTGCTTATTTTGTTATATTTGGTAATGGTGGGGATGATTTCTGGAATGTCGGCTGGTGTAAGTGCAATGACTAATCTGAGCTTTGTTGCAGATGTGTAAACCAGTGTTAAGCAGTTGAATTAACGCAAACAGCACCCTCCTGTGGACAAGCAAATGATTGCACTGTAGGATCACATTACCGCAGAGCTACGGAAAAGAATCACATATACCATCGACATGTTTGCTTCATTGTCTTTACCGTGTTACTGTGATAAATTGTGATAAGCCCTTAATGTTATCGCTCTGATATGGAAAAAATATAATGAACCTGGGTGATGATGAAAACCCGAAAGGGGAACTTTATTAAATCTTTAGTAAATATTTAAGATTAAGTTTAATGTGTAGGTGATCCTAATAAATCAATGGAATGGAGTACCCTACATATTTTTGCGCCTGTGCATCTCCACTGCCCTCATCCTGCAACAGAGATAATTTATTAATAACCTTCAATTTAAAATTATCTGTTGGTTAATACTGGGGATATTAGGTAAGAGTAAAGGCTTTCATTTTGCTTTACTTTATTATTTAACTTTTTTTTTTTTTTTTTGGCTTTTCATTTTGTAAGAACACGTTAGTAATTGGTTAAACTCCTAAACCAATCAGATTCAACCTTCTCTCTGATTGGACACAGAAAAACTGTCAATCATGTTGTGAGATCATCAGTAGGAGGAGTAAAAACTTGATTGACAGTCTCTCTGTATCCAGTTAGAGAGGCAGAGAGACGGTAAATCATGTTGTGATGTCAGCGTAAAAGGCGGAGTCACAACCCAACTCAACATTTTGTAGTCAGTTCTTCCAAAGAGAGCTGAGAGAAGGAGCTCTGCTGGAACTAACAGACCTCTGTGGTTCAGAAACTTGTGATGAATAGTAATATTAAAAAAATAATTTTGATACAATGATTAATACTGAGATACATTTTTAAAATTTATGTAAAAGGAGGGACCATGGCAAAATTAATAATAAAAATAATGGAAATATCTGTGCAATCATAACTTGACATGACTTTTTATTCTGTCTAATATTAGGAGAGAGAAAAATTCTGTCCTGACTGGTAGAAGTATATTAGGAAAACATACAGTTTTGCAATGTGTTAAACAAATACAAAATGCAAAGTAGGTCATCAAGGCCTATTAAATCGAACGTGCAAAACAAATAGAAAAGTACGTATTTTTAAATTTGTATTGTTTATATTTATTTTGGTTTATTTATTTTATTTTGAGTGTCTATACAGATCATTAAAATGTTAATTAATTAATGAAAACTGTGCATGAGTGAATGAGTATGTGAGTGAGCTACAAGCTAGGTCCATGAAGTCTCACGTCTAAAAAAGAGATTGGCTGCATCATTCAAGCAAACTGCACAAAAGTAAGAGGTTTAACTGGCTCCTCTAGTGGTCACCTAGTAAACTGCACGTTACGTTATTTTAAAGTATATTCATGAGGCAGTCACCAAATAGAAGACAACATCAGAGATTTGTGGATCCAAAGTGGCTTTTGAGAAAGTCCTCTCCTTCTCCTCTTAAGGATGAATTACTATTTCTGCCAAGTTTTGGAAAAGCATACAATCTTTTTTTTCAGTGACACTAGGCAGAATTAGAAGCTAATTTAATTCCTCAAAGTTATATTTAACATTTACATATTCCATATTCAATTTTTAAATGAAACATATGTTTATCTATGCTTTAAAATTACTATTCTGATTATGCATCATTTTTAGCTGCTACTACGAAGTGTTAATAAATAATGTGAAATATACTTGTTAAACGACACGCATTATTATTATTATTATTAAAAATCTTTATGATTATGATATTTAAATTGAATTTATTTTATATAAATAATATTATATATATAATATATATATATATATATATATATATATATATATATATATATATATATATATATATATATATATATATATATGTATCTTCTTAGCAGTCGGTTATTTTTATTTATTTTTTTTTTCACCATTTCTTTTTTAAAGAATGTCCCCAACTAAAATGATTACTCCTGGGGTTTACACCGCAAATTTAGCCAGATACTGAGAAAGAATATCATTCCGTTCTTTTCCCATTTGTTATATGCTGGTCTTTAGGCTGATACTGTTGGATTCTATCTGGCTAAACTGAAAAATTCCACTTTAAGGAATACGCTGTGGACAGTGAATATCTGGACTAACTCTGTAAATACGTGTGTTTACAGTTAAAGACACATGAGTTCTTTTCTGCCTCTTTAAGGACCCACTCCTCCCTCTCGCACTTCCGCCTCGTCTCCCAATCGGCCATTTTTAATTTCACTCATTCATGAAAAGTTATGTAAACACAACAAAAGCCGTTAAAAGCCGAGATGGTGTCGGCGCTGATAAAGACGCACAGACATGGAAAGAGCTGAGTGAACACATACAGCTTCATTTACCCGAGGAGTACTCACTGTCTGTGTTCACTACCGTTTTCAGCTGCTCTAGGAATAGAAAAGAAAAGCCTGAGATAAAAGTGGCGACACTCAGGTGGGCTAAAAAGAATAGCTCCTATCCTCTGTAACATTGCCCATCGGTTCCCCCTTCTCAGAGAAATCAACGCTACAAACGTTCAAACGCTCGCAGCATACTATTTCGAAAGTGACGTTAGTTGAGTTATCACGGAGGTTGTGTCTGGGAGTACAAATTAAGTTGTCTTATTCGCCAGCGTTTAAATTAATTTAGCCGTTCCACCTTAAATGATGCAGTCGTTCTGTTCTAGCGCTGAAGAGGAAAATAAGCCAGAGGAGCATGAATGGAACGGCTGCACTATTTAAGGTGGAACGGAGAATTCGAGTAATAGTTTGGCAAATACCCAGCGTTATCCATTAAATACAAGGACACATATAAAGCAGCGAACTGCGTGTTTGTTTAATAAGTCCTCTTTTGTCACGGATCCTGTTGAAACCGATATATACGAGATTTTAATCTTAAACCGTCTGTCTGCTGATACTGTTCTCTGCTGTGATTGCTGTCGATCTTGACCTGGTGGTACTCTTCAGGACTGGATACCAGATACGAGTGTGGAATAAGCCTTACCTGTCCTGCTCAGGATGCGTTAACTTTGAATTTAAGTTATCCACTTAGCTAACAAAGAAATCATCGAAACAATTTATCCAGTAGGAGTAAAAGATTTTGGGGGAAATCGTAAGATATATCAGACCAGTATTGTGACTGCTATTTTATTAGATAATTAGATATATTATTTTTTTCTGTGAGTCCCAGTTCTAGTTTAGTCTAAGATCAAAACATACGCTTATCCTAGCTTTAGAGGATTGACACTTCAACTGCCCCTTCAGAGAAAATCAAGTTTTATATGTTGGTAACATGTCCTTATGGACAGATGTTCTCTATATGTGAAATAATCAGTCACCTGTTTTTAAAACAGCAGTATCAAATGTATGGGTTCAGACAGCAAGGGTTTATTACATCATAAACCTAAGGAACCAATTCTGTCAACTTGCAGTGTGGGGCTTTCAAGTGAAGGTGAACAGCAGATGGGTAAAGAGAGTTGGGGACAAGGTGGATATTCCTAGATCTGTGCATACAGAATGAAGGCAGAATAAGGCAAATACACTTCTAAAAGGCATTTCTTCTTTTATTTGTAATAATTTCTAAATATGTCACTTTGATAAATAGAGATTTCAGAGTTTTTAGATGTTTAATTAATGACTGATATGGGATTTTAATATATTGCACCAGACCAAAAGGTTTTTGCAGTTGTTTTGGCTCATGTGCCTCTTGTGTGTTTGTTTGCTTGAGTTTTGGCCTAACTCATCTACAGACATTGCAACACCTCCATAATTATAAGATTTAAAATTGTGCTATCATAAAATGTAAGATCTTGTGATCTAAAAAAAAAGCACTGCAATTTTGATATGATCAATCATGTAAGATGTGTTTGGTGCCCAAATTTTGAGTGATGTTACAAAGTAATATAGTATAAAACTGTTACTCAATACGATTGGGTGACAGAGTTTTTTCTTAATTTTCAGCTACATTAGAGTGGAGTGCCCATAAATATCTGAAAAATGAAAGTATGTTTGAGGTAAGGGAGCATTTCTGTAATTCAAGTGAACTGTGGCCCATATTCAGTCATGCTTAAGGCTTGTATGATGGGAGTGTGCCTAAACATTACAGTGAACTGAAATCTCGGAATGTCCTTGCTTTATGCAATCACAGTGAAACCCAGCCTCAACTGGTGGTTAAAACCAGGAAGTCCCTGGTCTCACCAGTCATTTTTTGAAAGATTACAAAATTCCAGACTTTGTAGAAGTATGAAGCAAGGCCTTGAATGTAGATTTTCATGTGTGGTCCTCCAAACAACTATTTAACAACTCAAATTAGAATACAGTTGAAAGTGTGGCCTGATACATTACACTCTGAAAAAAATGTACACAGAGCTCTCACAAAGTTTTATAATTACCCTTGACATGTGTTGCAGGAAAATATGAGGAAAAAACAGAATGTGAAAAACAGGAAGGCAGAGGAGACGACAGTTGTCCAAGAGTTCGCAGTGGAAAAAATAATTCGCAGAAGAGTCAATGATGGAAAAGTAGAGTATTATCTGAAGTGGAAAGGCTTCACTGAGTGAGTGCCCAGGAATATTTGACAGTGTGGCTATTTACACTCCGGTCTGGGTTTTTTTTGTTGTTTTTTTTTTTTTTGTTTTTTCTTCCAAGGATATAGTCTATGACATTTTGGATCCTAGGTTATGATTATAGAAATGGTTGTATTGTCTGAGATTTGTATAAGAAATATGTGAACTAAAAGTTCATGTTCAGTAAAGATATTTTGCCTCACTTTGTTGGACTGATATAAATTACTGTTCAACTAAACAGCATTAAATCAGTGCTCTGATTTGATGTTTGCATATAGCCTAATGCAAATATGGTATTTTTCTCCTGCTATTTGGTTCATTCAGTGCTGAAAACACCTGGGAGCCAGAGGACAATCTGGACTGTCCTGAGCTGATTGAGGAGTTTCTCAGAAATGTGGCTGTCTCTGGTGAAACTGAAAGAGATGACAGCCACTCTCTGGAGCCTGTTTTTCAGCCCAAAGAAGAACTAACCGAACTTGAGGCTGACATAGTAAGTTCCCATGCCAATGTCACAATGTTCATTCTAGATTATATCATAGACTTCTGTAAATAAAAATGGCGTTTTGTGCAAGGCTTTGTCATTTGCATATAATGTGATTAACATTATGCTGAAATATGCACACAGTGCCCTCTGGTTACACGGTGGGCATGTTACCAGATTTAATATAATCAAAGCTACTTCAAAAGAATGTCTATTCTTACAGTGCTTTTAAAAAAGTGTATTGTTGCAAATTGCACAAATTCATCATGTGCTGGTCAGTTAAAATCAGCAGTGAAAATATAATTACACATTTGTTTAAAAAGAAATGTTTAATTTACATGTCTACATATTTATTTGTTTAAATTAATAAGTATAATTGCATATAATAATGTTTTTTGTGTTACAATATACATGTTTTAGGACGCATAAGGTACATTTGGTCACCATTATTGAAATAAATATATACATAATACATACATTTATTTTATATATAAACATCCCACCTTTACTAGAAAACATGGATGTAGGCGTTTATTAGTATACATTTTCCAGAATTTACTCATCACTTCAACTCTGTATTTGTATTTTTGTAACTGACAGGCTCATCAGCAGCAGTGTCAGAGTGAGCAGATAGAGGGCAAGATTGGCAAACCAGGTGATCATGATACAGCGACTGGTGATGATCGATCAGCTTTCCCAGAGCCAGAGCGCATCATTGGCTCCACAGACCGGCATGGAGAGTTGATGTTCCTCATTAAATGGTAATGTCTCTCTGTTACATGATTTTTGGGCTTGTAGTGTGCTTGTCAGCAGCTTTGCTTTTAACATTTGTAGTGACATTAGCCCCTTACTAATACAGTTTTTTAAATGATCTTGGCATTACAGGAAAGACACAGACGATGTGGCCCTGCTATCTGCCAGGGAGGCCAGTGCACGATGGCCCCAGATGGTGATTGGTTTTTACGAGGACAAGCTGACCTGGCATGGAGAAGAAGAACAGTAACAATAATGAAACTGAATAATACCTTGTGGTAGCTTTCAACGGTTCTTCTACTCAGACACACTTAAGATGTGTTGTACTGTCTTACTTACCATGTTGTGAACGTGTGTGAATTCCTACACCACTGTGAAACTTGTCTTAGCACAATGAACTTGTAAAAGTATTGACTACTGTAGAGACACATTGTTTTACAAAGCAGGTATAGATATAGATTATAGACATGAATGGGTAGTCATTACTGTAGCTGTAGAATTGCTGTTTAGTGTATTTGAGGTTTGACTTTGGACTTGAAAATACTGTGCTGTGCCCCTTGTCTGATCAAATGGTTGTTTTAAATTATACAGTTTATCACTAATACTGTATGTCTATGTAAGCCCCTCATTTTAGCACTTACTATACTGTGATTAAGACCAATAATCTGTGAGATTAGAGTTTTATGTTTCTTCATTTGCATATACAAATGATGTAGCTTTTAAAATGATTTTTTTTATTCAGAAGTTTCAATAATATTTTGACACATAATTCTATCTCTGTTGTGGGAATGCTGTGAGGGGACATTCATGTTGTCAAGGTGTAAAATGTTTGCGATTTTTAATTTCATGTTTTCATTGTAGCCCACTGACGGGCAACTCCAGGTGCTTTAATAAATGTCAGATTACCTCAAGTCACTTTTTTGCTGAGTTTCTTATATTTTGCAACAAGAAAAGAATGAAAGAATAAAAGATAAATGCCTCTGTGTCCTCACATTAATATTGAGAAGAAGTGATTTCTCAGCAGTTTTATGATATTAATAAAGGGAGAAATAAAACCTACTTAGATTTTTAAATGCTTTTCTACAAAAACTGCATTAATTTTTCACATCAGTAACAACTGGTAAAACACAGCTGACAGTCAGCCTCAAAGTGAGAAGTGTTTCTCCATAAACGGAAACCCCAGTGAGACAGCCCTAATGATTCCAGTGGTGCTATTAAACTTCCCTGTAATTTGTCAACTTCTCTTTTTTTTCTTTCAGACATTCTGATCTGTTTTCCTGAACAGGGTCCTAACACTGTTGCTCTGTCTCACTCCATAGTCCTATGCAGGAGTTTATCAGTGTGTGGGTGCGGGATCCTCGGATTCAAAAGGAGGACTTCTGGCATGCCTATATGGATTATGAAATCTGCATACATGTGAGTTTGCCCACTACATTCTCCACAAAACAGTACCAGTGCAATTTGTGGCATTGGCACGTCTACACTTGCTGACTAGTGTAATGATAGTAATCGTATGAATCTTTCCCCAGACAAACAGTTTGGCCTTCAATAAGAAGAGCTCTTGTGTGCGGAGGAGGTACAGCGAGTTTGTGTGGCTGAGACAGAAACTGCAGGATAATGCAATGCTGCTGTATGTACACCCTGAATGACTCCAAACCATACATAGAAATCATTGCTATATATTTTCCAACATTTTTGTTTTTTTAAAAGGAGGAGTGCCCTCACAATTTTTAGAACACATATAAAAAATAAATACAAAATGAACAAGTACTTAAAACCTCATACAGACTTGTGGAGTAGATATGTTAGCATTTAAAATACTGCCCAACATTGTTCCCTTGACTACTACTGACAGAGTAATACAAAATATTTTATAGTATGCGTTGTTGAAACAGATGCTAACACATAAAATAAGTAAAGCATACAGTAATAGAAAACATGTGAACATACTGCTGGACTAAATGTAGATGTGTACTTCAGGGTTCATCTACCTGAGCTTCCACCAAAGAATCCCTTCTTCAGCCTCAACAATGCCAGACAGATAGGTGCCCGCATGGAAGGGCTGAAGAACTTCCTGGAAGAGTAAGTCTTTTAGAAATTTGGACAGCACACAGATTACAATAACGGAGCAAATGCCCAGTGGTCTCAGATATGTGTTGGTGTGATGTAGGTTTTTTTTTAAATCTCCAGTTCTAGGCAGCAACCAGTGTTTTCAAGTGTAATGAAAAGCAGGGACCATATTGTTGCCAGAAAAGTACCCAGAATCTTCAATCAGAAATGAAATATAACATCATAATATTCAGTACATAATGTGTCAAATGTTTGCCTTGTTAATCAAATACTTTATGTAAATCGTTTTCCATATTTTTTGTAAACATCTACTAAGTTCATTATTAGATGTCTGGTGTGTTCATTCAGTCCATAACGTCTTGCTCCACTTCTCAGTAAAACTCCCCTTTTTTAAATGTGGAACCAAGTAAAGAAACAAAAGAGTTTCTTAAATAACGTTCTTTAGGATCTTTATGCCTGAGACTGTCCTAAAATCCCTTTAAAAAACTAATGTAGATGTATGTTTTGAAGGATTGTGCGCAGTCCTGTGCTGCTGTCCGACAGCTGTCTGCACCTCTTTCTGCAATCTCAGCTCAGCGTGAGGAAGATTGAGGCGTGTGCTGAGGGCAGAAGTCGCTACACTGTCTCTGAGGCCATTCAGGGCAGTGGACCCCAGCGTTTCGGCTCTGATGAGAACCTACAGGAGGGAGACATTGACTCAGAATGACTTGGCTTTTGTTACTTCTATTCTATCTAAAGACTTGAAGGCTATATATAAAAAGCTAGAATGTAGAGGCAAATAATAATAGATGATGATAAGGCTTCTTGGTTTACTGTAGTCTTACATCATTTCTATCCAGTGTGAAGATATATCAGTATGACATTCAGCATAGTTATTCATCACAAACATTGGATTTGGTAAAGTGTATCCACAATGCTATTTCTGTATTAAGTATTTTGCTGCTAGACCCACAGATGGGCTTTGAGAGGTTTATTGGAAGTAATTTACAAGCTTTGCTCACAAATGATGGCGCTAAACTCTAATGGGCTGTATTAAGTGAGGCTTTTGAGAGTGGAATTCTAATTCTTTTGCAGATCATGTGTTCATTTTATTGTGGAGCTTAGTGATTCCAGAGATCATAACCTAGAAACTGTCTAAAATGCAGTTTGTCTGTTGTTAAATCTGATGATTGTTTAAGATGTTGTATATTTTTGAGCCAGCAGATGGCGCATATGAGGTGTTTCTTTTTTCAGGGAGAGTCCTTTGTTTTTGTTCAGAGTGGACCAATATATGTAGGTCTGAGACGAAATGTTTTAAATGTTGAATATTTCAATATGAACTTATTGGAAAATATATAAAGAATAAACACACACACACACACATTAATAGTCTTGTGCCTTTAGTGTGACATTTGGTCTGGTGAATTGGTGTAATGTACAGAACAGCACACACAATGGAAAATTAAACCCATGCACTTCCGTATCTGCAGTATAGTAATGAATACCACAGACATCCAGCACATTTCCCTTTGCTTAGAAAAGGTCAGAAAACATTCAACCTCAAAACGCACTTACAGTGGACGTCAGCAGAAAGCCGATTAATGACTGACCTCTTGACTTCAATCATGAACGCCTGTGTTTTGAAATTGTCTGTTGTAATGAACTGTATGATTCAGATACTGATCAGATGAAGATCAGCTTGATAAATTCTGGACTACACCTTTAAAGTAAAATCCATGTATTTTTATCTTTTCTTCTGCACCTCTCTCTCTTTAAAAAGGCAGAGGCAGTGAGAGGCTGTCTGTGTCTTTGTGGTGATCTCTTCTCTGTCCTCTCCTGTTAAAGTCTGGTGCATTCAGGTTTCTCAACAGGTTGAGATGTGTTTCTAATCTCCTGCCCCTGGAACATCATCCCTACTCCCTAACACTGCAGTCAGGAATGTGTCACTGCTGCCACTGCTTCTCTAACGATGGAAAGGGTCTTAATAAGCTCCACATTCTGTCAGTTGCCTCTTAGCAAAACTGGCAGCTCTGAGACCCAGGAGCTCCCAGTGGGGTCCCACATGACACACACACACACACACACAAACACACACACATATATATATATACACACACCTCATCTCAACAAAATGAATTTAACAAAAACTGCATGTTAATATTTGACTAAATATTATTTATTTAATTTAAATTAAAAGTTTAAATGTAAATGCCAGAAATGTAAATAAAAATCTTTGAAGAAAATTATACACTAAGAAAATTATTTTCTTAAAATAAAATTTTTTTAGGGATTGGGATTCACTTTGGGATTGAACTCTAAGACTAAAAGTCCAATTAAAAGAAATACCAAGTAAAATGTTTTGCTCCTGCGTCATGTGTAATTAATTTTTTTGCATTGTGTGGAAATCAGTTGGAAGGGGGAGGGAGTGTGGCGGTGCTTACCCACCTTAGTCCAAAGTGCAGTAGTACATAGTGTAGTTTCTGCTGCGCTGAGCCCAGAGAAGCATTGACAGAGGCACTATTCTCCCTAGCTTAGAAGTTGCTATTGTAATGTACAAATATTATTTATTTTCATTTAAGTGCTGTGTATTTTAAACAGGTGAATCCAAGACTGCATGTTTAATCAGTTCTCCTGTTCACTATCACACAGAGTCAGTCTTCTAAAAACATCTCTGAGGAAAAGCCTATTATAATAGCGTTGATGCCCACTTGGAACTTAAGCTTGCTAAACACAAGTGAGTGAGTGAATGAGTGAGTTATAAGGCAGTTCCATGAAATGCTTCATATGAATGTTTTTACATGTGTCTTAATGCAGTCTGCTTTGTATACGTCTGAAGGTTTCCTCTACACAAAGAAACATAATGTGCAACAGTTTATTAAGGAATATGTTTCACTTCATAAAAGTTGACCATTTTCATTGATAGTGGATGCCATTGTCCTGTTTAATGTCCATTGTGGGAAAGCATACTGTATGTGTATGTGTGTGTGTGTGTGTGTGTGTGTGTCAGACAGATGAGCAGTTCTTGCAGAAGTGTGAGTGGTCGCGGTGCTGACAGGCTGCTCCAGTGCGGCTGCAGTGTGTGTTGGTTAATGTCATTAAGCTGTCATTCTGTCCACCTCCCAGCCTGACACAGCCAGCCTTCCACCGACTCTTTCAGCAGCCGAATTAGTCATTCTACCATACAGTCACAGCCGCTGACATTTCAGTCTCACTGTAACATCCATGGCTTTCTTTCCCCTGGAGCTCTTTCCATGGCTTAGTGCAGTTATAACTCACAGGAAGAAAGGACAGGAAAACTAGGAAGTGATATGTTTAGATTACAGTGCGCTTTGTAGGTGTTAGGACTCCTACTCCTGGAAGTTGCTGAGAACTTGATTCAAATTTCTTTTTTCCACTGCTCTTATTGAGTTTCGTCAGAGCTCTGACAAGCAAAAAATGAAGAAACTACATTAAGAGAATTAATTTCTTGGTTTTTGATTTAGGATTTTAACCCACTCTGTGAATTAAGCTCTCTGAACACATCCAGGCAACTTACAGAACATGTTTCAAAGAGAGAAAGAAACAACAAGTCCAGGCTTATGGAAAATTCTTGTCACTTATTGGGTCAATTTCAAAAGCAGAGAGTAGAGCAGCACTGCTCCGTTGAGACCCCCGGCTCTGCATATTTTACTGATTTTATTGCTACAGCCGCCCTGATTCAACTAATCAGCGCATTAACAAGCCCTTCCTGACTTAACATGAGTTTGTTAGAGCTGTAAAACACTGCAATATGCAGAGTTTCCAAGTCCATTAATGATTACAGCTGTAGCAGAATGCACCAGATTGTAAGTTGGAGAACCTACTGTTTCCTCCGGAGTGATGAAGCTCTATTCATTACATTTGGAATGAGTTGGAGTGATCCATAACTTCAAATCAAATCCTAACACAAATTTTCAACATCTAGTAGAACATTAGAGTTTCTTACTGCAGCTAATGCGGACAAACTCCTCATAAATACATTTCAAAAGAAATGATGGATGAGCAGATGACCATGAAGATTGGCCATATGTGCACATTTTCCTTGTTATTGTGCTGTCTTGTTAAATATATACATTAATTTCTATGTATTTCTGTATATTTCTATATTTGTTTCTTTCCAGGCCTCTCAGTAAAAGCCCATGGTTGGGTGTGGGGTAGTAGCGTAGACTACACTATTGTAATGTCATACGCCACAAGCTTTAACACGTCTGACACATTTGCTACATTAATTAGATTATTGTGTCGTCCTGAGGTGATGGTGATATTCATTATAAATTCATAATGAGGAGAAATAAAGGGCTCCTAGCTCTGTGACAGACAGCTAAAGGCACTGCTGGTCCTCCTCTGCTCACCATGGACCAGCGGGGCAGAGGCGAGCGCACCAAATTGGAAATGAGAGGATTCTCTACTGAAGCTGTCTTATTAATCCTCTCAGGGTCTGTCGACTTGCTCACAAAGTGT
Source organism: Hoplias malabaricus (assembly GCF_029633855.1). NCBI lineage: Eukaryota > Metazoa > Chordata > Actinopteri > Characiformes > Erythrinidae > Hoplias > Hoplias malabaricus. Next base: position 20,989,166 of record NC_089809.1, read on the forward strand.
GTGTGTGTGTGTGTGCGAGTGTGAGCTGCTTACATTACCCCGCCCGTCCCTTTCATACGCAGTGGTAATGAAGCTGTCATGGCTGTTGCTGTGTGGACATGGCTGATATTCAAATGGGAGAGCTGTCACCTGACCATGACAGAACTGTCCAATTAGAGGCAGAGGCCAGAGACCAGGGCCAGGCACCAGGCCGCCCACTGTGGCCATCACCCACCACAGCATGCACACAAACACACACACACACTCACAAACCTCAGATTTCACCCTAGACTATCATAGTCCAGCACTAACTGCAGAATTGCTCTCCTCATACATCCTGAAAACTCTCAGCTCATATATAGGATATGTATTTTTATTAATTAATAATAAATATTAATATGTAATTTATAACCCTGAACTTTCCAGAAAGGTTGGGAAATTGTGCAAAATGCTGTAAAAATAAGAATGTCTGTTAGTCTGGTAGTGTTGCCATCACACAGCTCCAGGGACCTGGAGGTTGTTGGTTCAAGTCCTGCTCCAGTTGACTGTCTGTGAGGAGTTTGGTGTGTTCTCCCCGTGAATTACAAATAAGCGTCACAAAATTTTAGTACACAAAAAATTGTTTGTAAACCTAATACATAAAATTAAATTAATTTGTTTCCTGCAACACAGTCCACAAATGTGGGTAAGAGGCTTGGTTACCACTGTGTTACATAACCTTTCTTTTAATGACACTTTTTAAACTTTTAGGAACTGAGAATACAATTGGTTGTTGCAGGCTTGAAAGTAGCACTGCTCAGCATTTTGAGGTCACTGTTGTCTCCTTCTCCATTTCATGATGCAAAGCCATGCAATCACCCATGCCAAGGACACTTATGCACTGCTATATCACAACAGACAATGAGCCATATCCTTTAATTGAATATTGTATAAAACTTTTAGTTTCATATACAAGCAAGTTGTTCAGTCAAAACACTGAAAATCTGTACTGTGTACTCTGTGAGTTAAATATCGGTTCAAGAAAATTAACAAATAGGGTAATCAAAGCAAAGAAGTATAATATTAGAAAAAATAACATAAACATGATATAAATTTAATATTAATTAATTGTCTTAAAGTATCTTGATATTTGATTTGGATACATTATTATAGAGTATATTATAAACATTATTTAATCCTTCAATTCAGTCATTGGCATTCACCCTGTTAATGCAATATATTTTATTTGTGTTGAAATGTGATGTGCAAATTCATGCATTTCTTGTATTTCCCCACATTACCATCACAATATTTCAGTGTCTCAGTATAGACAGAGAACTCACACCTTTGATTTACAAATAAGATCTGAGCTTCTCCAGGAGGAGATTCGGCTGGTAAGGATGTTCCAGTAATCTGACCTTTGACGCTAGCAGTGTATTTCACAGGACAGTGGACAACTATTGGCTGCTCTGTAATTGTCTGCTTCATTCGACTATAGACAGTTAACCTTGAGCTGCCTGAAGAGGAGAAGAGAGCAGCTGAGACCTCGACAGTTAACACCAATCAGCTGCCATGACAATGCTAGAAATCCTACACCAATCAATGTGGGATTGTGCCTGGCTGAGGAAAAGACACAGACATTTCAGAACAACAGTTCCATGTTTGGATGAATGTGAGACCCCTTTTAGCATAGAGATGAATTGTGCTGTAATGAATGCTACAGCAGCTGGAATGTGGCATTTTAAAATAAGACTATACCTTGCCACATGTTTAGATATTATGTAGCTGCATTTTATGTAATTAAAATCTGCTTTCTGGAGGTACTGTGGTGATTCTGAAGAACAGGGTGAAAAATTGTGAAAAATGTAGAGCAACAAATTGACTACAGTCTGAAACTGTATGACAACAAAGCATACCTCTGTGATAAGAGAAAGTGATAAAATGGACAATGTGTAGAAACAAGGAGGTCACTTAAATTAGTCTATTTAAGCTAAAAGAAGGGGATTTTACTGCCATTTCAGCTATATACAGTGTGCAGTTTTCTCCAGGACCAAGGTGCTACACAAAATAACAGTACATTTTTCTAGATGGAGTATAAAGAGTGTGAGGGGTGTGTATGTGTGTGTGTGTGTGTGTGTGTGTTTGTCCACAATGCTGGTTGCTTTGTTTTTGTATTCCTTTGTTTTGTCATTTTTAAGAAGGGGGACTGGAGGGTATGTTCCAACTATAGGGGATCACACTCTTCAGCCTCCTCTGCAAAGTCTAGCGGGGTACCGGAGAAGTGAGTCTGGCTGATAGTTGAACTTCAGATCCAGGAGGAAAAATGTGGATTCCATGCTGGTCGTGGAACAATGGACCAGCTCTTCACCCGCATTAGGATCCTGGAGGGTGCATGGGAGTTTGTTCAGCCTGTCTGTATGTGCTTTGTAGATCTGAAGAAAGCATTCGACCGTGCCCCTCGGGGCATTCTGTGGAAGGGTGCTGTGGGAGTATGGGGTACTAGGCTCATTGCTATGCGCTAAACAGTCCCTATATAAACAGAGCAGGAGTTCTGTGTAAAGTGGCAGGTATGAAAATCAGCTCCTCCAAATCTCGGACCATGGTACTCAGTCGGAAAAGGGTGGACTCTCTCCAAGTTGGAATGAGATTGTGTCTCAAGTAGAGGAGTTCAAGTATGTCATGGCCTTGTTTACAGGAAAGATACAGCAGTAGGCTAACAGGCAGATTTGTGCAGTGTCTGCAGTAATGTGCACTCTGTACCAGGCCATTATGATAAGGATAGAGCTGAGCCATAAAGCAAAGCTCTCGAGGTACTGTTTAATCTACGTCCCAACCCTCACCTATGGTCATGAGCTTTGGGTAATGACTGAAAGAATGAGATTGCGGGTACAAGCAGCTGAATTTATCTTTTTTTTCTGGTGGGTGTCTTAGATATATGGTGAGAAATATATCACATATATATGGTGAGAAATTCGGACATCCGGGAGAGACTCTGAGTGGTGCAACTGTTCCACTGGTGCAATCCTCCCACATCGAGTGGAGCCAGTTGAGGTGGTTTGAGCATCTGGTCTGCATACCTCCTGCACACTTCCCTGGGGAGGTGTTCCAGGCCTGTCCAACGGATAGGAGACCCTGGTGAAGACCCAGAACTTGCTGGAGAGATTATATGTCTCGACTGGCCTGGGACCACTTAATAGTAGCACAGGTTATACTGAAGAGCTCATTAAATTTAACATCATTATCATACGATGCCACATTTCTGAATCAGTTCACCAAATTGTTGCCCAACTACAGCAAACACAGTCACTTTCCAGTGCTGTTACTCTAATGAAGAAATGTCTTGTAGCAACAACAGCTTGGCTGCTATGTGATGAGCCATGTCAGCTCACAGGACTGCCAAGTGATGATGAGTGTAGCACATACAAATAGTCTGTTCTTTAGTGGCAACATTCACTATTCATGCTGCATCTGGGAGCACATGTTCATCAGAAATGCCATGTTTTTCATGAGGTTTCAATGGATGATGCAAGCAGACACATACAAGCTAAGACAAGACTATGTGCAATATCCAGCCTGTCTGGAGTAATGTAAAGAACTCTAAAGCAGTTGTACCACTTTCTCTGTAGGGGAGGACCATGCCTGATGTAAGCAGGGCAAGGAAGGGGAACTCAGAAGGACTTTGACTGGAGTTCCGGGCGGCTTCTGCTAGTGGAGAGCGAAGCCGGACCCCCCTTGCCTGGCAAAATCGGAGGAGTGTGTGTGTGTGTGGGGGGGTGGGGGGGGTGGGGGATGGTGCGAATTTCATCACGAGAAGGTGAGGAGAGAGGAGTGGTTTTTATTGGGTGCGTAATAGTGAAGAGGAGGAGTCTGGGCATGGTCCTTCTCCCAAACTTAAAGTTATTTCATAACTCCATTCTAATGGACGAATTTGCTTTTGCTGAATGCAGAAGATCACTTCTTGCCTGAATATATATTGACATGAGGAAATCTTGGTGGAGAAGGTATAATGGCACTTAGTAAGTTTCTGAGGTTCTGAACATTCAGTGCTACCAACATTGAGGTAACAGTTAGTTGAAGTTCCCTTGCAATTTCAGCATGACAGTGCCACCAGTGCAAAAAGTAAGGTCTATAAAGAAATGTCTTACCATGTTTGGTGTGGAAGATGTTGGATACTTGGACAGAGCGCTGAAATCAATCCCTCTGGTGAGGTGAATTTGAATTTGAATTTGAACCACACACTAGTGAAGTGTAAACCTTAGCAAAAGTTTATAGGGCTACATTCACTCATGTATTGTCTGTAAATACTTAAACCTGTTCAGGTTTACAGTAGGCCCAGATCCCACTGGGATTCACTGGGCATGAGGGACACACCCTAAATGGCACTCCAGTCTGTCACAGGGCACCACTCATTCATGCATTCACTCCCAAATTCATACCAATGAACACTTGTATACCTAACCCATCTACCAGCTTGTGAAACTAGAGCACACAGAGGAAACCCAGATGGACACAGGGAGAACACATCAAATTCCTTGCAGGTAGTGACCTGAGGCAGGGTTTATAATTAACCATTGAATGAACCATTCTTTGGCTTATATGTACACACTTGGACGAAATTGTCGGTACCCCTCAGTTAATGAAAGAAAAACCCACAATGGTCACAGAAATAACTTGAATCTGACAAAAGTAATAATAAATAAAAATTACATTGAATTTGAACCGTGGTTCAACAGAATTATTTGAAAAAAGTAAACTCATAAAACAGGCCTGAACAAAAATGATGGTTCCCCTGAAAATAATGTGACCAAAGGGGCATGTTAAATCAAGGTGTGTCCACTAATTAGCATCACAGGTGTCTACAATCTTGTAAACATTCAGTGGGCCTATATATAGGGCTACAGGTAGTCACAGTGTAGTTTGGTGACGAGGTGTGTACTAAACTCAACATGGACCACAGAAAGCGAAGGAAAGAGTTGTCTCAGGAGATTAGAAAGAAAACTATAGACAAGCATGTTAAAGGTAAAAATTATAAGACCATCTCAAAGCAGCTTGATATTCCTGTGACTACAGTTGCACATATTATTCAGAAATTTAAGATCCATGAGACTGTAGCCAACCTCCCTGGACATGGCCACAGGTGGAAAATTGAGGACAAATCAAAGAGATGGATAATATGAATGGTAACAAAAGAGCCTAGAAAAACTTCTAAAGAGATTAAAGGTGTACTTCAAGTTCAAGGAACATCAGTGTCAGATCGCACTATCCGTTGATGTTTGAGCCAAAGTGGACTTCATGGGAGATGACCAAGGAGGACACCATTGTTGAAAACAAATCATAAAAAAGCCAGACTTGAATTAGCCAAACTATATGTTGACAAGCCACAAAGATTCTGAGAGACTGTCCTATGAACAGATGAGACAAAAATGGAACATTTTGCCAAGGCACATCAGCTCTATGTTCACAGATGGAAAAATGAAGCATATCTAGAAAAGAACACTGTCCCTACTGTGAAACATGGAGGAGGCTCTGTTATGTTCTGGGGCTGCTTTGCTGCATCTGACACAGTATGTCTGGAATCTGTGCAGGGTACAATGAAGTCTCAAGACTATCAAGGGATTCTAGAGAGAAATGTACTGCCCAATGTCAGAAAGCTTGGTCTCAGTCGCAGGTCATGGGACTTACAACAAGATAATGACCCAAAACACACAGCTAAACACACCCAAGAATGGCTAAGAGGAAAACACTGGACTATTCCGAAGTGACCTTCTTTGAGCCCTGACCTAAATCCTATTGAGCATCGTTGGAAGGAGCTGAAACATGCCGTCTGGAAAAGGCACCCTTCAAATCTGAGACAACTGGAGCAGTTTGCTCATGAGCAGTGGGCCAAAATACCTGCTGAGAGGTGCAGAAGTCTCATTGACAGTTACAGGAATTGTTTGATTGCAGTAATTGCCTCAAACGTTTGTGCAACAAAATATTAAGGGTACCATTTTCTGTCCAAGCCTGTTTATTTTTTAAATAAGTGTTGTAGCATGGTTGAAAAGCAATGGTTTCGATGGTTAATTTTCATAGCATTTTTATTTATTATTACTTTTGTCAGATTCAAGTTATTTCTATGACCATTGTGGGTTTTTTTTTTTTTATTAACATTAACATTAACCGAGGGCTACCAACAATTTGTTTGACGTGTGTATGTGATATTCAGTTTTTCACATACATTTGTACACATGTGTACATGCAGTTTCCTTAAAGTTGGGAACAGGCAGCAGGGATGTGACTAGATGAGTGCATCCAAATTTTATTCCACACAGACAACAATGAAATTACCCATAAACAGATATGGAGTTGTATATTTGTATGCCTATGTTTGTTTCTGTATGGAGGTCATTGGTTATTGCTGAATGAGCGGAATGCTTCTCCAACATGAGCTGCAGAAGGTGAGAGAGAAGAGAAAGACTCCACAGGGGACTCAACCATCTGCTGCAGGGCACATCAGCACTGCAGTCCATTCTGATCACAAATCTGCACACACACAAACACACACACTGACATACACACATATACGCACACACCTGCCTGCTTACCTTGTGTTTGACCTTTACTTTGTCATAAGCAATAAAAAAATCATAAAATGTCACTTTTTATTGTTTTTTTTATATGTCTTTAAGTTAAATAATTGATAATTGTCTTTTGCCCAGCTAATATTTTTAGTTCATCTTTATTCAACTTTGTATAATTTTCCTCACCATTTGCTAGCTCGCTGGTCTGTTTGCATGCTTGAAACTGGTCTACTGTGTTCACAGTGCCCCAGTGTCTCTAAATGAACAGAAAAATAAACAGGCTAGATCAGTATGCTTCTCTCTCTCTCTCTGCTCATGGCAGAGGCATCAGTATGGACAGAGATTAGTCTCAAAATACTTTACAAATGCGTAAATGTTAATCCACAAATTAAACACAAGTCACAAATATGATTCACTGTTCACAAATGAATACATCACAATCTGTGTCTCACAGTCTGCAATTTGTACAAATACATTTACATTCATATATATATATATATATATATATATATATATATACTCAACCTTAAAATCTCTTGTTGAGCTTCTGTTTACATGTAACACATCCGATATGCTCTCTCCTGACTGACTGGACGCAGTCCAGTGGCGGCAATCTTTTGAGAGCTCCGGAACACAACCCAACCCATCATGCACTGCGCTCACAATTGAAAATTAAAGGATCCGTTGAAGTAAGGGCAGCTTGACTTTGGTAAATAAAACTCACACATTTGTCATTGGCCTCTGGCACCTTCTATTTGCATATGAGCGTGGCTTTCCCTATTACTGACCATTATCGTGAGGCTGTTCCCCTCAGGTTATCTTTCTCAAAGCACCGCTCCCTGTCTAAAGCTTTAAGGTTATGCTTGCTTGGACTTTGTGTTATTGTAGTAGCAAGTTGTTGTATTGTCTGTTAAAAAACAATTGACGGTGTTGTTTGGACAGGTTTGTGGTATAAGTAAGTTTTTGGCATCTTGATAATTCCGTCCATCCATAATTTACTGCTGGTCTGGGTTGAGTCAGAGAAAAGAAACCCAAATCTCCCTCTTTCTAGCTACTCCTTCTAACTCTTCCGTGGGGATACCAAGGTGTTCCCAGGCCAGTGGAGATATGTAGTCTCTCCAGTGTGTTGTGGGTCTTACCCGGGGTCTCCTCCCTGTTGCACATGCCCGGAACACCTAACCAGGAAGATGTCCGAGAGGCATCCGGACCAGATGCCCAAACCACCTCAACTGGCTCCAAAGCTGGCCCTGACCAATGTGGTGCCCTAGGCGAGATTTTGGTTGGTGCCCCCTGCATCATCAGTCATCAGGTTTATACACTCACACAGACACTGTAAACCTTTGCAGTTTTTTAATGTAAGAACTTCACTCCACCTCTTTCTCTCAGGGTATAGGAGTCCCTGATGCAGCTTCACTTTGGTGTTAGTGTCAAGCCAGCTGGTTTAAAAGAAAAACACCACTGCTACAGATTGGCCACATTTTGGATTTGTTTCAAACAGAAAACGTATGAGTCAGTGTGTAAGATCTGCTTAAAAAATTCTCCGCCAAAGATGGAAAAACATCAAACATGCATTCTCATATGAAAACTAAGCACACTTCAATTACAATTAGGCAGGTGCTAGAAAAGTCCCGACTCCGTTATCACTTTAATTGGAGCTTTTGCCAAATCCAGTACAAAAGAGATGATAGAAGGTGATTACATGAGCGGGGCATGATAGGTGTCGTTTGTTGTTATTATAATAATTATTAATTTGACTAATGAAGTTGTGAAGTTATGATTATGTGGACTTTGCTTGTTTTCATATTTTTTAATTGTTCATTTGTAAAAATAAATAAATAAATAATTTAAAAAGCATGCACGCGAGCGCCCCCCTGGACAGACGGCGCCCTTAGCATTTGCCTATATTGCCTAATGGAAGGGCCAGCCCTGACTGGCTCCTCTCGACATGGAGGAGCAGAGTTTCTCCCAGATGTTCGAGTTCCTAACCCTATCTCTAAGGGAGAGTCCAGACACCCTGAGGAGGAAACTCATTTCAGCCACTTCTATCTCATTCTTTCGGTCACTACCCAAAGCTCATGACCATAGGTGAAGGTTGGGATGTAGATTGAACGGTAAATCGAGAGCTTTGTTTTTCTGCTCAGCTCTCTCTACACCACAACGGACCGGTACAGAGCCCATACTTCTGCTGACGCTGCACCAATCCGCATATCATTCTTAAGGATATTGACCGTCTTGATAATTGTTAGTATAAAATATTCAAAGTGTATAATATTAATATGTAGTAGTTTACTGGTTTAAGCAGAAACTGCTACTTGTGATTTTAAGTAATGTGAACTTAACCCTCTATGGCATGAACATTTTGGCATATTACAGCCTATTTTGTGGAAGATTGGGGGTCCCTGATAACATATCAGTCATAAAATTTGATACCCCCCCCCCACCCACCCACACACACACACACACACACACACACACAACAGGCCATTGTTACTTTGTTGCCTCAGGGCAACAGTGTGCAACAGTTGTACTAAAACACAGAGGATTTCTATAATAAGGTTAATATGTGAAATAATATAGAAACATGCAATATATGCATTAGAATGTTTTATTACAAGGAACTTCAACCAGAATTTGTTAATCACCACAAAATAAAACATATACATCTAACATCATACATCTTGATTCTAAAATCAAGCTAACTGTGAACTCCTATTCTGTGTGGAACTTCAGGGAACAGTTTTCGTGGTTGTGAAACACAGGTGTGCATCACATTTCCGGCACTTGACTTTTGGTGTGCCTGTGCATCATGGTACTTTACATCTGCCCTTCTTGTCAGCCATAATCATCTAATGTGATGTGGTGTCCAGACGCACATCTGGGACTGGAATGCTTGCCGTGGATCCTCTTTTCTTCTTTGCCTCATTTTCACTGGCAATTGTTGAGCTTGGACGGCCTCTTTTTTCTCGAGACCTTTTCCACTTTTGCAAAGGCCTTTTAGATGGAAATGGACGGATTTTATTCAGTGGATCAAATATTTCCTCTGTTCTATCTTCATTGTTGGTTGCAGAAGTGCAGAATTTTTTTATGGCCTCCCATCTATTCAGTGGCATTGTGTCAGCTACCTGGGACACATGACTGGCTTTGTTCCAAAACATGCGAGTGCCTAGCAACCCAAATAATGACATGTACATTACAGTACCCAGAAACTGCTCCAGTTCTTGGACAGTGAGATTTTGGGGCTTGTTGACATCACATTGCACAGCATATAGATTTGACTGCTCTACAATGACTTGCAAAAGAAAAGAATTGCTTGAAATACTCAAGGGGGGACTGGATATCATCTGATATTGGAAGTTTGCTCTGCCATTCTGGGTAATCAGTAAAGATCGCACTGTGTTTGGTTCTCCACCGTGGTAAGCGTGAAACATCATTGTCAGATACATAATCAACATAATTTTCTTTATCTTCAACCTCAGGCTCAGGGTCATTGTCAACAGGCAAACAATCAGCTTCAAGAAGAAAGCAGGGATAAATTAGATCTTACATATTTCATACTTATATTATTTGTATAATTTCATTCCCATACTGGAAGCATAATGCGTCACCAAAGAGCTCATGGATATATTTTATTTTACATTAAAACAAAGTACACAATACATTCTAATAACTGACTCCTGACTTCCTAACTTCTCCCTCAACCTGATTCTGGGGTCCATTCTTCCTCGCGGTCATTTGTCTCAAGCTCACTATCCTCGCTGTCTGAAGGAATGACCCTAACTACTCGATCAGGTTCCTGTCAGCCATAAAATGTCTGTGTGTCCATTTCCTGTGAGAACTGAGAGATAGGACAGCAAAAACATTGAATGTGATCATTATTTTGCCCCCTAGCACATATCCAACTTTTTGCATTGCATATGTCCCTAAAAAGTAGTCTAATTGCACAATGTTGCCTTGAGGCAACAAATAAAAACATGCAGTTTTAGCATATAAATATAAACAAATTATGCATTTAAACAATAAAATGTAGTTTATTAAAGATTTATGTACATGTAGATATTTTGTGTTTGAATTTATGTCTATTTAAAAACATGAAAAACGAATGTTTTTTTAAAACACTAGCTAGCACTGTGTCCTATGCAGCACTTCTTCCTGAAAGGATTGCTCCACCCTCAGACAGACAATGACAAGCACTTCAGCACCCCATATTATTGGTCACTGACATGTCATGTGACACAGGAATTATTTAAAAATATATTTTTATTTAAAGGGAAGATTTTAGGGCCAAAAAGGTAGTTTGTTGCCTGAGGTCAACGCTATGCCATAGAAGGTTAAATAGAGTAACTCCAGTTCATTTATTTCACTTAACAGCAGCAACAGAAACCCTCTCTGCATTCAAGAAGTCATTGAAAACCCAGCCCTTCCGAGAGTATCTTTTGCACTGAATGTCTTTCTTTAATGCACTTATTACTTCCTGGCATACTGCACTTAATGTAAGGTATTTTGTATAATTTGTGCTGTAGTTCGAATGTTAGATCCTCTTTTGTAAGTCGCTTTGGATAAAAGCGTCTGCCAAATGCATAAATGTAAATGTAAATGTAATTAATGCACATAAGTCAAACCAACTTAGAAAAATACAGAATTATTTTCCTTATACTACAAGGCTTATAATGGTGAACTGTTAAGTTGTGTATTTTATAATAATGTTAATATCCAAATAAATCTATGAATCTCTCTGCCTATTAGACCTAATGGTGTCACACCAACTTAGTATTTTACAGATATGTATTCCTTATATACTACAAAGCTTAGTTTGGTGAATAATGAAGGTATTTTTAATAATGATTTTATTAGCCAAATAAATCAATTAAACTCTGAAGTTATTGGATCTAATGATGTCAAACCAACACAGAAAAAAACAGATATTTATTCTTTACCCACTACAAAACTTACCCAGCTCACAAAAAAAGGTCCCCAGGGTATTTGTGGATATTTCAAGTTGAGTGCATAAAGCATTGTGAAGGCTGTGGTGAATTCAGGCTCTGCATTACCACCACTCCCTCAATGATAATGGCCATGTTCACAAGTGTCTGTGGTGTTCTCCTCATGTCTCTGAATTGGTACCCTAAGTAAAAAATAAATAAATAAACATACACACTTATTATATTAATTATATTCTTATTGAAACATGACACAGTAAACATGAGAAAAAATATATTGGTGCAACATAATTTTCTGGTTCAACTTACAATAAACACTAAATATACAACTTTGCTATAAAAACTCTTCTGTGGGGTAGTTTAGACCACAATCCCAAAATTATCACTCAACACTAAACACACCCTTGTATTCACAGAAAAATAACCAAGCCAAACCTTGTTTTTTTTAAAATATCTACCATCTACTAAACTGTGCCAAATCAGGGACCAAATTTTTAATTAAAATTTTGGTCAATGTTATGCTTCCACACCCATGTATCTGCAAGGCTCTGATATATATATATATATAGCATTTCTAAAAATCCTTTTTTTTTTGTATTGGCCTTAAGTAATGTTCTATTATTACTTAAGATAATTAGTTGTCAGTTATAATCATGAAATTAAAAGAAATAAACACTTGAAATATATCAGTCTGTATGTAATGAATGAGTATAATATACAATATTCACTTTTTGAATGGAATTACTGAAATAAATCAACTTTTTCACGATATTCTAATTTTATGACCAGCACCTGTATATATATTTTCTTTAATTGCCAGATTTAGTAGTCAGTGTGTTGCTTGAACTTTAAGCTTTCCTGCTCATTTGTTTGTCTGCAACCATGACAACAGCACTCTGATTGGTCAGCCTGATTTTAAAGCAGTAAATAGACCATGTTCTATATCACAGTTCGTCAGTTTCAGACTTGGTGTGAAATACAGAGTTTATATACGTGTGTTTGTTTTCAAAACAACTTGATGTGAATCAGGAAAAGACAACCACAACCTATCGAGCAGGTGAAGTCTTGTATTAATCCAGAAAGCACAACATTACAAAAATATAATGAAACAGTGCAAGTGAAAGGAAAGGTGAGGGAACACAACAAACATGTGCCTTTTAGACCTATTACACTTTCAGATATTTGGATACCTTTTTGCTGAAAATGTGTAATTTCCTGCAATATTCAGAACAACATTTTGTAAAGTGAGTTGTTCCTTAAACCACTTCATTAAAGGCAACATTTACGATTGTGGGGAACTGCAGCTCTTTCTGGTTTGTTTACGTTCATAAGCTCTGCTTTTAAGATGGAAATGTATGAAAAACAACTAGTTTGTAATCTGAAACAGCAAAAATAAGTCAATATTACCCACTTGTGGGGCAGGAATAATGCAATATTCTTTCATTCATTATCTGTAACCGCTTATCCAGTTCAGGGTTGCGGTGGGTCCAGAGCCTACCTGGAATAATTGGGCGCAAGGAAGAATAATGCAATATCCTCATCTCTTTTCAAGATTTTCAATGTTTGGAGGTCTCTTTGCCATTTTTCTGCTATGAGTAGAGAGAGTGGAAGGCAAGTAAGACAGAGCCTCTTTTTAATTTACTTGTTTACTGACATCTGTGTTACATGTTTTCAGTTATTTTCCTCATGCTTCATTTTGTTTGAATTCCCTTGTCATGTGACCAGCCTGCCCTTGTGTGTCACGTGTCTTGATTGGAGTCCAGGGGTGCCTTGTTTTGTGTGTCTTTTATAATCTGCATTCTAGCTCTGTGCGGCACGGTGGCGCAGCAGGTAGTGTTGCAGTCACACAGCTCCAGGGGCCTGGAGGTTGTGGGTTCGATTCCCGCTCCGGGTGACTGTCTGTGAGGAGTTAGTGTGTTCTCCCCGTGTCCGCGTGGGTTTCCTCCGGGTGCTCCGGTTTCCTCCCACAGTCCAAAAACACACGTTGCAGGTGGATTGGCGATTTGAAAGTGTCCGTAGGTGTGAGTGAATGTGTGTGTGTCTGTGTTGCCCTGTGAAGGACTGGCGTCCCCTCCAGGGTGTATTCCCGCCTTGCGCCCGATGATTCCAGGTAGGCTCTGGACCCCCCGCGACCCTAAATTGGATAAGCGGTTACAGATAATGGATGGATGGATGGATTCTAGCTCTGTTGTCTGCCATGTGAGGTTGTCTCTCTTTCATAAAGCTGTTGTTTCTTAGTCTTGTTTTAGTCTTTCTTGTTTTAAGTATCTTCTGTGTCTCAAGTTTTAGTGCTTCTCTTTGTTTAGTTTAGACCTGTGATTTTTGTCAATATTCATTAGCAGTGTATCTGTTTCAGTCTATTTGCTTTGTATTTAGATTTAGTAAAGTCCCTTAGTCCCTCTTAGTTTATTTACTGTTATGGACATGAAATATCTTATCAGTCCTGTTTATTTCTTCTCTTGGTTTAGTTTCCTCGTTTTCTCCTTTGTCAGTTGTAATAATAAATGGTGCATCTCACCATTACATACTATCGTCTCCACAATCCCTTGATTCCTGTCCTCTTCTAGACCACCAAAGCTTCATAAACACGTTTGATTGGTTTCCTGCAAGCAAACAGACCGGAGAACTAGCAAATGAAGGAACATCAAGTTTTTTTAATTTTAAAAAGTTTTTTTTCATTATAATCATGAATGTTGTCTTTTAAGCAGATCAATCTGATGTTTGTGAGCATGGTGACAGTTTTCAAATTTGTTTAAGGGACACTTCATCTTAGGATGTTAGTGACTTTTAAGATGTATGAAATGATCTGGAACCCTCCTGACAAATCTGACACTTGATCAGTCACCTCTAACCTTTTACATACAGGGTGACTCATAGCAACATAAACACAATCCTACTACATTCAAGTTTAACCTACAAAGTCCAGATTTAATAAATCAACAAACCAATAATTTGGTAAATCAAAGTAATATTGATGGTATGGTGGGCAAACCATCTAAAGAATTTGAACGCGCAATCATTCCCAAACTGAGCAAACATTGGATGCAAACAGAGTTTAAAAGAAAAAAAAGGGTCTACAAGCTGAATCTTCCATCTTTCTTTCTTTTTTTTTTTTTTTTTTGTCTTTTGCACAAATTACAGGCGGTCCTGATGCAATAACTCATTTGTCTTTCATCAGATGCATGACACCAGTTCTTTAGTGAGGGAGGCTGTTGAGAGGTGCGTGCTGTCTCTGTGTGTCCTGTCTCTACACTGAGCTCAGTCTAAGAAACAGCTTTCTGCCACAGCGTCCAGAGCCAGACATTTTCCCGCTGTCAATCACATTTCGTGTGGGAAATGAATCTGGATGTAGCTTGTCCCTCGTTCATCAAAGCCTGACAGGCTCCCTTTGCCTGGTTCCGCTCGGGTGGGGCCGCAGCGTGGAGCAGACAATGATGGCACATTGCTGCCGGAGATGAAGAAATTATGGAGAAATGATGTAGGGCACATCACAGGCACAGAGTCGTTTGGTTGGGTGTTAAATGTCACTGGCGTGCTGCACTTCCCAGCCCAGATGATCCTTGAAAGCAACTCATCCACATACACGGGTTTCTTGCATATACCCTTCTGCCTGAAAGCATAGGTCAAGATTGTATTTTAACCTTTAACAGCCTAAGAGCAACTTTCGATTGACTCAAAATATAACAAACAAAACATTTGGCCACAGTTTGTGTCTGTAGGAAGAAAAGAAGATTATTTTTAAATGTATTTCTCGCATGTATATATAGCATGTCTTGTACATTTTATTTCATGTCATTGCTTCACACCTAAACAATGGGAAAAAATAGACACGTAGCTTTTTAGGTGCAACACACTTCATAATGTCACCAATTTATCAGCAAAATTATATTTTGGCTCATTTGTTTCTGTGACCTGTCCAGTCCTTCATTCAGTCCTCTTACCTATTGTCAATATTTAGTTCACTATATCATCTGAACACAGAAGCTCTACTGCAGTTGTCATGAATGGACAAACTGGCAGCACGGTGGCGCAGCAGGTAGTGTCGCAGTCACACAGCTCCAGCGACCTAGATGTTGTAAGCACAATTCCCACTCCAGGTGACTGTCTGTGAGGAGTTTGGTGTGTTCTCCCCGTGTCTGCGTGGGTTTCCTTCGGGTGCTCCGGTTTCCTCCCTCGGTCCAAAAACACAAGTTGGTAGGTGGATTGGCAACTCAAAAGTGTCCATAGATGTGAGTTGGTGAGTGAATGTGAGAGTGTGTGTCATCATGTGAAGGACTGGCGCCCCCTCTAGTGTGGGTTCCTTCCTTGCACCCAGCTATTCCAAGTAGGCTCTGGACGTATTGCCACACTGAACTGGATAAGTGGTTACAGATAATGACTGAATGGACATAAATTACTTGGTATAAAATCTTTTAACATTGACTTCTTTTCTAAGTTAAGAAGTTTTTTCCTTCTCTTATGAAGTTACTATTGTGTAGATGCATGTTTTTCTTTGGACAGTGATGAAATGTTCCATTTTTGCTCATGAACAGTTCCTAAATGCAACATAGTAGTTACAGATTGATTTGACTTATGTTTAGTAACCCAATAATAAGCTGGGATTTAAGAGGTTAAATGTCAACAACAGGCAGATGCTAGTGGCTGAGGATACAATGAGGACATAAATCACTGGAATAAGATGTCTCAGGGTCATATCTACTGCTCATACTCATAAGCAAGTCATAAACTTAAAGCTATTTGCCGCTAGGATCTGTCCTCCCTGTATGATAGGGTTTAAAATGAACTGGACTGAGCTGCATAACTGCATAATTTTTTTTTCCAACAAATTTTCTCACTGGATTTTGTACTGAATAACACTTGTTATCCGCTGATAATCATCTGCACAGACTTCTTAAACTGTGTCTCATAGATCCACAGGCTTTTGTAAGATATCTTCTCTAGGTAGCTACACTAGCAAGGACAAAAGCTCTCTTCAGAAGCAAGCACAGCACATTGAAAAAAAGGCTTTTTTATTCCCTGCACTTGAATCAGCAGGCGTCCCTGATTTCCTCTGGCACATTTTAAATGGGTTTGCGTGCTGGCCTTTAAGGAGCATAGCTTCCTGCGGGTCCTAACCCAGAGCTGAATAACAGCACAAGGCTAATATCTTGTTAGCGGTGGGAAATACGGAAGAGGGCTGGGGGATGAGGGTAGGTGTGCACTAGGTGGGCCCCCTATGTGTGTGTGTGTGTGCGTGCATGTGTGTGTGCCTGGGAGAGGGCTCGGTCTCTCGAGGGCCCCTTGTATCCCTGCCAGGTCGTATATAAATCAGCATGCAGCTTGCGGCCGCAATGAGCTAGAAAATAAAAAAAGCATAAAAGTGTCTGAGTGAAATAGAGGGAGGGAGAATTCTTTTATGATGAGACTAAATTCTCCTTACTCTGCAATAGATCCACTGCCCTGGTCTGATTGTTTACTCCAGACGCCATTCATCATTGCACTGCCACAAATGACTCAAATTACCACACCTGCTCCTCATATAATACTCTTACTATGAGTACCTCACACTCAGGTAATTGTTTAGGCTAAAATTCCTGAAGTACAACCTAATGTTATGTGGCACACAAGGGCAGAAAAAAGAAGTGCAATAATACACCAAGGTACCTACAGTGAATGTGACTATGACCTAGAGGTTCCTAAATAGTTCTTGGATTGGATTTTGTTTAAAAAAAATCTTTTACAGAATCTGTGCATTATGTTCATCAAACTTTAAAACATTTCTTTGCACACATATACATCCCTCCGCCAACATCATTCTTCAAAGAACCATCCATTGAAACCTTATTTAGTAAACTGTGGCTTCACCCAGAAAAAACTTTAAACACTATAGTTTCAGAGAGTTCATATGTGAGATATAAAACTTCTGAACATCTTTAGTAAAAGTGTTGTTTGTTTACAAACCCCATTTCCATGAAATATTGGGAGACTATGTATTACATGCTATAAAAACTGAAATCTGTAATTAGTTAATTCTATTTTCTTTAACAGACTAAAGGACAAAGAAAAGATCAGCAGTGTGGTTTTGCTTTAGTTAATGCGTTCTCCTCTTTAAAGTCTAAAGGCTGCAAAACAGTGGCACATGAATTTTTAATCAAAATTTTCACTCTTATTTTGCACTTGCCCCATTTTGGGATGTGTTGCAGGCATCAAATTAGGAATTTATTTATATTTACAAAACACAATCACATTGTTCAGCGAAAATATTGGAAATCAATTCTTTGCACATTTGCCAGATAAATAATTCTTTTCTGGAAATGGAGGCTCCTACTGAAAACACTCCTATGGGTAAGTAGTGCATCAGCTGTGTTGGGGTTAGAATTAGAATCCACACCAGGGATAAGGTTTGGGTTAGGATTAAGTATTAGGTTAGAATTTGAGTGAATTCAATCAGCTTGTACTTCATTAAGTACTTCATCCTGAGAAGGGTCACTGCGGGATTAAAGTGCAGGCATGGATTCAAGCATTAGGGGAAATTAGGACTACTTTGCAAGATAAACAACAGGTAGCATCTAGAAAGCATTATCAAAACACTCTTTAAACCCTTTCAGATACTTGTTACCATAGTTATTAACGTTTTGCCATTTCTACTTTGTTGTCTAAATAAAGTGTTTACCTAAATTATGCATCCAAGAAATAATTTGATCTTCATCTGCTGCTTGTACTGTAACAGATTTGCTGACCCACCAACTAGAGTGAGTTTCCTATGCAGCAAAATTAGTCGGACGAGGGCTACAGACGCCTGGCTTTTAACCCTGACTAATACAGATCCTGTGCCTGTCACTCATACTGACTTGTACATCAAAGCCAGAGCTCGTCCTCTTGGCTCGTTGAGTTCTGACCTAACTGTGGCCTGAGCACCTTTCCAGCGACCTCCAGCAGATGCTCATTCTCCTGGCCTTGGGGTGTTTAATCAGGCTGGGTTGCTTGGCAACTACTCAGAGGAACCCTGCCCTGGCCATGAATGAAGCCAAAAACAAACCACCACCCAAGCTGCTAAGCTCAGTGCTTCCACTTCCACCAAGTGTGTAGAATTTTTTTGCACAGCTATATCAAGAAGTGTTAGCTTGACTCCAGAGCTGGGGTCAGTGTAAGCTTGACACTTATAACCATTTGTGAAAATGTGTGTGTGCATATATGTGAGTTTTACTGTCATAGCAGCTAAGACCGAGTGAGGCAGCTGATCCCCTGTCTCAGATATCTCTAATATCATTTGACATTTCAGGCTACTTTCAGGCAAGCTTCACACCATGGACCTGCAGGAACATTATTCATGTGTTAACAAGCGCTAGGCCTCTGAGCTGGACAGCTGGCATGCAATCAGACCGGGGGACACCGTAAGAGTAAACAGGATCATAGTCCAGTAAATAATCACTCCATGATGGGCCAGCTGAGAGCTCGGGCTAGATGTTTATAGCAGGTGGACCAACACCTGTCATACTTACAGCTCTGATTTATTCTGGGACAAACTTCAGCACATATGTCTCCTTCGACTGCCAAGTTCATTCCTTTCTCTCCATCTACTCTCTCTGTCCAAGTCCTGTTGGTTGTTAGTTTAAACATGGGGGAATGATGACATGACCTTCTAAAACCTGGTTCCAAATTGTACACTAGCTGTAAAGCATCCATTACTGCGCAAGTATGCAAGGCAGTTGAGTGTCCTACTTCTCATGTTGTCAGTTCAAAGGGTTCTTCCCAAGCTCTCGCTAAGCAACGTTACTGCTACCTTCAGTTCAGCAAGGCCTATTATCCAAAATCCCTTTAGATACATGAGAGGACCAGTCAGAATGGCCAGATATAGTAATATATCATAAGCTTATGCAATTATAAATGTGAATACATGTAATGTAAAATCTTTTACTTTGCTTTTTAATCTATGTTAATTTTTGCATTACGGTTAGCTTAATAATGTCACCCTAGATGTCAATGTTTTGTTAGCATTAGCTAGCAGTGCTTTATGTGTATATTTCCTAGGACTAAATATCCTAAATAATTAGGGGAGCTGAACGATGTTATTTCAAAAGAAGATTATTGTTTTTGATTATTTATCATTTATACATTTTGTGAAGTATGCAGGACTATGTGCAGGAGCAGGCTGCAACATCTCTGTTGCAGGTGGGAGTGGGGTTAATGCTGTTGATTTTTGGTGGGAGTAGGTAGGAATGGGCAAGAGAGAGACAAAATCTAGCAAGAGTGGGATTAAAAAAATCTATCCCACACAGACGTCTATTTTACAACTTAGATTTAAACTTTTAAAACATGCAAAACATATAATAATACAATTTAAATATTTGCAGGAGTTGACCATTGCAAATTATATTTAAGAAAAATAACCCATTAAGTAACATTAGATTTTAACTAATGTTACCTCTTCAGGATATGTATGACTATGCTTTTGTCTCTGCTGACCAGATTCACTCTTCACTCATATGTATTTCAACAAGGGTACTCACTCAGTTAGGTCTGTTAAGAAAGTCTCTTTTAGGCCTTCATGTTGGCAGTCCAGCAAAAATTACTGGGTCAGAACCTCCACCAGGGGACCATAGCTAATATTCAATCCCCACGCACTGTAAGTAGCTGTGCATAAGTAAGAGATCACTGTCATTTATTTAACTTTATACAACCATATACTATTACACTGCAGTCAGGACTCCAGGGCGGATATTCTAACACCTGTTCCAGTACCTGTATTTGTGAACATACCAACAATGTTCTGCAAAGTTTCTTTTTAAACTTTCATCTTAATATAAGATTGTTTGCTGCTCCACATCTTTAAAATCTATAGCTTTGGGTCTCACAGTTGAAGGATGGACAGAAACACCTGTGGATTTTTCATATCTGGAATTTGATTATTATGTCTCTGTAAGTACTGTGTTTTAATGGTCTTGCACATTAACTCTAGCTTTGGAGACTTTTTTCTGCACTTATCTTCCTTTAAACCTCATGTTCCTTACGCAAGTAAAATTATCTAAAGAATCTAATCTCCTCACAAACATTTCATGAAAAATGAACAAACCTATTCATGGCTGGAGTTCCGTTTACTGGAAAGTAAATAAAGGAAAGCCATTGTTTTGATACACAGAATGGTTTTCATGCTTGAAACCTAAGCCAAAAATTAAATTCTAATAATAAATAATAACTTGCTGTGAACATTAACAGCTTTGTCACATGGTGGAACACTGCAGGAAGACTTGGAAAACTAGTCCAAAGGCTGAGGCTGTGGTCAGATCTAGGAGTTGCTGTGATAAATGTGGTCCTGCTAAGATTTGGCGGTCTGCTGCCTTCACTGGTAAATTAATGAGCAGCAATTAATAACTAGCAGGGACCAGCGGGGGCAGTGCTTTTAACAAATTGCCCATCCATTCCCTCAGTGTCGCTGCCCAGAGAGAAGACGAGTCCCTGATTTGAAACAAAGGCGCTGACTGCAGATAGAGGCTCATAAAGTGATTGTTTCTTAAAGAACCCTGAAGGTTAATGTTTGCTGAAGCTTGGCTTTCTATTTTTTTTTTTTTTTTTTGTAGTTAGACGTTCTCAGAACCAACCTCCAAATCTCCAACAAGTGACTTTACAAGACTTCACTGTTGGTTAATGTTATATTATTATATTTAACTGTATTTCATATATGATTATTTATTAAATAATTGAATTAAATACTACAGCTGGTTATTTCAAAGTAAAATAAATAAGTAAATGAAATGCAGATAAAAAGTTTTGTTGTTGCCAGTGGCAATACTGCATACTTTATGATAGAAACATTAATGCAGTTTTATTTTCAGGTATTGGTTCACACAACAGAGCACTTCATGTGACAGTAATGTAATTGTAGGTTAAAGATCACTGAGGCTGAAGGCAGGTTGATGCGAGTTGGATATTTTAGTGTAATTTATCTGCCTTAATATGAAAGGGGCAGTGTAATAGACAGGTCACACCAAGTCCGTTACATAAGTGTAAAGTTAAAGGTTTCAGATCACAAGGATACCACCCCCAGCATTTCTTCTTAATTGATAAAACACTCAGCAGGTAAAATATGAAGGCAATGTGCAGTGGTCACTGTGAATCATCACAGATGTGGCCAGCATTCACGTGAAATGTAATGCATCAGCATCCTTGTCTGTATCACTGCAATCCTACTCTGCATTAGTGTCCAACATGAGTTGCGTGTGCAGACGATGACCTCAATTAATATTTGCTTACATTTGCGCAGTCAGTGTCAGATTTAGTGGCGAAAAATGAAGACGCACCTTAATGGTATGCTGATAGAAGGCCAGTTAGCAAAGTAACATATTTCCCTGAGGAATGCCGCAGGATACCACATAATTACACTCCTTCTGCCCCTAAGAAAGGGGCAGAGTGGGAGTATGTGTGTGAAAAGAAGGCAGCTCATTCAAAAAAAAGGAAATGCAAGGAAAAAAATCTCCAGTCTATTTGCACACCAGATAAATGTCCAGTGTTACACAATGTAAATGGATCACAAACAACAGGGCTCAGATTGAGAAACACAACACTAATCCAGCCAATGAACCGGGAGGTGGGGGGGGGTTCTCGCTTATGCACATGAAGGGGGAAGGGGAGGGGCAGGGTAGACTGTGTAACTGACACATGCTACATGAATAAATTGGTGGGGGTAGGGGGCAGAAGCACTGGGATGTGTTTGTTATGCTGTTGAGTTCAAATATGTTTTTCTCCCGAATCATAAAAGCACCTTTAAGTGTAGACCTAGAAGTGTGAGATCATATCAGTTTCATTGTTAAAGAACACTGCATTGTTCCAAAGACAGTCTCAGACAAGAGGATTTAAAATGTGAGGATTTCTTACATCATAAAGCTATGGGGTGGGGACTATTTGCCTATTCACTTATCTGAGCATACTGAATGAAGGCCAGGGTATTAAGATACTTAAGGGTAAGGTAGGACTGTAAAGCTGGCTTGGAGGGGGGTGGCTCTGGGATGCCAGACTTCACTGTTGAGCCTTCTGGAGGTGTCATAGGCTTAATTCAGTGAAACACTGACAAGGTGATGTACCTACCTGATGACCCCTGTGAAGAGCTAGTGATGCAGTGGGTGATTTGGGTACTCGTGTGATGGGCTCATTGAATAACCGTAGATATTAAGGGTAGCTGGGTGCTGATCTGATCATAAACGGCCACAGGAACCTTAGGGTCAAACAATAGAAATTATGTGGCTGCCGGTAAGAAGAGAGTGGTGTGGGCCCTATGTGAAACTCTAATGGATTGGCATAGGATATTATATATCTTGTGTATGATTATAATAAAATACGTCTAAGCCATGTTGAAGAAATATGTAGATGGCTTAACTTGGAAATAACATGTAAATATATAATTTTAATAAACAGAGATAGGCTTTTAGAGGTTTAATTGATGACTGAACGTAGACTATAATGTTCTTAGCTCTAGGCCTCACCTACATTGGTATTTTTTGTTACCTATCCTTTTTTGGTACATTGGTATTTTTTGTTACTCTACCCTTCAGCATGTGAGCGAAGCAGCTCACTCAACGACAAAGCAATATCCATGACAAATAAACGGTTTCTTGATATTCTTCTGCAGCAAGCACATTGTTGTCCCACCAACTAGAATTCCAAGCAGGTTTCATCCAAAGCCAGCAGGGTTGGCAGCTGTGTTTGTGTTGCGGGAGTGCTGGTTTTAGCAGTGATGTCTGTAACACATTGTGACGCCTCTGTCTGTTATATAGTAACTGTATATTTATTTGTAAATATGTAACAATTCCTGGTAATAATGCTAAAAGAAGCACTATTTTGGCTGAATCCATCACAATCACCTCATGTAAAACCAAAAAGAAGACAATGGTGCATAATCTAATTTTAAACAAAGGATATGTCTAACTCTTACTAACTCCTGATATTACAAGCCAACATCTTGTCTCCAATGTCTACACAGCAACACAGAAAACAATGTTTCAGAGTATCTTCACCCTGGACCACGTTTTCCAAAAGGTCTGGTTTCAGTTACCCTAAAACATTTTATGTGCGTGGATCAAAAGCCAATTATATTTTAAAAAATAGCTATGTATGTGTAGACAAGGACTTATGGACGTTCCACCGCCATACTGCAATCTCTGTACTGTTACTACATTTCTCACCCATTAACCCTGCTTAATCAATAAATCTACAATCGTTACTGTCACTGCACAATAAATACACAACAAAAAAGCTTTTCTAAGACATCTGCTCTGAACTTGCTGTTCTTAGACTTTCTTTCACCTCTCTCTTTCTTCCACTGTAGCTCTCCTCTGATCAAACTTATCCTTTTATAGTTGCTGGTTTTAATTAACAGCATTTCAGAATCATTAATGGAATTTTGAGCTGACAAGATTAACAGTTTAATGGCATTTATCTATGAAACCTTATATTTTAGGATAAAATTGTAATAAAAGAGTCAGAGCCATCCAAAGCTAGGCGCAGGACAGGGTGCGAATCCATTAACAAAATCATTTATTAGCATCATAAAACGGGGAGGCAATATTTAGCCAAACGGCCCTTGACAGTGTGGTTCTCCTAGAACCAAGCAAAGTTTGCAGAGGGGGTAAAGAGTAAGTACTTCACACTGCCCCCTGCCTTTAGGAGGCCACTAGGACTCTTGTATGTGGCATTTAACAGATTACACTAGCTTTTAATACATGACTTTAATATAGTGTGTTTTATCATTATGTGATAGATTTTGTATCAGCATAATTCTCTGAGTGTATCATGAATATCATCTATACTTACAACACACACAATGTTTCAATACAAAGAAAGCATAATTAGCACACATTGGCACAGTATTGGAAATATTTCATCACAAGTACAGCACCCAGTTTTCTGGATGGCAGATTTATTAAACTATATTACTACTATCAGCCAAAACAGTAAAATACCTAGTTGTTTATTAACTACTCTTGCCATGTAGATGCACTCTGTAGTTCTAAACTTACAGAGTGAATCTTCTGCTCTGCTTATTTTGTCAGCCCCCTTTCACATTGTATTTAATGGCCAGTATTCACCTGTACGAATGCAACACACACTAAAACACTACAACCACATCAGTGTCAATGATGTGCTGAGTAAGATCCCCAACCCAGGTAATACATGCTCTCTGATGGTCCTGACCACTGAAGAATGAAGTGAAAGGGATCTAGCATGTGTATTTAAATAGAGCTTACAATCAAAGTAGAAACCAGGAGGTGATTTTTATGCTTTGGCTGATTTGGTGTATCTAAAGATTATGTATTCAGAAATAATTTTGAAAAATACTTCATCCCAATCGGAACCAAATGAATCATTAGAGAGAAAAACAAAGCTGATATCAGATCAGTAGGTTGGGTCAAATTCTCCCAACACCTCTATTATGCAGGCACCCAGTGCTCCCTGTGCCATGATAGACTAGTCCCTGCGGCACACACACCCTCCTTTTAATGTAATATCGCCTATGACTAATTATGGTAATTCATTACACCTCCAATTAGACTGTGGGATTTATAGCAAGCTGGACCCATAAAGAGCAGGATTTATAGAGGCTTTGAATGTCACCCAGAGAACAGCGGGCTGGCTCCTCATCATTCAGCTCCGAAGCCTGGAGCACCATATATCATCAGAGAAAGACACAAAGACGCCCCATCCTACTCCACTCAACCCTAAACTTGCCCAGCCCTATCACACACACCGCCATAATCATACACCTACTCGTCAGGAGCAAGAATGGACTATTTCTTGCTTACACTTCTGCAAAAAACTTCACAAGCACTGCTGTTTGTGATTCTGCACTACAGAATGCATATAAATGTATATAAGTAGAAGTTTAAAAATTCTATTTACATCTTGTAATGGTTTCAGATTATTTGAACAATAATAAAAATCATGACTGCATCTAGAATTATCAACTGAAATGTAAAGTTTAAATAAAAACTACACAATAGAGGCATATTAAAATATAATTATGTTATCAAGATCACTATACTTAGCCAAGACAAAGGATTTCTTATAGCTCTGTTGGTGGAATATTATATTCGTACATAGCTCAAAAAGTCTGGAAGAGAATTCTGTATAATATTAAAAATACCTGGTTGATATATGTTCAGATTAAGTCAAATTAGTTTACTGTCATTTAACATGTAATGTAAGTGCTTAAGTATTTTTAACTAAAGCATAAATGCTATATAAATAAAGATTTATCATAAATATCCAAGACAGTATACAACATAAATGACTATACTACTTACTACTTACAGTGAACCTCAGAAAGATACCTTTTGGTTTATATAAAGTTGCTAATTTGACAAGTTTCCATTCTCTTGAGCAAAACTGTATGTACAGATGTACCTGACATTTCCATTCCATCATTATGATGCAAATGTCAGTTCTATGAAGCCTTGGGTTGTGACATGTCCAATAAAAGCTCAGGCGAGGCAGTGAGCAGGTTTGTAAATGCTGCTGGAGTCATGGGCAGGGCTCAGATGGGCAGGCCTTTGCTGCCCCTGGCAGAGTCCTGCTCTCAGCTGCAGAGCCCCTGGGAGGCTGATTTGTTTCCCTGCCTTTGCTGGTGCTGACAGGAGCTGGGGACTGTGTTAGGAGTGAGCTCCAGCCCCAGCATTTCAATCAGGCACACAGCAGGGCAGCCCATCTGCTGCCTCCAACCCTCCCAGGCCCTATAAAACAAGAGGAGGGAGGGAGAGAGAGATTTTCTAAGGTACTAAATGAAGTAGCAATACTGGTATTTTGGTTCCAGGTAATAGCAGTGCCCGTATTCCATTTTATATACAGAATAATTATAACTTAAAACATTCCTTAAACATCACTTATTCACTTACAGTATAATATGAATTATTCACATCAGTTTCAAACACACTCTTGCCAAGTGTATGTTGCTGCTTTATTCCACTTCTGTATCTGAAATCAGGAGATCCATAAAGGTTTTTTTTAATGACATCAATTTTTCTCTGTCACTTTGGCAGGGATTCAGAACTACCTGAAAGTCAGATAGCACATATTCCCCAATTTTACTGTCTTAGCACTTGCACTACCCTCCCTATACACAGTAAAACCAATGTTATTATTCCCATATCAGGTAATAACATCCTGAACCCAAGTAATATGGTAGTATTCAGTAACCAAGAAATACACTGCAAATTCAACAGCTTAATGCTCTGTTTCCCTTTTTTTTTTAAAGTTGGAGGAAGCTTTATTGCATCAAACATATCATTGTTTAATACTTAACATATAATCATAACTTAGGTGCAAACTCCTTATGGAACAGGTTTCTAATTCACATATTTAGTCACATACGTGCAATCCAGAGAGAATGAAGACAGTTAGCAGTGCTTTCTGTAACCTGCACTTAAGTGTGACACATTATATATATATATATATATATATAACTATTACTTATTTTTAGTAAAGGAGGCCTCAGTGCAGTGTGTGATACGACTCAGAACTCAGTATCCTATACATTTCTTTAAAACTTGTCGTAAAACAGCACTGTTCACTTTTTTTAGTCCCTTATGTCAAAATGCAGAACACAGTGTGGGGGACAGATGATTCTCCCATTGTCACCCACCCCTTTCTGTCTTTAAGAACTGAGAGAAATGTATAACGCATACTAATGAACCCCCACCTCCCACCAGAGGTGTCTTACAACCTCTCTCCTACCTTGCTCTGTTTGACATTCAGAGGTAAGCTGCTGAGAGCTACAGCTTTTTGGTAGACTTGGTGCATTTTTCCAAAGGTTTTGAGTGTTCTCCAAACTTCACTTCAGCAAGTTTTGACATAGAATTAGGAATGAATAAAGTACTGCACAGCAAAATGGGGTAATGAAGGTGATGTTAATCATTCACAGGCTTTTCACTGTCTTAATTCTTTTTAATGTTGGAGATGTATTTACTTTGGCATTTAAATTAATCGCAGACAGGCGTGCTAAGTGTTTTAGAGCATAGAACGGTTCTAAATCCACCGTCAAATAGCAGCGGTTTTGGGGCCAGATTGGAGGCAACATCACTTTCTTCCTGAACTTCAGGTCCATCAATAAAATGGGACCGTCGTAGAACAAGCGCTTGCAATTGAAGCGATGGATTTTTACACAATCGTTTGTTTTGTTTCTCTCTCTCATATATATATATATATATATTCATATATATATATATATATATATATATATATATACACACACACACAGCCAATATGTTTATATCACTCCTTGCTAAGGATGACCCAACCCCTAATAAAACAGTCCTGTGGTGGTCCACTTCCAGAGAGTAGGTAGAGAAGAGTGGGGGGTGAACTGCGCACCAACAGATGTGCTTTAATCAGTTATTTTAGATTGGCCCAACAGTTAGTGTACGTTTGAGTCTAAAGTGGATAGATATTTTGAAATGTTATGTTAATAGATGATTTTACATTTTATAAGCAAACCTAAATTATAGGGATAAATGTAACAAAGTCAGACATCCACCCAGCTGAATTTATTGTATCAGGAAGTATTTCAAATGACTAAGTCAGTGGAGAGTAATTACTTGTTTTAATGTAGTGGCTGAATTCAGCTGTGGTGGAAGGATAAGGTCTGTTGGTTACATAGTCAGGAGCATCAAGTCTGCATTAGTATACAACTCAGCATTATGTAATCGGTCATTTAAAATGCCTTCAGTATTTATTGCATGCAGCCTGGCTGAATGAGTTAATATGCTAATAGAAACAATTCATTTGGGAGCATTCCGGGAAGGTAACGCTCTGACTGGTGTTGTTAATTAAGTTTTTCACTCCAGTGCTCACACATTCTGTGGATGACAGTGCAGCAGAGCGCATGGACCATGAAGATACAATCCAATACAGCAAGCAATTCTGCCGCACTAGATAATCAATCCAGCAGTTAAATAAGTGCTATTTGATTTGTTTGTATGTTTGAGCATAAAAAGGTCAGATGCTTCCTTCACCATGTTATTTTTTAGAACATATCAAAAATATGAAGCGAAATAGGACATATCTGATAATAATTGATTTCATGTGTCAGAGACAAAGGAGTTGGAATAATCAGGATTCTAAATATATACTCATGTTTTGAAATGCTTAATATCTTTACCAATTTATCAAATTAAAACCTTTATCCTAAATTCAAAACAAAGGACCACAATGAAATTAAAATTTTAGATCTATACTGCCACCTCGTGGCCGAGAAACAAAGCCTCCATTACACAAACATCATTGAGACAACATCACAGCTTGGGCCAAGCAAGCACATCATAAAAAATTTACACATCTCACAAAACTTTATTTCATACACCTTTTAAGACCTCATTTGTCTTGGACTGAGCAACTTAAATATAAAATGCAAAAATAAACACAAATAATATCTATCTTTCTAAATACAGTGGAGGCTAAGTGATTGAACAAAGTAATAGATGCACACGTCTCACATGGATAAACTTTAAACTGGATTTGTGGTGATATATGGTTGATGTATAGATCCAGTCATCAGTAATACTGGCACAAAGAAATGCTGAAAGGTATTTATTCCACATGATGACTCAGATGCCCCTAGAAATAACAACAAAACACAGCATAAGAGAATAACTTAAGACTGAACTGCTCAGTACATTTGCAGTCGCAATTGAATGAGTAAGAGTAGTAGGAAATTTTACATTTTCACAATACATTATATGACATTAGATACCAGTGCTTCTGTAAGTGAAGCCTTGAACCAAAAATACCTGAACTCATTTACACCCATCAGCCATAACATTAATGCCACCTGCCTAGTTCTGTGTAGACATCTAGAACAGCTCTGATCCATTAAGGCATGGATTCTACAAGGCCTTTGAAAGTGTCCTGTGGTATTTGATATCACCATATCTCATAAGTAAAAATCCTTTAAGCCTTAGGATAGGGGCCTCCAGGGAACAGAATATTTTGTTCAGCACGTCCCACAGATTCTCCATCAGATTGAGCCTTGGGGAATTTGGAGGCCATGTCAACACCTAGAACACATTGTCTGTTGTTCCTCAAACCTTTCCTTCAACATTTATGCAGTGTGGTATGACACATTAATGGCAGTGGTCCCTTTTAACATAATAAGAGTTTACTGTTGACATAAAGGGTGTACTTTACGTCTGCAACAATGTTTATGTAGGTGGTATATCTGAAAGTAACATCCAGATGAATGCCTGGACCCAAGGAATCCTAGCTTCCATGCTGGATGCCAATGGCCCTGTCATCTCTTCACAGTTAGTCTTTTCTTGGAATACTTGGGTACTAATCACTGTGGAGTGGGAACAGCCCACAAGACTTGACATTTTTGTAGATTTTAATGATACAGTTGTGTAGCTGTTCCAGTTTTGCTCTTGTCAAAGGGGCTCAGACCCTTACATTTGCCCATTCAATTTGTAGGCTGAATGTTAACCCCTAGAATGTGTTATTCACATCACCACTCAGTGGTTTTAATCTTATGGCTTATCAGTGGATTAGTGTGAGAATGCGCATTTATGTGAAAATATTATGCTGAGCCCTTTGTTCACATACTTACTTCAAGTCATTCAGAGAATGTACAACTCTGTCAAGTAGCTTTTGGGCACTATGCCAATGATGCCTTTCATCTCCCCCACCCACCAGCCGAAGGTATCATACTCCTAAAGAAAAAGGAGTGAAAAAAATAAATAAATAAATAAAAAACCACACACACAGCAAAATCACCATCATTCCTCTTGAGAGAAGGCCCGTTCCAATAGCTTCTTTAAACCAATGCTCCAACTCCAATACTCAGTCATCAGAGCTGTGACACAGATGTGACAGGACACAAGGGTAAATGTTAAAGGTGGTCAGAAAGCAAGCAGCTGTCAATTTTTAGAGTTCATTGATTTGTTCAGCTCAGTTTCTTTCATCTCCTCTCCTGTCATCACTCTGCCCCTTGACTCTGACTTTCAGAATACAGCTGAAGGACACATTCTGTAGATAGGACATTTTAAAATGACACCATTGCAGATTGTGTCTCACTATTCTGAAGCTCAAATTGGAATAAACACATAATAATTATCTGTGAATACTTTGATCTAACCAAAAACTATTATAATGAGTCTTTCCAATTATTAAAATCAGTTATGTCATAGCACTGACTAATTATTTTAATATGAAATCATTTTGATGCTTGTTTTTCATTTTCAACTGTAAAAATGTAATAGCTTTCCCTGTGTAATAATCCTTATAAATATACAAATATAATTTTATTTTTCATATGAATCTTGAAAAAAGTCATAAAACTCTTGAGCTCCATGGTTAATTAAATCTCTTTTAATATTTCTGATAAATTTGGCTAAGCTGCTGACAGCTTTATGTGTCATAAAAAGACTGTCAGTGGTGTTACTCATGAAATATTAAGTGAATTTAAAATTACAACATGAATGTGACTTTGAAAGTACATTGTCAATAAACTCTATTTAAGAAATCTCAGACTGTTTTAATCTTGCTGCCACCAAAATTACGCTCACTTCACTGATTCAATATAACTGAATAATTTTTACACTTCAACACGTCAACATTTGTACTTGTGCAATGTTGGAGAGCCCTAGACGCTTCTAACAGCAAAAGAACAATTTGAAACCACAGGGTTTTGATACTATGTTATTGTTATGACAGCACCAGTATTCTTTGTGTGTGACCTAAGGTTTGGCAAGAGCCTTGCTTTTCCAACAGAGAGCCACTGTTAGATGGATGCTCAGCACTGTATAGTCTCAGTGATAAAGACTCTCACACACTGCATCACTTTTACAAAAAGCAGATTGTGGACTGGCATCATTGGTCATGTGTTTCTGACACAAGATTTGTTGTCTGAGGAAGAGCAGTGAAGCACAAACGACAGACATCAGAAGTGGTCTGGCCAAAAAGAGAAGAGAAGTGAGGTAGCAGTGGATGAATAGTGCAAGTGCATGAGGAAGAACTGAAGAATGTTTGCTTAGACATGAATCAAAGGCTTCATCTTCCAGGAGACGCTTAAAGGGAACTGGTCAGTATCAGCCACATTAAATACGCAGAAAGGGCCAGTAGCCAGGTCAGTATTGACAGTGCAGGACAAAATCTTTCACGCTTTCATTACTACAGTGAAGTGAACCTCTCAATCCTTGGTTTACAACAAGGTTTACAACACCTTAGGGGCAAAAGATCATCAATATGCGAAACAGTTTGGGATAGAACCTTTAAATCATGTCATATATCATTTAAGCCAAATCAAGGCAATATACATAAGTATAAGGGGAAAACTATTTATAGAAGCCTTTATATGATATTTATAAAGACGTCTTTACAAGTATTGTGCATTTTAAAACTAATAGCTACAAGATTAACGTTGTCCAGTGATTCCAGGTAGGCTCCGGACCCACCCTGACCCTGAACTGGATAAGCGAATACAGACAATAAATGAATGAATGAATACGCAGTATTATTACCTTAAAATTACAGCTTCAAAATCATTTTTCATGCTCAACTGACCTGTATTAGGGAGAACAGAGCAGCTGTCTTTGAAACTCCAGGCTCAACACTGCAGAATGTGCACTATGTAATGTCTGAAGGAAGGTAGGAAACCACCTCCCCTCCCTCCCCTTGATTTCAGGACAGTGATATAAAACTCAATTACTTTTCAAATTAGCAAAAATATCAAATATTACCTAGTATTCCTTTAAAGGAGAGCCAAGCAAACTCAAACATATAATGGGAAACATGCTGATAAATGGGGATAAGCAATATCAGAAATACATCACGACAGGCAGCTTTAAATAAATAAATAAATATTTCCTTGTTTAAATGTGATAATATCCTTACATTTGAAGGAAACGTGTCTAGACTGCTGGGCTAACTATGCTAAAATAATTTAATACATTGTACTGTAACCCCTATGAAATACAATTCATCTGACCTGCTAATCTAGGCAGATGTAGTCCATATATCACCATTTTTATATTTTTTAATATTTCTGCATTTAAAATGTTGTATATAAATACACACCTGTATACATGTCTTTATCAGAATACAGATATGGGCTTACAATCCCTATAACTGATGAATTTCTACTTAGGATGAACCTGAAGACAAACCAATGTACATTAATAAGCCAAGAGATATAGTTGACCATGACTTTGGAAGAAAACCTTTAACTAAAAATGTTAGTGCAGTACTTTAATAAGCCTAGGTTAGGCCAATTCAGAAGGGTTAAAACAGGTCTGTTCAATGGTAGCTTGTTCTCTATAGTGCAGATTGACTTTTATAGCCTCTCTTCTCTCAGACTCAGCAGGCTTTGATCTTCACCAACAGATGAGCTACCTGCCCCTAATCCATCCTCTTCTGACTCACGGTCTGAGAAAATCTCAATCTCTCTCTCTCTCTCTCTCTCTCTCTCTCTCTCTCTCTCTCATGGCATGGACCAAGGGATGTGGTTTGCATCATACAGTGCAGAAGTTCAATATGAATTTTTGGGGCCCTCCATTTGACCCACAGGGACTTAAGTGATTCCGGGTGTGCAGTAGGGACAGATGTAAAGATTTTGGTTCCAGCCAGCGAGGCTCTTAGTGCCTCTTCACACAGATCGATCTATAAAACACATGACTGCCTAATGCTGCTGCTGACAGCTCCCACAGACATGAGCTGTAATGGAGGGGCAGACACAGGCCCACAGCCCTCGGCTCTATCTGTCTGCAGAGAGCAGGAACAGGCCATTCTTCTTCCATTAAGATCATAAAAACAGTGGTATGAAAATAACAAGACAGAATAAAAGAGGGGTGTGTTTTTTTTCCCCAATGATATACATCAAGGCTTCATTGATCAGTGAAATTTTCTTAGGCTAATTTTTGTAACCCCAAGCTCAAAACTATTAAACAATCAAAAGCATATATAAATACAATGTAAATTAATAATTGTTTTGAATGCTTTGACATTGTAGAAAAATGTTAAATAGCATTTAGGTGATCTTTAAACTTAAAAAAAAAACTAAAAAACAATGATAATAAAAATCATACACAAATCTAACTAAAACCAATTCATTTAAAAGTTCTTATAATGTGCCCTGATTAGTTCTTCTATGGCTCCAAATATTGATTGTTAATTGTGTATACCAAGTTTGTTTGTTGTCTGAAAATAGCTTTAAACAGCATTACATTTAAGAAGTGAATCATTAATATTTGATTTAATTATAATTGATTCATAACTTGTTTTTCATGCTCGTCTGTGTAGGACCTCACACAGAGCGTCATATAACACAACAGCACAGTTGTCCAGGAAGTGAATGTGGATTGTGGGAAGGTGAAGCTTCCTGTAGCTGTCCTTTGAAACAACCACACCTCATTGACAGCAGCTTCAGCCACTACCTCAGACCGCCCCCAATGATCAAGGCTCTCTGAGTGTGTGTGTCTCAATGTGTCTGGTTGGGTGTGCAGGTGTGTGTGACAAGAGAGACAGCAACAGGAAAAGAGAACAGACCTCACACTCCACAAGCCTAAATACATGCAGCCACACACATACGTGCAATTAATAGCAAACATTATTACATCAATAAGAGCTAACCGTAAAAGTATTGAACCTTTGCTTATGGCCAGAGAATAAACTATGTCCATTTTTTTTTATTCTAATGGGACAAGCATGCATCTGGGGCACAATCAGTGACAATAAGCAAATGCGGAAGACATAAGGTTTTTGATTATTAACAAATATATTGAAAACTAATGTAGAACACATTTACTTGCAGTTCAGTTGCAGTGGCCTGTTAGTGTGGAATAATGATCAATTTGGTAAGTAAGTACAACACTTATTTATTATTAAAATAATAGTTGGGAGTTTTTTCACTATATTTTTTATATTTCATTCTTTTATATGAATTAATTTTTTCTTTTCAAAATTTGGACTGAATATAATTGTATAAGCTATTTAGCATATTATACATTCTTTATAAATTAGACCTTAAATATGTCATTGTAAATTAGTTTTACCCTCAAATAATTAATTAATATAATTAATCAAAAAATAATAAATGCTCTGGACAGCTTATACACCAAAGCTTTGTATATTTCTTTTGTTCATAGCATATGTTATTATACAGAAGACATGTATTACTCTCCTAATACGGTATTTATCTGTACAGAGAAAGACTTACTGTATTGCTTAGGTTGTCATAAAACTCAATTTAACAGGCTTTGGTTTGGGAAGAGGTTTTGTGTGTGTGTGTGTGTGTGTGTGTGTGTGTGTCTCTGTGTGATTTAGGGTCCTGACACCTCCCCCTGGTCTGATGGTCAATACCCTTTCAGAGTGACTGTGGGTCTGACTGGGTAATAGTGGGGAAGGAAGGGGGTCCTGCAGCTGCTGCATGGCCAAGGAGAAGGAGCCTGGCCACTAATAGCCCCACTAGTCTGCTCTCCAGACTGCACTCAATTGGCAGTAAGCCACAGCTGGACACTAAACCCAGACCAGCTTTATGGTCATCCTAGCAGGAGCAGGGGGGGAAGGGGCTTCAGTACAAGAAGCAACAAATTACACCACACACAACCAGTCCACACACCATCAGAAACACAAAACACAAACAAATTGCATGTCACTTTGGAGAGAGTAAAAATATATATGTCTATACTAAGCATATAATAAAACATTAATAATAATCATAATAATAATAATAATAATAAAAATCATCATCATAATAATAATAATCATAATAATAATAATAATAATAATAATGAGTAAACGTCTTAAGCAAATCACCAAGTTTCAGTGTTTCTTCTCTTAAAGGAAACACTATCGATAATTTATCGAGGCTTTTATGAAACAACCAAACAGCCCTGAGTTGTTTTCAATGATTGAAGTGCGTTGTAATTTTCAGCCACCAGGTGGCAGACTTGTTCTTAGAAAGACTAGATTCGCCTGCGTCCCACTCAGTTATCCATTCTTTCATTTTCTGACAGCTTGCTGACTTCAAACAGAATGAGCTGATTCCTTCATGGACAACTATTCTGTATATATCCATCAAGAAATATGGAATTTTTGACACTTCTGAAAATGTCTTCATCTGCACTTCTAGTGATGATACATTACCTTGTTTTACTGAGATGGCTAAGGTACATCCTATGTCTTACCTGCCAAAGAGTTATAAATATGTGAATAAACTGAGGAAAGTCCAGAAGTTTGCATATAGCACAAAATATTGCAGGTTTCATAGTCGCCTAAGGTCTCTTTCTTCATGTGTAAAAAGCATTAGGCCAGAAATAAGTGCACGATGTTAGCAGCAGTGTAATGGATTTTAACTGTTTTAGTCATGGTCCATATAAAACTCAAGGATCAAGAAAGTGAGGATAGTGCACAAACCTCTTTTTTTCTTTTTTTTAAATTATTTAAAAATATTAGGTCCCAGATGGTAGAATTGCAACATTCATAGGAACAGAAAAGCCAGCCTTATGTTATGTTAGCCTGAAGGTTATCTAGCTAATGCTCTTCGCCAGGTTAAATCTCAGCACTGGGCTCAGCACAGCTGGCATGCACGTCACAGCTGACAGGTATGGGAAGTTATACTCCAGCACACCTGGTACAAATCTACAGCTGGATTCAGAGCTTCCTGAGAACACAAACTGGCATTAAAGGCATAAACAGTGAGAGGGAGCGACAGAGCCATGCTAAAGGTCTGCGGACAGCGGCCTTAACCGAACATGGCATTGAGATCCCAGAAGAACACACACACACACACACACACACACACACACGACAGAAGGAGAAGTGGAGGTGGCAGAATGCTACAGGCTGCCAGCCCAACTCACTACAGGCCAAAAGCACTAAAACGGTTTCCGTAGTGACAAGACTAATCCCGTCACTGCAAACTGGGAAAGGTTCATCCAACTCTGATATTCAGGGACTTAAGAGTGTGGCTCTGTGACCCTGAACAAGACACTAATCCTCAGATTAGCAAGCAGACAACACTGAAGGTCATTATGCAACACACATAAAAACACTTGCATCACATCACAGTAATTTCTGAGACATGATTTATACACAGGGAAACAGTCCTCTTTAAGATCAATGTCCATTTACAATGTGCAGTAGTTTAGCATGTAAAAACTAATGACACTCATATTTAATGGGGAGGGAAATTGTTTTACAACAAAAAACAAAAAAACTAAATTAAACCTATTGAAAAAATGGAACCTATCCAGTTCAGGGTCGCGGTGGGTCCGGAGCCCACCCAGAAAACTACAAGAGAAATTAATGCTTTTCATTCATAAAGCATATCAAAATAGTTCAGATGTGTATATGACTCTTCTGAACTATACATACATACATACATACATATACACACATATATCTGCCAAAACCGCTTCTGTAATGCTCTTAGGATTCTCTTTTATCTGACATTTGTTGGGATTTGAGGGATGTTTTTTTCTGTCCCACACTACCAGACTTTACCGTATAAAGCCACAGCTGTAAACAATGTGCAGAATAAGACTGAAGCAGTTTCCCTAGTGTGAAGGCAGGAGGTCATATATCACAAAACTGAAGGATATGTGTGTGTGTGTATATATATATATATATATATATATATATATATATATATATATATATATATATATATATATATATATATATATATATATATATATATATATATATATATATATACACCCACTTGGCTGGAAAAAGTCCAATAATCATGAAAACTTTTCACTTGAATAACAACAGATGTTAATTCAATACTTCCAACCAATCACTATATTTACTGTCATTTACTGAGTATTAATTCTAACTTGAACAAGGTTAAAATTACTTTTAATTTTTTTATTTTTAATTATTTCTATGCTGTCTTACCTTGCTGAGGATGTAGATGGAATCTCCTCTCTTGAAGGACAGCTCATCAGGTTGGTCTCCAGTGCAGTCCCATAAACCTTGGAAGTAGTTCTTATAATCTGTGGTTTTATTTGTTGCTGAGAAATGGAAAAAAAAAATGTACACTTGTTAATGTATATATTTAGTTTTTCGAAAGTTTGTCTTTTTCTTTTTAGTATTTATGACATTAGAACAAAAGAAGTAAATAAAGCCTAATGAAATCTTAAAGCTTTTGCCAAAAAGAAAGAAAAATTACAAACAAATGTAAGTGAATGTGTACTGATATTGAACTGCAGAGTCCCTTGCATCTATTTGTGCAACATTTAAATGACCACTGAACATGCTTTTATCAAAATATCTTGAAATCAATGACTTTCTCTTTCCTGATTATTTTTTTGATTGTGGCTTTGTACTGCACTAATGCTTATTTTGTGGATTTTATGGTTCAGCTTGATTCCTGTATCATGCAATGCCTTAGTCTCAGTGTTATTTGGACCCTAATCTTATTTCCTCTGGGAAAGAAATATTCTCTGAAAAAAAGAACAAAGGACTTTTGTAACTTGCTCTGGACAAGACCATTTGCTAAATGCCATAAACGTTAATGTAAATACAATGACTACACCACATTTCCTCCTCATTTTATAAACATTTTCCAGCAGTGGGCAGCAGAGAGCAAGAACTGTTCTTTGAGGAAGTGACCAAAGAGCAGTATGCTTCCCCAGCCCAGCAGATGTTCAGTAAGCAGTCTTCCAAAGATAGCCTCTTAGGATTTTCACTAGACAGATTTACAGATCCTAAAAAGATAAGTCTAATATATAAACCACAAACATTTTAAAGTTCTATAAAGCGTTGAGCCATGACAATAACAGAAATGTAATAAAAATCCACAGAATATGATAGGCAATAACATGTTCAATTAAAGACAATTATCAAAACCCAAACCACTGGAGAATAAAAGGACTAAGCATGACTGTGCATTTCCTTTCCCATGTCAAATCCTTCCAAAATTCACTCAAGCAAGCTTTCATCGTCATATGTTTTGAGAGTGCTAAGAGAGCCATGTAGACTTTCTAGCATCTGTGCTCAAGTCAGTGTTAACACTTTCATCTGACTGCAATTAGAATATGCTGTTCAGTAATGCCAAAACTTGAAAAGGGACACCAAGCTGTTGGAGTGTGATCCGTATCAAACTGATAAAAAACAGCTCATGCATTTCACAACATTAGTGAGATCCTATCAAGAGTAGTTTATGGCAGTGGCTGTAAGCCCTTTTTTGTTTCAACAACACCATGCTTGTCTCTGTTACATTAGCTGGCCTCTTTTCCTAGGCATCTGTCACAAGATCCTGCCTGAGCCATGGCTCCTGTCAGCAGGACTTCCTGTGCTGTGAGACGAGAGCAGAGGGCCAGGGAGGGCCACAGCGCTCCACTGGCAGCCCCTTCACTTCACTTCCTCTCAGCGCCCACCAAGCCATGCCCAGTGGCTAACACTCGCCAGGGCACATGCTGATTTCAGACGAGGGCACAAAGCCCCAGAAATATACATATAAATCAGACTAAACCACAACCAATAACATGTGGATTATACCTTTATGGGTCTAATATAAACCCAAATGGATCCCACTTTTTTTTAAAATAAAGAGTTTAACGTAGTGTGTAAACACAGATTTATAACATACTATTCACTCTCCAGTCCAAATACATAACTAGGGCTGGGCAATAAAAAAGAAAATTAAGCTTATTGAAACTGACATTTAAAACTTTGAATCAATGTAATCTTGTCTATAGCAATTCATTTAAACTGTGTTTTCTTTCAATTCTGTTCATTTTTTTCCCTTTCTTAATTCTGTTAATATATCCCATCTGTGTGTAGATGTACTGCTCCCTTAAAACCACACATCCACAAATATGGTCATGTGATTTTGCCCAATCCAATCTGCCACATGGAAGCAACATGGAGGAGAACCTAAACACAGGGGTCAACCGAACAACTCAAGCAGCTTGTATTTAAGTAAAACACTGTGTCTATCCTTTGGGCATGTTTTGACTTTAGCGAAAATGACACTAAACTTAAAGAAGTCCAATGAATATACTGACTGTCTGTTTCAACACATGGAGTACAAACACATCACCAAACATGAACAGTGCATGTTCATATAGAGGCCCCCATCAACATGAAAATATATATATCTCAGCTTTAATACTTGAGAATATTTACAGTACAAGCCTTGTCAATGAATTATGAAGGTAAAAAAACAAACACAAAATGAACATAAATCATTATCATGGTATTGATTTCTGGTTCTATATACCAGCAATATACAAAACTCTGATTGAAAAAAAATCAGATTGTGATTTAATGATTTTGCTGTAACATGGAAACCAACATATTTACATATATCCACTTAGTCTGCCTTCAGAAGTTGAACTCACCAATCATGCTTAAGTTATAAGAAGTGTTTCAGCCAACATTGCTTTTTGTATAAATCACAATAATTGCAGCCAACACCCATTTTGAGAGAGAGAGAGTCTTATGAAAGCATAGCTCTGATAACCATGTTTCTGGCCTTTCTGAGAAGCCATATAACCCTCTGTCTGGTTCTAAATAGTCATTAGCCTTATTCCAGCCAATACTTCTACCTCTCTCAAACCATTCATCTAACATTCATTCCAGCTCTTCTTATCTCTCAGTTCACCTCCCTTGCTCTTCTGCAAAACCCCTTCCTTCCCTTCACTACCTCAATCACTCAACATCTGGCTCTTGACCTCTTCTCTCTGTCTGCAACAAACATCTATCTACCTGTTTCCATTATCTCTTTCTAGCTTTTAATAATGGATTAAAAAGCCCAGAAACAAAGGGAAAGCATGCAAAGGCCAGGGCAAATCTCTAATGGCCAGCATACTCAAGAGGACATGGGGATAGCACCACAGTGATGGTCTATAGGGCAGAGAGAGTTTAGAGAAGCATGGCCATCTCAATTTAATTACCTGTCACTGGTGCTGCTACAGGGGGTTTGCTGACTGGCTCTGGCGCTGGTTTTTCAGGCATCTCATCCTCTAAGATAGAAAAGATACAAGCAGATGAGTGAAGAAGGCAAAAGACAGACAGAATTAAATAAAAATAAAGCATGTCATTTTTTTTATTATTTAGGTAATGGAAATATCAGTGCTGCCCTCTCCCCATCACTCAGCGCAATATTAGCAAATGCTGGCTGCAGGGTTAGAGGACATACCACCTAAGGTCAGTCTGCATTCTCCTCTAAGCATGTTAATCTGTCCAGTGGAGTTGTGTTAGTGGGAGTTGGAAAATAAACGATGGATGGCTTCACATGTCTCAGAGGAAGCATGTATTTGTCTCACCCTCTCAGGTTCATGGCATCATGTGCCGAAGGGTGACCTAGCTAATAAGTGGAGCTGGCAATGACAAACTGGGGAGACAATTCCATTAAAAACACATGAAATAAAGCCTTTTTACATTACAAAAATATGGCTTTGGACAGGCAAAATATACTAATGGTATTTATGAAAAAGTGGATTCTTACTGCCATTCTTAAAAGTATTACAGTGTTTAACTAATTTTGTGTAATAGGCTCCTTTTTCCCCCACTCTTAAGTCAAATTGTATAAGAATGAGTCTGTTTCAAATAAATAAAAGAAAAAGAAAAGCAAACCAGGAAGTTCTTCATAGATGTCCTCATCAATTGGTTCAGACATGGCTGCTGCATTGAAAGGTACACAGTCGTCATACATTTCTTGCTCTTCTTCCAAAGGAATGATGCCTTCCATATCTGCACATGATCATAGATGTGTATATGTGTTGGTGCTCAGGGTACTGTGACAACAAACACCTAACAACCAAGTAAATAAGACACA
The DNA here is from genome assembly GCF_029633855.1 of Hoplias malabaricus. Classification (NCBI taxonomy): domain Eukaryota; kingdom Metazoa; phylum Chordata; class Actinopteri; order Characiformes; family Erythrinidae; genus Hoplias; species Hoplias malabaricus. Next base: position 21,030,364 of record NC_089809.1, read on the forward strand.
ATCTCACCTTTAATCACAAAGCCAATCTGTTCCACCCACTCCTCTGCTTCTTTCTGAGTGGCAGCACAGAACTAGGGAAACCCAGAAAAGTGAGGGGGCAATGGTTAGCTACACAAACATCAGCAACCAGAAACCTGTATTACTGTTATACATGTAGGGTAAAGCTGAGATTAGTAGACTATTGGAGGTAATATCTACCTGGTACACGCGTTTGTCAGGAGCAGATATTTCAAAGCAGCAGTCTTTCTTTGAATCTTTGCGCAAGGTGTTGTTCATTTTTACTGTGTAGCCACTGATATTAAACTCTCCTTTCTGCTGCTTATCTGGTAAGGTAATATTTCATCATCAAAATGTCACATAATTACAACCCTCTCCTTAAGAAATATAGTACTGTGCAAAAGTCAGAGGCTACAGTTTATTTATCAACCTGCCAGTTCACATCCTGAGCATCAGAAAAATGGGAGGACATTTATTTAACAGAAAATTACAAAAACACTTCAACAGCTAAATATGTTATACTCTTTTTTTCATTTTATGTCCAGTACTGGCCTTAAATGCCATTCAGGAAAGCTTGTAAAAGTTAAAACCTGTTTAGCTGTTGGTGTTTAAGATCAATAGTACTGTGTTGTCTTTTGACCAAAACCACAGATTTTTAAGATATGAGCTTGATTTGCATTCCTCTTTTAACAAGTAATGTTTATCAGATGATGACACATTTGGAGGTATACCAGGTTAATATTATGTTTGAAATCCAGTTTTGGAAACAGGTGTTTTTCACTTATTTGTATTTGCCTTTCCCCCTTCTGAAGCCAATCTTTTAACCTAGCTCCTCAAATATATGTCCTATAAAAATAATAACCCATAACTGAAGGCCATTTTGACAGGGCATCAAATACACAAATTAAAATTTTAACAATAGGTTGACAGTCAATTAATATGGAAAAAAATGCATTATGTTCAATATGCAGGTCTGAAAGTCTAATAGGTAATGTCATAAAATGTGCATACCTTTCTCGCTGCCATAATAATAAAACGTGTTGCTGCTTAGTGCACACCATCTCTTTTGCCATTCTGTGCCAAAGAAGCTGTGGTCTGCCAAATTACAGTCACACTTTATAGTCAATACACAGTTTATAGTAAATGAAGATACAATCTGACATATAACAAGTTCATAACCTTAAAATGCTACCGGTGCCTCCCACCTTTTCTGCGTTTTTCTAGGTAGCCACTCTTGAAGACAGCTTGGAGGTCTTGGGCTGCCACAGGAGGGGCTTGCTGAGCTCCTGAAGAAACCCAACAAACAGGCCTTAGAAATGTTTACTCTAGTTACCCTGCTTTGTCAAGTTAATACACTGATTATGGCAAATCTAGTGAAAAGATTATGAAAAACAAATCAACTATCTAAATTGTATTAATCACAAGATAGTTTTTTATTAAAATGTGCTTGTCTTATTTAAGGGGACTTGAAAGGCCTATATTCCCTATCCACCCTGAATCATCAGAATGTACACATCTCATTTTGCATTGCAAAACTGGGCAATCCACCTAACCCAGCTGTTTATTCCACTATTTGCATGGCTGAGTGAATGTGAGGGAGCAGATGACTTATGCATGACCTTCTTTGAGATAAACCCCACATGCCGCCATCATTACGGTTGACAAAGAAGCATGAGATACAGTTTGAAGAGAATGAACTATACAAAAGGGCCTTCTTTGTAAGCATACTCTCAAGCAGTGAAAAAGGCACATACACTAATTAAACATGAAAAACCCAAGCAAGCATCTTTCATTTCATGTATTCAAATTCCACCAGTGATAAACCCATGCACATTGTCTATGTATTCGACGATTGTCCTGATGATCTAGGAACAAGCCTTGAGATAAAATACACAAAATGTTGACTGGCATTTGGAGAGCTGTACAGTGTAAAATTGAAGCTGAGGCATTTTATTAGCAAGCTGAAAGCCACAACCTACATTAGCTGCTTCTACAGTCACATCAATAAATAGCAACAGCAGCACATGAGCTTTCACACAACCATGTGCAAAAAAAAAAAAAAATAAAAAAAATTTCAGTCTGGTTTCCTTAATCAAAATAAATTGTTGTTCATTTTGATTGGAGAGAAACCAACTTAAAGCAAGCAATTTACCTTCCAGTTTGAACTGTAAGCGTGCTTTATCTCATTCCTGAAAAGCAGCACAGGCTTCTGATTGCAACAACAGCTGTGCCATCAGGCAGGATGAGAGCTAAAGGGCCTATAAAACACCCCAGTGCTTCAGAGCAGTAAAACTCACACAACACACAAGCACACAGACAAAACAGTCAGATGTGCACACAAAGACAAACATGCATGCACAAAACAGACATAGACAACACACACTGTAACTATCTGCACACTCCAACACCTACAAGTGGCCCATGTGATAAGAAATGCACATTTTTACAGAGTTAGATTTACTGGTTGTTTCCTTGGTTTAGCCTCATCCAATAGTGCTCTCTGAGCTGTGCCCAATAAAACCAGGCGACTGAAATGACATTGGCTGTGGGCGGCATTGTCTGAGGTTCATGTCATAAAGCATTGGTGTCTGCACAAAAGGAGAGCTCAGTCTCTCCAGTGCTTTCTGGTCATTCCCAAGCCTGTTGCTGGGCTACAGCACCCATTGTTTCGGCTCATGTACTTTTCTACAAATCCCAAAGAGAGAGACTAGGAAGTACATAGTGAAATAAGAAACAAACAACTATTGTACTTGACTGAATGATATACCACAGTGCAGTATTTTTTATGGGTGAGAAAAGTTGTCAAAATCTGGAACTTCTGGAATCTGTGGTTGAACCTTTTTTGAATGCGAAGCACCTCAATGAACTGTCTGGAAAATTATTCACTAACATACTCACTCATGTTTAGGAACTGCTACATAAGGGTTGCTGTTCAATGCTTCACATAAATAACACTATCCCTTTGTCTGAAATGGCTGCCTATTCTCTATCACCTACATTACTTACAATAGAGTGTACTGAATTTAGGAAGTTAGTGAACAATTCTGGACACAAAATAATGCAGATTTTTATTCAATCAATGCAGAAGATTGTGGGTATCCACTACCTGCTGGTGTACATATGTTACATAGGTTGTACATTAACTTTTGCAGTGCAATGTGGGATTGTTTGAGTGAACAGAAGATTGTCCACTATGTTTTCAGGCACTACTACAAAATGGTGGAAACTGTGCACTATATGGTGAATTGGGAACAGTTTTGGACCCAGCATTAGTGTCCTTTTTGTTGGTAATGAAAGCATTTGTGTTCATCCAGTAGTCAGCTTCACAGCCAGACACCAATGTATTCAATGTATGTACTGAAATGTATTCCAGTATGAACTACTCACGATGTAGATAAAAATCAGCAGGATAGGTTTTTAATTTACTTGAAAAGCTATTAGCATAGAATCCTCACATTTTCAGATCAAAGGAGATTAAAAACTACTAAAATTCCTTGCCCATGTGTAAACATAATTTTAAAAAAAAGAAGAAGAAGAGTTTCATATACATTGTTCTTGTGATCTCTCATTAATAACTTACAAAAATATACTAATTCTGCCATCAGTTACACAGAAGTAAAAAAAAATGTCAGGACTGCTTTTCAAAATTATACACAATGCAGGGGATCCCCTCAGAACTGAGGTCATTAAATATATTGATCATAAAGGCAGTATAACACAAACACTGTTTTAAGGAGTGCTTTTGGTAGATAAATCTAGACAAAAATAATAGGAAAACTGTTCAGGATCTGAGCCTTTTAAAATATTTAATTTAACCAAATTACTTTTTGAATACTTCTGACAACTTTTATAATTAATTTATAATTAGTAAATGAGTTTCATGAACATTGATCCAGTTGAAGCGACTAACATCAGTCCTAACATCCCTTGACCTCTCCCTCAAACCCAAACTACACCTACATTTGTGTGCACTCAACAAATGCAGAAATAGCAGACTGACTTATAGATATCCCCTGTAAATCAGTCTAAAAATTCAACTAAATATGTGAAAATTAACTACTGTGACATTCTATAGGTATCTTAGCCTTATTACATGTATTTCACATTTGTTATTTTGATAAAGTAATTCAGAATACATGCATGTTGTTTCTGCCCAACACTGTGCCTGAAGGGCAGAGCAGTGAATGCTACTCATGTTTCAATTATGCTATATGCTACCTGTGGCCAAGGGCATTCTTTGCGCTACAATCTGCATAAAGTTTGTTGCACCCACCATCATAGGCAGTGTCTTCATCCCTGTCCATCCGTTCCGAGAGAAGTGAACCACCATCATTGTTGCTGTCTGCTTCATCAAGCTCATCCCACTCTTCATCTCCTACATAAGAAAGACCTTGTCAGTCCACTGGTGTACAAGCCATGCCATCAGCCCAATGTGGGGGAGATGGTTATCAACAAGCTGGCCAAGTGTCTGTCTTTTTGCAATTACAAAAAGATAGACACTTGGCCTTTTGGAAAATAATGCCATGCCTGAAAAGCACAGTTTTCATTTTCTTAAACTGATATTGGCAATCAACCAAATCATACCTACAAACAGAAGAGACAACATTTTGCATAGATTTTGGATAAGCAAATAAAAGGTTTGTGTAAATAGTGCACCTGTTACACCAGCCTATCCGTGCTCTGACCACCTAAAGGAATATTTCAGGTAGCTATGATAATCTGTTTAGGGAAATATGTGCAAATGCAAAAATGGTACAATGCATGGGGAAATATGTGCAAATAACACAATGCTTGTGGAAATGTATTCAACGTCATCCACCAGTAGTCCATGAAAATACACGTTGTTTTTATATAGCTCTTAAAGCAATATAAAATGTAACTTTGACCAAGTGAGGGTAAAAGTGCAGGAGTTTTGCAGTTTCGGTTGTTACCAGTAAAAGCAAATATTAGCTTCCTCTATCAAGCGTACACCGATATAGCACAAAAGTGATCTCATCTCATTGTAACACAGCTGGTACTAAAAGCCTCACCTCTCATAATAGTTGTATTCAGTCATGTGTATGTCTTTGAATGGAGAAACAGTTTACTTACAGTTCACATGTAATCTGTATAATGATTAACGTATTAAAAACTCTTTCCCGAGTGTAGAGTGGCTTATAGGAGGCAGTTTTATACTTCCCCATTTCTACAAATGGCTCCCAACACCAGGACTATGTATCAATAAATAAACACAAGAAAATTACTTACTTTTATCCTTAAAATCTTGCGGGTAACTAAAAGAAGAAAGACATTTAAAAGTTAAATCAACTTAATAGCAGCATGGCAAAAATCTTTATCAGCAGGTCTGATAAAGGGTTTCCAGGTCTGATAAAGGTTTCAGGGTTTTCCCATACCTGGCTTTGACATCCTTTATCCTCTTGATAAAAGCATCCTTTTTCTCTTTCGCCTTCTTAGTTAAATTCTCACTTTTCAGGACTTCCGCCAGAAAGGTTTCCAAATCTGAAAACATAACAAAAAGGTTATGCTTCAATAGTCTTTTTTACTTCGGGTTTTTGAAAACTTATAAAGCCTCATGCTCCTAAATAATTACAAAATGGGACCATTAGAATAAGAGGCTTACAAAGCTGATGCTAGACTTATCTCTGTTATTTTAATCTGAACATCAAAGATAATGCAATATAGCAATATTTTTTTTAACAGTGGTCCTCTTGGAACAATGCAAAAGTTTACTAAGAAGCTGAAACACAACTCAACGTGAACCGTTTGCTAAACTCAGTTCTTCTAGTTTCATTAACTTGCTCTGGTTATTAACAGTCATAAACTCAGCGTCCAGCACTTGTTCTCAACTTCCTCTTTTCCTCTTTTTTTAGCCGAAAGAGAAGCGCATCGTTTCGGCGCTGTATCTACTGCTACATTCAGTCTATGGTCATTCTGGAAGCTGCTATATTCCCTGTATTTCCTGTTGTTTCGCAGCGCCCTGAGCTAAAACCGCTACCTGACAGGAGCGTGGTTAATTCCTCGGGGACGGACCTCATCTCGCCGCTGTTCTCCGGACAATAGCCTTCAAAACACGGAAGCTTCGAGTGGCCTGACTGCCTGAGGGACACGGAAGTAACTAAACTCCAAGTTCACAGAAAAAAAAATGCGCTTCAAACACAAAAAAAAACACGAGTTACTTCATTCTCTCATTTCCCTGTTTGGGCAATAGTGCAGTGGGTGCTAGAATTCAAGTTTCAGGTCTCTTTACATAATTCCTCTCTCTATACTCTGATAAATGAATGCCTCCATAAACAAGTACGAGATCTATAGTTTATTTTCCGTTGCCCGTGATTGTGGTTTTGCAGAAATCTGACACGAGTAAAGAGTCTAAACAGTTTTTTGTTTGTTTTAATTTTCCAAGTTGCCACATAAATTAATTAAAAATGCAATTTTTTCACTAAAATGTAACTTTCTATATCCGTATTTCGAGAAAATATGGTTATTTTGGGATATTAAAAGTCAATATATTGAGCTAATATCTAATTACTTTGAGATACCAATTTAATATATTCTCAATTGAAATTGACTTAAATTCACTTAGAATCTCAAAATAATGAGTTTCTCAATATATTGACAAAATAGCTCAGATAGTATCTTGAAATTTTGAGACAGCAACTTACATAGTAATGAAAAAAGATACCTTTTTATTCATGTGGCAGAAGTCTTCCATAAAGAAATCGCTTCTAAGTAGTGAATTCAACTATGCTTCAAATATTGTGGGCCCTAAATGACATTTGTGGCCCTACATATTCCGACTCATATAACAAAAATACAAGCCCAATTCCAATGAAGTTGGGACGTTGTGTAAAACAAATAAAAAATGAATATAATGATTTGCAAATAATTTTCAACCTATATTCAATTCAACTCATTTTGAATTTGAGGCCTGCAACATGTTCCAAAAGAGTTGGGACAGGGGCAACAAAAGACTGGGAAAGTTGAGGAATGCTCAAAAAAAAACACCTGTTTGGAACATTCCACGGGTGAATTGGAAATAGGTGAGAGTCATGATTGGGTATAAAGGGAGCATCCCCAAAAGAGCTTAGTCATTCACAAGCAAGGATGGGGCGAGGTTCATCACTTTGTGAGCAAAAAGTACAACAGTTTAAGAACATACAAATGCAAGGAATTTAGGGATTTCATCATCTACAGTCCATAATATCATCAAAAGATTCAGAGAATCTGTAGAAATCTCTGCAAGTAAGCAGCAAGGCTGAAAACCAACACTGAATGCCCGTGACCTTCGATCCCTCAGGCGGCACTGCATTAAAAACCAACATAATTCTGTAATGGATATTACCACATGGGCCCAGGAACACTTCAGAAAACCATTGGCAGTGAACACAGTTTGCCGCTCCATCTACAAGTGCAACAAGTTAAAACTCTACCATGCAAAGCGAAAGCCATATATCAACAACACCCAGATACCCCACCAGCTTCTCTGGGCCCAAGCTCATCTGAGATGGACTGATGCAAAGTGGAAAAGTGTCCTATGGTCTGACGAGTTCACATGTCAAATTGTTTTTGGAAATCATGGATGTTGTGTCCTCCGGGCCAAAGAGGAATAGGACTGTCTGGATTGTTATCAGCGCAAAGTTCAAAAGCCAGCCTCTCTGATGGTATGGGTGTGTGTTAGTGTCCATAGTTTGGGTAACTTGCACATCTGTGAAGGCACCACTAATGCTGAAAGGTACATGCAGGTTTTGGAGCAACATATGCTGCCATCCAAGCAATGTCTTTTTCAGGGACGTCCCTGATTATTTCTGCAAGACAATGCTAAGTCACATTCTGCATGTGTTACAAAAGCATGGCTTCATAGTAAAAGAGTGCGGGTACTAGTCCAGACCTGTCTCCCATTGAAAATATGTGATGCATTATGAAGCGCAAAATAGGACAATGGAGACCCCAGACTGTTGAGCAACTGAAGTTGTACATCAAGCAAAAATGGGAAAGTATTCCACCTACAAAATTAGCCCTCAGTTCCCAAACACTTATTGAGTGTTGTTAAAAGGAAAGGTGATGTAACACAGTGGTAAACATGCCCCTGTCCCACCTCTTTTGGAATGTGTTGCAGGCCTCAAATTCAAAATGAGTGAATATTTGCAAAAAAATACATTTATCCATTTGAACATTAAATATCTTGTCTTTGCAGTGTATACAATTGAATATAGGTTAAAGTATTTGCAGATCATCGTATTCTGTTTTTATATATGTTTTACACAATGTCCCAACTTCATTGGAATTGGGGTTGTATATATTTAGAAATGTCCTTAACACAACTTTCCAAAACTAAGATGTAAGATGTTATTCTATTTGCAGGTCCACAAACCATTTGATGGATGTCTTTACTTACAAATTCATTATTTATTAAATATGCTCTTTTGTCTCATGTTACAAATTTGCTGGGCCTAATTTAGTGTTTGTGTGGCCCTCATGTGCCAAGCAAAAGTCGCCCGTTCAAGTGCTATCATTCCATGTGCGAAGCAGCCCATGAAAATAAGGGATGTAGGCAAGATCAGGACTACAATAATTTTGCAATCTTGGTTGTCTGATCTTAGTCATATTTAAAAATATTTATAAATATTTAATATTTATAAAAATATAAGTTAAAATTAATTTAGACCAGGAAATAAATTTAAGTGATTATAAATTAAACAAAATACACACTTAGCTACACATCATTTTGCAGAATTCTGCAGTCAAACTTCCAGTCAAAACATCTGTTCAGTAAAAGTTATGAAATGACTTCACACCATCCAAATACCTTTTGTGATCCAGAACTTTTGTGATCACATAACACCATTACCTAACCTCACTGATGTTCTTATGGCTGAATACAACCAAATGTTCCATGTAGTGTAATGTCTTCCTAGCTCTAATTGAGGTTTCATTCAAACTCCCTAATAATACATTTGGATTTAAAATAAAAGTTGGATGCAGATGTATAAAACATTCAACACAGTGTGTATATTATGTGACAGCATGTTGAGGAGCTGATCCAGGAAGCTGAAGGCCTGCAGTTTATTGAGTGGTCCCGTGGAGAGAGGCAAGTGAAAACTAAGTGTTGTAGGGCTTCTACTACAAAACACACACACAGTTTGGTCTCACACAGTAAAGGAGCATTATATTTACCTTTATTAATTTTGTGTTGAATTAACTTAATCTTAACCATAACTACTACTTGCCTAACCTTAACCTTTCTCGAACCATGATACATGTATTCACCTTAAAATATAATAATTTATCTTAGAAAATTGTATGAATGATTTACAAACGACACAGGGCCCCACATTGTGAGTGTGTACATTTCGTCCCCAAAAGGTCAGTAATACCTGTTATTTACGCACACACACACACACACACACATCCGTCTGGCTCCATCTGGCTCTAACTCTGCCCCACTCTCTCCATTCCTGCACTTTTTCAGAGAGATTACTGCAGTGTACAGAACCCTTACGACCTGCCAGGAGACCTGCACTCTGTCACGACCAATGCCAATCCCTCTCTCTCTCTGTCTGAAAGAGCAGGAATGGAATTATGGAATTGCTATCTTATTTTTTCATGATCAGATATATTTAATAAAAAACAGCATCACAAAACATCATATTTCATTAAATCACTGATAAGTGATGACAGCAGAGAGAAGGGGTTTGTATATATATTTGCAATGCCAGCAAAACATTTGAGAAAAATGACTAAGTATATTCTTGCTAAGAAAAATTTATAGTCTGTACTTGAGATAAATAAGGCTTTGAATTTAAAACCACAATAGAAAAGCAGAATTAATGCACTGCTGAAATTGTTCATGCGCCATTTGCACTGAGAGTTGGCACTCCCTCTGCAGCAGAACTCTTCAGCATGGTTTGAACCAGGATTGACCTGGCCCCGCTCCATCCGGCAAACAGGGGGAGAGGAGAGGTGGACTGACCTCTGACCTTTAGAAGAAGAAGGCAGCACACTCATATCTCATCCCCTCTGAGACAGTTGTATTTGATCTGGACTCACCTCAGTTCATGCCACTTAGCTTCTGGCACCAACCTTCAGCAGAGGAATGTGTGTATACGTGTCCATGTTAAACCATATCGTTTTCCAGGATTTTCATTGTAAGTAACGCAATTATGATTGACAATGGAGCAAAATCTTGTCCAAATGTCCGTATTTGTTGTTTTTCATTTTCTAATATAGTATGACATTTCCAGCTGTTGTGCTTCGTGTAATATTTATATTAAATTGATGAATAGAAATGCTTCAGTACTAAGATCATTTTGTTGAGTTTCTATTCTATTGAGTTTGGAAATAGTGTTGTGTCAGTACAGTTCTGAATCACTTTCCTGAATGCAATGATAGGTTAATGTAAATGGCTAAATGCACAGGTGGCTCCACTGTTTCCACAGTGAACCAGTGTAGTTAATTATTTGCTTCCGCCTGTCCTTGTAAATGGTGTTTATTACAATAAATATATCTAGTAGATTTCTAACTAATTTCACATTAAGCAAGTAGTTTCTTCATTAAAAGCACTCACACTGAGTCCCACACTGCAACATTAGCCAAGGACCTTGTCCAGTAGTTAGTTCCAACAGCAAAAATAGCAATCAGCCTACCACACACAAGTTCACCATCACAATGCCTAGCTTCAGGTGAGAGTGGTGCCATTGTACACTGTACTCTGCAGCAGTGGAAATATGTTCTCTGGTGTGATAAATCATCTGGAATATGGGTTTGGTGGATGTCAGGGGGAGAATGCTGCCTACCCAAAGCATTGTACTAAATATACATTTCATGGAGAGCTGCAATAATGGATTCCCATTCCCATGCCCACTAATCTCACATTATGCCATACCACAAAAAAAAATTGGATTCTCATGGAGCCACATTTAAATGTAATGTTTAGGTGGCCACATACTCCCCACTATGAACTTTGTTTAATTATCAGTGATAGTAAAAGAAGAAGCCCCTTGAAAAGGTTTAAGAATCTTCATCTTACCCCTGGAGGCAGCGGGGCATCTTTTGGGGTGGTTTAGGCACCAGAGAGTATATTGAAAATCATTATTAATAAATGCTTTACTTAAAAGTCCATTGAGAGTAGGTATTTGTACCTTCAGGTGTCTGACATTTAATCTTATTTCTTTAGTGCAGTATGAATAGATTTGTGGTATGTTTACCACAAAGATATAACTATGACTACTCAATCACTCTTGTTTATTTGCATAATTCATAAAATGACATCATTGCAAGGGATGAAAAGGGTCTTTAATACATCTGAAATGGCATAAAAACATAATTTTACATGAGATTTAAAATATATCAAGTCAAGATAACAATTGAATGAGGTGCATGAGTTCAATACCATGAGCTTCAGTATTTCACACACAGCTCAAACTAGTAGCACAAAATCTGAGCAGCCTCCAAAGCCTGGAAGCAACATGCAGGATGATCTGAACTTACCACTGTAATTCACCTTGCCTGGAGGGTACAGTGATAGCCGTGAAGTGAAAATTCTGTGGTGGATATGAGGGCACTTTTGCCCTTTGGCCTTCTAAGGATTAGGCTGCTCAGGTGTTGTTTTCAAATAACTTAGAATTAGCTTACATGGAAACTCTTTCTTTTGAAGCTACCATCTTGAAAAAAAAAGCAGAAGATCCAGGTGAGAATGGGAAAAGTTGACCTCAAACACACCGTATTTCTCCTCAGGTTTTTTCTGTGACACTTCTTCAGAAGTGATGATGAACTCCACTCAGTCCTGCAGGGTACACGCAGCTGTTGCACTCTGAAATCCTTGAAGTGAAATTTCTGTATGGTCGAATGATAACATACTAGTAAAAATTGGAAAAGGAATTTTTAAAAAAATGCACAGAAATATTAAATGGTAAGTATTTAGAATGAGTCATTCAGTTCGGTTTGATATAAAATGCTCCATTCTTGAAAAGTGCTTAAATTTGTTCACAGAAATGTTGATAGGAAGACATCGGAAGAATATAAAGCCTACACAAACTACTTCAAAATGCTTTTGCATGTATTGTAAAATGACTTACAACTTTGCTGCATGATGCTTGTGACACTAATTTGTGATAGTTTTGAGATAAGATCGCAGCCCAAATCATTTTGTCACTACTTTATCACTCTCTATATTACATTTGCCCACTGATACATGTAGGTTGACTGACTGTTTTCAATTGTAAATAAATTGAGTCTACTTGTGTTACAGAAATCGCAACACCACCATGGTAAAAACATCAGAGTTAGCAAGTTTCTATACAGCTGATTAATTTAGGGAGCTCCCAAGTAACATTCGTTCATTATCTGTAACCGCTTATCCAGTTCAGGGTCGCAGTGGGTCCAGAGCCTACCTGGAGTCACTGGGCGCAAGGCAGGAACACACCCTGGATGGGGTGTCAGTCCTTCATAGGGTGACACACACTCACACATTTTTGAGTCACCAATCCACCTGCCAATATGTGTTTTTGAACCATGGAAGGAAATCAGAGCACCCAGAGGAAACCCACACGGACACAGGGAGAAGACACCAAACTTCTCACAGACAGTCACCTGGAGCGGGACTTGAACCCACAACCTCCAGGTCCCTGGAGCTGTGAGACTGCAACACTACCTGCTGCACCATGGTGCCGCCCTTCCAAGTGACATAGTTGTCTAAATATTAACCATATCATAGATGGAATTTGAACTGAATCTCTGTTTATGCTTTAGTCATTCAAAGCAAGTAGTCCAAGTGACAGCATAATTTACCACGTCCAAGTGGGTAGTTTGATCACACTTCTTTTGCCTTCACCCAGCATGATACTAGTCATTGTGGGCTTGTGAGCATTTAGTGCTCTCCTTCAAGCAAGTTGAGCTGTGTTTTTCTTTGGTATTAGTGGCAGTTCAGGGGGTTGTTGTGGTTAAGGTCAAAGGCCTAGAAAGAAGTGTGTTCTAGCTTTGCTTTCAGATTTTGGTATTATGACATTTTTTGTGTAGTTCTCTTAAATACAATATTCCATTGGTATTTTTTATCCCAGTGTTATCATGGCATCTCGTCTTCCTGTGTCACTGCATTAAAATACAGGAATTTTGTACATGTACATCTACTGCTTTTACTGTAATTTACCACAGTACTGATTCTTGCAGTTGATCAAATAATAATAATCACCAAAAGAAAAATCATTCCTTTTTACACATAGAATAATTCTCTTACTTATAACTAGGATAAATACACTGGTGTTTTTTTTTGTGATGCCTCTGGGAACCAAGCTCTGCATAGGAATGACGAAAGGGACAGCAAAAGCAAATGCTCTGTTTCCATGGAAACCAGATGAAGGCTGACCACATGGGCTTTAAATGGCTGCATAGGCATAAGAGCCCACGTCAGTGAAACAGCAGTGGGGTTTTCCTTTCTACCACCAACTTACTGTGAGAGAGGACTTATCGACTGTTCTTTACATCTTCAGCATATTTCTGTTTAGTGTGATCAAAGATTTTCACACCCACACACCAGCCACAGATGATGTTACACTCTCTGGAAGACACTTTTAGACATCAACTGCCAAGTTAGCTGCAGACAAACACTAATCAGTGGATATTCAATATAAGTATGTCAGAGACTACCCGTTAATTTGATTACTTGCAAGTAAAAAAACTGGACATTAAATAAAAATATTAATTTGAAATGAAATATCGAACAATTGACCTGCATAAGGGAATAAGTGAAATTTAAAAAGGAAAATGAGTGAAAAAATATTCAGTTACCCATACATTTCAACAAACAAATAGATGGTGAACATCAGAGTCTTATGCTTGTAATACCTGATAAGACAAAAAAGTACTCACTACCAGCTAAACAGTTCATTTTAGAGACAAAGGACAACTGGAGCTACATTCTCCAGATGTGAAACAACGCAGAACTTTCTGTCCATCTTTTCACTGTGAGAAAGCAACTCTACTCTATATCTGCCAAGAAGCCATCACTGAGAAAAGGAAACAAACAAAAATGGAGAAAATGTGTTATTAGAACACAGAACCTGGACATGGAGTATACTGAGCAATATTTTATGGACCGATGAGTCTAAATATTCATCAGAGATTAATTTTACCAGGAATAGTAGGAATTAACTTACATGCAATTTACCACAAAATAACTGAACATGTAATAAGAACAAAAAAATGGACACACTACATTTTTAAGATTTAAATTTATTTTTAAGGCTTATCAAGAAATGTGTGCGTTGTTTTTTTTTTTTTTTAGAAATATGTTACTTCTAATTTATTTCCTTACACCTAAATAGAATGACCTGTACTTACTGCCCATTTTTCAATAAATGATGAATGGTTTATGACATTTGCATTTTACTACATGCCATTCACTGATCAAATATTGCAAGATGAATTTAGAATTTGTGTCACTTGTAAAGACTTTTACAGAGCTGTAGATCACTGCCTTTAACTACATAACACAGTTGCTTGTCCATCCACAGGATATGGTGCATGGGATGTGACCATCAAACTTTATGGCCAGTGCTAATGGGCATGACTACAGCATTACACAGCTAAAAGTGTCAATGGAATATATCATGAGAGAAAAACAATGTAGCCAGGAAAATGCCTAATAAAATGTGATGGACACATATTGTTGTCATAGCTTGTATTACTACTAGAAGCAAAAACTACCAGTAAATTTTATTTATAGATTACTTTATTGATTGCGGGATGTTATATATTAATGCAAAATAATGTCTCTATCTAGATTCTGTGTTAAATCTAGATTCTCTTCAAATTAATAGCCACCACATACATAGTTCAACTTGTTTGTGCTTCGAACTTATTATTAGACCTCTATGGCATATCATATTTAGCCACTGATAAATTAGAATATAATTCCTTAATATAGAGAGGCAGCCTTCTCCCACTTCCACCTTCCCCCGGCTACAGTGAAAAAAATATTTAAATTCCTTTCTGCTATTTATGAACACTAACAATAAAAGTCTTGACTACAACTCAGTATGGTAATTTCAGGCAAAAAAAAAGCTACCTTATGTTGGGATGTTAGTACGATCTGATTCTTAAAAGCACATTTGATTACTGGGGATCTAATTCCCAACTTCAGCATGAACATGAATAAAAATGAACCAAGAATATTCTCAGTTAATCTGTATTCAGGTAATCTGATAGCTGAATTATGTTTAAGGCAATAAACAAAAACTAAATGCAACTTTAAAATCAGTTGTTATAGTAGTGCCTACCAAGAAAGAAACATATGGGACTATGACCTCACTACAGCATGTCTGTGTGGTTTTGGGGTCCAAATAGATCCTACAGTCCTACTTTTGTTGTCACATTTTGACACTGTGGCCAATGGACAAAAGCTCTGTGCTGTGAGGAGGCCAATTTAACCCTCTACATATGAAACATTTCTATACTTGTTTAGATATTTTCTCCTCAAAGAAAAGGACAGCTTGAAAAGCTGTTTATTCCTGCATTCTATTATATTCAGAGGTATTTAATGCAAGTAAATGCAAGCAGTGACTAAAAAGCAACTTATGCTCGTAAACAACACCTTGTGCTACCTTTATACAAAGTTAGGGTGCACAGTTATTAATGGGATATCCAAACCTAAAACTATTGATTCAGGCTTTTTTCAGAAAGCAGCCTCAATGTACTCATAACACAATGCAAATGGTGCAATGCTATGTGTAGCAATAATGGACAAGTAACATGAAAATCAGCTCATTACAGTGTCAAAAGACTTCACTGTGTTGTTACTGTGTCACAAAACCTCACTTAGCATCTGAGATAGTTTACTTATTTATTTTTTAACTTTGCCTGATCTGTAACTCACACAGCTTTATTAATACACTATCAGCACTTAACACCATGTATACACATGGCTACAGCATCAGGCAAAAACAAAGTAAGCAGACAGGGAAGAGGTTAATTCGGTTATTTATACGTCAGCCCACGTGATGGCACGGAGCAATGACATCACAGTTCTGTACTAATCCAATGCGAAAATGTGTATTCCCTTCAGTATTGGGGAACAATTTCACAAGCCCAAAGTCGAAGTAGTCCAATGGGAAAAGAGCTGAGAGACATTCCCATTCGACAGTACTCGATTTGGGATCAAATTATCAAGCAAGCCCGTCGTGCTCAGTTGAATAGGCCTGACTTTGAGCAATTTAACAACGAATATCTACAACGGCTTGTTTGGAACAAGCTTGATAGCATGTATTTTTAATTAGTACAAGTTGTTTGGAACTTTTTTGGTACTACCCAAGCAACAGTGGTTCAATGTGCGACCCATCTATACTTCTGTGTTCTTTAAAGACTGCAAGAAAGTTTGTCGTAGCAGACCCACTCTCTGATGAGGCTCATTAGTAGCGCCCTCTTAAAGCTTGGAGCCCGAGAGCGGCTCATTTCCATTTTAATACTTACCTCGAATCTGCAACGTGGCGTCAGCTGTGGGGAAATGAATAGGTCAACGGCCCACTGTTGAACATGACGTGCAAATGACTTCATATAACAACATGGGTCTGTATAATTCATGAATGCTTTCAGCTGAACAACTTTAGACCAAAAATCTGACATATGGCTACGTTTATTGGAGTCTCGCGAGACGGAAATGGGACATGCATCCGTCTACTTTCACAACAAGTCTTTCTCAATTTCAAAAGGCTCCCTAATCCCTAAGTAGTGCACTGCATAGGTCACAAAAGTAGGGGCTAACAAACAAGTACTGCACCAAAAAGTGAACTATTTCGGTATTTTAATTAACATGTCCTGACCTAGTAGGCAGTGGTCTTTATAAATTTGAATAAACTCTCAGGCCTTCAAACGCCAACAATAGTCACACGAACTGAAAGGGCAAACCACGAAGCCCACAGCGCTCCACTCAAGCGTTTTAAATGCGAAAGTGAAAAGAAAGATTTCTCTCCTAGCTAACATGGAGAGCTGCAGGAAAACGCCAAACATTAGGTGGTAAACCTCGGGTTTGGGCCTACAACACTGGTGTGAACGGCCTTAAATTTGAAGCAAGGGGATGTCCATCGCTTTTTATCATTGTTTCGTACAAGGCTACAAAAAACTGACCTCAGCTGACCAAGTGCTTCCCAAAAGCATTCCCTTTTAATAGGCTTTATGTTTTTAGGAGTTACTACATAACAACGCCCCCTTTTTAAATTTGTTTTTAATGATAATTGATTTTTTTAATAATTAAGCTGAAATGTACGAAATTATGACAAATTAAATCATAAGTTATATCAACAAATTTTCATAACTAGTAGTTACGTGTTTTTATATATTTTCTTGTTTAGATGGCCTGCTTTATGTCGGCTAAAGATGTTATTCTTCACAAAATCTCAGTTGACTGGTCGTGATTGTTAACGTATTAAATTGGTATAATAGCCATAAATACGGTCCTTGTAAGCTTATGCCAATCTCGATAAAAACGCCTGCTGATCCAACTTTAAACTTATCAAAACAGTAGGGCACTCCTTTTAGGCTTCCGAACTAATCTTAAATTAAGTGAATGTAATTTCTGATTTGACTGCTATGGATCCTGAGTCAGTGCAGTCTCAGGAGCTGATTGAATTAGACTGCTGCCTCAACACTAAGCCCGTGTCGAAGGTTTAATAGGCTATAAAATTTAATTGCTAACTCCTAAACGTAACAGCTCTTGGCCAGGGAACTCCCTGCGTTTTCCGAAACACTCAGAGTTTATTTTCAAGTTTGTGCACCAGCAGAGACCTCTGTCTCTCCCGACGTCTTTGCGTCAAATGATTTTCCCCACGCATGTTAAGCGCATGTTAATACACAGTGCAACATTTGCTGATGTTATTAAAAAGCAAGCGATGTGTATTTCGGCCTAAATAGTGCTGCTCAGCCCACGTGGGGGATATCTGAACTAATAAGCTACTTGGGAACGTGTAAAACTCACAGCAGTTTTGTATGTGATTTTTTTTTTAAATAGCTCAGCAAACTTTTTTTGTGGGGTGTATTTAAGAACACGTACATATTTGTCCACTTTGTCTCGCTGCCTTTCAATAATAAAAAAAAAAGATTATTTTGCTGTTGATCGAAGTCCCCTGTGACCTGACTCAGTAAATATTACCAACAGCTACTCAGTAACTCACATTAATGCAAAACACAGCGGTCTGCATCTTGAATAACATGTAAAATTTTATTCTAGGAAAATACGGCTCTCGGCCGAGGGGCTGGAAATGATACAAAAATAAAAACGAGAAAATATATAATTTGTCGCTTTTTTCTTCATTTTAAGTCGTAAACACAAACGATCATTCAATTTTAAACAATCAAACTGAACATATCGTATGCTACCGGGCTAGACCTATTTTAATAATATTATAA
Organism: Hoplias malabaricus; assembly: GCF_029633855.1. Lineage (NCBI taxonomy): Eukaryota > Metazoa > Chordata > Actinopteri > Characiformes > Erythrinidae > Hoplias > Hoplias malabaricus. The sequence continues at coordinate 21,048,751 of NC_089809.1, forward strand.
TTATTGTTGAAGTCTTAATTAAAACACACTGACCATCAGTAGTGTGAGAAAGCTAACAAGTGACTCCTGTTTTGCGACTGAAACTTTGCTTTTTGTACGAGTTCAATAGCTCAAATGTTGCAGGTCGATAGTCGTGAGCGTTTCAGAAAAGAAGTCGAAAGTGTCCGCTGATAAAGCCACTGGACTGTCCGACAAACTCGGAGAAGTGGCATCTGAGAGGTGGAGGCAGGAATCCGAAGAGAAAATGTGGAAATCCAGGGAGGGAGGAGAGCCATTGTCCCTGGCAGATGCGCTGTCCGAGACCATTGTTGCGGACAGGATGGGAACAGTGGGTGAAGGGTTGGGAAAATGTTTCAGATTTTTCTCATTGCTGCTCAGAGGAGAGACTGTGGCGCTCTGGGCATCTCCATTGTGTGCGTTATGCGGGGCGTTGTGTTGTTGAAACGCGTAGGCCTCCCTCTCGGAGAGGGCGCCCGTAGAGGCGGGCGGGCCGAGCGCTTTGCCATCGCCGTGCTGGTTCTCTTTGCATTGCGTCTGACGCTTGTGCTTCATCCTGCGGTTCTGGAACCACACCTTCACCTGCCTCTCACTCAGCTCGAGCAGCGCTGCAATCTCAACGCGCCGTGGCCGGCATAGATACTTGTTGAAGTGGAACTCCTTCTCCAGCTCTAGTAACTGTGTGTTCGTATAAGCAGTCCTTAGCCTGCGGCTCGAGGCCCCGCCGCCTCCATCCGCGAGCTCCGGAGACCCTGCAAAACAAAGAGAAGCTTTAAGCGAGCATTAACATTAGCAAGGAACATTCTGCAGGTCAATTAAACGTATATACGCCACTGTGCGGATGTGGTCCTGTCAAAGTTAGAGAAGCAATCATATTACATCGTTAGATGTCCTGTGCAATTGTTGTAACCCTGGACATGTTTTTATTATTATTGTTATTATTGCCAAAGTTAATGCATTGTCTACAATAAACAAATCTTCATATGGCATTTGTTTCCTATTTGAATGCACGTTCTGTATCATAATACAGATCAAGCAGATTAAAACAGGCCATAAATAGTAAAGTCGGCACATGCTACGTTTAATGTTTTAATGTCCTCATATTTTTTTACGTTTAATACATGTGCAACAATTAGCATATGTGTGATTTCTGTAGAAAAATCAATAATAATCAAAAACCTGTTACTAGACCAGGGACGCCCAAAGTTTTGCATGAGGCTGTATGTATTACAGAAGTGCCACTAATTACAACATTGCGCAGCTCACCTCGCAAACTCGTCAAAACGGCGCTTCTCAAGGGACATAAATTGTTTGTGGGACCGGAGCCACAGCGCTGGGAATAATTTGTGTCCTCAGCCTCCGCTCCAGAGCAGAACTCAGAATGAGCAGCGCGCGACGAGATTAATGAACAGGGCAGCTGCCGACTGGAGGAATACCTCAATCTATCACTCTTCATTACTGTCACATACTACTATTCACGCCCCGAGCCGAGCTGCAGCAGTCAACACCAAACACACCACGCTTTTATCAAAATAAATTATTATACACTGCACACATGAAACAAGCTGAAGTCAGTTTGAGGCCATTTCAGTCATTTTTATATATTGCCCGATTAAGATTGGGTACCAAAACAAAAACGGACTAAAGAAAATGTTAACAAAATGGCTGCTTAAAGTTTAAAATGTATTTACTACAAGTATCCTCCATTTTAAAACAAGCTTATCAAACGTTAATTTATACGATACAACACATGTATATAATATACATTAGTTTGAAAAAACATTCTTTTAAATGAAAATAGGCCAACATTTGTCCGTAAAAAAATCTACTTTACCATTTCTTTAGAAAATTCCACCTTAAAATGTAACGCTGGATGGATTGCAGTTACAAAAATATCTTTTCAGTAAAAAAACAAGTTGGGAAAACAATGTATATAACACACGTACCAGACTTCATTGTAAATTGAAAACTTTAGACTGCCTTAGCAAACGTTCCACCTTAAATGCACGTGTTAGATATTATTTGGGAAAATAGCTACTACTAGATTCACCAAACAGACATTAGAGGGGAAACCCATATGCTGTTTTAAAAAGTACACACTGGGAATGATTTCGTAAATGGTCAAATGTAGATTAACTGTAACTGCTTATTAGCTAGAAAATGTCTGATTAAAATGATCACCTAGGTTTTCCTTGGGGAAATATTTGCTGAAATATGGCTTGGGATACAAGATATAATTTTTATAATTCACAGAAACTAATAACAACAACAACAACAAAATAACACAAAACCTAAGTAAAACAGCGTTAAAGCATTGTGAAGAACGTTGGTTTACCTTGTGGAGAGAAATAAAGTGGCGAGGGTTCAGTGGCGGTTGGAGCCGAGCTCTGGTTCTTCTTCGAGGCTTTTTTCTCCTTCATCCAAGGGTACTCAGGCGGAGAGGCAGTGGTGGGCGGCGGGCAGCAGCCGCTGAGCTCGTTCTTGTTGCGACAGTGGCGGGCGCGGCCGCTCGGGCTCAGGCTCGGGATGATCTGCTCGAAGGGAGGAGGAATGAGTGTCGAGCTCTTGATTGATGAACTCTGAAACGCATCAGCGACAGGGGGAAAGGACGTCAGGCACTCAGCGAGCGACGGCTGACTGTTGATAAAGCCCGTCTCCCGCTCGAATTCGTAATTCATCTCCGAGGAGTCTTCACAAGTCACCGCTCACCGATTTATGGCTCGAAGAGAAACAGTGAAATACAGTGTGTGTGAGGAGGGGTGGGGGATCCGAAAAAATAAATAAAAAATGAAGAATAACAATAATAAAAACTATATATATTGCTGATTACGGCCGTGTGGGGACGGCGATGCCATTAAACTATTGCTTTCATGGAGACAAGGTTGAAATTGGACCGTATTGCTTGTCACATGATTACCTCTGTCCAATGACAATTTGGGGTTTAATCAAAAGAAGCCCCTCTCTGTGTGATTGATCGAGAAAAAGTCTACAGGAGGAACGCCTCGCGCGCTGGGACGAGCCACTTTATTGGGCTCTGTCCGCTGCGGCTCAGTAAATGAGAGATCAACTGCAAGTAGAACGTCGCGCGCCGATCTTCGCCTCCTCTCTTTCCGTTTTACTCTCACCCGCCGGCACCGTCCCAAGCAAAGACAAGCGCTCATCCCGTGCACCACTTTTACCACAACTTTTGTGCTTGCTACAATGCGCGCTCTCGGGCGCATGGGGCACGCGCACAGGGCACAGACGTGGAAACGCGTGCACGCGCATGCAGGAAGGGAGGAGCGCGCGGCCTTCATAGCTCTCTTACTTTAGCCGTTCACGCCGGTTTGACATGCGCATGCGCATTTGCATGGGCTTTGTCCCAAATCAGTGCCTTCAACTGTGCTATATATGAGGTTCTAATTTGTGACTGGGTTCTGGCTTTTAAAATTCACCATTAAAGATTCAAATATGATACAGTCTCCCCCTCGCTCTCGCTCTCTCTCTCTCTCTCTCTCTCTCTCTCTCTCTCCACTCTCTGTTTATATTTGTATATCAATATATGCATGTATATATTCACACACATTTTACACACACACACATATATATATATATATATATATATATATATATATATATATATATATATATATATATATATATATGTGTGTGTGTGTGTGTGTGTGTGTGTGTGTGTGTGTGTGTGTGTGAAATTAAGTATTTAATTGTGAAAAACACGATGCCGGTTAACGAACGTGGTGTTTGTGGAATATTTTGCTATACACTGACCTTACAGTGACATTGAGGGTCTGAAGCAGAGCCGTGTGGACGCCCCCCCATTCTGCTGTGCAGCTCATATTTATGAACACACGATAAACGTATAAATCCAGAGCTGTTTTCAGTAAGTGATTTTTTTCCCTCTTTGCCTTGAGCAGGGCTCGGCTGAGCGGCAGAGGGCCATGAGCACTTTATTGCTTATATTCCAAACAAAGAGCCCTGGAAGCCTGTGCGCTATCAATCTTACTCGCCAAAAGGTCTGACAGCTTCGTGCCCTAAGAACACATTTAAACCATCTAACACTCTCTTAGATCATATGAGAGCAAGGAGAGGAGAGCAGCATAGGAACCAGAGTGGAGAGGGGCTCTTGCCTTAGAAATTCCTCTATCAAATATTTTGTTGGAGGAAAAAAGTGGACGGACCTACAGGAGAATCTCCGAATCTGTTTCGAGAAGGACATTCGCTGTTTATTGGATAAAATATTCGTTATTCTGCGTTGTTTTTCCGTTCTCGAAAACGCGAGGAAGGATTTAAACTTACTTCTTTATGTTAACATTTATTTAAAGACTGTGAGAGCAATTGCTCAGGAGCTATTGAACGTATGTGTCTGTGGGTGTTGGCATTCTTTAAAAAATACCCAGTCCTGCCTACACATTTTCTACAGAGCTACAAAGCGGTGTTTTTTCCTTCACTATCTGAGCACAAAAGGATTAACACGGACACTTTTTTTTTTTAATAGAGCAGATCAGTAATTATTAATTTACTCCACATTCCACATTTGTCACATTTCGTTTCAGATACTTTAAAATTATATTTGGGCATAAATAAAGTGTATATATATATATATATTAGACATTTTAATACAAACCTTATTGCTTAATTTGTGTACATGATGTGTGGGTAGAACTACTCATTAACTTTCACGGAAACACTTAAACAAATCTGATATTATTAAACGTTTCACCTGCAGAAGTTTTTTTTTTTTTAGAATTACAGACTATTTATTTATTAAATGATTTGGTTGTACAGTAAATATGGATGCACGAGTTTCTGCGTGGGCCATATCTCAAATTGTGAGAGAATTGATATATAAACCATAATCAGCAAGGATAATATATCTTGACTTTGTTGCACAATATTTACGTTTCAAAATGAATTTCATTTTTTAAATGTTTTCCCCAGTAAGGGTTGTTTACAGCTGTGTTCGTCGGTAATGTTTATTTACAGTTAATAATGAAGCCTCGTTGAGTTTAAAGGGTAGGCTTGTTGCTCTAGCTGCTCTCTGAGGGGGAGATGATAGTTGTAGTTTATACAGATACAGGACCAGTGAAGAATTTGGCTTTTCTGTGTGATGAAGCTTCCAGCGCGTGTCTTTGTGACGGGGTCTGGCGCGCGGCTCGGGCTCGCTCTCCGTCTGTCAGACATCACAGTCACCGCTGAGGACATCTATAAACTCATACAGCACAACCAAACTAATGGATCACTCCATCAAAAGAACCAACCAGACTATTAATATTAATAGCCACAGAGCATCCTGAAACGGTTGGATAAATAAGCAGGCTTCATTAATTATAGCACTTCTCATTAAAGATGTTTAATTATTCATTTAATATCATATTTGTTAAATATATTTTCAAGTTAATACAATACAATGTTACGTCATGTATACAACGTCCAAATTACTACAACTACTACTAATTGTATTAATAATTATTGTGAACAAAATAATTATTGCGTACATTAATAATAATAATAATAATAATAATAATAATAATAATAATAATAATAATAATATATAAATACTACTACTACTACTACTACTATTATTAGTAGTGGTAGTACTAGTAGTAGTAATAGTATCATCAGACGTGGTATGTGGTATAATGAATTAATTCATTCAAATATAAATGGAAAATACGACCTGAAGTTCAACATCACCAACTCTATGTTTACCCACCAAAAAGGTTTCAGATCTGTAATAATTTGCAGGTTTATTTAACAACATACACGATTTCAAAACAAGTGATATATTTAGTTACTCAAAAGGCATTCAGTTAGTTAGTAAATTACAAACATACACACACAATATATATATATATATATATATACATTTTTGGTTTAATAAACAAAAATTCAAAACAAATTCTGAAAAATCTAAGCACCTTCGGGTGATGAGAGGCAGAGAACCATTCCATATCAACCAAAAGCGGAGAAAATCAACAGAATATCGACGGACCCTCCATACATAGGCCCACCAAGGTGACTCCCAGACTCCGGTCCCTGGATCATTACAGATCATGCGCCTCATGCTCACTGCTAACACTCTGGAAGCTCGTTTGAATGTAGTTGTGGGAGCTATCGGACACTGGGTTTATTTTATTGTTTTCCTCGCGCAGGCGGTGAATATGGGCTGTTTATGGTGCAATGGCAGCAGCCCACAGTAGCAGACTGGTGCTTGATGGATGACCCTCTACCCACATACTCTATTTCTTTCTTTCTCTTTCTCTCTCTCTCTCTCTCTCTCTCTCTCTCTCTCTCTCTCTCTCTCTCTCTCTCCCACACACATACACACAAACACACACACACACACACACACATACACACACTGCAGTGGGCTGTAAATGAGGTCCATGCTGCCATTGTTCTTTTAGAGGTGTGTGTGTTGTCCAGCTATATCAGCTATAAAATACTCTACATTATTGTGACGCTGTGTACGCACTGCACATTAGCAGTGGTACTTCTAATGCTGCGAGTGCACGAGGCTACTGTGGGAGCTCCACCATGTTCAGTGCTGACAGGAAGTCATTTTTATCTTAATGGATCTGAATATAGCTGATCTTTTCATATGTAAATAGGTTTGTGATGTTCACACTGTTGTATGGTGATATGGTGATACGTCAGCAAAATGGCGGAAATAAATATTAGTGGTTTTGGGCATGATATTCTAAGTGAAGATAAGTACACACAATAACGTGCTTCTGCAAATCTCACAACTCAGATTTTTGTTTGTTTTTCCTAAAGGAAAACATGAAAGATGAAATAGTGTTGTCTCTGCATATTCTATATTTTGCGTTAAAAAATACAAATTGTGATATAAAGCAATTGCTAAAAAATGCTATTGCTACGTTCTCTATAAAACATTTATTGAACGATATTCACTATATGTCGGCTCCTAGTCCTAGATATTCCGATCTCTTAACATTAATCAGTTAACAGGCATTTACGGGGAAAAAATATATGATGATTGTGTCAAAGGGTGCATACGATCTAATATTTATTAGAAACCTAGAAGGTTTAAATATCTATACATTGAAAATGTGCTTTACGTTTACACGATTTAGAGCTAACGTTCTTGTCAACAGAAGTGACTGAGCAGCCGTCGTGTTGATGTTATTCGTGTGTAACCGTTTACAGACTGAAACCGTTGATCAAAACTGAATTGTACATAATGCTGCACGTCACACCAGCATCTAGACTCTTAGAGTATGAAACACGAACTGATAAAATCATGTACAAACCAGAATCTTTGGCTTCTGTTTCGCTGGCCGTTTAAGATAATTGCTCCAAAATACCTATGTCCAAAACATATTTAAATGTCTCATTAAGAAATCACACATTTATTTATTTATTTATTTATTTATTTATTTATTTATTTATTAACCTATAATTTAACCAGGCAAGTCATTAAGAACATATTTTTGCTGCAACAGTGTCTATTTTTATCGATGTTTTATATGACCTTGATTAATAAAAACAGAAAATGACCATTGAATTGTCTTTCTGGATTGGTGTGTGCATGCAATGTCACTAAACCCCCTGAACCCAGGTGCGGATCCTTACGGCCACCACTTGAACATCTTGCAGTAGACCACAGAAACTGGCCCAGCTTGTCTGGAACTGACCTTTAGTTTGATGTATTGCGGGTCGTGGGGTCAGGGAGAGCACTGAAAACCATGCAGCCCTTACGGAAGTCTGTATGCTGCAAGGCTTTTGAATGTGAGAGTCTTGACTTGGAAACATGAGACTGTTGGGAGTGTATGAGACACTTCTGAAGGAAGAAGGAAGGTATAAATTTATGCTCAGACAAAAATAAATAAATACCTAAAATAATACAATTTTTAAAAATAATAAAAAATGCCACAGTGTTTGTTGATGCAACTCAAAATAACCATATTAGTTAGGTAAGTACGTTTATTTTATTTTATTGTACCTTAGGGAAGCAAGTTTTTAGCATCACACAAATCAGATATTCTGGCCCATGTTGATTATAAGGTATCACTGTATGTAAACGCAGGCTGTAAAAAAAACAAAAAACATACCCCTTGTAAGAGAATGTATTGGGACTATGTTTGTTATGCTGTAATGTACTATATTATTTTCATGAGACACAATATGGAGGGCTTGGAAGTTTTTTTTTTTTTAATATCAGTCTTAGAAACGTTGGTCGTGGGTCTAATTAAGTTTTGAAATGTTTGATTGATTAGTTGTTCAGCTTGGTTAATGGAGATAATGGAAAATGGAAATAGAGTTTCAATTAAAAAAGCTCATTACTGCCCCTAGCGGCAGATGACGTCCAAAGCCTCAAGAGAATGTCAGTTGCATGAAAATGACTGAATACAAACACTGAGTTTCTCACTCTTTTAAGGCAGACTTTTAGTTCACGACTAATAAATATAACAAATGTAGATGCAAATGTTTCCTCATATATTCTATAAATTATATTTCATCAGGTTATGGTCGTGTATACAGGTCTGTTCACTTCATGATAACTGAAATAACAGGCATCCGTTCTGCACTGAACAACTAGCATAGCAAATGCCTTAGACATACAAATATATTCAAAATATTAAACACTTTTTTAAATAATTGTCTCAAATGTCAGTATTTAGGTTTCCTAAAATAATCTTTGCAAAAAATATTCTTAAATGTTAGAGCTATCAGTAAACTGAACAATATTTCAACAAATTAATCTTAATATTAATGCTTCTGGGTAACTGAACGTTTCTTTTGCAGTAAGCCAAGATAGCAACTGAATGTATGCTAAATTTCAGCTGAGATGTATTAAACTTACTTTACACTGCAGGAAGGACACAAATATGGGTTGACAACTTGAAAACGGTTCATTAAGAGTTCTTAAAAGCAATGCACTAATGTGTGTTTCTTTTTGTTTGTTTGTTTGTTTGTTACTTTTTTCTTTTTGTTTGGTTATAGGGTTCTTCTTTATTATATATAACCTGCATTTAATATAACACAAGAGATCCGCTATTCTTAGAAGCCAATGAAACGTGTTCGTACTTTATAAAACTAGACTAAAATAGGGTTATTCTGGTATAAATATATGGGACTTTGGGAGATATTAAAATCTCTGCTTGAGCTTAATCTTGTATTACAGATCCGCTGGGTGGAGAAACATAGATCCCCCACCATTTTTCCTTCTTTTAAATCAGAACAAATACACGCAGGGCCAGGTTTTACGTAAACACGTGACAGGATGTGACTGCTGAAGTTGATTGATGGCACCAGTTTCAGGTTCAGCGACTCAAGGCCTAAATCACAAAATGCTCCCTACCTCCTTATGAAGTGCACTAGGTAGCCATGAATTAATGGTTTCTACACTCGGCATTGGATGTCTTACAACGGATTGTATGTCAAGCAGAAAGCCACGGTTTCAGCTCTAATGTGTCCACCGTTTTAGCTAAAAATCTAGTGCACTAGCTAAGTGGGGGCAGAAAGTATAATTTCATACAGTGCACAATAACAATTGAGCCTCAGCCTGGATTAGGTGAGTGTGATCAGATTTTGACTGGTTTATGAATACCAATGTAGTTTAGCTGCTACATAAATAAATTAGTATTGTACCATCATACATCTATATTTAGCAGAGTTCCCTATTTATAAACCACTCACCAGCCTAATGGAGTAAAACGTAAAGGTAACTTCATATTTCAAAAGCTTTAAAGAAGTAATCTATATGGGAATATGGAGTGAAAGAGGCATGGCTTCTTGGTTAAATATGTTATAAACCAGCACGAATCTAGGCGATTGTATTAGTTCTGGGATCGATTAACTGTTCGATGTTGTTAATTAGTTTCATTGCTCACAGTGAATGTAGGCGTGGCGTTTGGGGGTTTACTCGGAACACTGCCTCCACCTGCTGGATTTTGGTGGTAACGGCAGCAGTGCTGGTCTTTTGTCTTCATTTGGACGCCGCTGATTCCTCTGCAGGGATAAGGTCCTATGGCACGCTGTGTTCCATATGTACATTAACAACACATCATATTTTATGCGTCATATTATCCTGGTCAAGTCTGTTTTTCTGTTCGTTGTGTGCTTGAACGTAGAAATAACCTTCAAATTGAATTTTGTAGTTGATTGTAAATAGGGTTTGTGTGTGTGTGGGGGGGGGGGGGGTATTGAAAAAAAAGAACAGCTTGGAAAATTCGCATATTATGGATTGTGTGTGGACTTAAACCGCATAATATTCTCACATTTCATGTAATCCTCTGAATTCCGCGCTCAAGCTGTTCGAGAAACTTCAAATTCATGATTATAGTGAAGCTTTTCATTTTTCACAGGGCCAACGGCAAGTATTCGTCCAGTGGTTGAATTGGTGCCTTTCCGCTGCGTCTTTGTGCTCGCTGTGGAAACAAATGGGTGGTCTGAACCGCAACGCCGGAATTGTACCCGTAATAAAGTAATTAGTGCAGAAATCCAGACATTTTATGGCACTGTCTGTGACTGGACCCTTGAAAACAGGCCCATCACGGTCCAACAAACAAGAGCCTATAGCAACACAATCGCACCCCAGTCTAAAAAAAAAGACTACAACTTCCAAAGACACAACGATCACAGCCCTAACAACATCTAAACTTCCTGTGATGCCTTACGTCAGCACGTTTTGTGTCTCATTCTGAGGAAGGTTCTGAAAACAATGAAGCTGATTTGAAAAGTGAGTGGTTTATGAATAAAATTCCGAACATTTCATTTATTTTATTTAGTTTTTAGTTTTTTGTTTGGTCTGTTTAGTTTCACTAACTTATATATTTGCTTAAATAAAGTTATAATTTATACATAACGGCATTTACACATAGTTAACTACAAAGGCATACAAATGACTCTCTCTTTTTCTGTATGTGTGTGTGTGTGTGTGTGTGTGTGTGTGAGAGAGAGAGAGAGAGAGAGAGAGAGAGAGAGAGAGAGAGAGGTTTCCCTCACGTTGTGGGAACCAACATTTTTTTACATCCTCACATTCTGCGGATTGGTTGTATTTATATGGATAACAAGTTAGTCCCAGCGGGGTAAATCGTGTTAATCCTTACATATTAAGGTGAAAACATGTTCTAATGTTAGGACAGTTTTGGAGTTAGATTTAGAGTTAGTATGTGTTTTAAGTGATGGGTAGAAGTAGCTACTTATAGATGGTGTAAGTACAAGTCCCCACATAAGTCTATGTAATGGCCACACAATACATGAAAACCAACATGTGTGTTTGCGTTCCTGCATGTTTTTGTGTGTTAAAGTTTTATGGCAAATGCGGTAGACCAGTGTTTCTGTAATGTTTGTCGCACTGAGTCAGGCTCGTGTTATTAAAGTGATGTTGATAAGGGAGTGTCCCACCAGGTCGACCCTCAATCGTTTTGCACCCCATAAACAGTTAAGACTGTGACTGTGGTTTATTGCCGTACGGTCACCAATATCGTTGGCGAGGGCGCGCATATAACACGCACAGGCCCGTCCAGCAGCGCGCTCGAGCCTTATTTATACAGAGAGTTACAGGAACACTCAGCAGACCCCTGGACACAAAGGAAGAGCCGAGGAAGAAGATTCCACTGCGGACACAGTCATAGTTTAAGCATTTAACCTAGAGTTGAAAGTAAGTTTTGCTTCTCTGTTTAGATAAACATGCAAATGTATATAGAATAAACAAAAATGGAACATGATTTCTGAGCAAAATAAAAACTGACCTCGGCGCAATAAACCCTCAACGTTAGGCATCACACTAATCCTAACACTAACCCTAACCTTAACCCATGTACATTTCAGGCTTGGAATCAGTAATACGTGACACTGACACGGTGGCCCATGCTGGCAGACGTGTGAATTACAGGCTTTATGCGTGATACCTGGTTTATGGACATAAACGCACACGTTATAACGCATAGCATTAACGTGCAACTACTCCTGGTCCAATTAAACGTTTTGATGTCGTACGTGAAAACAGGTTTATTCTCACACAACCAATTTTGTATATTTGAAAACAAAATTACTGTATGCAGAAATTAATATTGCAGGAAAATTATATATATATATAGTGCACTAAAATGTATATAAATGTAGACAAATGTTTTGACAAGGTTTTACATAAGATTATTATGGAAATGGAACAGAAACAAGTCTCATATTTTCACAGCTTTTATTTTCGTCCTCTACAGGCGTTTTCTCCTTGGAAAATGGTTCTTTTTGAGGTATTTGTCGCACAGGCTTTGTCACCAAAAACAAACAAACAAACAAAAACAACAATAAAAGCATGTTTACGATAAGAAAATTCACGGATGTCTTCACGACAAAAAACGAATATCCATAATGCAAATAGGTAGTTTAAATACATCTAGGTAGTTACAGAATACATCGATATAGCGGGCGTTTATTCTTTTGAAAAGCCGCTGGTAACCATGCAAAACAACACTATTTATAACATCGAGCGCTTCAGTACATATCCCTGAAATCAGTAGCTTATTAACCAAACACTGAAAGAGGCTCACAAATGGAACATTTCGAGCTACAAGAACAACCACAACAACAACAATAACAACAGTAACAAGCAAACATAGGACATGAACACAGACAAAGACTCAAACACAAAGTCGACACGGGCTATACTATAAACACACTCTGCTTTAGAGACTGTGCGGAGGAAATGTTCTGATTCTTCTTGTTGCTTTATACCAGAGCAGATGCCTAATTTACAAAAAGAGAGAAAACCAGATAAAATCCGTGTGCGCAGGAAAAAAGCGGCACAAACCACTGCAGTGCCATGGGCCGAGTCTCCTACTCGCAGCTGTCTTTTGGTCGGTTTTTGTTGCATTTCTTCATCTTCATCCTACGGTTTTGGAACCATATTTTGACTTGTCTCTCGGTGAGGTTGAGCAGTCTTGCCACCTCGTATCTACGGTCTCGGGACAGGTACATGTTAAACAGAAACTCCTTCTCCAGCTCGAGAGTCTGGTGTTTAGTGTATGGGCAGCGCTTTTTTCGGCCGGACTTCGCGTGCAGCCAGTTGGACGCGGGGTTATCTGCAGAAAGGTTCGAAAAGGGAAAGAATTAAGAGGCTCGTCATCTCGCCCTGCGGATTACACACTGCGGCCATTTTATCACTGCTTTATGATGGTTGTACTGTGCCTGGCCTCTAGGCCTAACAGACTAAGTGTATGTGCGTTTGTTCAGCTGCAAATACTTGTATTATTTTCAGACAATAACTATAACAAGCTTTGCGTATTCAATCGGTGTTACAAATATGTTGTATATATATATATTTCATGCCAGTTACATATATATGTAAATATGTTAACTGGTCATTTTCCTCCTGTTTTGCTATCAGGGCGCGAGTAAATCCGTTAAGCAGTCCACTAACGTCACATGTTATTGTAATAATTACAAGGTCCTTATATTTAATCCTTTCTTGCGCAGTGAGGGCTGTGATACGGTCGTTAGACTTTACACCGAATCAAATCCTGCTGCAGTCCAACTGTACCACACAGCTGAACATGTAATTTCTTTTCTGAAATTTCTGAATTAAAAATCCTCAAGAGGATCAATGTTTTAACCTTTTTTTATTTGGAAGTCATTTTTAAAATTAATAAATCGTTATAAGAACTAGGTAATTTCCTGAACTATATAAAGAAGCAAAATACAGTCGTGTACAAAACTTTGTAAAGCTCCTGACAGAATTACTGTTTTGTAGAAATAAATCGGCCAGTGAAAATCAAATAAATAAAACCTGACATGATCTGTGCAACGTTAATGAAATGTTTGTTTATATGTAGACTATATGTATATATATTATTATTATTTGCATTTGCACACAGTTTATATTTTTATATTTAATCTTTAAAATAATGTTTTATATAGACACCCTATGTTTAACTGTTAAAATGTTTTGTTACACTTCGCTGGGTTTGACTATACCTTTATTTGCATATTGTCATATTTTGTTTAAGTATTGTTTATGCCGGTATACGCTGGTATATGAGTTTAAACAGATTTAGAGTTAGAGCAGATGAATAATGCCGGGGAAACAAAGACAACGAATATACACAAACAAACAAGCAAAAATGTTCATCTAAAATTAGTAACGTGTACGGAAGAAGCGTTCCTAACTTCCCTAACGTTTTTAAGAACCGCTCTTACTTGGGTCCAGATCAGGTTTGGCATCTGTTGGTGTTTTGTCTTCTTGAGCAGGATCGACCTTCTTTACGGGAGGGGTCGCATCGCCCCTGATATCGCCCCCAATCTCCGTGAGCGCCGTGCATTCTTCGTGTTGGAGCAACGGCTCCGGTTTAATGTCGTGCTGCGTGTCTGTGGGTAGTCCTGGGAAAGGTGTCCAGATCCGATCGGTTTCTGCCGCAGTTTGGTGCGCGTAAGGCTGATAAATCGCGGCTGCGCTGCCAGGGGGCTGCACCGGCACCGGGCTCCAGGATGCGCCAAAAACAGCTGCTCTCGCCTGGAAAGGGTAGCACTCCTGCTCGCCGTAGAAGCTCGAAGCCAGGGGATGATGGTGGTGGTGATGATGATGACCATCTTCTTCTTCGTCATTCTCGTGCGGTATGTGCGAATCAGTGTAATAACCCAGGGTGCCTAGCGTCGACATAACAAAACAGCGCGCGCTCCCAACACCACCGTCACCGCCACCAAATGGCAACAACAGCAGAACCCGTGCAAACGCAGGAACGCAATTCCAGCAACTCCTTGACTTCGCGGTGAACTACAGACCTCGCGCAAGTTGAACCGTGGCCGAGACGGGATTGGATAACACGGGCACGTGACCATGGGAGAGAACAATAAAGGGGCAAGGAGTTATTTACACGGCCTCCATTTTGCAGTTAAAAAAACTGTTAATGGAAGAAGCGTATGGTTTTATGAACGTAGATTTTATTTTATTCTCGCAATTAAGTTAATTCCAGTTCCATACCCTTCCCTACAGCATACCTCACAGATAGTTTAGAAAACGGAATGGTTCTGCAAACCTTTAACACTCGAAGAATCTTTTGACTGAAATAGTTCTCAGCCTTCCTTGATCATGAAAATGATACTGTATAATTTAATTCATTTTATATATTTTTGTATTTAATATGTGAAATTATAAATATAACACCAAACAAGACATTAAGAATCGAGCCCTTTCCAGTTCACCAAAATCATTACTGAAGAGCTCTTAAATAAAGAAGGTTCTAACCATTTCACTGCATGATGATTTTGTCCCCTCCTGGTTACCGGGATGAAATGCTGTTCCTTCAACATGCATTTTAGTTCTTCAAATTTTTATCTCACTGTTGTTAAAAATTGAAACCATTTACAAATACATTCTACTTCTTTAGTAAATGCTTTGGTAAATGTTTCTGTATACATCAGTAAATGTTCTGACCAAAGGTTACTTTTCTTTTCCATATAAATGGAGTAATTAAACGTTGTGTTTTAAACGGTTTTGTTTCACCAAATACGATTATACAGTTCAAATATATATATTCGGTATCATACAGAACTTTATAAACCGTGACATTTGTTTGGTGACCGCCAAGAAATCACAAAGAAATTATTTAAAAATAGCTTATCCTCATACAACCAGGAGTGAGTGCAGACTGAGAAACGTGTATGGGCTCTTTTTGGCTTCACTCGTTGCATGTGGCCAACGCATAATGTTTATAGCAGCACCAGGTGACATAAAATATTACAGACATGTTTTAGAAATAAAGTCAATCGTTACGTGAGCCATATGTAAGCTTTATACGCCAATAAGTGCCATGGAATAGTTGAGATATGATCTACAGGCAGTGACCAGTCATTCGGCGTGGTTGTGTTTCCAGGTTTGTGGGCCACTATTGCACAGCATTTAAATGCAATTAAAACGCACACCTCTAATATGTCGTTTTAAAAAGATTTTAGAGTGAATAACAACTTGGTTTGAGATGCCAGGATTTTATGTCTTATCACAGGTTTCAAAATGTATTGTCCGCGTATGTTGTCATAGATACTATTCGAGAATAAATTTCTGAAAGAATCAGCAAAAGGCCACATTTTTGTTTCAGCAGTAATGCATTACTACAGATACTTCAATAATTTAAATGTATCTAATCATTGTATCAGGGCTACAATCTCTGTCAATCGCTTTCTTGTCCTTCGAAGCGTAAAAATCTTCTTTGTAAGAGAAATGTATTTATTCTTTATTAAGTAAATCGGATGTAAATTATAATAAAATAAAAACATTAACGATTAGAAAAGCTTTAACTGTATTTTAATGTTAAAATAATTTACTGTATTATTTTACATCATTTTAATTTAGTATATATATTTAACAGACTGGTTCCAATATAAACAAGTTCATTTTTGCAGATTAACAATAAAGGCTATAGATTATTTCTATTAGCTGTACCCAAGACAACATAAACTGCACTACAGTGACATACAATCAGATCTTTCTTTTCCTTCTGGCTCCAATGGGTATTTCCTCTTTAACCTTGTGTTGATGATAGTGCTGCTGTGCTCTGGAACAGGCTGGGTTTAACACCGGGCTATTAGGTTATTCTCCTGGAGGTTTTTACTCGGCTGTCTGGACTGAATATCACCAATAAAGCTTTTGTGTTGCTTCTCCAGAGCGGCACAAACATCCGGGCTCTGGGGCTGTATAGTCGCCTGCAGAGAGCGCGCGCCTTTGGCCAAAGTGCTTTGATCGTAACCGAGGCCTTGCGGTGGTGTAGAGACTTCCACTGTGGGCGTCCAATCACAACCCTGCCTTTCTCTAACTCTCCGTCTCTCCTCAGTGTTTATACACAGAGCCTGTAAAGTTTTCAGCTCAGACTGGACACTAAACTAAATTAGCAGCGGGCTATTCAAGATAATTGACGCTGCCAAACTCGGCTCAACTGCGATGGCAATGAAGGGGTGGGGAAGTTTTGGACACCCTTGGTCAAATGAAATGTTTTACTAAGTGAAAATATTAGCACTGTAAACGCAGCATACTCCTGCATTTTTTTTTTTTTTTTTTTTTTTTTTTTTTTTTTTGTAGTTGCTGAATGTAGCATGTTAGTGCAATAAGAACAAATCAGATTTGACCTTTGCAGAATCTGTGGCACATTTGATAGTTTATGTTTCCTCCAGTATGTTAAAGTGAACAAATAAATTGAAGTTGTGCACTAAAGTTTGCACAAATGACGTAACCAAATATTCGTTCCCAGTGAAGGACATGCTAAGTTATTTTCACGTAAACAAATCAACAAAACGTGTAATTTGGCGGGGGACTTTCAAACGTTTGCATATGACTGTGTTACATATTTACTCAGTGCCATAAATTAGTGTAGCATGGCGTATCATGCCGATTAAAATGACCGCATGCAATTCAAACCCAGTGCCGTTTCCTTGTGGAGCAAGTCGAAGCCGAGTCGAAATTCACTGCGAGGCAATTCAGACAGTTTCGTGTTGTGGAGAAACAAAACAAAGCCCAACAACATAAAACTACCTAAATCACTCAGCAGTTCTCTCTCTCTTGTTCACCAGAGCTATGAGAGAATAATAAAACCAAAAATACAAGTAACCCAAACTGTGAATTTTATTTATTATTATTTTTTTGTTTCCAGGGACATATTTTCACAAGCAGCTGGAAACGGCTTATATTATCAACGTTTAACAATGTTTCCCAACAGGCCTATACACTAAATTCAGCGGAATTCACAGAATTTCCATACAATCTATTACCATATATCAGCATAACATGGAGCCTTAACTATTCCAGTCATAGTGTCAGAGGTATTTTTCGCTAACAGTTCTTTGGCAGCAGTTTACTCACTTATATCTAAAAAGTAACATACCAGCTCTGTGTTCTGTTCTATTCTTTATGGACAAACTCGAACGAAGCGGAACACCACATTCATTGTAAGCTAGAGCTTGTCTTAAAATCTTTAAGCTGCGTGAATATTTTCAAGTTAAATTTTACATACTGTTTAATTCGCACTCGTGTTTATTTCGATATGCCATACATGAATAATTCATTCACAGTTGAGGCCAGAGCTCCCCCTCATTCAGTTATATTACAATGCTGTAAGACATAGAATGACCCTTCGTGCATCTAATAGTCAAACGTCGATCCAGTTTCACTGCAGAGCGTGTGATACACACCTTGGTGAACGAGCGTGTCGGGGTCACGTTTGCCATTACAATGTCACCAAATGCAACCAAAGCCTAAATCCCTACACCTAACCCTAACCCCATGATCATGATCCAATAGTAATCCTAACCATATCCCTATCTTGTGGTTTTAATAGCAGCGTGAATTTCATCCTGTAGTGGCACCAAAATATGGTCCAAGTTGGTACGCGTGTGTATTACACGCTCTAGGCGCGATAGCAGTTTGTTGTTTGCAAATGTATCTCGAGGGGAGGACTTCCTGCAGACGTTTAACGAAAACAAGAAAAAAAGTTTCAAAACAAAACTTGAGCAAAAATGCGATTTTTTAAAACATTTTTAACTTGGACAGAACAATTTCGCTTTCTGTTAAAATGTTGATTGTAAATATATTTCATATTACATCATGCAAATATTGCAAATATGTACAGTAAATATATATACACATATACTACCGTTTGTCTATTTACAACTGTCACAGGAACAATACCGCAACTTACAACAAAAGTCCCACTGACATTTTATAAATAATGACGTGTTGCCACGAACAAGAGGTGAAGTGAAAAAAGATGCACTGACAAAAGTCTCCAACGGCCTACGACACAATAAGTTTTCGACAGTATCCAGCATGGGGGAAATAAGCTCGGTTCGCTCTAGTGCCCCAGCGCGTGGTTGGAGGGCGCCAGAGACCACCCGGCCTTCAGGAGAAGGCGAAGCCCGCCGACAGCTCGCGGATGCGGTTCTCTCGAGTCATTTTCTTGAGCTTCATGCGGCGGTTCTGGAACCAGATCTTCACCTGTCTGTCCGTGAGGTGTACGCTGCGGCTGATCTCCAGGCGCCGCTCCCGGGTCAGATACATGTTGAAAAGGAACTCCTTCTCTAGCTCCAGGGTCTGGTGCTTGGTGTAAGGACAGCGCTTCTTTCTGCCACTCTTAGCGGTCAACCAGTTTGCAGCGTTCTCGCGTTTGGATTCTCCTGTTGAAAAAAAACAAAACAATTCCGAAGACATGAGACCAATAGTTTAGAAAGGCTTTAACAAGGACAATTGCACGGGTAATTCAACTACAGGGACGATTCGTCCGACTATCCATTGTCAAGCACAAGGCTACTACAATGGCTAGATCTCTGTGCAAGTCTTTGGACACCAGCTAGTTGATTATACTATTTATTATTTGTATTTTCTTAATGAAAATAAGTTACGTCACCTAAATGTACAGTAAGTTGATTTAGTTGTTGTATTTTTTTATTACGTTTATCTTGTGGTGAAAAAATAAAAAATAAATAAAAATACAGGCGCCTCAAATAGTTTTCCCTTTTTACAACTATTGTATTATTTCTCCGTACGTTAAACACATACACATTATGTACATTAAAATGTGTAGAAAATCATCAAAATGCGTAATTTAACCAAGTAATAAGAGCATCAAAACTTTTGCACGTTTGCACAAAGGTCCACAGATATAAAACCTAATGAAATAAATAATACATGAGCTTTGTTACAGATCAATATTTTAGAAAAATATAAATCAGAACATAGTCACTGGTCTTGCAGGAATGGCAGTCACATGATTAAGTTTTAAATGCTGCATTTTTCATTTGAACTTCAACTGAATATTTACTCACCATTCCGAAAGAACAAAAGTTAATAGCACATTTTCTTACGGCCCTTTAATCAGTTTAGCGTGCGCGAGGAGAGTTGAGGGAATTCTTCGCCCGTGATCAAAAGCCTGTGGCAGCGCGCGCACCTTTCCTCTTTATGACAGGATCATGTGTTGTAAAGGTTTACAGGAAGACTTCAAACCGCACAGTGCACTGAAGAGCTGGACTGGGCGTGTTATTCCTCGTCATATAATAATAAAACCAGCAAGAGGAAGCTGGCGCAGGATTGTACAGCTGGCTAACGGTGCTCCACACTAAAACGCTACACAGCGAGCAGTGGAAATTCCAGTCCAGTAATATTAGAACATTTGTTCCATCCTCGGCGACGATGACCAAAGCTAGAACATGTGCAAATGTTTGGCGCATCTAGGAAATATGTCATCTTTTGTTGATTTTCTCATTTCCTCCAGAAAGAATACACTTCTGCCCGTTTTTAAGTCACAGCCACTCTTTGTATAACAGAACTGAACAGACTGTATAATATAAAGGGTCAATTCTGAAGGAATTTTCTTGTCTGAATTTGTTGAAAATCAACATGTCAATTCGGCAGGGGTGCCCAAACTTTAGCACATCTTCATCTGGCCTTTAGTGTTCCAGCCATGGTCTACAACCAGCCCTAAGACAATGATAACGACTGTAAACGTACGACACTAACCTTTACTGCCTTTATCCGGGCTGTCACTGGATCTCTCCGGAGGATCTGGAGATGAAGCGGGGCTCTCCTTGTCTGTCAGCGGGGCACACGCGACCGGTTCTTGGCTCTCTACAGCGCGTGGCTCCGCGGGGACTGTTGCATTGGAGAAATGGACGGAATCGTCGCTGGGGTAATCTTTAGCGGTCGAGTAAGTCTGAGAGAGTCTGAAGTAACCGGGGACGGGGACGCTGCCCTCGTTCCCAGCCGCCGTTATCGCCCTCGAATAAGGGATATCCTCCGCGACCGATTCTTTTGGACTCGGACCTTTCTCCGACTCGTAGAGACAGTAGGAGTTTTCCTCTTTTATGGCCGGGGAAAAGGACCTTGGGCCAATCTGGTGCTCGACGCGACACGATCTTGATGTCTCCAGCCACGACTCCATGCCCTGTGCGTATGGGATGTTCGCGGGGACCATGTTTTGGCTTTCGTTGCGTTTGAGTCCCGGGAAATAGCCACAATTCGACAATCCATAGGAGTACTCGGAGCCGGACGGCAAGAAAGCGCCAGTGTTTGGGTAATAATGACCACTGCCCTCGGCCCTGCCATTGATCAGCGAGTCCACCAGAAACGAGTGTCCAGATGGGCTATCGGAGCATGACATCTTCGTGGTCTAATTTGACGGGCAAAGAAGAAGATAGCCCTGGATTCTGGATGACATTTCTTGTGCAAAAACATGCTGAATATAATTACCGATAACCGTACAACTCAGGCACAGCTAACAGCCAATTAAAACGCAACGAGACACAGACTCCGCCCCTTTTCGCGGACGTAACCGCTGTGTGCCATGTCCATTTCTGGATACTGGATTGTTTAAAACAGGGAGAAATAAGTTTAAACTGCAGTTCCCTGATTATCTATTACCTTTTATGATGGTACAAAGATCTGATCATCACCTTCCTTATCATTGTCCAAGAGACTCCTTTCGAACTTCTGAAATTCAAGAGCAGTGTGTCTAAAGACAACTAGTGTTAAACTGGTACACCCTAATAACACTCTGGGCTATAACTGAACGGCAAATTACATTTTGTGTAAAGGTTTTCCGACCTGTGAGCTTCACTCACGTCCAACGTAAACGGCTGTGATATTTATTCATTATAATTTGATACATATTGGGTCATATTAAGTGTAATTTGTTCGCATTAGCAAGCTCCAGCAATAATATTTGTATGGAAAATATGCACAAGTTTACACAATGTACAGTGGTGTACAGACGTCTGGACAGTTCTGTTCAAATTACATGCTTTATGCTTTGTTAATATTGCAATAAAAAATCTATGTACATCTTATTTAGTGGAAAAACAGAAATACAACGTCTTTCAGCAAACGCTCTTGCAGTATCTGATTTATTCTGTGCCTATTTTTTCATATATTTATGTACGTATTTTTTCAATACTATCAATTCCGCACATCACAGAAATTGTGCATTCAAACGTGGAGAAGTGTTTTGTAGAAGATGCGTTCATTTATTTTCACTTTTTTTTCAACAATGTGTCTTTTGACCATGTGCACTATAATTTTGCAAACGGCTCTCTATTATTTATATTAGTTTGGCTTTTCTGAGAGAGCTGCTACGTGGAAATTCATTTCTAAACTGAAGCAAACTTTGTGCCAGATGTACAAATAAAGAATAAACAAAGGAATGGGTTTACGGCCAACCGCTGTACTGTAGAATAGCTGTGGGTTTTAAGCTTATTTGTTTCACTGTATCACACACAAATACTAAACGGAGCCATACCATTGATTAGACAACATAACTAAGGACATCAAAAGATTTTTAAAAAATGCCGTGCAATAGTTTTAAATAACGAATGTACATAACAGTCATAAATACAGATAATCATCATTTAAAATGTCTAATATCTATGGCCAAATTAAAATTTCTTAGTCTTTTAGTATCAAATAAAAACGCGTCGGGTTATATGTAGAAGTGTATTAGCTGCAGCTGCAGGCTGTATTCAGGATCTCATAAACAAATCAATATAGCCTGCTTAATACATTAATGTTTGTTCATTAATATTTAAATGCTTTATTGGAAATCTGAATGGAATCAGGGAAAAATGGTATGTAAAGTAATTCCTTCTTCTTCTTCTTCTAATAATAATAATAATAATAATTTTTTTTTTTTTTTTTTTATTATAATTCTTTTACAGGTTTGTTATCGGTCTTTATATTTGTACAAGAAATATGACGAAAAACAGAAGTTACAAATAGTTTAATTAGCAAAAAATGGCAAGCTAAATTTCAAAATTAACAGCGTGTAGTGCTAGCATTAAAATGTTATTAACGTGCTGCAGACTCATCCCTCAGGCCCAAATGCAGGATTCTGTGGTAATCACCAGTAGCATTTTATTTTTCACTTGAGACGTAACCGACATCGTTTCTCTTCTTTCCACGCTTTGCTCGTCTTTGAATCAGAGGCAGATTTGTTTTGCATGTCCTAAATAAAGTGGCGTGTAGTCGTTACTGAATATTATTTTTACACTGGGAGAATGAATTAGTTTGCTTGGCGTATTCAAGCCATTAAACCATAAATATTTTAATTAATTTGACTTTTGTAAAAATCAAACCTGTTTAACCTTTTATTTGTTTTGTATTTGGTGGAAATATAAGGATAAGGTTTATCTGCTCAGCTCGGTTTTAATCTTTAATCAGAATAAAAACATCGTAGCTCTGCAAGTTTATCTGTCAGCTGAGGAGAGTTTACTCTGGTGGAAAAAACGGCCCTGAAAATAATAGTTCATGATTTAAATGTGTCCTGTGTTTGCGCGTGAAGAGGTCACATCAACACGTTTGCATTTTCACTTGTTTTGCCAATGCCATAGTTGAAGTGACGCAGCTGATACATTTGCAACGTCCTGACACATCGAAATCATGAAAAGGAAAAACCAAAGCACGGTTTCCAGTGTTTTTATACCACATCCATTTTACAATCTCTGTATAGGCCACGTTGGAAAACAAAAAGAGCCCCATCCCAACAGAGAGCACTCGATGAGCACTAGTTATATAGTTTTAGGCCAAAGGATGTAAGACTGAACTCGTAATTCAATAATAATTGGATATTTACCTGAAAAGACTCGGGTAACGAGGACTCGGTCCCTCTTCGGAACACAAGCTATATGGCATTGTTGAAGTGTTTTTTTAAATCCGCGGCATTGACATTGATCTGAAGGGCGCCACCTCGTGGAGAAGTTGTCACTTGGTCAGGACTTACAAAAAGCCCTCCAGCCGGGCTGCCGACGCTGAGATTAATGCCGGAAAAGTCAGAGAACAACAAGCTTTCAGTGATTGCACTCGCCGTTTTCAAGCTCTTAGTCACAGTTAATAACCTTGGTTCTCAGACAGTTTATTGCACCCGCACTCCAATTGTACAAATGTCCAGACTAAGTCGGGTTTTATTGCCGCGCTGCTTACAACGGAGCTGATGGGGGTGGGGTGCCGCAATGGGCTCGAAAATTCCGCAGAGCCCCAGAAAGGATGCGCAATTCAAGGCGACAGAAAGTAAATCCCTGTTTCTTCTTGGTGTCTTACAGTGATGTTGATAGGTTAGACTTAGGCTGTAATTGAATGTTTTACTGTATAATCTACAAGTAATACAAGTCTGCGTAATTTAATGTACGGTGGCAGTTTATTTGTGCTCTTTGTTGGAAAATGTGGCATTTACGGATTATTATTATTATCATTATTATTATTTGCATATTTTAAGGTTTCCCCTTGTATGCTTAATTCTGCAGATTGTCCACTAACATTATCAGGAAAAGCCATAATTAATTTTGTACCACATAATGGATGAGTCCACTTTGTATACATACATAAAATCTAGCTATAATTTGGTCAAAGCTGTCCGGACATTTGCACAGGACAGTATTAGACCCGAGAGTGTTCGGCCGTTAGGGGGTTGTGACCCTCTCAGCAGATCATGTGTTGGATACTGTGATACATTGAAACTGATAACTTTGTTTTGTTACAACGCGCTCAGATCGTTTCCTAGATTTCCAGATGAACACTGGAGCTTTGAATCAAAGCGCTCGTGCTGTCAGGCCTGCATTAAGTTATATCTGGGCGGTGGAAACCGGAGCGAACGTGTTTTAGAGCTTGGCTTGATTCAGTGGGCCATCCATCGCCATGTTTCGGTCAGTTCCGTAATGGATACGAGGCATTAATGATGGCAGCTATTTGATCCCCGAATCAATTTAAACTCTCGCGGGCAATAAAAAATATCCATCAAACATCTGATCCTGCACGAGGAGGGAGAGAGAGAGAGAGAGAGAGAGAGAGAGAGAGAGAAAGGTGAAATAAAGTAAAACAAGTTGTGTTTTCAGGAGTCGATTTATACAACGAGTTGTCAACGTCATTTAAAGCCACACAAACCAAAAGCTTCTGCAGCAGAATGTGTCACATTTTTGTAAAAATGAGTGGAATCGTCTCGATTCAAAGCTGGATCCACGTTATTACCCAGGGTTCGGCTCGGGTTGAGCATTGTCCTCGGTCCACGTCCGTTGGGCTATTGCTTTTAATTCGCAGTGTTCTCTTATGTTGTGTGCCTGAAACCACCCAGTCCCAAATAGTGACCTCAGAGTAAAAGACTTTCATACAACAGAGCATACATGTAGCGCCGTTAAAGTTCAAATTTCTCCTCGAGAACTAAGTATTGCTAATGTTGACATCTTGAATTGTGCGTGCATAATTTACCTCAATAGCCCAAAATTAGTTAAAAAATATTTTTTTGTTTGTTTGTTTTTTTCAATTTCAATATTGCGCTTCTCCTAAAAACAAGTCGGTCTTCCTCTGTATTGCCACGCTTATAAATATGCATAAAGTATACACAGACGGCTTGGTCAGATATTCAGCTCATAAAACACCAGAAGACAAGAAATAAAAAAAAACCCTGTACCATTTATCTGAAATTGATTGGCGATGCAATAATAATAATAATAATAATAATAATAATAATAATAATAATAATAATAATAACAATAATAATGCAGATCCTGCATAGACTACAGATGGTGAAATGAGGTTTGTGGAAGGGAAGTATGAGATGAATGGTGCTCCGGGAATGTGCAGCGGCGAACTTGAAATGATCCATTAGCCTTTAGCATTGGCCCGGTTCTACAGACGAGTCCAGGGCCTCTACAGTAAAGGGTTCGTAGAATAATACTGTAAACGGTCCCTGTTTAACTTCTTCTCTTTCATCCTGCGGTTCTGGAACCAGATTTTCACTTGGCGGTCGGTGAGATTCAGCATCCGGGAGAGCTGCAACCGCTTTTCTTTGTTGATGTAAACACTGAAGAAGAACTCTCTCTCCAGTTCCCTGATCTGGTACTTGGAGTAGGGGCATCTCTTCTTGCGAGTTTTTTGTCCAGCTGAAAAATAAGCAGAAACCGTTACCAATTTATACGTGACTAACTGATCGCTAATATACGATTTACAGTTGGTGGCCTTTTAATTACACGTGGGCTACAAACTAACTCTGTTTGTGTAAACGAATCATGACGCATACATTTGCGCATGTCTGGAGAGGACGTTTTCGTCTTGTATGTATTAATATTGGAGATTTTACTTTTCTTAGCTATTTCTTACTGTTTATTATATCTTTGTTGTTTTTGCTGGTCACCGAAAGGAACGTAGATGAGAATTTAAATTTTGCAGTTTCAAATCTACACTTTATTGTTGCAACATTTTCTTACATTAAGACTTAAATATTTATTTTCTTTATTTACATGTAATTGTTTTAATTGTAATATTGAATTATACATGCTAAAGTCCCGATGCTTTGCACCATACATCATGGGCTTCATGCAGCTACTGAACCAAATTAAGAGCAATATTTTCACTTCCGGAAATGAATGTACATTTGTTATTTTTTTGTATTTGTATTTTTCTGGTCTGTTTGTTGATGTGGCTAAATAAAATCAACCAAAACTCTGTTCCCAATCCCCTCATTAGGCTTACTAAGGAGTTGTATGAATTACTGACTAAGTACAGTTCAAACTGCACCTGGAGACAAATCTGTGGTTAACTCTGCAGAGATTTAGAAAACCACTCTGAAAAATGAATAACCCAAACTTGTGGTGCTTGAGTTTCTATGAGGCTTATCATTCCATCAGGGTTACAGTCAGCTGTGCATAGCTCTGAAGTGATGAGCGTCCAGCCAAAATGAATGATGCGTAAAGTGATCAACGACAAAAGCAACAGATCTCGCTACTGAGCAGCTACAAAATATTAGCCTTACCTCACAGTAGTGCGTTATAAGCTGCTGTTTCTCCATGACATAACGGCAGAAGACTTCAAAGTCTTTCGAGAGGAAATGCCCTATCATTCACGGCCAATTTCAGCCGTAGGCACGTGATCACACTTGCGTTTATAACAAAGTTTTGTTGGAGTAAATCTACAGGGCCCTCCATAAACCTTATATGCTTATAAAACAGCATATAAACCTTTTCACTGCGGCGCGCGAGATTGCAGACTCTCTCTCCCTCTCTCTCGCGACTCTCATATATGCTCTGACAATTGGTTCTTCGGGTTTTCTTTGATAAAAGTCATGTTTGTAAAAATGAAACCATAACTTCATTAATACTCAAAACGTTCTTTGCCTAATTATTTTTTCCCTCTCTGTGCTGAATAGACTGCTAATTATTATTATTTTATTTATTTATTTATTTATTTGAGTACCCTTTTAAAACAGTTCTTTTAGCACCGAAAGAGGTTCAATAATACAAATGTCCTGTTCAAAAACATGTTTGTTTGAGTAACGGTATCCCCAATTAAATTAAGTCAACATATTCTCGAGGAATCCACTTAAATATAGCCTCTTTGAATCTAGAGATACAGGGTATATCTATTATTTTCACTGTAAACAATGATAAGTAATTCGACCTTTTAACACGGTCCTATAGAATCCTTGGGTCTCTCTCTCTTTCTCTCTCTATGTGTGTGTGTGTGTGTGTGTTTGGAGTGTACGTACTGGTGTTGTATTTGTCCTCGTTGTTACCGGATGACGACTCCGGGCTGCTGTTGTCCTCGCGGCGATGCGGCTGCGATTCCACGGGTTCCTGAGACGCTGAGGCGGGGAGCGGTGGGGCTTTGCTCGCGTTCCCCTCGCTGTTTTGGCTCTCGGCGTTCCCATAGGCCGTCTCGAAGAACGGATCGAAGGCTTGGGGCAAAACGCCGTTCCTTCCCACGCTGCCATACACGGGGCTCGAGCCCGAGTGGACGCTTTTGGAGAACACCTCCCCTGTGTGGGGCAGAAAGTCCTCGTAACAGTGAGGGACGCTGCTGGTCCTCTGGTGGTGATGATGATGATGGTGGTGGTGCCACTTGCTGGACGGGTCAATGGCGAAGTCCCTGAACGCCACTTCTCTCACAGACTGGACCTGGGACAGATTAGACGAAGGGTAAGAGTATGGCATGGGGCAAGAAGCCGGGCTCTGGGGCAGGAAGGGAGGAAGGCTCGAGAAGTCCGTTCCCGAAACATAATAAGTGCAGCTAGGCAAGTACATATTGGACCCCACGGGCACGCGCTCATCATAATCCATCATCTGAGCGGGTCCTGCTTTCATATCATCGCGCGGAGCTCAGTCCTAAAGTGGCTTTCACGCGCTGGATCGCCGAGCAGAATTTTTTTTTTTTTTTTTTTTTTTTTTTTTGAGACGTGAAGGTGACGTGGAGATCCATCTCCATCCATTCCACACAGCGCCAGTCATGTGACCATGGGCAGAAATTGACATCCACTTCTCAATGTGCCACTCAAAGAGAGTTCTACTCACACTTTGCGAAAAGGGGTTCTGCATGGTTGTGGAAAATGAGTTGTTATGACTTGTAACCCCATCATTTTGTGCGTTGTAGCATTATATAAATGCATACAACATTTTAAAAATAAAAATGTAAAACAAATCGAGGCATTTTGCGTGTTCGTATTTCAATATAGAACCACCTCCTGAAATACTATATAAGTGAGGATAATAGACTGTTCACAGGGTTGGCCCCGTACTGCGGTATACAACGATATTTAAACTTCTTTAAAGAGCATTTACCAAAGGTTCTGCATCAGTGATAAAATAATAATAATGTAAAAAGCGAAAATGACGTATTCATACACATACTGACTGTTCAGGATTCTTTCCAGAGCCGTTTGAACTTGAAGAACACATTTTGAGTGCCACAGTGAATCATCAACCGTGTGCTCATGTGTAGTAGCTACAACAAGAAACATTTGGTGGATTATTATTGGATTTCTCGGTTCTGCAAATCAGACTAGTACAATTTGTAGAAACCACATTAAAATTACCCATTTCTGTGTATGGTTCTCATTTTTCAAGGACCTGCTTCGTCCTTTTCAGATTAACACAAATGTACATATGTTTGGGTATTTGTATTATTTTTTTTAATTGCGCATGGTCTGAGAGTATCAACGCGCCACTTTTCTGCAGAGCGCCGGATTTGCTGAAAGGGGAAATTGTGTCATTAAAATCATTCTACAAGCTCGTATTTGGTTTTTATGACTTCATTATACGAATTAACGATTTCAGCTCAATTTATTACAGAACATAATAGTGTATGCGTGTATATGGGCTGAAGGCGGTGGAATATATATTTTTAAGGATATAAGGAAAATGAAAAATGACCATGGGGCTCATGTACACTACTTGTGGTGTCACTTTATTTCACTGGGCCTGAATGTTATTCCCTGCAGTTATAATAGTGAAATTGCTTTGTTTTCTTTATTTACATTGTCCAATCCCAATGTGAGACATCAGCACACGTTTAGCCAAAAGAAGCCAAGTGAAAGATAGCAGGAGTATGTGGAGTGGGCAGGACAGGAAAAAGCTCGCTCTGCCTTTCTATCTATTAATAGCACGCGGGGCTAAATGCATGATGAATAACATTACATAACCAGACAAATGTAGTTGAGTAACGCTACATAATCAAGCACGTAAGAAATGAACAACACATTTGCATTGGGGAAAACTGGTTCTGTGAGTTCTTCATAATAAAAATACATCACATCAAGACCTCGCATCCAAAACTAATGAAAAGAAAACAGTTCTGATGGCCTTGGATTTGATCCTTGTGTAATCATAGAAAACGTAAATCATAATCTTTTAACAGCGTTCACAACAAATGTGTTTTCACTTTTTATAGAATTATTATTTAAGTTTGTTTTCTTTAAAAATCATTTACAAGAAATTCATCCTCACAGAAGACGAGTTAATTCGTTCACACGCTTTGCTGTCTCCACAAGCTTCACAGAACCAGTTTCAGTTTCAGGCAATCCGGTTATTCATTTATTTAGCGCCGCTTGCTGAAAGCCACTTGATCTAATGAAACGACTGATTTAAAACGATACTTTAAAACGACTGATTTCTAGGTAGAGTGCAGGAGGTGAACAGTTACTAAATGTCTGGCCTGAAGCTGCTGTGAGGAATCCGAGTGGTCTAAACACGGTTTGGGGCCATAAAGTTTTAACTTGGACTGTGGCCCTGTTAAAATTACATTGGCCTCTATAGGACGGCTGCTAGGCTCTCGTGCAGACGTCTGGGCCTCCGGGGTGGGATGTGGATCCTTTAAACACAAGCCCCGGAAAAAGGAGGTGACACATGTTCCAGAGTGGTAGGTTGTCACTTGATAAATAATAATTAGACTATCCTATTAAGCGTCTCAGTTCGTCTCTGCGTCCTTCAGATGATCCGGTATCTGAACCTGGAGGCAACGCCAAATTCATTCCCTGTTGTTGTGAGATGAGCTGAATGAGAGCAGGGTGGCGAGCAGCACTAAAGCCAGTGTGAGATGCAGACTGCGGTTTATGGTGCTCTTTGTAACTTGCCCCAGTTACTGCAGCTATTGTCAGAAGAGAACAACCCCGGCTGATCATGAGACACCACTTCCTCGCGCTTCATGAACTTCAATTAGACCTGGAGGTCTGAAGTTCTGCAGTCCTGAGGGTTCGAAGCCTTGATTCTGAGGTCCTGAACACAACATCTCGAACACCAGGTAATCTGCACAGGTTTTTATTATGTTTTCTTCTTTCTTTTTCACTTTCAAATAACATGTGGTTACGAAAACTAGCAGCTCTCGTTTTGCAGTGCTGTAGGGAGAGTATGGATGTTCGGAGTAAAAAAATAAATAAAAAATAGCGGTGGTGTTGCATGAGATTCAGGCCCTTTGAAAAAAGTGTATTCAGATTTAATAAATGTGGAACAAGTGTACACATATTAAGTATATTTATAATAACAACAACAAAACAACACCACCAATGTCATTGTAGAGTTGTGGGCAAGATTCTGTCCTCACTGTACAGGTTTTGTTTATTTTAAAATAGTCTAACAATGTACAAACTTATAGTTTACCATTTCCCTGTACGTTTTAATGCCTAGTGTCAATTTATTTAACATATTACAAAAAAACTAACATGATGCCCCAAAGTTTGAACGGGCAGTGTTTTGTGTGTTAGTTTTCTACAAAGTTTTAAATTCAGCAAATACATTTTGTAATTGCAATTCGGTTCCCACACAGTTTTATTTGCTCTCTAAACCGTTCTCTCAGATCTCAGTCAGACATCATTAAAACATGTTCCGAAAGTTGCGTTGAGAATGTTCTTTATATCACTATCTGTAGCTCTTACAAGATCGCTAAAACATCCTCTGAATGTCACATTTAATAATGTCTTAGTTATCACTTACTTTGAGCAGTGTAATAAAAAGATTTATTCAAAACATTAGACCTGTAAGCAACATAGGGAACGTTCTTGGGAACGTTCAGTGCTAGCTGAGTTAAAAAATAAACCTGTAATTTGACGTGGAGTGTACCTCTACTTTTTGTATGGATTCACCGACAGTCTGTGTAAATATGCCCCCCCCCCCGCCGGTCATTCTTATAAAAGGAACTCTTTTTTAATGGAACTGGTGTGGCAGGGGATCCAGGCGCATTGGTAAAAGGCGGTGTGGTTGTGAGATTCCACTTCAAGTTCGGGGGAGGGTTCAGGGCGACTTCATGGCCAAACCTACAAATATATTGTGCCCCGGATGTAGTACACGGTCCTAAAGGCAAACATAATTTTTGCTATACTGGTTTTTGCTTCTTTTATTGATGATTTATGCAGATAATTGGCTTTTTGCCCTTAAAATGATTCAAACTTTGTTTTGTACGAATAACGCATTTACAAATATGAACAAAATAGTGTTTTCAGTATTTAAAATACACGCTTTCTCACAATAACTTGTACATACTAGAGTAAAACACTAAAATAACATATGACCTATTAACCCAGCCTGATAGCAACAAAACAGAAAAAGATTGATTCGCAAAACCTTGATGGTCTGTCGATTTAACGTTTTATTTCATCTTTAAATTTTAAAGAAAACGTCCGGTAGACGTACATTGTTGTCATTAAATGTACACACAATGTATATGTACCTTTAATGGTACAACAGTTGTTTTAGAATCCACCCTCTTCTCCAAAAGGAGACGTAAATATTTGTAAGATTTGATAAAATAACTATTTAAAAAAAAGAACATAAATCGTTTAGATCAACACAATGGTAAAAACTATTACGTTCCTTAACTAAAGGTATATGTACCATTGAGACATTGTGGATTCCACCACAGTGACAACAAAAGGTACCACCACAATGAATTTTTTTGGGGTGTATTATATAATACATGAGGTTTAAACGTTCTTATGTGTGTATGTTGACCCAGTCTTGTGTAAATGAGTAACTGATCAGTACATAATCATAATTAACTACCGTAAAGTTAATTTTGTGATTATTTTTTAGCTCTAATTTTTCAGTCAACACACATTTCATTACATACCAATAAAGCCATATTAATACGACCTTAAGGTTAACAAGACGTTATAAACATGTCATCTAAATATATTTTGCTTGTTCACACACTGCGCCGTTCAGCTCTTTTAAGAAGAAGACCTTACACTAAAGTACACATATATTGGTATTTTGTTTGGAAATAATGAATCAACGCACTGTGATGTGCAAATTTAGACAGTCTTAATGTGTGGAGATAAACTATATATAATTATGATAGCTAATTTAAACATACAATGTGTGTGTGTGTGTGTGGGGGGGGGGGGGGGGGTGGAGGAGGTGTTGTTGCTGGGGGCCACGGACACACCCTGAACCCAAACCCAACCTTTGCCTTGCACTTGCTCTCGCTCCTGCAAAATAATGTATTTTACAACACAAACATTATGTCACAATAACATTTTTTTCTTTCTCTTTTTTATTTACAGAATTTATATGTGACGACTTTAAGTTGAAGACTCGCCTGTACACGTGTCTATAATAAAATATAAATATACCAAGAATTTAAACATGTTCCCTCGATTTCTAAAATGTGCACATCTGATTTATCCTGGGCGCAAAAGAAGTGTGCAAGCATGCAGAAACGCATATTTATCATTTTAGGATTACATTTCAGTTGTAGCTATATATTGAACAACAGAAATCTCTTGAAGATTGTTAAAGTATTTAAAATGTGAAATAAAGTCAAATCAAAACTGATGGCCGCTAACAACTGGTGAAATGAAAAACGGAAACCAATACCTCATATAGATTTTAGAAACATCTTCTTGTAACTTAACGTGTTCATTTCAGTTCACATAAGAGGACTGCTTCCAATTTGAATCTGAGTATTGACATTTAAATTGAAGGCGCGCTATAAACTTGGATTTACCTTTTTGCTGAATGCGTATTTTATTATCTCCCTGTATGTTGTTGGACGGTGGTAGTGTGAGAGATGCGAGTTTTACTGTTGTCTCGGTATGTTGTAATTATATCATTACTCGGCCTGTTGAGGTTACGGGTCAAGATTAGTTGGATTGCTTTGCTATTTTGTGTCTGTTTACATTTGTATTCATTATAATTACAATTGCTTAACGCTGCTCTCATTATTCTGGACAGTAAAAAAGTACACTGTGTGGCGGGAAGAAATGCTGCTCCTTGTCGTGAATTAAAACAAGAAATTCAGCAAGAAAAGACGTTTCATTAAAAAAAAATCTCGTTTGAATTTTTTCTCCTTTTATTCTCTTATTTTAAGAAAATTGATTCATCTCTGTAAGTCAGAACGCACTCAGAACCTTTGTAATGCAAAACGAGAACAAATTCAGTGCCACTTTTATACTTGTCTCTACGTAATGTGTTGTTAAATAAATTACAGCTTGTATATTATGAAGCAATTTGCATTGAAATTATTTGAATATACACTTTATGTAAATTTAGTTTAATAAACCAGTAGATTTATACTTGTAATGAAGTGTAAAAAACATTAACATTTAACATTATGCTATCATAGGACATATGAATAACAGATCCGAAATAAATTATTGTTCAGGAAAAGGAAGTTTAATAATGCAGACGTCTGTGGTTTTTAACATATAAAGGAGATAATATTTAATCACCATTAAAAGACTCCAACTTCATTTTGACAGCAATCAGAAATAATACGTGTTCAGCAAAATGTTTAATCTCTGAACAGATGCGAGATCTTAGAACCTGACGTGATTAGATGAGATACATATCACAAGACGGTGCACTCCGTACATAATAAAAATATGACACGGAGTAACCATCTGCCCTGGTTCATTTATGTCAAAAATACTTTAAACGAAGAACTGTTCAAATGTTTGAGTTGAATATTAACCTTTCAAATCCTTCAGTGTATCATTTATTAATGTGAATACCTTTCACCTCACTATTCGGTTTCCATTCCTGGTCGTTGTAAAGTTAAGAGTACTTTATATTTCGGGGGTCAAGACAAAAATAAATGGATGATGGTGGGTGATGGTGGGTGTACAGCTGAGTAAATACATCCAAACTTTATAGCATTTTACATTTTATTCGTGGTGTTTAGTGATTAATTTCTTTGTGTTTAATGGAATATGTATGCATTTAATGCATTTAGACAACTCTGTCCTCCTCTGATGGCGGGCAAGAGAATTTCTTTTTTCATAGAACCACCTTTCAAAAACGCAATGCAGTTTCTAACTGTGCCTTTAGATGGCAGCAAATACCAACATTTCTTTTCATCCGGGTACTTTTTTAACGGGCCTTAATTAAGGCTGTTTCATAGAGCCACTACTGTTCAGTCTTTGCTGATATTGGGGAACTTTACTGTGCGAGTAGTTGAATCTGACTCCCCAAAGGGTAAGACAGAAAGATACAATAAACCTTTCCCAAATGTACGTATTACTGATGAAAGGTCCTGTATCAATTTTTAAACACAGTGTTTCACACACACTATGTTAACCATTCTTGTGTAGGAATGTCACGGCTTTAACCCATAAAACAACGGCGTTTGATAGACATATAAAACGCCGTGGTTCAAATTTGAATACACTATTTTGAAATAGTAAAAGTTTGTACGCTAAGCAGTGTGTCTTTTCATTTTTTAACATGACAAAATATTAGAGTTACACTTACACTTCTTTTGCAGTACCCTTTTGAATTTTAGTAGATGTTTATGGCTTGTTTATTGTGACAGAATTTATTACACTGTATGTAGTTATTTTTAATTATATTGGAATTATATAATTGTATCAATATATTTTATATTCAAAATGAGGAAATAAATTGTCCAAAAATAGATAGGAACCTTGTGGTTATAAACCTTCAGTTCAAACATAAAATTACTGGGAAGGTAATATATAAATTATTATTATTGTCCTCTACATTTTAAATGTATTCATGGACATGAGAGATATTATTGAATAAAATGTTAACAAGGGTTCTTTCTCTTTTTTCTCTATTTTTCTGAGGTTCCATCTTCAAACACAGCTACGTGTTTATGGGTGAATATACTTTTATGAAAGCTTCTGTAAAAACTACAGGCTCATCCGTTTTTTTTTTTTTTGCTTTTGTTTTTTTTTTTTTTTTTTTTTGCTTTCTTTTTTTTTTTTTATTTTTTCTCTGTTGTTAGAAACTTGTTAGATATTCAATGTATTTTAAATGCAGACATCCAATCCAGAGATTACTGACATAATCTCTCCATATTTCAATAATAATTTTTCCCTATTTTGCTCTTCATTTTTAAAGATATTTCATGTAAATATGTTTAATGATGTAAGCAGGGTTGTGTAGTTAATTGTATGCACTTGATTCCATGTTAGTAAAATAAAGATTAATTTGTATTGTTATTCAGGGTTTTTAATGAAATATATTTTTTTGTTCAGCAATTCCTTTGCTATAATTCATTTTCAAGATATATTTATTTTTATATTTTAGATCAAAAGGTTCACAAATAAACAATTAATTTCACTTCTCATATTGATGGATTTTAATAAAAATGTGTACAATGGTGAATTTTGTGCCAAGTGATTTCAGGTAGGCTCCCACCACGACCCTGATCTGGTTACAGAGGTTTTCTTTATTTGTTTGTTTGTTTGTTTTTCTTGTCTTGTGTTTTGAGAATGGTTTTAACTTCTTGTCATCTTATTTAAAAATCTGACACTGCATTTGTGATATAATTAGGACAATTTGTAATAATTAATGCATTGTTTTTCTGCAGTATGTTTTCCATTTCAAACCTTCAAACATATTAGGATGTCCTTATGAGTAAAGAATAATTGTAATTGCTTTCAAATATATAGCTGCACATTTTCCTCATTGTTTTAATCTTGCTTATTTTTTCTGTATTTACCAAACCTTTTCCTTTTTAGTTATGTTTCACTGAGACTAGTATTCCTCATAATTTGTTACCTTTACATCCTATGAGAAATAAACTTATTCACACATATATCAACACATTTGTTACTCTCTTTCATTTTACTTAATTTTGACAAGACTTGCACTGATGTAGTTGGTTTTATTCAAGTGAAATAAATGTAATCATATGGATTTAAAGTAATATTTTGAAGCATAATTACATCTGCATTACACGCTCCGTGATTTTATGCAGGGAGAATGTGTGGCTAAATATCATTCACAACAACCCCCTTTTTCATTATTCACACACAAATATACTGACAAAATATAGGTTTATTGAATTGACAGAAAGAAAAACTAAATGTTCTGTATGTCACTTTAAAATGTAGTAAAGTAACTGCACGATAATAAGTTAAATCATAGAAAGCCAGTATACATCATCTATGAAAATTCCCAAAACTGGAGTTAAATAAACAAAGATGAAACCAGAGGTGCATATAACTGTACTGATTAAACTTCGCCGCTAGATGGCAACATCGCTGCGTTCATCAACGAAAGAGGAGCCTGTAGCCTTCGATGTGGTACTGCTGCTCCTTTAGCAAAGCAGGGGTCAGTTTAATCTCCTGACTCAAATGAAACCTCGCTTTTTTGTGTGTCTTCATTTTCATTCAGACTGAGCAAACTACATGACACTTTAATTCCACAAACCTAGTGTAAATTAGTGAAAAACACCTTAGAATCTATTAAGGCTACAGGGGCTCATTTCCTAAAACGAGCAAAGACCAGCTACGAGAAAACCCAGAAAGTGTTGTGTTAGATGATGGGATGCTGGTCAACAGGAAGGGAAACTGTAACACTGGTCACCATCAAAACCAGCATATGTTGAATTATGGACTCTGGTTTGTTGGTCAACCGATATGACTATGCTGGCTGACCAGCCAAACCAGCATCGGACCAGCTTTTGGCTCAGCGATTAGCTCGTACGAAGCATTAATAAATCGGATTTGCATAAAAATGGTTTAATATGGGGAGTTTTATTTGAATATTATTAACAGTGACAGATGGACGTTGTTTTGCCTGAAGTAGCTACAATCTTAGCGTTTTATACGTGTGCCAAAAACGTAAGGATATTTTCTACCTGAATACGTTTTAAATGCCAAAAACTTATAGATAAGAAGATAGAACTTTATTTACATAGCATGTGAAGAGGATCTAAAACCTCAACCAACAAATATTTTCAGAATCGGGAAAAGTGATTTGCTGTCTGTCATTTAGCAGCTTTTAGTTTTAGTAAGCTTCAATTGGGCTACAATAAGTCTCACTTCAGTTACAAATGTGTTTCAAATAATAATCTAGGGTCTAGGATTGTGTGTCGCTGAAAAAAACGGACAATGGAAAAAAGAACAAAAGAAAGAAAAAAATGATAGTGTTTTTTATATGCATACACGTGTTTTTTTTTGTTGGCTGGTCTCGCGGTATCCGTGATATATTGTACAAAGGTGAGAAGTAGCTAATATCTCTTCTCTCTCCACGGAGATTTGAAGCTACATGTGGTAGTCACTCTGGCGGAGGATAATAAATAACCATGTGGGTCCTTCCGTTTCCGTTGGTACACGTGTCACCGGTGGTCCCATGCTCTCCGTGGGGTCTATGGGATGCTCTTAAATTTGTTGACCACCTTCTTCTCCTTCACGCGCCGGTTCTGGAACCAAATGGTGACCTGGCGCTCGGTCAGATTGGTGTGAGCTGATATCCGCCTCCGCTTGTCTTTGGTGATGAACTTGTTGGCGGCGTATTCCCGCTCGAGCTCCTTCAGCTGAACTTTTGTGTAGGGCACCCGCTTCTTTCTCCCGCGGCGAGCGGAGCTTCCGTCAGTCGCGGAAACACTGTCTGAGAGACGGAAAACCCCACATTAACTCCACTGCAGCGTAGAACAAGAACAGAGGACAAAACTCCACATCTGCACAGGCGTATTCACTCACCTTTTGTGTCATGTGCTTAGCCGTTTTATTGGCCATTTAATGATCAATTCTTGGTTACGCTCTTTAAAATAAAGGCGCAAGCGTTGCTTCCTTTTAGTTAAATCCGAAATTACGTTTAAAGTAAACAAAATGGGTCTATAAAATGGGTCTCTACATAACCCCATTAAACAACAACATAACAGAAGTATGCTTTATAATTGTGTAACTATTAATGTCATGCTTTAATTGAATCTCATTCACAAACACGATTCACTAAAAACCATCCTATTAAAACCTTTTTATGAAACCAGAACTGGTTCGTCTATGATATAATGTACAGAACATATACAATCATTGTCACCTTCATTTGTAACACGATTTGATTCAACGACATTCGCTGTGCAGCTCTTTGGTTTGGTTTAAAGTGTTTTGTAAATACATTTAAATGACCAAATAAATATCACCAGATTATAGAATCTCATATAAGCCTATTATCTACATTATTAAGACAATACATTCTCAGTTCAGTACAAGGATATAATAAATATGTAAATATATCGTTATGCAAGTACCTGGGCTGTACTTCATCTATTCAAACATGAATGAAAGAGGGTATTTTCTTGTGTGAATAATTTTACACTACACCATTTAGTCGTGCGTTGTACCATGTAGTGTTTACTACGAAACTTAAATTGTTATGTAAGCAAGAATCTGGTCCACAAATTCTGGTATTTTAGGGAGTATATTATAGGGAAAATCCAAATTTCTGCCTAATCCAAGTCTTGAAAAGTATATAAAATTGTTCTGAGAGATTTGTTTTAATCGCGTCATTTTATAGAATATTTACTCGAGGATTTCTTTACACTGCAGGTGACACAAACCAGGGGTCACAACATTTACGAATTTGAGGAAACATATATCTAATATGTATTTGCTTATGGTCAAATGGTTGATCTCAACACTAGTCCTTCGACAAGGTATCCATTATGGTTTCCTGTAATGTATTGCATTTAGAGACAGTAAACAGCTTTGTACCTATGCTGTGAGATACCTGACTGGCGAAGTTCACGTTAAAAATAACACTGTTTACATATCGACAATTTGGTTTTGTATATTATACTGCATTAACTAAATTAAATTAACTCCGTTCTTCCGAAATATTAGAAAGTTCATTTACAATTTCAAAGTGACCGAGCCCAAAACAAATGACGTAACACACAGACATGGGTCCCTTTAATGAGGGGTCGAAGTGTCTACATGGAAAATACTGCCTAAGCGTTTTGTTTACTATAAAAATCGAACAGACTCGGGTCGTCTTAGTGTTTGTATGAAATTCTGAAAATGAAAATAGTGGTAAATCCAAGAAAAAAAATTAGCCTCACATATTTAAGCAAAATACAGGACCATATTAAAGTCCTCTCCTGATCCTTTAGCTTTATAGCGCAAAGATAAAACTCCCCATTTCACACACACATCAAAGAATAACCTTAAAACGTTTTTAAGCTTCTTCACAAAATATTTGAAATGGCATCAGCTTCTCAGTAAACACCGGCCAGGACAGATCTAATGCTCGTTAAAGATAAGGATTAGCTCATATTCAAGTCGCTGGTATTTATTATGTTTATTATTATTAATTTTAAGACATATTGTATTCAGTTATATGTCTCTAATAATAAGTAGCGTAGAAAAATGAGGGCCTAAATTGTGGATCCACACACGGGCCTTTCAGATTTTTACATTTTTAATTTTTTGCATTTTCCGTCGTAGGATCGAAATAAACAACTCCATTCAGACCATCCTAACCTGAAATGCGCCGTTCAAGAGAACGTCATCCTCTCGTGCATCTTTACTGTGATGGTGATAAGAACCAGGGGTCACAAGGTGAATTCTTCGCAGCCATAGTGACAGGAACAGGACGTCCGAAGCTACGTTGCCTGATACTTAAGGCATTGATATTTAAATATGGTTTTAATATTCAAAACGACCAGTGAGGCTAAATCTGCGTATTGAGGCTAAATCTAACGTATTGCATACGTTATAAAATAGTGGTAAATCAGAAAAAAAAAGAAATTATTTTGCCTAATAACTCCCTGTATGTATCCCTCCACCAGGAATGGCAAAATCTCAGATGCATCCTATAAAAACAACGTTTCAGGTAGAAGTTAATGTCGAAACTTCAGACGTCTCTTATACATCAAAACGCTCTGAATGACTGTTATCTCTCCCGCGACTTAAACTTTCCCCCTTTAATCAAATCTAATTGGCTAACACTTCTAAAATGGCAGAGGAGTCCAAAAACACGTAACGCAACACAAAGTATCGCACCTTGGACACCAGGGAGACTGTTCTTCCACAGCTGGCTGTGCTCCTTGGGGCAGTACACAGGGCTATTCCAGCTGTTGCTGATGGCCCAGGGTTGGTAGGTCTCTGCGGGAAGGACGGGTTCGTGCCTGGGCTCCGAAGGCACGTCGAGATACCCGGACACGGGCTGGTAGGGTCCGGCTGAGTAGCCCGGGTAAAAGGTGAGCTCTTTGGCTCTGGTGCTGAACTCTGCGTCGCCGGAGAGTGACGCGGCTGCGGGGGCTGTTGGCTGGGCGCACGGCTTGGTCATCCGGCACGGGTAATACCCCCCTCCTCCTCCCGCGCTACTGAAGTATCCGCAGGGCGCTCCGGATGCGCCAGACGCCGGTACTTCGCCAAGCGCGTAGCCACAATGCGCGGCTCCTCCCGCGGCCCCGAAGCCCTCCATCCCAGCGCTCGTGTCTTCGGAGCCGCCGCCTCCGTAAAGAAACATGAGCGGCTCAGTCCAGCGCGAGGGAAGCAGCACGGACGCGGTCATAGCGCGCAGCGGAGAGACCCGCAGCTCTCCGTGAAAAAAATGACCCTCCACTGAAGGGAGGGGGGCAGAAAGAGAGGGAGAGGTTGTGGGAGAGGGAAATGTAGGGACGCGGGATTTGATTGGAGGCAAGCGAAGCACGTGACACGCAAAGAGCGAGACGCGGTCTGGAGTGAAGACAACGAAATATCACCAATCACACTTTCAAGAAACGGTAGCTTGAAAATCACTTTCTTAGAACCCAGAATGATCTAGTTATATTTCAGACTCAAATAAATAGACCGAAATATGTTCTCTGGTTTTGGAGGTCTTGAGGTATTTAAGTTATTTAAGGTAAACCGAGGAGTAGATGGTTGTAAACAACTAATAGGATTTCTAACATTTTGAAAACATTTTCTGTAAAATCCAACATTAGTGATGTCACACTTTAATTAATGCACGTACCTATATTTTACGATCGTGCTATTTCATGTCACAACAACTGTTCTCTTTCTGCTCAGTCATTACCGTCGTAATTACACTGTAGTTTTTTTTTACATTTACATACAAACACATATGTACTGAAAACTGCTTCACTGTAATATCGCTTGAATGTGTCCAGTCTGCGTATAATATAGATTGTGTTTTAATAGTAATAAATAAAAAAGAGGACTCACGTTAATATACTGAGCTAGTCTCCATGTAAAATTTATTTGCCTAGATTTATGCTTACTTTGTAATTCTTAGGTCCCCGAGAGGTTGTCTTCTCCCCGCCAGTTTCATGTGGATTATTTACTTCAGCTGAAAAATGAAGTAAAACTGACTGTTTCAAAATGATATATTATTTAGGCTGCCATTTATGTCGGTGCACCTGTGTATACATTTATACACAAAGGCTGAAAAGCGAACAAGAGCCGTCTAAACGTTAGGATTATCAGAATAATTTAGAATGAATCTGCCCATTTCCTGATAAATACATGTCTCTTCATCAATATTCATTACAACATTGTCGTTTCGAGAATTTAGTGGTAATTAAATGGTACATAAATCTGTTTTCATTTTTCTAAAGCAAAAAAGATTTTATTTTTTCTAAAATTCACACAAAAATAGTTTTTAGGACTCATCTTGGTTGAACTAGTCTCAGTTCTCATTTGTGTTCTCATCAGTTCTCATCAGTTCTCATTTCACTCCGAAATCACGTGTTCATCAAAGCACCCCACTGATACTTTCTTGTGCGTGCAACCACCAATCAAAACAATTTATACCATGAAAAAGGAAAGTCCCCGTTTAAACAATGAGCGGCCAGCAGCATCAGCTCTTCCTTGGCTGGAGGTCAAGGTCAAGGTGAAAGAGCTGCAGTCGTTTAAGACCTCATCCAGACAGGAAGCCACACACACACACACACACACACACACATCCCTGGACTGTAAAACACAAAGAAAACCTCAGCTCACACATGGACCAGGTAATGTCTGTGTGCAGAAATGCACGCCTAGTCAAATTTCACGCATAGTTAATGTTTAAAGTGTAAATAAGTTCACATTCAAGAAACGAATGCATTTTA
The DNA here is from genome assembly GCF_029633855.1 of Hoplias malabaricus. NCBI lineage: Eukaryota > Metazoa > Chordata > Actinopteri > Characiformes > Erythrinidae > Hoplias > Hoplias malabaricus. The sequence continues at coordinate 21,091,244 of NC_089809.1, forward strand.
ATCAACACTATCCTTTATTTTTTGAATTGACAGTGCTAATTGTATCATTAAACATAGCACGAATGCAAAAGTTATGGTGACATATATTTTATGGGCTTTCAAAGCCAGAAAATCATGTATTTTCCTGCATTTTCAAATCTCCCCAAACAACGTTTTTTGTCCCATGAGATGTGCCAGCACTGGTGAGGTTATTATGGAGGTGATTATTTTAAAATTGTGTAATTACAGAGAAAGAGAGAGAGAGAGAGAGAGAGAGAATAAAAGAGAAAGGGGGTTTTCGCTCTATTTGCTCTGACGTGACACGGGGGAAATTGTTTTTAATTAGATTTTGTCGCCTGAAAGAAAATGTTCTTCACCAAATTCATTTAATTCGAAATCAACGAGCTTCACGTCTCCATAAATCCGAAACACAGGGACCTGTGGGGTTCAAAGGAGAGAGAAAACACAGAGTTAAGGGACTCTATGGTTTGTTTGATGGAGACTTAAAACGGAGGCGATGCTCCAGTCTGAGCCCTGCACCAGCGCCGTCCTGAAGTGTTCATTTAAACTGCGGCCTGTGACTAAAGTGAAATTATTCCGCAATAAAACACATCGAGAAGCTGCCAATAGTTTGCATCAAATCACGATTTATTGTTTAAATAATTAATCATTTGAATAATTAATATACATACATAAATACATTTTCCTTTACCGTCATTAACAGAATACGTACGTATTCTGTCACGGGCTAAAATGTTAATAACTATTTCAATTGTTATAATTTCTCCTGTAATCATACATTTGTTATTTTTACCACTAGGTTGCAGTTAATTATTAATACACCAACGCTAATAACAAAACAACAACTACAATAGATAATATCCAATATAATTGTTGCCCCATGTCCCAACATCTGTGTACACATATCTGCTGTTAACTCGCTATGGATAAGTATATCAATATGTTAATACAGACCACACATTTGAAGTCACGAGGGTAAAAATGAACTGTAGCATTTAAATCATTGCAGGCTTTTCAGACTCAGCTGGGCTTCCGCTTTTCTTTTGCCAAAGTCTAGACTTGTTCGCCAGGATATAGCGGGAAATCTCTCTCTCTCTCTCTCTCTCTCTCTCTCTCTGAGATACACAGGACGAGCCAGAGCACTTCAGAACTAAACTAAGGTAAATACACACACACACACACACACACAAACAGACACACACACACAAACAGACACACATCTAACGTAGCAGTAAAAATAAGAAAAGCCGAAACAGTATTAGATCAGATGTGCTCCTCAAAGCATGTGGGTTTAGTTCAGTAAAAGTTTATTGTATTGTCAGTTTGGGATTCCTGTACTCCATGCTCCATGTGCAATTCATGCACTCTAGTTATTTCACGTTGCTTCTGGAAAGCTGTGAACCAGAATGTAGTAAAAGAGCAGATGTGGATTTACAGAACTTTTAAGTAAAACGTCTTTTATTTTACAAAGTGTTTTCGCAAGTAAATGGAAGACTGTAGTATTCTCATTTAAGCCAGAGAGAACTACGTTACCCATAATTCAACATCCCACGGTGCTCGCCTTTTACTGTTTCCTTTATAATACATCTAACATGTATCATCATCGTAATTCAAGTCGCTTTGGGGTGATTTTGGTCTAAAATAAACTGCTAAAGCTGCTAAAGGGTAGTCATGAGAGGTACAAGCAACAGCGAAGTTTGTGAAAACACACATCATGAAGAAACTAGGAACGACATTATAAAGAGTTCAAATTTAACTGAGCAAAAACGTACATATTTTAGTATCTCAATAAAATAATAATATTGCGTATTTAACACCGAAAGTTATACTGCTTATGTGTTCTGTATATTTTATATTTTATATGAAGGACATTTATATCTCACTATCCAAGTAAAATTATTATAATTTGTCTCATTATGTCTGCCTGTGTTAATATTATAATGCCACTCAAAAGATAAACAAACAAACAGATAAAAAAACCAAAATGATCCAATATTATTTACGCTTTAGAACTGCAATATTTAAAAAAACAAATACTTAATACATCGATAAATTACATATATACATTCAGGTGAAAGTCACTGACACTGGATTTCCATTTAACGATCTGTCAAAATAAGACATCAAAATAAGAAATCAATATAGGAAATCATTTAAGAAATCTAAAGCAAACCAACAACGAATAAAACATGATATTTATAAGTGCTAAAATTTACACAGCAAGTTTGCAATGACAAAGCAAACAACTCAGTTTTATTTAATTTAAACCACATAACACAGTTTGATTTAGTTTTTGTTTTAATTAGTTTTTTTTTTGTTTGATTTAGTTTTTTTAAATCAATTTGAAACAAGCAAACGCTGTGTCTCTGTCATGATGCTACTGATAATCTGTTAGTTCGTTGTTGAAATATTTGTCATAAACAATGACACTCAGGTTTACAGACGTATGGACAAACTGAATATCACTATCGGAAAACAAACAAACAAACAAACAAGCAAAAACTGTCCCAGTCTGGGGGATTTAGAAGTTTTTAGTCAGAAAGTTCATTCTGCCGTTGTCAAAACTATGTAGTTAAATTTATTACCGAGTGCATTAAGACATATCTACAACGTCCCAATCTTATATTAATGTTTGACTTTGTGTGATGATGAGTTCATAATGTGATGCCATAAATGGGCATTAATATAACCAAATATAAAACATTCCTGATATGTGAAGCTCCAGGGCTCTAGTTTTTTAATCACAGACAATTATATAAATAATATAAAAAATATCTCAAGAGGAAAAATTGTCTGCGATTTAAAAACTAGAGCATGTTTGCATATTGCATGTTCTGAGTGAAGAAAACTTGTTGTAGCATTTATCAAGAAAGGACATAATAATAGTGAACATTAGTGGGTAGTAATCATAAAATATTAATAAAACTTCAGTAAGACATGGTAAACAAATACATTTGTTAAGTCTAAATGATTTTAGCAGGCTTTTATGTGGATAACTTGGTTTATATGACTCTCAGTCGATCAATTATTTATAAATGCCTTTAACCTCTGCACAAACACGAGTTTTTCCTCAAATAATGCTGACGTTCAAGAATTTCAAGAACATTTTTCTTTTCAATAATTTAACCGTGTCACTTTTAATTGACCGTAGTGTCTTGTGCAACAGAGAAAGATGGAGATTTTAATTTTTTTAATCCTTCATATACTAATGTTCATCTTTAGCCCGTGTATCTACGTCGGTAACGTAATAGTAATCGTAGTATATATAGAACATGCATGTCTTTGATGATCTGTTGTCTATTAAATCTACACTCATTACACATTTACACTACGTTTATTTTTTATTTTCTTTTTAAAATGTTACGTATTATCAGATAAATTTCCTTTCGGCCCCTTTTCGATTTTTAAACATTGCAGCTTATGAGTATTTATTCACTTATCAGAGCCCTTCAACCAATCAAAATCACTATTGTTTAATACATTAAACAACTGTTTGAACATACAGTTAAATTTTGTTCGAGGTTAAATAAACTCCAATTACCTCAATAAAAATAGGTTTACATGGTTGTACAAAATAATCAAATAAACGTTTCTTAAATTTCAGTTTGACATTTTACTAAAAGGTATTGTATTTGATAAAAACAATCAGACGTGAATAAACTTTAAGCGCATGAACATAACATTTTGTTTAAGCTATAACTTACCTTACATGAATTAAAATGTGGTTATAATTATGTTAGGCTATTGTTAGTTAGGCTTTGTTGACAGACGGTCCGGGTGGTCTGAGTCCAGATCCTGTCTCTCTGTAATATAGGGAATAACACTTCTTCTGCTTTGAAGAAAAATAACACAAAATGAAGACAATATGATTCATCTATGGTAATGAGAATTTTTGATACGCGGTTGGTTCATCCAACGCCATCAGAAATAAATCAGATTTTACTGAAATTTAGTACACTTTATAAGGTACATCAATCACTGGCTAAAGCTTTTGGACATTTAAGCAAATCAACCGAAATTTGCTAATATCACGGCAAAAACGAAAATGGCGTCGAGGTGGGGCGTTTTGGGGTGAATTTACAGGAAATATATGGCTATGCGTTCTTTTTCCTCATTTATTAGACTTCTCAGGACCTTCCGCTTGGTGGAAAATGGACCACTTAGTATTTGAGAATCTTTGCTAAATGCTATTATAGTGGTGTATTATATTAATGCTAATACTGCAAATAGCTAAAAAGCACAACCTAATTTTAAAGTTCCACATTATACAAATAGTTTAATCAAAACACATCGTTTTAACAAAGACCAAGAAGAAAATGTTTTAAATTAATATTGACACGAGCGTTGGGTTCATCTTATATTGTCCTGATTCAACGACAACAATGCTGCTAGTTCTGCATAATGTTTTTAAAATACACCTGCATAAATAAATCCAGTCTTGCAAAATAAATAGGACGCCTGGGATCGAGGAGTTCTTAAACCCTAGTAATTTAGTAACTGAATTTAATCCTTCATTTTGAACAGGCAGTGGAGGTGTGAAGAGCTCTGGAACTCCGCAGGTGATCATGAAGCTGCGGAGAATGTGTGCCATCTGGTGACAAGCTGACTCCTGCAGGAAAACGGAGAGGAGAGGAAGAGAAATTAACAAAGCAAATGTCTGAGAGCAGCTCTTGTGTTTGGAAAGAGCTGTCGGCTAGATAACCCAGCACTTAGGCCTCCTGCCTTAATGGACTTTTTATGGCTTTGTCTTGTGATCAAGTGACATGTGGCATTACAGTCTCAGTGTGGGTCTTAGCAGATTTTAACCATGCACATATACAGCCACTTCAGCTCCTCTTCTTTCTCCTAATAGAGAGAGAGAGAGAGAGAGAGAGAGAGAGAGAGAGAGAGAGCAGGACTAATCTAGTAAAAGTGTGGTACTGCTATTTACTAAATGGAATGTCACTAATAGAGTAAATAGAGTACAAGCTATAAATACTGGGGTCAGTGGAGATTAAAATAGGCTAGTCAATTAATTCATCATTCAATCCAAGAGAACATCAAATTAATTTAAGTGAATAGTGGAAAAAAGGCAGCATGTTTGTGCTGCAGGTAGAGTCATTGTCAGACAGCTCCTGTTGTTGCAGGCTCCATTCTGCCTTGGGTCACTGACTGTAAAGAGCTTAGCATGTTTTCCCCGTTCATCTTGGTTGGTAGGTGGTTTTTTTTTTCTTGCCAAAGGTTTTTTGCTTGTGCAGTTGGACTTCAGGAGCTGAAGGATTTATCAGAAGATGCTGAAAGGGCTATTTAGTGGTTGTGAATAAGGAGAGCACAGACTAGTTGGAGAAATACACTGTAAGCGTGGAATGGCTGAGGTGTGTTTTAGGTACATGGTGGACAGGACAGGTAAGTGGAGTGTTGTCATATTATTGTGTTTGTTGGTCATGTATCATGTAAAGCTCACAAGGACTAGTGTCAACTGGTGGCACTGGGCAAACATTAACAGTGCCAGTGAAACTTGGTATGGTCCTAAGCACCATGGAGGCCAGTGTGAATCTACATATGAGCATAATATGTCTGCAAGGGTAGCTTGAAGGGGTGGATGGGTCTGGGATGCCAGAATTCACTGTTGAGCCTTCCAGAGGTGTTGTGAACTTGATTCAGCAACATCATGGGCTGAGCCCAATGAGTAACTTTAGTGATTGGGTTTAGGATACTTAAATGTTCAGCAATAGATGATAACAGGAATGTTGTGGTTGCTGGTAGGAAGAGATTTAGCTGGGCCCTATGTGAAGCTTTGATGGATTGCATAGGATATTTAACATTTGATCCTGTGTGTATTTACAATTTCCCAGATAAATGACTGGGGAGTCATAGTAGGGTTGTTAAACCTTTGCTGAAAATTCAACCTGATCCAGCCAAGATAAATCTAAATAAAAACAGGTACTCTGAACTACATTTATAGATAAAGGCATCGGTTGGTTGCATGCAAATAAAATGTCAACACATTTATAGCCAGAAGGAGTAAGCTGAGTGACAATTAAAATGATGTAGCATATATCATCCATGTGTAACTACCTGAAACATCTGAAACATGTCAATTCCAAACACATACAGCTGTAGATGTGCAAAACACCTCAGGAGGTCTCAGCTTACATAAACACAAGTTTTAAAGGCTTTGGAAATGGCCTAAGCAGTTTAAGGATTTTTTTTACTAGTAAGATAATACACAACTAAAACTGAACCACTGTTTAAAGGGAATCTAAAACACAGCATCAAGAGTCTCGTTTATTTATCTGTACAACAAAGCAAAGGTGGGGTTAAGATTATCACGCTCTGTACAAATCTTGCTAATTGTTTTGATGATGAGCTGAAACAGACTCAGTGGGCAGCGCTTTAGGTGGCTGTGCAAAACAACAAAATACAATAATAAGGCAACCAAGGTGTGGGTTATGGCATTCCATTAGTATATATCCAAACAAGCTGGTTAATGTCAGGAAACTGGGTACAATGACAGCCAAAGCTTGGAAGAGATGTTGGCGAGATGGTAATGTGGTTGCTCTGAACATTTGATACACACACACACACACACACACACATATATATATATATATATATTCAAAGAGGGCACAAGGCGTTCTTTCCAGGGACTTGACTAGTGTCCTCTCAATGGCCAACAGAGCTAGGCTGCTTTAACGGCCTTGGCCCATGTGAAGTGTGTCCGCCTGTGCTCCCACGGATCTTTACACCAAAGTATCGCTGATTCGCTCATTTTGCTGTCAATCAAAAAGGGATTCAGCCTCAGACAGATCATCCAATCATCATGCAGAATCTGAGCGTCCGGGCCAGCCCACTACCCCATAGACGCTGAGCGTCCGATGGGCAGGACAAAGCCCAGCATTTATCCAATAGCTCGTCTCGTTTCGCTGCACTTCGATGCTTGCTATTGAACTCTGTGGACGCTGTTTAAAGCACTGTGAAGCTGCGGGAATGATTGAGAGGAAAGCAGCATCTTTACCAGTGATAAGAAGCTGATTCTGAACAAAAGTTGATCGCGTTGTAGTGCATATTTATTCAATGACATGTACACACAACAGTATATATTTGATCACTTATTTTTTTTACATTTAAGGTGAAGCTGAGCTTTCCTTGCAGTCTTAGAGCAATCGCCACTGATATATATGTATATATATATATATATATATATATATATATATATATATATATATATATATATACATACACATATATATCATATAATAATAATATAATAATTGAATTCAGGTGCATAAATCAGGTGGCTACAGGTGTATAAAATGAAGTATCTCGGCATGCAGACTGCTTCTAAAAACCAAACATTTATAAAAGAATGGGTCACTCTCGGGCTCAGTGAATTACAGCATTATACTGTGATAGAATGGAAGTGCATCAAGTCCATTTGTGAAAATTTCTTGCTACTAAATATTTCACAGTCAATTGTCAGTGGTAGGTTAACAAAGTGGATGTGATCCAGAACAACAACAACAACTTAGCCATGAAGTGGCAGTCCATGTACAATGACAGTGTGTGGTCAGCGGATGCTGAGGAGCATAGTACGCAGAGGTCGCCAACTTTCTGCAGACTCAATCACTACAGAACTCCAAACTTCATGTGGCCTTCAGTTTAGCTCAAGAACAGTGCGTAGAGAGCTACATGGAGAGCAGCTCCATGCCAAATTTTCCCATAATCACACTCCTAAACTTTGTGGACTGCCTTCCCAGATGAAGCTGTTATAACCTCAAAGGGTGGGCCGCCATCATATTAAACATCATGGATTAAGAGTGGGATGTCACTCAAGCTTATGGGCTTACAATGACAATATAAAATGGAACTAAATAAAAAAGTTACTTGTTTTTTTCTTCACTGTAAAAAGTTGCTTCAGGTTTATTCCATATGTTCATTCTAAACATCCATTCCAGTTCACCACACTGAGTTTTCAGAAACAGAATACCAGAAGATGAATGCAATATTTGGTAACTATTTTCTATTCCTTTAAACTTTACATGTTTAAGTTTCAGAAGAAGCACATGTAACTTTTCACCTTGGACTTGTTTTGAAGATGATGGGGCATGCAAAAACAGAGAGGGTTCCACAATTTCACGTTTAGTTCCATTACAAATCTGTTTACATATTTTGACTTTTTCAAATTGTTCTGGTGATTTTGTTTACAATGTCATGTTTCATGGTTGGGTAATAAAAATAATAGTGTGTTAGAATGAATGTGAGAAAAAGAAAGTGGGGTTGGAGTTCTTGTTCAGCCTGTTTGGGTTTGTCAGTCAAAGTGATTAATTTGACAGCACACTTGCTCTGTGGAAAATGTCCAAGTCAGCTACAAGTGTAAGTCCAAAAAAAAAAAGTAAGAGTAAGGAAACAACAGTGATCAGTTAGGACACAAATCCATAAGTAACATGCCAGGGCATGTTGTTATGTAGTTGTAGTTGACCAGTTTTAAAAGGAATACTGTTGTTAATGTAGTGCTTCTCTTTCTAAACCCATGACTCAAAAAGTCCAGTGGAAAGAGTGTTACATCATGTTGAACATGTGGAAATGCCACTATTGCTGAGGGTGAAGCACATTAAATGCTGGGACAAATGGTCACTGCTTCATTGGCCTTTTGCAAACTATTAGCTGTTAAAAAATAGGTTTTGTTTATTTCACTTTTGCTCTTAATAAGAACAGTATTTTTTGTTCAGACAATAGCTAAAAGGCTTACACTGTAGTGGTTATTTTAGCTTAGTGGGTAACAACACTGCTCAAAACAGTTCTGTTGCAACCTTACAGTTGGTAAAAGCAATTCTTTCTACACCTCTGGGGAGAGTTTACACTAGATACTGGAACATTGCTTTGACAACTTGACTGCACTCAGCCACAAGAGCATTTGGTGAGGTTAGGTAGTGATGTTCCATATTTAGTTCTGGATTACCAATGCCACTGATCCCAGTGGAGTGTGTGGCATTACTCAACAAGACAGTTCCACTCCTCCACAACACATTCTATAGAAAGAATAAAGCAGAGTGAACACTAGAACACCCACAATGGGTGAATCTTAAAGGAACATACTTTTACAACACTGACCTGAAATTAAGAGGGTGGGAAGAGAAGTGGTGGTATTCTACCTTCCTCCAGAAGTTACACAGTGATGTTTCTGCAGTGCTGACCCAAATAGCAATGACAGAGGCTCTATAGTCCATATTAAAAGGCAGGGAGGCATCAGTGATTTGGAAGCTGTACTTGTAAGGTAAAATAACTACCTACTTCTCCTTTAAAGTTCATAATGGGTACATTTGGACATGCAGTGTACACTAAATGCTTTATGAAACCACACTGTCAAAGCCTTTTCTCTGCAGTTTGTGATCTCAGGGACAAAAGCTGCTCCAAAATGTTCCACTTTTTCTGGACTCATTAAATTATCATAACCACAAATATTAACCAAATGGCAATAATCAGCAAAATTCTTAAGAGGAATGAATTAGCACTGCTGGTGTTCCTTCAGATGAACCCTGTAGAGAAGTGAACACCCATCATTCTCCTGGTCAACTCTCTTGCTTTTTAGTTAAGCGAAATCCCTAATACATCACTCCTTACCCACACAATAAATTTCCTCATAAAAACTTGGGTCAGAGTGTAAGTGTGTAATTAGAATTTCTTAGATTATTAAAAAATGTATAACTAACCTCTAAGTCTAAACTTTGGGAGTCCCTGCTTTTTCTTTATTTAACTGAAATCAAACGCCGCAAACTCTAAACTGTTACAAAGACAAAGTTTAGACACATAAAATGCTTTAAAAATTATGTATATTTTGACTTCTGTAGGTTTTCTGTATTTTTCTTTGATGAAAAAAAAATTGTACTTAATGATCATTTTATATATATATATATATATATATATATATATATATATATATACACTAAAAAATAAACAAACAAGAGTCCATTTGGTAAATGTACCTTGTATTTACATGGTCAGATCCACTTGTTCCTCTGCATAATTTTCTAGCCCCCTTTACTCAGTTCAAATTGGCCATCATGGGTCCAAGGTATATAAAACCCCCAGCAGTTCTGCTATAAAATGGCTGCACCACTGCTGTGCTGAGAATAATTCACTCTCAATACTGTCTTGACTATTGATAAAAAGTGTCTTGACCATTGATGTATGAAAGCTAATAAATTATGCAGAGAAATTACATATTTATTGACATAACAGGAAATCCACTGATGGAATATTTATAGGCAATCCAGTAAAATTTTTGGGGCCTCTCACCATCCTTACCTTACATTTCAATCTTGCTTGGACGTGCTACATCATTAACCAGTGGCCTTATGAGATGAACAGTTGGCATGCATCAAAAATGCATCTGTAGCCAATCAAATAACAGGAGAGGTGTGACTCAAAAGTTCTAGTATCATAATAATCACATTCCAAAATAAGAATCAGGATCTGGATATCACATCAGCAGTGGGAACATACACTACCATCTGAAAACAAATGGTGAAAACCTGAATAAAGACTAAGTTAGAGTTCACTGCTGTAAACATGATAGTCAAGTTTTTTAAAGCTAAATTGAGTGAAAACTAAACTAACATGTTTTCTTGGATTTCTAACCTTTTAGGTGGGACTAGTTAGAAACTCTTAACCCTGTTAAAGTTAAAAAAGTAAGCTCAGTAACCACGCCAGTTCAGATAAGACTGAATAGGTTGAAGAAAAAAAAAAAAGGTTTACTGAAGAACATATAGTGGCTCACTGACTGGTGCACTGAGTGTTTATTTAGTGAAGTCTAAAAGTATCGCTTTCTTATTGCAGCCACTACTAGATCCTTCAACAGTTCAAACAATGACCACACACAATCTTGAGTCAGTCTACAGAACCAGACCTGACATCTGAAAATACACATATGTGCGTGCGCACACACGATAAACACTGCCTCAACTTCACAGTGTCTACAGTCAAATATTGGAGTGCAGATTGCACAGTGCAGGCCCAAATAGGTAACATGATTCCATTAGGAAGTTACAGACTTGATTTTAACTTCAATTTCAAAACATTCACACTTTCTATTCACTCACTCATTAGACAAGTGCTCAAGAACACACATTTCAACACAGCGCAAACTGTGTGCAGCCGTTATGCTCCCCGGGTCCTGGTGAGGCAGGCAGAGTAGGATAAGGCTATGTACAGGGATGAAAGGTGTCGCCTCCTACTGGCCCTCCTCCTCTCGCAGGAACTGGAAGACCGAGGAGAAGTCTTTACTGGCATAGCCTCGAGCACACATCATTCGATATATTTGATGAGCCAGTGAACCCAGTGGCACTGGAGTCTTCGTGTTTGTTGCTGTGTTCTGTGCGAGTCCTAGATCCTGAGGTAAAACATACAAATACAGCATGCTGATTAAAACCTCCTGGCATAGAGTTAAATTTTTACTGGGTGCCTTGATAATGCTTTTGGTGATTACAACCATGTTTTACAGAGCAACACAGATGCGCTGTTGCTATATGTGTATTTAAGAGAACAAAATCAGCAAAGGAAGGTGGAAATACAAAGGCAAAACTTACCTTGGCCATTAATGTGGTTCCAAACCCTCCCTGGTAGTTGTTTGCTGAAGGCACTCCCTCCATTACACCTGGTACTGGATTATAGGTGTCACTGGACCAACAGCGGCCTGAGCTCATATTGAGGATCTTTGCCAGCAGCTTAGGGTCAAGTCCCAGTCTGCAAGAATAGAAGAAAAAGCACATTACTCAATGTAGGAATAGTGATCAACAATATGTTCAAAAGAACCTTCCACTCAAACAACTAGGATTAAACACTAATGCTCATAAAAACAATTATGAAACCAGGGATAATTTGTGTGTACAACGCAAGTGAGAAAGATTCCTTTCACCATCATGTCTTACTCAGTTACATATGCTACTTTCGTCAAACTATACCTGATGCCCAAGTTCATGGTCTCAGAAGTCCCAATCATGCCTATTGCTAACAACATGTTGTTGCAGATCTTGGCAGCCTAAAAAGAGAAGAGGAGAAATGTAGGATTACACAAGACAAGTCAATAATTTATGAGTGATGTATGAAACAAAAAGAGAAGCAATCCATAGTATCATAGGCATACCTGCCCTGTTCCAACCTGACCGCAGTACACCACATTAGCACCCATGCAGCTCAACAACTCCTTTGCTGCAGTGAACTCCTCCTCGGCTCCACCCACCATGAAGGTCAACTTACCAGAAGTGGCAGCTCCCACACCTGCAGAAATCAGATAATCGTAATTTAAAAGGACTTCTTACAAGAGCTTTTCATAAATTTGATTGTGGAAGGCCAGATGACCTCATTTTAGGTGTTTCCTAATGTAACTGGAAAAACCTAACTGCATTGCTCAGAAGAACAGAATGTGAGCAACATGGCTACCTAGGCTAGCATGTATTGCCACAGCAGAAAGCAGTAATAAGTAGTATTTTAACTTGGCTGAGGTTAAGCCTCAACAGACTGAGGATAAGTTACTTCATACTAGATTAAAAATTCACTGTCAAATGACCTTTGACAGGAAATCTGTCAGAGAAGTCAATCAGATATCTTATATAAAAATACCTACAATAAAGAATCCAATATATCACTGCACATTCAATTAAATTAACCTGTGACAATATATGCAACAATGAATAAAAGAATAAATTAGCAAATACTGAAACCTAGAATTGTATGCGTCTCCTTCATTTACCACCATCGCAAGATGCTAAATACAAGAGAAAAGGCAGGAGAAAGTTCTATAATTACTACAGTGCAGCTCCATCTGTATTCACACATATTCACAATATTGACGCCAAGCTTGGTTTTGTTGTGGCTCGTATTTCATTACGGGCCGTACACAGGCGTGTGGGCAGAGCTGAGAATTCTGACTACTGGAATGGGTAAGTACAGAGATCCACAGGTCTGTGGAATTCTTACGTTTTTTTGCAAAGCCAAAAGCCATTTTAGCTGTGCTTAAGCCAAACCATGCTGACGCAGTCTAGATGGGAGAGGCAACAATTTAAGGAAAGAAAACTAGTAGCACGTTGTTGTTTACGTGCCCAAAAACCAGAAGCAACAACCTCCGGTTTAAAAGAGAATATTGGCTATAAAAGCACAGAGTGGCTGCTGGCTGAGTATAATATTCTCTGCTGCTTTAGAACATGAGGTTTACCTCATGAAGTCAGCCAAACCTATATGAACGAAAGGCTGGGTGTTCACAGTAAATTTCTGTTTAAGAACGATGTATAGTCGGCTGGGATTACATTTGATACAAATTTAACTCCACCATATAAACAGGCTTTTTTTCTAGCCACAAAATTGTTTGATGTGTACGTGGAGGGTCTCACTTCCAGTGCTGCTACTGGTGGCCTCAACCTGCCATGATATAAATCTGACTAAAGCAATGGTCAAAAGATAAAACTGGGCAGAAAAAAAAAGTCCATATATCTCCATATGAGTCCAATGTAGTGATATATTGTGTTAATTAACTAGCAGCTCCCCTAAAGTGGAGCTGAAAGGTTTAAAACTGTTGAATGAAAGGACTTGGACTCATTGATTTGTCAATCAGGCTGCAGATGCTGAGGCTGATGGCAGAAGAATCACAGATGGTGCGCCAAATATTAAGAGCTAATGGAGAGACTGCAGCAATTCAAGCAGTGTTGTTCCATGTATACCACAGCACTGAACTGCCCCCAGCCAACTTTAAGTGTGGGTAGCTTGACAGCTTTAATCCCAGAGCAGTGGGAAAGGGAAAGAGAGGAATAAATCTCCATTAATCTGCCGGACTGGATCGTAAAACCTGGCTAAGAAACTCAAAGCAAGTGGGTCATATTAGGCTGAGAACAAACAGAAAGCAGACCTGAAGGATGTGTATGTACTGTACATGTGCACTCCAAAGTCATACTGTGTGTGCGGTAAGTGAACTTCAAGGCCATGAGCTACCTCCCTCCCAGTGCTGCATCCCACCCCTAAAAGCAGTTAAGACAGGTAGGGCCACCTTCTTTTTATGGGCCTCCCCCATTCCTGTGGTGACCAGGAATACAGACAGAGACCTAGTCAGGCATAAGAACTATCTTACATTTTCCTGGCATGGATTTATTTATTATTATTATTTTTTTTATTCTTCTGGGACCAACATGTGTTTTCATTTATGAGTATTCTTTCAAATAATTTTGTTACTAGGCTCAAATTCAATGCACAAGCCTTCTACTGTAGTTCATTCATTCATTCATTCAAACGTGTGTTTTCAGACTATAGGAGCACCCGGAGGCAACCCATGTGGATACAGAGGGAACACACCAAACACCTCACAGACAGTCACCTGGAGCGGGACTTAAACCCACAACCTCCAGGTCCCTGGAGCTGTGTGACTGCGACACTACCTGCTGCGCCACTTGGGAAAGGAAAGTAACATAATTGGAAGTAATCACATTACCAAATGAACTAATCACGCAACCCAGGAGCAGACAACTTCCAAACCAGGGTCCCGATTTCAAAAGGATCACAGACTGGTGCTCTAGAGCGCTCCCAGACTCAAAAACAGCTTTCACACTTGAACAAATATGCCAATCCCACAGACAAAGTGGAGTCTGGAAAAAGCCCTCAGTCACAAAGTCTTGACTTGTCAGTTTAGAGATAGAAGAAAGAAAGTGTGATGGTAAATAAGTGAGTACCTGTGTTTGACATAAACTAAGGCAACTGTACAGGCCTGAATACTTTACCCTTTCACTGCTGGCTGTAATGCTGTGGCATGGTTTAAGTCCATTTATCCCCTTAAAGGAAATTTGCTGCAAAACAATTTGAGGGCCAGTTGAGAGGGCCATCTGACTTTATGTTTTACATTGTAATTGAACACTCTGTTGAAAGAGGTCTCTTACAGGGAGAAAATGACCCCCTCCACAAGGCACTGACTATTTAAAATTATGCTTAATTTATATTGGCATCTAACTGCTGAGGAAAAAAATAAAACACACACACAACAAAGAAAGAGAACACACATTCACACATTTAAAGCTCTAGTGTGTTTCCAGCCATGTGTAGGTCACAGGACCATTTCACAGATGCTCATAACTCATAACTCAGCCATTCAACACACCAAGGGTTGATTTAAGAAAATGGATACAAAAGATTAAACAAAAAGCTCATTCCACAGCTACAGAAATGCAGACGAGTGAGTGCGTTTTGGTATTTTACATACATAAAAAAATTACTTAAACATAAATAAATTATAAATTATTCTTGCTGTGTCAACATGGCTCAGTTCAGTATTGCACATAGGTGTGCAAGTTAAAAAAAATAAGATTTTATAAAGGGTCCTGCAAATGTATTAACTTCGAAAGCTTTTACCTCCAGACACTGGGGCATCCATGAATACTGCCCCCATTTTCTCTGAAGCAACAGCCATCTCCTTGGACACAGCAGGATCAATGGTGCTGGAGTCAATTAGTAGTGAACCTTTCTTTACTTTCCTAGACAGGAAGACCAAACAATTAGCTTTGGGGTATTAGTGTTAACAGTCAGTAAAACAATACCCTCCCCCAGCATACAGCTATACATAGCAATAGTTGTTGTACAGTTTCTTGAAAACACTAATACATTTTAATACCAGGGCTAGGATTAGCATAAGGACTAGCATAAGGCTAATGTAAATGTGATAACAATTCATTTCATTTCCGTAGGTAATAAAACTGGGAATGTCCTTACTTCAGAATGCCGTTAGGGCCAGTGTACACATCAATAACATTAGGACTAGATGGTAGCATTGTAATGATGCGGTCTGCCTTGTCAGCCACATCTGCAGGGGTGTCCAAAATCTAAGAAAATATTACAACAATATAATTTAAAGAAAGTGTCATAGTTACATCATGGCAATAGATCAGATTATACATTATATAACTAACTTGACTACACCAATATCTAATATTACTAAAACGTAAAAAAGAAATATTTAAATATTTTGACTTTCCACTGCTTTATTTTATTTGTATTTAAATAAATAGAAACCATAAATGGCACACAATGCTGATCTTGGTAAACTATACTAAAGGATACATATATAATAAGCTATTTTTAAAAACAAAAGATGTATCACTATGCAAAATGTAAAGAAAAAAATGGAATGATGTGCAATTTGTTTAAGCCCCGTTTCAATTAAATATAAATTTAGAATGACTTGCACATTACTGCAAAGAAGCAGGAACATGTTTTTCAGCCCACGATTGTAGACAGTGTGATTGGTCATTCTTCAGAAACAGCCTCCATGAATTTGGTTAATGACATTTACTTCCTGCTGACCACATGACTGTGTTTTGGCTTATGCTTAGCAATGTATTTTTGCTAATTTATTAAATGTAATAAAAACGGTCCAATAGGAATCAGTTTTCATTGGACAGGCTTGAGTTTGGGCTTAAGTTAGCTGGCTAACTGAGAAATCCTTTGTGGAATACTCCTCAGATCCCTTCAAATTAGAATGTGCTACGCAAACAGACCATGAGGGAACTGTAGCTATTTGGCTCAGGAGATTAGCAGTTTTTAAATCACAACATGCATTGTAGCAACCAAGAGCAAGAATATAGTGCTGCATGCTGAATTAAGTGTTGATAACTGGTGTATTTGTCAACAGTGTAGTGATACGTCTGGAGATTTTTCCTAGAAGATACAGCTGGAAGTACTCAGATGTCACCATACAATGTTAAATGCTAAATAATGTCATTATACTGTTTGTAAATGGCAATGTTGAGCACAGTGGATTTATTTTGAGTTCAGTTTGAGTAGCCAAATGAGGTAACTAGTTGATAAGCATCAGCTAGTAACAACAAACAAGGACATAAATATGACTACACAGCCTCCCAACAGAGTACTTTAACATGGTATGTTTATTTTAGGGATGCCCCAAATACCATTTTTAGGGCTCTGGAGCTTTGGCAGAGATATACGGTAAATATTGATTAACACGCATCAACCTTGGGTAGTGGGGGCAGAGACACATACACTTTAAAATACCGATCGCCATGCTGCTTTCCTCGCAGAATATTGCGGCACTTCTCTTAAGGGCCCAGTGCATGTATGTGTTAACTAGCACTTCGTGGAGGTTGTCTAACTGGAGGTACGATGCTGACAAAATGATATGTGGCACTGCCACGCTTGTGTAGTTCAGTTTTTTTTTTTTTAAAGAGAGGAAATGCACTGTTAGGTTGTTTTAATTTCATTCATTGCAGAGAGCTGTGTTATTAGCATTTAAAGTTCAACAGACTGTTTCTTCTTGCTGTGTTTGGCTCTGTTCTCAAAATAAATTAAAAATTAACTTATTTTTAAATATTATTGACTGTAGTGTTTTTATTGTGGAGCAGAGCCTGCGCACAGACATGTGAAGATGTTTATGTTTTTAGAGTGCATTCATGACAAAAGGACACATCATATTAAATAAAGTCTCAGCCACAGACACTCTACCCATAAGTAGACGGGGAGTCTGATACTTTCAGTGCACTAATCTGGCCTCACAGTCAGGATTCCGCCAGTTACATTTTGATTGGTTATCTGTAAATCTGTGTATTAGGCACTTCTGTGGTCTGTGAATCAAAAGACTACCCCCTGCTACACGTCATGCCAAATAGCAGACTTGTGATTGGTCCTTTTGTGTGTCAGTCATATATGTTTATCTTTAGTTTGTTCTTGGCCACATTAAGTGGCGAAAGGTACAAGACTCTGCCCTTGAGAGTCTGGCAATTAAATAAAAAAATATATTTGATGAATATTTGATATTTCAAATAATGGAAAAGCATTAACAATAAGAATTTTCTTGTAAAACTGTCACAATATTATAGAATTTTATATAGTGGTAATTATCAATATTAATCCGTATAAAGTATTTTATTTTGAATTCATATCCTCATTTCCCAGGCCTACAAAGCAGCATTCAGGCTAATTACATTTTAATATGACAAGAGTATTTATAAATCATATGATATTTTAGTGAATGTGAACAGGGATGTACACACGTTTTATATAATCTAACTTGAAAACTGTCATTATTATTATTATTATTATTACTACACACCCTGCTCTCACAATGTGGTTCTAGATGAGCATTATGCAAATGAGCCATGTAGTGACCAATCAGGATGTTGATATATTGCATAGTAACCAGGTGAATCCTTTTCATAGCCAAACAATGTGTTTATATTCAACAACTGACCACAAGTCAAGCAAGAGAGATAATGATTTAAATGTTACTGTATTCAAGAACTGGGTCATTATATGTAAGAGTGTAACAAGACACTATTCTCACAAGTTCATGGTTCCATGACAGTTTCATAAAGCACTATTAAATCCATATATTTAGGATTTTTTTAAAGGCATAAAAACAATAACAATCCACTTTGACTCTGGAAGCCTAAACACCATTGTTGTTTGCTGACCCTTCCATAAAGCAGTTCACAACTTATCATGAAAATGATTTGGCCCACTGTACAACACGTCATTACTTCAAAACGCCTTTTTAAATACGTTTAAATGTATATAAGAAATGCCTTTTTCATTCATATTAATTTAATTATTTATTTACTGGAAGCTGCTACTGTAATTCTGCAATCTGGGATACTGCAGACACCAGGAGCATAGTTTATCACATTCCAGATATTTTGTGTAAATATGAGAGAAGCTTTTCAATTAAACGATGTCAGGTTTGTACGACATTCTTCTAGCAAATACTACTCACTGAGTACTCATGGAAGGATAGTATAAGTGATTTTATTAAATATAACTTCATTATCAGCTAGAAAAGTTACTGTGTTACAGCGTCATGACACTGAATCTGATTGGTACCGCAATCCCTGAGACAATATGCTAAAGCTTCTGTTGTGTCAGTTCAGTGTTATCCTGATTTATTAGTCCTGACCTGAGCTCCCAGCTCCTGCAGCTCTTTACAGGACTCTGGGAAGACGTCTGAGGCAATCACAGGGTAACCATGCTTGATTAAGTTCTTGGCCATGGGGTTCCCCATGTTTCCCAGACCAATGAATCCCACCTGGGTCTTGGAGGCCATGGATCTGGAACCTGGGATATAAATAATAATTGAAAAAACAAACAGTGTACAGGGCGTTGTGCAGGACTTCTGTCCTTCAGCTTATTAGAAGGTGAGCAACGAAACATGCATTTACTCATGACCTATAGCCAGTCCATATGCTGATTTTACCCGTTTTAAAATGGTTAGCCTCGGGAGCTAAAGGAGATTATATTGCTAATTTCAGGTTTCAAAGCGTCACATGTATCCATGAATGACGTGGTGGTAGAATATGATAACATGAATGAACATAAAAGCCCTGACGATGAGCTGTACCTATCTTAACAGTGATATAAACTATCGTTAATGAGTTGGTCTTAACTGAACTGGATGTCAAGCTTCACAGACTCTTACAGCAGTACAAACAACATGTAATTTATTTAGAGCTATAAATTGTGCACATATACACAAGGTCTGCACAAGAGAAGTGAATAAGGTGAAGTAAAATCTGAAAAGCACAATGTTACCCTGTAGAGAGACGACATGGTGGTACCACTTTCCTAAAATCCTCCGATTCGCCCTCAACACCGCGGCCATGCTGCAGCGCTGAGACCCACACTTACACAGAGAGAGCAGACTGACAGAGCTCCTGTCCAATAAACTACAGCTCACTCTCTCTCTCCCTCAAAACACACCGCCGCGGAGGAGGGACATCCTCCCCACCCACCGCACGATTGGCCTAACGTGGTATAACGAGGGTTATTTTACACGGTAAAGACAGATAGGAAGATATCAAGGTTATAGGTTGTTGATATCATCTGTTTTCTTTTCGATTCGGTTTTTGATTATTACATTTCTACGTTACATTAGATTACATTACATTTATTTAACAAACTGGTTAAATAAATGAGACTTCAAACAAATTAAATTAATTTATTTTCATTAACTGCAAATTTATTTCCAGATAAAGCAGCAGAAATAATTATGATAGAATCATATTATTTGCATTTCCAAAACAAACATGGGCACAGGTCTAAAAATGCAAATCTGGGTGCCATTAAAATGATATGTGATAAACTATAAACACTTGACTAACTGAAAGAATACATATGGGCCCAAACATGAGAGTTGTATATTGAGAATTCAATTGCTTTGAGAAGAAATCCAGACTGAAGGTCTAACAAAATATGGTGGTTTTGTTCCCAATCAGCTGTGTTTAAATGATGTGCAAATAAAATGGAAAGGTTAAGGAAAACATACAGGTAGATCAAGGGAGATGTCAAAATGCCAGGTTAGAAAGTCTTGAAAAGAGAAAATGTATAACAGGAAATCAAATAAATTGAGGAAAGTAATAATTCTTCATTATTGAAATCTATGCCTCATATTAGGTATTGTTATATTTTCATTGATGATTCCATATATTTGTTCCTTGATGTTGGTGGGTCAGTTGATGATTTGTCTGATTTGTCCACTGGTATGAGTGTAAACATGATTGAATAAGTGTGTGATGTGAACTGGTACCCTGTCCAGAGTGTGCTCTCCATGTGCCCAAAGGGTTAATACCCTGTCCAGAGTGTGCTCTCCATGTGCCCAAAGGGTTAATACCCTGTCCAGAGTGTGCTCTCCATGTGCCCAAAGGGTTAATACCCTGTCCAGAGTGTGCTCTCCATGTGCCCAAAGGGTTAATACCCTGTCCAGAGTGTGCTCTCCATGTGCCCAAAGGGTTAATATACAGTGTTAATATCCAACACTATACAGAATTAAGGAGCTGACATTTCAATGAGATTATTAAAACTCATTGACTAAGTGTTAAAGCAACATGTCAAAATAGATTTCATATATATATACACACACAGACGCACATTTAAAAAGTGCCAGTGTTTTACACACTGTATTACACATTTCATTACACTAAATCCTCTCTCCTCGATGTTGCTATTAAATATATTTAAAAGCCATTAAATGCACTATACAATACTATTTCCCTTAACATAAAATAGCACCGTTGTTTCCCTTAATAACCTAACTTTCTTCTTTAGCAGAGTTTCAATAAAATATTACTATAATATACTTTTTCGTGTTTAAAACACTGTGTCCGGTTTTATAGAGTTTGTTTGTGTGTGTGTGTGTGTGTGTGTGTGTGTGTGTGTGCCTGTAAATGACGTGTCTGTGCTCAGCGTTGACTGTACTGAGAGTAAAGTGCGTCAACAACACCGTGGAGGTTTTTTTGACTCCTTTACCATGAGGTAGGCCTGTTTTCACTTATTTACATTATAACCCCAGCTTCGTTCTTCATGTAAAAATGTATTTTTAAGCATGAAACGTATTCTTCTGTGTTTGACAGAAAGAGAATATACTGTTAATGGAAGCCAATAACAAATCAAAACAAAAACATCGCGAGGAAATGCTAATGCTAACGCTAATTCGGACACAAATGTTTTTAACTATGTTAATCACTGATTTTCATTAAAAATAACTCTGTGTTTAGGCTGTCTGATACTTTAATCTTCGGTTTTATTTGCAGATAGTTGATGTCACCCGACAACCCGTTTCTGACCGTTGTCTAACCTTTTGTTATTGTTTTAGCTCAAGTTGTCTACCTCGCGTTAGCTAAAGTTAGCTTCGTGTCAGATTGAGCCTTTCCACCTTAAATGGTCCAGCCTTTACATTAGTGTCTTCTCAGACATCGCACTATAACTGATGCACAGTTTAAGGTGGAATGGAAAGTCCGATAAGAGGCTAGCGATTTAAAAAACCCGTCTTGTGTGCGTGTGAGCAATTTTGTATTGGTTAGCTATCACTAGATTATCACTAGCTATAACTAGATTAGTCAGTGGAACATTAACAGACTAAATGTTAATTGTTGTGTGTTTCTAATGTCATGTCAACATAACCTCGTTATAGTTAGCATAATGTTACTTCACTTGAAGTAGTGGCTGCTGGTAGTTTACGTCCTTGATTCGTTGTTGTTACGTGCAGTAAAAATGAATTATGTATAACGTTCTTTAATCGGATAAAATATTTTTAGTTTGATCGGTACCGATAATTCTGAATCCAAACAAAGTTCATAAAGAGTATTTCGCGATGTCTGCACATCTCTGACGCTGTTATAAAGATATAAATAGAAGATCTTTATAAAACCATCCAGAGCATCTTGTCTATGTGCCCTGGTCAGTGACCGACAAGAATTTCCAGTTTCAGCAGTTTGCATGTTCAGTGTTGCCATCAAAAGATCGAACACGGACTAAGCTCTGTTGAACCCTCTTTTACATGTGCATTGACGATAAATATAAAGCACAGTACAGGGGGGTATTCCACAAAGCAGGTTTTCTCAGTTTAGTCAGATAAATGAAGCCCAATTTTAAGCATGTCCTACAGGAACCAAGCTGAAATTCTGTTCTACAGTTGTTAACTTTGGGCTTATGTTAACTAGCTAACTGAGAAATCCTGCTTTGTGGAATACCCCAGGGGACTTCTCAGTTAGCCAGATAAGTTGAGAATTGTCTAAAAGGAATGCTCTCAGCTCTTTTCCTGCTTAACAGGCTTAAAATGGGTATTTATCTGGCTTAACTGAGAAATCTTGCTTTGCGTAAAACCCTATACATACTTAGCCTGCTTCTTACTGTTGGTTAGATGATGTAGCCAACATAAGTGGTTAGTGAACGGCACAAAGGAGTTTTGAATTATCTTCTGAACAGACTACACGTATGACTGTGCTGGTGCCATGAGCCTTCTTATCTCTTTGAACATTACCAGTGCTTGTAGAAAGACATGATTACAAAATAAATATCACGTGTCAGCCTCTTCAGTGTTCATAACTAGGCAGGTCAGGAATTTTTTTTTATAACACATCTAGTGCTCACCCCTCCCAAATGTCTGTAACTGCTGAGTCACAGGCATGTGAATGTTTTCATTTAAACCTGAATCTTGTGTTGTCCAATCTGGTAGACCCTAATTACTGCAGATCTTCCCAATGGTAATATCACTGATCTGTATGTTTTCATTCTGATAATGTAGGTGGTTTGTGTAATAAAATTAACAAAGACACAATCATTAGGTTTTTGGTTTCTAAGAAATGAAACAACATTTTAAAATAAAATAGCTACACATGAAATTAACTACTCATAAGGAAGATTTCAGGGAAGTCCAGATGTAAGTTTGTATTTATGGCCACTGCCTGATTCATAGTGTAATTTGGGGAAGTACTAAATCTGAAAAGCAATTTCTGAAATTAACCTCTGTGCTCTTTCATTTCTCCTGACCTGACTGTTGTGTTTCTCTCACAGGGCCAGCTGCTGACTAACAGATGGCCTTATTCCAGGAAGGGACATTAGCAAGCTGCACCATGGAAACATCCAACTTCGCCCATGTTATTTTCCAGAATGTGGGGAAGAGCTATCTCCCCCACTCTGCTCTGGAGTGTCACTACACGCTCACACAATTCATCAAGCCCCACCCCAAGGACTGGGTTGGCATTTTCAAGGTAACCCTCTTTGGTTGTTGTATTGAAGTTGTATTAAAATCTCCCTCTGGACATCTATTATACTTATACTAATTCAGGGTACTTGAATGAGAATATATTTGTGACAGAAAATGTATGTCAATAGGAATTTTGTTCCTGTCAATAGCCAGTACATCACAAAGCTGGTTCTTACTCTTGATTTGAGGATTTTTCAAATTCCACTTATTTCAGTAGCTAGCCCAAAAAAAGGAGGGAAAGTAAAAGTGGAACACCAACATTCATTCATGGAGACATCTCTGTTTGCTTGTCTGTCATGATTCCTGCCCACGTAGATTGAAGCAGTAGACAAACCCTATTTTGATTAGCTGCACACGTGATTTCTCATTACTTCTTCTAGGGAATAACAACATAGAAAAGTATGCCAAAGTGGTTTGTTCCACCTGGATTCATGATATCTTTTATGGCCAGACAAACAAAGAAAAGAAAAAAATGTAAGAATATAAAATGACGTGAAGGTGGCAAGTGTAGGCTACCAACTATATGCAAGAGTAAACATTGGTGTGGCTTTACAAACAGTGGGGAGCTACAGGACTTGAAGGTCTTGATGAGTAATGCAGACCTCACTCTGTGCATTGCATTAAAGTTGGATATTGGAGTCAGTTCAGCTAAGGTAATGTTGTGTAGCTAGCTAGGCTAGCTGTGTATTTAGCTGTGTTAATCTCAGCTTGTTACAATAGTTATAAGACAATAGACAATTAATTCCATCCAGTAATGGTATGTCACTGATTACAGTTATGAGCACCAGTTTTCAATTCAAGACTAGGCAACATTTGAGGCAATGATTGAGGACAAAACTCTGAAGAGAGTGGTTGTATTTGTTTAGCTAGCTTAAGCTTACTTCTGGCAACTCTGTCGCTTGCAGTAGGGTGGAGGAATGTGTGTGTGTTATGTTTTAAGTTGAATCTTGAATGAGTGTAATTGCATTTTTATGCTACTCTACTATCTTTATATCAATGAAATAATATGGTCATAAAATGGCAGTAATATCCGTTATTGTGATTATTTTTGGGACAGTATATTATCAGTCAACACAATATGGTTATTTTAACTGATGTAGGTACATGTTATCTTGAGGTTGGTAGTGTGCAATGCTACTTAGACACTTGGTGCTGAGTAGTTTGAAGGCTGTGGTTGCATGTAAGAATGAATTATGAGTGTTGGAATTGTGGGTGTTTTGGCTTGCTGTGCCTGCTGGAATTCCCCTTCTGTTACTGCTGGTTTAAGGATAAAAATCTGCATTGACATTTGATATGAAGAGACCTAGTGCTAGAGAGAAAAGGGCTGACTAAATAGTTAATGAAGTGGAAAGAAGGATGGTGAATGTCAAGATGCAGAGTTTGGTTTGTGGTCTGAAGAGATCAAAGATGTATTTTAGGTGCTCTTGAATCTGCGTGTGTTTCTGTGTGCAGAACACTGTTTACAGCTAGCTGTCAGGAAGGCCTTTGGTTCTGTGCAGCTGTGAGGCAAGACAGTGTTCCTTATTAAGAGCTATGGGATTAATCCACTTTGTAAGGGTGCAAGATCCAATCATTTAGATGTTAGCTAAGCAGTTAAAAATGACACTGAACTATTTATTTGTGCAAATATTGTCACAGTAATTGATACAGCTTCCTATAGTTCTTTCTAATGGAAAATATTTGAAAAAAGGGAGGGGGGTTGGTTTACCTTCCTACAAAGTTGTTGTTTTGATGAATGCTACTTGGACTGATACAAGAAGTATCTTGATTGGAACTGCCCTTGAAGCTTGTTCTCCAGGCTGTAGCTTCTTGGAATACAGTATTCTGTAATTGCCTGAAGGGAGACATGTTCCTCTGTTGCTCTGCATTGAACATCGACTGACTGATGCAGGAGTTGGAGGAAGAACCAGCAGAACATAAATCCTTCACATGGCCACAGCTCTGTTGACAGATGAATGGGTGCCATGCCAAAAACACTAGACAATGGCAAGATGGATACCTGATCCATGAGTCACTTGCCTGAAGCTATGTTGTTGTTTTGCGCTGCCAGTAGGTGGGTGTGGCCACCTGGTGTTCAGAGGAGGATGTAACTCTACCTGAAGAAACTCATTTTTTAAATGATTCCATTGTAGTAGAACCACTGTGTCTTTTCTGAGATTAAACACTTAATTAGATTTTGGAAAATTGTCACCTTTTCTACTTTTCTGTGGTGTAAATAATGTAATATTCCAAATTTAAGGACCTGACCTTGTCTTTAGAGTCACCATTCCCTGTTAGGACGTTATGTCCAAAGTGTGACTGGCAAACTAATGATACTTTTTTTTCCATACAGTGCAGTTACAGTAGGGAATGGCTACAGCTTCAAATCATAAAATGTCTGTACTTATACCTTTTGTCCATCACCTAACTGTGTCTGTGAAAGGAAGAAAATTCTGTTTAACCAGTCTATGCTATTTCTTGGTTCTTTTTAACCTAACAAGAGGTATAACTAAATTTAGTACAGTATTTGAATGAATGCATGAATGAATGTGACAACATAATGAAGGATCACATTAATTTAGTACTGCCATAATGTATTGTCCAGGGGGTAGCCCTGCATGTCAGACAGAACTCTTCATTTGCTCACTCTCCCTCAGTCTGGGTAAATATGCAATTGGTTTATGTTTGAGCTTGCACAATGTAGCCTGTAGCTCTTTTGTAACTGGAGTGCTTGCAGAGGTCCTAATTTAAAAAGCTGGGAACGTCATGTTCAGTGTGTCAGGACACGCCATGAGAGTGGTGAGGTTGACAAGAGCTTTATAATTATGCTGTCAGATATGGAACAGTGATCAGTAGTGTGCTCTGATATATGTTCTTCACACTGTGGCAGGTAGTCGGCTCAGGTCTGTGTGCACTCTTGACTGAGAACAAAGTACTTTTCTGCATTTCAGTAGTTGTTTCCAGGCGATTACAGATTGTTTCCAGAAATTGCCATTTCTTAAATTTGATTCACCACATCCTATTAAGTTAATTCCACAATAGCACTAATTTGTTGTATCCATTTTTCTGGGAATTTTCACATGTGAAAATCATTTCCCTGATGTGGTTACCTCAAACATTTTGCAAGGATAATAGAGAACATTTATAGTATAAACATGAATATAGTAATGGACATGAACTAGCTTTTAAATGATGCTTCATGCATTATGATGTTTGGACTTTGATGCACTTTTGAGCAGTTCAAATATACATGCAGAATGATAAGTTAAAGTTGCTATTGGTGAGGATAGGGATGAGATGACCTTGCACACACCTGAAGTCCCATTGCCAGAGCATAACTATATCAGTTGGTTAGAACATAGTTGACACACTAAGGAATTTTAAGCTGTTTAATTAAGATACACCCAGAATTGTGGAGTAATGCCCCACAAACATAGTCAGATTCTTGCCTTTTTCTATAGCATAAAATCCTAGTGGATTCAGTTTACAGCATGTTGTCACACAGCCCCATATCCAAAGTGGGCTTTTTTCAGGTTCATTTAATTTTGTTTCAAAATGTTCAGATGATTAAAGATACATTCATGCTACAGTGACCTCTTTGCAGAATGTAACAGAGGCAGTAGCTCAGACTATCTCAAACTGTCTTTGTAAGTCTATATAACTGTTATAACTGTATGTCTATAACTACATGCACCCAACTGACAGGAAAATATTATATATTTCAGGGTCATGTTTCAGCAAAACAACAATTCCGATTAATCACAATTAATTACACAAACTGATTTTTTTTCTGTCTGCCACCCTTAATATTAACTACTTCCATTGCTAGTCACAACAGAACATGTTCCTCCTTGGAGCCATGGCTTAAAGTTCTCTGGCGCCATGTCAGAATTCCATATTTGACTTTCTTTATGGCTTTCAAAATTGTGTTTGTACTTAAGGTGTCCAGCTGAGGAAAATGTAAATAGATCATGTATTTTTTATTTTTTTTTTTGCAGTTTGGACTTTTTCAAGTTTATTTGAGGATTTACATTTAGAAACTTAAGTATCCATGTATTTTCAGCAATCATGAGTCCTGTAAATCAATCTCTCTCTCTCTCTCTCTCTCTCTCTCTCTCTCTCGCTCTCTCTCTCTCTCTCTCTCTCTCTCTCACACACACACACACACAAAATGATGACATTTTTTAATGTGAAGAATGGGGTAAAAACTGTTAGACCTCATTTTATGTATGTTTAGGAAATGCAATTTTAACAAGTGCATAGCTTTCCCAAAATATTTTGTAATACGCTTTGGACTTATTATGTATATTGGAGCTGCAGTGCATTAAAAACTGAAATGAAGCCTGGGATTGCAACTGAATTCTCTATCTCCATGTCCATTGAAAACCATGTTAGTTGTCTCTGGCTGTCTGGACACAACAAGAAATGTGGAGGGGCTTGGTTCCCTCTCTTTCCCCAAACATGCTTAATGAGTTAGCGCTGGTCAGTGAGCAGTAATGACACTGCTTTTTAATGACTTCCTGCTCTATATAGCTCCAGCACCCCTGGCTATTCCTCTGCAAACAGCAACATCCATGTTATTGTGCAGAAGTTTTACACATGACTGTCGATGGCCTCTGTAGTGGTTGACTTGTCCATGTTTAACCATGTTACCTCACCACAGTTGCTGTTGGTTTTCTTTGTGAACATGATAGCGGAGAGTTTGTTTAGCATCTGTGTGCGCGTGCGCTTGTTTGGAAACGCAGCCAGTCCAATGTGAGGCTGATTTAGTTTGACAGGTTTATGGCGTAAGGCTGAAGTTATGGATGTATTTTCTGCACACCCCCTCATCAGCCATCAGTTAACAACACATAAAATTCATATAATTATATTTTGGGCTCCATTTTGAAGTATGTGTAAAATTTTCACCTATTTTCCTCTTCCTGTCAAGGTTGAGTTGTAGCCATGCTTCCTCAACCGAACATATTCATGAGGGTTTGGCACAGTATGCACGGCAGCCAGGAAGAGCTGTGTTTCAATCATCCCACCGTAACTCTTACAGAGTTCATGCATGGCACACATTTTGGAGTATTTCCCTTTGGCTTTGGTGCTGAAAAGCTTAACAGAGATATAAACAAGAATCAGGCTGAGGGGTTTGACCATGACCATTTGAACACTGCATTTATTGTCTTTGAATTAGCCTGCATGTGTGTGGAGCAGCGTACATAAACACATAACCCACTTTATTGAATTAGGTTGTCAAATCCTGTTCTCTTTATGGGCTTTGTAGAGGAGAGGAAAAGTTGATAAAACTGTTATAAGGTATACTTCTGAGTTGCATGTGTACTGAACTGGGAGTGCCAAAAGTCATACCCAAAGTGGGTATTAAAATGAAAACATTTATATACTCTTTCCAGTTTGGTTTATTGTGTTCTTAGCATATAAACCCCTTCTTCTTAGGTCGGCTGGAGCACAGCCCGTGACTACTACACCTTCCTGTGGTCTCCCTTACCAGATAACTATTCAGAGGGTAATGCAGTCAACAGATCAGTGGTCTTTCAAGGTAATGTAACATACTTGGGTACATTTTTCTTAAGTTCTTAAACAACTGAATGCAACCCTGTGGTTTGGGCACCTT
Source organism: Hoplias malabaricus (assembly GCF_029633855.1). Classification (NCBI taxonomy): domain Eukaryota; kingdom Metazoa; phylum Chordata; class Actinopteri; order Characiformes; family Erythrinidae; genus Hoplias; species Hoplias malabaricus. The sequence continues at coordinate 21,120,340 of NC_089809.1, forward strand.
CAGAGGAATGTTAAGAGGTTTTAATATACAAATGACGGATGCAGTAAAATATGAAACACTGGGGCCTCCCTATTAAAGCGCTGGAGTGTTGATGGGCCTGTTTTACTAGAGCAGCTTAGGTCACATACTGCAGCCTTTGTTAGTAGCATTAAAGAGGTTCAATCATATGCACTGATGTGCTCTGAGAAGATAATAGAAAAATGTAGCATCATTTTAAGTTTGCACATATGAAGCATGAAACATGGAGTTGAATAGAAGCTGAACTGAAATGTGTAACCTGTAATTGTTTAAAACAACAATGGATTGGGTTTATATTAATCCTACCCCATGGACCTATGTTACTACACACATTAAAAGATTATATGCCTAAAACAGCCTGGTCCAATTTATGAAGAAATGTAATAACGTGATGCTTTGATAGTGTGTGTTAAAGCAGGGAGAGGCAGTATTTTTCATCCCCAGGTGCAGGATTAAAAATGATTGGGATCTGGAAGTCTTTCCAAGAGCTTTAAGCAAAATCTTTATCAGTATTCTTCCCTCACTTGATAATACAACCTATTGTTTTTAACATGTATTTATACAGGTTACTATGTACCCAGTGACGATGGAGAGTTCTATCAGTTTTGTTATGTTACTCACAAAGGAGAGATCCGTGGCGCTAGCACCCCTTTTCAGTTTCGCGCTAATAGCCCAACTGAGGAGGAGCTGCTGACCGTAGAGGATGAAGGTGGATCAGACATTCTGGTTGTCACCACCAAGGCGAGCTACTTGGAGGTTGGTTATCTAGAAAGGACTTTGTTTTGTTATCAGAAAGCAAACACTACTTGGTACTTGGACAGCATTCATACTAACGAGTGGTGGCTCACTGTGTCCATTTGTTTTACGGTGCCTACACTTGTATAAAATTTAAATTAGTTTAGCATGTCTGCTTCTGATTTATGTTTAATGTTTAGGAAAGAGCTGTATTTAAAATTCTTATGCATGTTACAATTACTTGATAATTAATTTTTTTATGTCATTTCTCAGCAAAAGATGGAGGAAGTGCGTCTGGAGAAGGATGAACTCCTTAAGAACATGGAACTCCTTCAGAAGGAGAGAGATGAGCTGCTGAAGGACAAGGACAGACTGCAGAAAGACTATGAACAGGAGCAAGAGAGTGGTGCTCAACTGAAGAGAGAAGTACAGGTGAGATGTTGGTTTAAAACCAATGAAAATGAGTCGAGGAGAGGTACTAACAGTTTCATCAAATACAATACTCATTTTCGATTGCTTGAGGAATTATGGCAGTGATATTGTGCTGAAAATTCAACCACACAACACAAATTTTAGAGCAAGCATTGAAAAATTGAAGTATGAACCTAGGCATAAGAAGTTTTACATTATTTATAAAAAAAAAAAAAAAAAAAGAAATTTAATGAAACAAAACACTTATTAAACGGTGAGATTAGATGAGTGGAATAAGCACACTCACTCCTCCAATACTTGTGAAACTCTAAATTGCAGTAAACTTGAAGGTTAACCATGTAATAAACAAATAAATGATTAACCATCCTTCGTGTGTTTTTGTTGAATTATGCCACGCAAATCTTATCATATTCTGTCTAGGATTATTCAGTGTTGTCCTCAAACATTTGAATAGGACTTTTTGTCATTAAATCAAAACTTCCTGTATTTACAGCACTAATTGCTCATTTTCCCTCTTGTGGAGTTTATTTTCAAATGTTGAGTGTAAATCTAGCGCAGTCTGTCAGCACCCCCTAGTGTGAGGCTTTACAGTGTTGTCAGGGTCTCCTCCACATCATAAAAATCATAATTCATGAGTATCATGAATGCCATTAGTTTTGCTGCTGTTACATGGCTTACTGAATGAGAGATTTTAAAAGGATATGTGTCTGTGCATTGGGGAAAACCTAGGTTAAGATGAGTGTGCCCACCAATTTGCAGCTGTTAATTTTATGACTGCAATTTTATATGTTGTTTTATGTGCTGCTACATTAATTTAAAAAAAATGACTCATAAAAACATACTGTAGAGTGGGATTTATTAGGAATTATTATTTTTTAGAAATCCGCCTGCTACATTTGATGAGTCTTTTTCCCAGATATATTTAGCTTGATTTATTTTTCGGCACCCAAAACGTTAAAATGCCTTATGGGTCATTCTTTAGTACCGGATGGCCTGCTTTAATTTGTTGTGTTTTGGCTTGTATTGTAGGAGTTGCAGGTCTCCTCTCAGAGCCTGCAAGAGGAAAGAGAAGAGATGAAGAGGAGGATGGAGGAGAACACAGCACGGCTGCTTCAGCTGGAAGAAGACCTTATTGGCGTCACCCAGAAAGGCTTGCAGAAGGAGACGGAGCTGGACTGGTACGTCAGCAAAGAAAACAAATCTTGGGCTTTGAAGATCCAGTGATTTTTACTTGTTTAGACTAGGACTTTAAAATGATTTTCAACATGTGGTATATGTATGCAAAAAAAGTTGATTGGTGTTCTGATGGACAGCCTCAAAGATCGAGTGAAGAAGCTCACTCTAGAGAAGGAGGCACTGGAATCTCAGCTGAAGAATGAGAAGGATGAGAAAGAGCTTTACAAGGTAAATAAATACCCATTCTCTACTAAAGTCTATATCTGTGTTTAACGTAGTTGCTGTGAATGTCATGTGTTTATAGAAAAAGAGCAAAAATGGCCTGCTGCGACCAGGTATTAAAAATCTAACCGGTGATATTCCTAGTTTAGTCTATTCCTTAATTAGGTTTGTACATAATTCCCTGCTCCCCCACAACCCAACCCAACCCTCTTTTTACCTGCTCTCCATGAACAGGCCAGACTCTGTTCACTCCGGACGTTCTCCCTGTCTCCCCTGCTTTTTTGTGGTAGGCACAGGAACTAGGCGTGACACAGAGCTGTAACTACGGAAGCAAAGGCTGCCCCACACCTCATTGCTGTTGCCCCTGGCGGTGGGGGTTAGCCTAGTGCTGCTGTTTCTCTCTTATTGCTGTTATAATTAGAGTTAGGCAGCACATTTCCCAGCAAAGCGGAAATGCAGGCTGGTCATAATTACTGATGGTTTTTTTTTCCTTGAATGCCAACACCGTGAGGCATTACAGTCATAGAACTAAGGGGCTCTCTCTTAACCACTTACCTTTTACATGCACGTGTTATGTATCACTCAGATTCACCTGAAAAACCGGGAGTTGGAGAACACAAAGCTGAGTGGTGAGCTACAGATGTTAAGATCAGTGGATGTGAATAAAGAGAACACCATTGCTCAGCTAAAGGAGGAGCTGGGTCGGGCCAAAGCTTGCATAGCAGAGAAAGAAAAACAGCACCGCCAGTTACTGGCCAACAGCTCCCCGTCGGTAATATATGCTAACTTATATTGTGTGCTTTGTCAAAACCTACACTGTACTTCACTTTTGAAATATATACTCACTGCATACGTGTTCAGTTGTGTATTATCTTCAGTCATTTACAATCAGTCGAACAGGACGCTCCCGAGCTCCTGAAAATGAGCCTAAGCTCACAATGCCCCATGCAAAATGCCTGCTAGATGAGTATAAACCCCCCACAGTATATGGGCAGGGAAAACTCTGGAGATTATACTTTCCTGTACCTCTTTGAAGAGTTGCAGTTTACATCTTTTTATTTTTTCTCTCTCGTACAAAACGTATCATCCAACATCGGTAGCTGATCTCACTCATGTTCTAGTGGCTAAAAGTAATTAAATCCTCAAGGCAATTCCAACATCTAGTGGAAAAAACCCTTAAAAAGTATAGAGGCAGTTAAAGGGCACTCCCTATAAATACCAGTGGGTTCAAATTAAACAGGAAAAGTAGTTGTTCACCAGATTGAACAACAACTTGAACATGAATTGTTTATTTCCGTCCTTTTTTCTTAAAGTTGTCTTTTAAGAAAGCTCAGTAAAACAAAGCACTGTAGGTACTTCAGTGAGTATTATACAGAATGCAACAACAAATACGGAAACATGACTGCAAAATCAATAGCAAAGGCCATAGCTATTGCACGTTGAAGTATGTTTTTAAAAATATTTGTGTTTGTGCACATGCTTAGGGAGAAAGCAAAGCCCTGCGAGAGCAGCTGAGGCAGAAGGAAGAGCAATTGCAGGCAACTCAGCAGCAGGCTGCCATGCTGTCTGCAGAGTTGCGAGAATCATCCAGTTCTCGGGACAGGGGTATGGCCGAGCTATACCGGGCTCGACTGGAAGCTGACACTCTTAGACAGGGCCAGGCAGAAGCACGGGCTGAGTGCAGTCGCTTGGAAAAACAGCTGGAGGAGATGAGGAACTCTGCTAAGCAGGAGGCAGTAAGTATACAAAATTTATACTTAAATCTTATTTAATCACTTTGAAAACTCTGGTTTTCAATACTAGCACCTAAGGTCTATACAAGACAATGTAATGAACTGTTAACAGTGAGCCAAGTTATCTCGTTCCAGCATGTTCTAATTCTCCATCTCAGCTAGTTGAGGAGACAAGTTGAATATGGGTTCCTGTAATGTAAGGTGATGCATCTGTCTCTCAGCAGTGTAAGGAGTCTGAAGGTTTGGCTTTGGCTGAGCTGCAAAGGGAGGTGGAAGACCTTAAGCTCAGGCTGCAGATGGCTGCAGAACATTATAAAGAAAAGTACAAGGAGTGCCAGAAACTCCAGAAACAGGTGGTCAAGATGTCAGAGCAACAAGGGGTAAGTTAACATACCTCTTTCTTGTGTTGCCTAATGTCTTGTCCAGCCCTGAGTCTAGAGGCCTGCTACTTCCAACTCTTAATTTAAAGACAATGATTGTCTTAGTGAAGATATTTAGTAATTGTAGCGTAATGGAATAATCATAATACTCCTTAAGTTGTAATTACAGTTCTACTCGGTATGTCAGGACCTTTCCAAAGCATGGCTAGGCAATGTAGACAGGACAGCATAGTCAGAAAAGACAATACTCATTGCTCAAACAAAACAAAACACAAAACATTGTATATAAAAACAAATACTTAGAACAGTATATGTTGTGTTTACAGTTCTTCTTATACATCCATTGCAAAAATATGATGATAAAAGATACACCAGTTTAAACTCAGTCATAGTAAGCTAACTGGTAATTCCATTTTCCTTTATGTTACTTTAGATAAAGAGAAGTCCTGGTTCGGAGGCAGCAGCTGGTCCTCTGCCTGCCAGCCCAGAGGCATCTGTGCCAGGTAAGCATTCTCTTAGCAAACTACAAACACTGTCTATCCAGTAAACATTTTTACAATCATAATCTTGACTGTGATTCAATGGAAGTGAGAGAACCTACAATTTAAAATATTAGATCTAGGTTTTAGTAGTGGGAGAAATGCAGCAGTGCAATATTTTTTATTTTATTTTATTTTTTTTTATTATTTTTTTTTGTGTGTCTAACAGGAAGCCCAGGTTCTTCAGACAACGTGCTGGATGCCATCATCCAAGGGAAGCTGAAGGGGCTTAGTAAGGAGAACTCTGATAAGAGCGACAAGTACAGGAAGTGCAAACAGATGCTGAGTGTAAGTCATTTTTCATGGATATTGCATTTGACTGTACAAAGTAAATAAGCGGTCCTGATTTTCTGTAATTCTGTCTTGAGTTCATTACATGCCATGAAGAAATATGTCAATCATGTCAATTAATTATTTTCAAATAGGCAAAAAAAAAATATATATAAATATATTTAGTCTGTTTATAATAGTATCCAGTGACATGCTTTCGATTAAATTATTATTATTTTTTACTACTCCTCTGTAAATGTAGAATAGGAACCCCGACACAATTGCTGTGTTTTGCTGTGCCGTTTGCTTTGCTGTGTCATGCCGGTGGAATTCTGTAGACAGGAGCTTGGCTGAATGTTGTTTTTGCCTGATTGGTCAGCACAGTGAAGCTGTTGTATGTAGAACTGAACTGAAGCCTGCTTAACTTTTGCACAAATTTTGCTACTACCCGTTGTTAGAAATCTGGTAGGAAGAGTCAGGAGACTGTTTGGCATTGACTGGAATTTATTTACACATACACAGAATCATGTATGAGTACAGCTGTGTGATTACAGTCTAACACATGATGATCTGAAGTTTGGAGACTGGAGGGTCAGATTCTGAGGTTTCCCCTGCAATTCCCATGCAGTGTGTATGCACAATGAGAGTTGATATTAAATCAGAACCACCACACGTTTTTAGTACATGCTGTGGTGTGTTAGAAATGTGGCTTGTAAGCTGTTTCAATATCAAGCTTGTGGACCTTTTTTTCCAGGAGGAGAAGGAACGTAACAGTATGCTGATGGATGAGCTGGCCAAGCTGGAGTTGAAGTGGAAGGAGCAGGTGAAAATAAATGAGAGCTTAAAATTGCAGTTGGCTGCTGAAGAAGATCGTTACAAGGTCAGTGCCCCCTAATGATCCAGCATGTCAGTTCACTATGTTCCAAACACAATACAACACAAAACAAAAGAAAATATATTTGCTTTGATAATTTCCTATTGGCAGCTTTTTTTCCCTTAATAATAGGGCAGCATAGAATAATTCAGGTGACTGTTGCCGATGTCTGTAGGCTAGCATGACTTGTACTGTTCTTTGGAATGCAGTTAAACTTGCTTGAGTCTAATGAGACAATGTATAACAGGAGCAAAGTCTGGGACAAACATTATAAGGACACAGTTCTCAGGGGCCCTTCCCTTACAGTTAGGGCTGGGTGATATACCTGAAATGTATAGCATGATAAAATATTTAATTTCAGATGATATGAATAATTATTGATGTATTTGAATAACATTTTTAGTAAAGAAGTTGAGAAAATGCTGAACTTTAACACTATAACCACTTTATTTAGAATTTAAACAAACAATTTATCAAGGCAAACAAGTAAGTTCAACACAACCATGAAAACTACATACAAACAAGTTTACAGAAAAAATGTATAAATATATAAAATGGGTATAAAGAATGCACTTTGTGACCTCACATCAAGATGTAATAAACTATATTGAAAGACAGTAACATCCTAGTACACACACATTTTATAAAACAGCTCTCAAGTACTAGACATGGCTTTGATTCAAATTACATGCAAGGAGGACTAGTTGGTTTACTGTCTTGGGTTTTATTGATGCTGCCTTTGCTCTTGACCAGGGCTGTTATCCTGCACGGTTTACACACCACAGCCGTGTCCTGATCTTGGTCAAACATTTAATAAAATAAAAATAAAAGAAACACCAATAAACTGCCATCCTTGAGAGCTGAATTGCTGATTTTCTCAGTGTCTGCAGTTTTCTCACACAGTTTCTGCTGTTGTCAGGTCTTAGATTATGCTATGCTATGAGCAGCCAATCATTTGACAGGTTTATCACTTGGTGGTATCTGTTATCAACAGTTGTGATTTGCTGTTTGAGATCCAGGGTGGGAACATGTTTGGGATTTGATCTTAAAGCCAAATTTTGTTGTTTTCTGATCGGTTTACATTTAATGTATTCAAGTGAAACTATACTACAGTTTTATAGCCCAGAGCTACTTAGAACATAAAGCAGCATTGCAACCAATGAAAGACAACAATTACCAGTATATGCAAATCATTTTTTGACCTGTTGTGCTTCTTTTGCACAAAGCAACTATTGTTCAGTTACCAGTAGAATAAGAAACCAGAAAACCTGTGGAAATGTAGCTTTTCTTGGCTACTTCTCTTCTGGCTATTTATTGCTGCTTTAAATCAGGGCCCTTCCAGTGCTCCTCGTATGGTATCACTACATTAGGACAACTTTGCAGACGGGGAGTTTATGAGCATGCCGAGCAGTAGACTCTCTTTTACTGCTGTTTACATGACACACAGAGACAGCTGAAGCAGGACAGAAAGAAAAAGTCAAGGCAGGACCTAATGTTTAATCAGCCTTCAGAAACTGGAAGATATCACTTTGGTTTTCACTACTGATATTTCTACCCCAACCCAATTTTGACTGCAGCCTAAGTTGTATGCTCTTTACTGATATTCACTTCCGTTCTCTTCATCAAACAGAGCCAGGTAGCAGCCAAAGGCAGGGAGCTGAAGGAGCTGAAGGACAATCTTGCCGCTTTATCCAAAGAAAAGGAGAAACTGGAAGGGGTGCGGGTTTTCACTTTTCTCTTTTATAGACTTGTGCCAATCTAAAAATGCCCGTGAAACGCTTGGTTCCCCCCTCCCAGGGTCTGGTTTGGGTTTAACGTATCTCTCTAATTGGGGCAGCAGAGCCAGCAAGGCCTTATTTTCCATTCAATTACTCTGGACCACAGAGAGGGATGCACAGCTCCCTGGAAAAAATGCTGAGAGGTAGCTCGAGCACAGAGCCTTGACGCTTCAACAAGCAAAATGACCCAATTTGAGGTTGCGACTGTAAATGAAATTGGCGCCTGCTGAAAACTTCAATAAAAGGCATAGCTCTGCATCTCTTTGAACAGGCCGAGGAGTTTTTAATTAAAAGGCTAATTAAACTGTTTTTGTGTGAGGGTGGCTAGTACGTCCATGCTGCTCCAGCTAAAATACTGTGGTGGGTGATGTATTGTCTGGCGCTAAAGATGGGGAGAAGAGGGAAACTAAGAAAATCAGAACAACTGTCAACTAAAAGTTCTCAGCCTTTAGCCTTTTCCTAAGATATTTCTATTTTGTAGCTAGATTAAGTAAAATAATTAAATTGAGTTGCCCGATTCACTGGCATGGACTACAGAACTGCTTAGCATTAGCTTTGTTTCAAAATATTGTCAGACATTTTAAGAAATATGTATTTTGCATCAGGAGTTGCAGAGAAGTGCAAGCAGGGAGGATGAAGAGGACGATGGCAGTTTGGATGTTCAGCCAGTCTTTCTGCAGTACCCCTTGCCTTATCAGCAAGATGCCCCCTCACCTCTCCTGGTGGCCCAGCGTCCTACGGAACTGATGTATGGGAACCCGTACTCATCTGAAACCAGGGGTCAGTATGCATCTGTTTTAAAACGCATCTTTTACATCTTGGATGTTAAAGCTCAAACCAGATCACTCCCTTGTATTCATGCATCTCAATCCAGACAGTGCAGATGGAGAGTTTTCTGATGAGCAGATGCCCAGACTGCCCCCAGCAGGCCCTCCATCCTGGGACAGTAACGTGGTCTGCAGCCAGCCTGCACGCAACCTCAGCCGCCCTGATGGCCTGGAGGAACCAGAAGAACAGCCAAGCACTGTGAGTTAATCGCATCATTGCACAATACCTTGTCACGTAAAAGCTCATTAGACAAGGTTAGTACTAGATCTGCCTTTACCAGGGCTATTGGTGAGATATTCACAGTTTTAAGTGGAAGTTTGGGAATCTGTTGATTTGCTGAGTTGAGCATATGATCTGAATGACTGGGTTTCATTCCGAAGCAAGTGTAAGTCTTCTTTAATCATATTTAGTGCAGTGCAAATTAGGTAGGTATGATGGAGTCAATTATTCATATCTCTGTAATTATGTTAAATTCTTTGATATTGATATGAATTCACTTGATATTTGAGGTGGTAATTTATAGCAGTTTTATTAAAATGGGTTTGGAACGTAGTTATTTACAATGTTCTTTTATTAAGCATATTAACAGAAGATGCCCTGTCTTAGATAATAAGTGAGCTAAATTACACTACATGTACACTACACTACATATATCCCCACTGTTTTATCTAGTTTATCTTAAGTGCTCTGATTATTTAAGCAGTGATGAGTTGCTGGATTTAATTTCCAGAATGAACTCTTTTGAAATGTCCAATTAAAAAAATAAAATAAAAATAAATAAAATTGATTTGACCTCTTCTGGCAGCATTTCATTATCTCTTCTCAGAAGGGGAATCAATTCTTTTCATCAGATAATTCAAAAAGATCGGCTCAAGTAAATAAATCAAACTCCTCAGCAATAGTTTAAAATTAGCAAAAGTGCTAAAATGTAATAGAATATCTCCATCATCCATTTTATTAAATTCAACATTGCACAGTAATATTTAATCTATGATTATTAGTTGTGGAATCGTGTCCGTATATTCAAAGTGCTTCCATCATGTTGGATGCCTTGTTGGTTGTAATCCTTACTTGTTGCTCACTGTGCAAGCTCCATGCTGCGATCACTTATATTCTGTGTTCTTTGTTTTCTCACCGTGCGCTCACAGGGGAGATAAAGATGTCTGCAAGCATTGAGTTTTCAGTCCAAGTCCATATTGATTAAACGAACTGTTAAATTAATATAGGGTTCACCAGTCTTTTGTTGCAGTTGCTTTTTCTCATTTGCAATCAATCACTTCATTTTCTCACTCAAGAAGATGTGTGATTGGCTGGTTTTCAGTGTAGATTCACTGCTTGTGTTCTGTGTTGATGTAAATGGCTAATAAAGACTCACACCACATGTTTCAGTGTATATGTACATAACAAATAGAATCTTTAGCATTAGTTTACTCGCAAAATATTGATTAAAACTTTGAGCATGTTTTATAAGCATGACACTGCTCAAGGTGTTTTAGTCTGGTTTAATTTATATGTAGTATTTGCAATTGTAAGTAATTGGGGATATTTTACATTTATGGGCTGTAACAGTTAGAAAAAAAAAACTACTTTGGATTTTTGTGTGTGCTTTTTTTCAGCAAACCAATGACCAACCCACAGTCAGCGACCCACCTGCTCATTTCCTCAACGATGGACAAATGCCCTTCTGCTTTGACTCCAGGTAAAACTCACACACGTTCCCACACTTACTCCTGTCCAGTGCTATCGTGTCTTGTAGAAAGTGCTGTTAACCGTCACGTTGCTGCACACTGCAGGAGATTTGGTTGTAACTGGCATTAGCTGTGCAGGCCACCCACATCGTCTAACACAGATGCTGTTTTACTGCCTCACTTTTCTGGTGCTTCAGCATCATCAAAACACCTTATTACACTTACACACCCTCTTGACTTTCACGCTGGCTTCGTTTTCTTCTTCTCTGGCTCTCCTTGTTTTACCTTTGTTTTGATTACTATTTCACTCATCCACTGTCTTCATTCCTGTTTTTTTCTAAACGTCTACAGTCAAGAGCAGCAGAAGCGCTGTCCGCTGTGTGAGGTGATCTTCCCACCACACTATGACCAGTCAAAGTTCGAGGAGCATGTTGAGAGCCACTGGAAGGTGTGTCCAATGTGCAGCGAGCAGTTCCCCCTCGACTGTGATCAGCAACTGTTTGAGAAGCATGTCCTCACCCATTTTGATGGCAATGTGCTCAACTTCGACTAGAACCAGCAAGCGAAAGAAAAATGCTCACCTGCTCCATTTAATCTCTTTTTCTGGCCTCAGAACCTCTGCCGTTAACACTTAACCGCATGTGAGCGTTCACTTCTAGGCAGTCAGTTAATTCGCTTTTCACTGTCTCTTTTGCTAAAGAAGACTAAAGCTCACATTACCCATTAAGCAGTGAAATGAAGGAAGGATACGGTCGTGAGAGTACCTGATGTAGAGATAAAGCAGGATAACTGTCTTATTTTAGGGTTACTATTTATTTGCTTTAAGTTTGCTTCTCTGGAGTGTGGTACACAGATGGTCACTTCACCAAACTCATCAGAGCCAGTGAGGCATTACACTTTAAGAACATTTTAACACATTCAAGCGCTAACAGTCACCAGGCTTTATGGAATATGTCAGGTATTTCCTCTTTTTCCTCTGTGCTGATGTAGCACAGTTCTGTACTGTCAGGGCAAATAATTAGTTTATACGCAATGAACTGATCCTATATTATAAAACAATCTATTTTAGAATAAGCTTTTAAGATCACTGAAGTACTATACTGCTTTAATAGGCAAGTTAATTGTTTGATAGGTTACTTTTTGTTTCTCTATTTAAATCACAAGGCACAAAAAACATGATTCTAATTTAGTTGCATGCATATCCTGTTACTGTGCACTGAAGACCTTTAACTTTCCTTGACACAAATTAAGCCTGGTCTTGGACTAAAACAGGTTTTTGATTCAGTAACTAATACAAGGGATTTAGTCAGGAGCAATGTTCCAGAGTGCTTTCGGTTTAAAAGTATTGAGACCGTAAGTTGTGCTGTTCATTTTACACAGGAGTGCGTGAGATCACATTTGGTTTGAAACCAGAATGAAAATATCCCGTTGCCAGACTTAATCTGTATCAGTTAATCAAATCATTTTGTGTTTCATGGTTTAAGTTAATGATGTATGGTCCTCCAGCTATGTTTTTTTTCCCCATTATGTATGTGTGAGAGTGCGTGCGTATGTCTGTCTTCTATATCTAATCTATTCCAATAAAGATTTTGTTTGAAAAAGCTGGCTATTAATTTGGCAGGTACGAAAAGAAGCAAATTATTCATTTCTTCATTTCTACCTTTTACAGCTTTACATTCATGTAACTTTACCATGGTTTTAGAAAAGCCTTTATCAGTTTAATATTGTTGTTGTCCAAAGAAATACATCTTCAAAATCGTAACTTAAGAAGAAGGGGAAAAAATATCTTAACTTTCAATGGAAGTCAGTGTAAAAATGATTTAATTCAGAGTTATTTTGGTGCATTTCTATTGGTCCATCCATTACATTTTTATATAATGTGAAGGACAGCTGTGTTCAACTGATAAAAACAAAAAATCTGCAAAAAATGAAGATACATGTTTTTCTCAGGATGACGATGTTTGATTAAAAACATGCAAATGTTCTGTGATTTGGAAAAAACAAACACAAAACTCTTTCCAAACACGCACCAGAGGCCATTTAATTTTTCATTTGGAACTAGGTTTACATTTATGGAGCAGCTTTTTTTTTGTCAGTTTTTCTTTAGTTTTGTTGCAGAAATTCACCATTTTCAAAACAACCCCTGTTGTCAACTTTAGTACATGTAGGAACATCTTTCTCCAGAAACATATGAAAATATAATTTAATGCACTTACACAGACATAATACATAAACTATGCACAACATGTCAAACACTTCCCTCCAGACTGGCAGTATAATACTGTCTCTAAACAGATAACGCAGATCCAATACAACATTGATGTCCATGCAGTGATGATGTCATGATGGGTGACTGGCAGGTCCTTGACCTGGCTGCTCTCCGGATCCTCTGTTAACATTTTATTTCAGCAAGATTGGGCCCAAGACTTGATCCGTTGTCCCGGAATGAGTACTGACTTAGAGAAGGTTGCATCTTTATGTGAAATTATATTCAATGAGATGCAGAAAGAAACACTAGCCAAGGACTGCATGGGTACTAAGGTTTTGATTCCTCAGTTCCTAGAGATGAGCCTCTATACAGAGCATTAATACAAATGAAGCTCTAGGGCTGGGTATCCCTGAGTTACCCTGTTCAGTTGATAACTCCTACATAGCATCAGGACAATAGTGATTCTTAAAATGCTTTATTACTGGGAGGTGTGTTTACTCTCCCATGGGAATAAGCCCACCCAAAAGGCCACACACATGACATCAGAGCTCAGCCAAAGTCAAAGGAGAAACATAATCTGGATCAATTAATCATTTCAATACCTGGCTACAAATGAAGCTACACAAGTATACTTTACTGGAATGCTGTGGTTCACCACAATTCAAGGCAACCAGTTTCAATAATTGCAACCAACACACACTTTGGAGGTCTAATTAAAAATAGAAAAAAAAAAATGTATTCCCTTGGTTGGAAAGTGAAACAAAACTTGTACAGGTTCTCTAACCCCCAAAGTGGCATTCTTAGTCCTTAAACTTTATTCAGTGACTCGCAGGTGTGTTTCTGCAGGCCCTGACGTATTGGCAATGGGAACCTCTTAACTCTGTTGGCAACTAGTCACTACAAAGTGCTTCAGGTATTTCACCAGACAATGAGTTCAGCTATGGAATTCTAGAAGTTCTCCAGAGGTTCTAGAACACACCCGCCACAGCTGGTCTGGAACCTGTGTAACAGATGACTCGAAAAATACCGTCTTGAGTTTTTGGGCAGGATAACGGTTCAGAAATGCTGGCAATTATTTGTCACCTGAGATCGTTATTAGGTGTGGAAATAGGATCTTTCCAAGGCTAACGAAAATGGATCAAAATATTCCCAAAAATCAATATCCTCTTGCTTGGTATAGGTTTTTAAATGCAAACAAAAAAAGGGAATAAAACAAATTTAATATATGATTATGGAAAGTATATATATATATTTATGTACATCTATAACTAAAAATTTCACTTATCTATGTATTGGGAAGTTTAAACATTAAAATTCTGGCTTTCTTTGCCCTTCTTTTATAGTAACTTCAGAAGCATGGTCAAGTTTAATTAAATGTGATGACTTGTTTCATTCTGAAGTTTCACGCCACACCATCACTTCATCTGTGACAGGAGGGGGGAGGGGGGGGGGCACTGACACCAAAGCCCTGTCTCCTCCAAGCATATCAATTATTTTACAATAAGCACCTTATATCAAAAGTAATACAAGACAAAAATAAAGAATGATATTTCAATGTGCAAAAGTACAAAACTGTGAACTCTAATAGGGTACATCATCTCCGATAGGCAGAGAACAGATAATAGGATACAAATAATGAAAATTAAAATGCATGCAATTCAAAGTGTAGTGTAATAGGAACACAGAAGCTCTTTGAAGAGGTGTGGAAACAAAGAAAAGATAAAATGGGATTCCTCTTCATGAAGAGATGGAATGAAAGTGGGATAAGGAGAGACTCCTAATGGAGGTATGAAATGATGGGCAGATCGAGGGAGTCTTCCTCATAGAAGAGTTAAATGAAAGGGTATAGGATTCCTCATGGAGGGCTGGAAAGAGGGAACACAGAGCCTTCCTCATTTAAGAGTAAAATGGACAAGAGAAATGAGCATAGAGAACTTCCTGAAGTTGGAGGTCAGAACTATTCAATGCAGCAAATGCTCCCGCTGATGGTGTGAGTGCAATAGCGTGTGTGTGAGAAAGAAAGAATGAGACGGAGAGGGAGAGAGAATCTGTCGTCGCTGAGGCCCGCTTCACTGCTGCATCTTGCGGATGATGTCAGCAGAGACGGGTGGGTGAAAGTTGATGGTGTGGTGACGGAGACCCTGCGAGCTCTTGTAGCTCTTCCCACAGCGGCACTTAAAGGGCTTTCGCACTCGGATCTGAGTGCGATGGCCGTTCTTGGCATGGTACTTGATACCGTTCACATTCTGCAATACAAAAATCAGCAGTACACTATTACTCTGGATCATTTTAAATATTCTATATAAGCAAGTTTATTTACACTTACACACTTGTGTATGAGCTAGTTTACTACCTTTCTGAAGCGTGATGTACATCGGTAACTGTGCTTCATCCTTAATTTGTTGTGTCATTTATAGTGTCCCTTTTGTAATATGATAAATAACGTCTATCTGGTATTTTTGCTCCTGGGCTCCCCCTACAGCTGCAGAGTGTAATTCATTTTTACAGCACTCTCCTTAAATCAAGGGTAAGTGGGAGGGTGTGTACGTTACAACAACATTCTCCTTTCACAGGTCAATGGAGCATCACAATGATTTAGAAGCTGTAATTTGAAAGTAACACTGCCTAGTATTCCTTTAATAGTCAGTCATTTCTTTGTTTTATCTGGTCTCCACAGAGCCATAGATGCTCCTGTAGTAGTAGGTGGTTCTTGTCAATCATAAGTTGTATTCATTTAAAATATTAACTGAGGAATTCCTCATTTATCTGAAACTATAGCTTCATTAAAAAAAAAAAAACAATTCTTAAAGAAGACTTAAGGCACACCGAGTATAAGCTGTGCCAATTTTTTACATGACAGAAACACATTTTCAACAGTTGTTTACAAGGAAAGCAACAGAGACCTGGCCCTTATTAAGCCACATTTAGCATAGCACCATTTTTCAGTAGAATAATCAGTTAAGCCTGAAAACATGTCACACAACTGGAAACGAGAGCAGGTATGGAATGAAGCAGCCCTGCCTAAATTAAATCCACATCTAACAGCGTATCTGAACATGCAAAGTCTTGCTTGTGACTGTCACGACCAACTTCCTGTGCCTCCTAATGAATACGGTTCACTCAGGCTGAGCTGTACATAATTCATCACGGCAGCATGCACCAGATGCCAGCGGAAAAAGCCATAAAACCGTGCAGCCCTTTAAGTGGACTGCATGGCCATATTTACATTTACTCGCATGCACAAGCGTTCCCACTCAAAAATGCCTCACAGGAGTCTGTTCTCAGAGCTTTCATCAGCCTCGAGTCTCCTCTATCAATAGCTTCAAGAAATCCCCTGCTGTGTCTCAAGAGTCTGCAGCTTTACCCTTCACCAATATCACTTACAGGCCTCAAACCCACGTCAGAAGCTTTTCAGCTCCTGTTCTTTACCTTGTATCTCTTTTTGCAGCCAGGCACGGGGCAGGCGAAGGGTTTCTCATCGCCTCCATTCATGCACATGGAGCTTAGAATTGACTCGGAGCTAATGGCACTTTCAGTGGTCCAGGATTCATCGCTGTCTGACTCCTCGTAGTCTGCTTCCTCCTCGTCGTATTCGCTGCCTGCAGGGTGCACACAGACAAAGAACTACATTTCCCATAGGTCCCCAGCTATGCACAATTGGTATTATTATCTTTAGTGCAGACCATCATTGCTATGTCATTATCATAGCATGCAATCCCCCAGGACAGACTGCCATTGCGCTTTTATGGAAAAGAATTTGAGCGTCTTATGAAAGGTTACGGGTTAATGCGCAGTAATCCTGTGATGCCGGCAACTAGGAGACTATTTGGATTGCACTCCAAACCCACACAAATAAAATGCCTGAAAACTTGTAATTGTGGTGGAAAGAGAAGAAATGACGCACCAGTAAAGATCATGGGAAAACAGAGCCACGATTTCAGTGAAGGAAGTTTAGATGCGTTTGATGTCTGATAAATTCACATTTAACTGCCAGATGGATAACGAATAACCCACTAGGGTTTATCTTCACCAAAATAAAGTAAACAAAAAAGGGAAAAGACTATAATTTTGTCTTTGTCTTTATTTAATAAAACAGGTGTGGCCTGTTGCAACAGCCACTGTGTGTGTGTGTGTCTGGGTGCATTATTTACCTGTAGGAGTACTGCTCCTGAATGAGGAAGAGGGTGTGATGGGTGGGGTGACGGGTGGAGTGAGGTTGCCGCTGTTGTGTCGGGGGGGTGTTGATACACTGTTTCGTGAGAGGCTCCCCGTCAGAGAGAGGGCCAACTTTGGCTGGACTTTCTTTTTCAGAGTTTCATGCTCTCTCCTCGCTGCGTCTGTCATAAACCTGCGCAGTCACAGAGACAGAGGAGGAAGAGAATAACGACAAACTCTTATTTAATGACGATACATGTAAGTTCCAGTTCAGATGATCAGCTGCGGTCTCACCCATGTCAAATGGCATGGCGGAGCACAAGCTGTTTTGTTACGCTGTAAATGCTTTATTAAATGTATGTCATAAAATAAAATGTTCGCACAGACATTGTTAAAGCACAGATTACAGTTTGAAACCACATCAGTTGGAGACAGAAGCAACTCCTCTTCGTTACGTAAGCTTCAACTCTAATATGAGGCCCCAATTAATCACTCAGCCCAGAGGATTCATGCAGAAACCACACTGCACACACAAGCCCATGCGGTCTTTTCTGTCTGAGGTGCATACGTAGACTTGGCGTCACTCAGAGAGCTATAAAGGGACTGGAGCCATTCAGAGCAGTCGAAAACACTACCATGCATTTGTATATGCCTTTAAACTGAAAGAAGCAACATAGACCCCTTTTAGCTTCACACTGAGTGTATAAAACATTGAATGGGAAGATGTACAAACTTTTGACTGGAATTGTGTGTGTGTGTTCACAATTCCAGTCAAAAGTTTGTACATCTTCCCATTCAATTTTTTTCTTTGTTTTTTATTATTTTCTACATTGTAAATGAATATGGAAACCATTAAAAATATGAAGGAACACATATGGAATTATGTAGTAAACAAAAGAAGTTTTAAACAAACCAGAGTATGTTTCATACTTTAGATTCTTAAAAAGTAGCCACCTTAGCTTTGATGACAGCTTTGCACACTCTTGGTGTTCTCTCAGTCAGCTTCATGAGGTCGTCACCTGGAATGGTTTTCAGTGAGCAGCTGTGGCCTGGTCAAGAGTTAATTTGTAGAACTGCTCACCTTCTAAATGTACTTGAGACCATAACTTGGGTTGTGCAGAGGTGGGGCTGGTACAGTTCTATACAGTGAACAGCCCTATTCCACCAACGACCAACGTCTAATGAGAAGATGTGTCCAAACATTTGACTGGTACTGTTTAGGGTTGGGAGTCAATACCAAAGACTTGATTTTCTGATTTCATTTGGGATTCAAAGTCCACTCCAAGCTTTGGACTCACCTCAATAGTGGAACATTAATGACTGTACACACGTCATTAAAAATACATCCTTTTACAAGACACATATCAATAAACAGGCTGTATTTTGTCTCGTATAACGTGCACAGTAAAATCAACAACCTCACAGAAAAAGTTCTGCTTTTCCGGCCTCATTTGTGCACAGCAGTTGAAACGCATGCTCAGAGGGAATATTTTTGTTACGTCAATCCAATGGTATGTCAATAGAAACGTACAAAACACACTCCTGAGGTTTTTGACTCTAAATGAATGCTGAAAACTGAACACTGCAAATAAAGTGTGCCATTCTGCTTTGTTTTCTATAATCATTTTCAAATTTGTGTGCTTTTGTTTCTAACGGCTTTGATAATAATTTATTTACACACACACTTTTACATTCACTGCATTCTTAAACAAAAAACATCCTCTTGCAAATGACTTTTCTCAGGAGGCGTGACCCAGGGGTTTTCATGATGTTTTGGTTTCACACACACACACACACACACACGAATAACTTGTACTTATAATGTATAACTTGTACAAAATAAATGAAGGAATATGTCTTAATTTAATGTGTCTTAATTTTGCATGGAAGTGTACACTACATAGATATGGTCTTTGTTTCACCTGTTGATGTAGCTGAGGGCAACATACGTAGGCTGCTGCAGCTCCTGTTTCTCCAGCACACGAGGGTCTGTGTCTGAGAGAGAGAGAGAGAGAGAGAGAGAGAGAGAGAGAGAGAGAGAGAGAGAGAGAGAGAGATTCTAAAATTCTGTGTTTTAAAGGTTTCAGGAGGAAGGAGTTTGTAAGATAATCACTGCTATGAATCTGAATGACTAAATAAATTTTATAGAAGACAATAAGGCAAATGCAATTAGTGCAAAATGAGAGAGAGAAGAAAACTCACAATGATTTTACCAACATTTTCATGGCATTCAAGTGTGCATACACATACATAAATCTATCAAGAAATCCACTCACTGAAAGGATTTCAATTTTGCCTATTTTTATTTATTAAATGAATGTGTTAATATTAAAAGATAAGAGTAAATATTAAATTTATATAAATTTATATCAATTTTAATAATAGACCGGTAATGGTTTTTCTGAAGTTTATTTTGAAAATAAATAATAATATAATTATAATAATAATAATAATAAAAATCCTTAACATGATATATGATCCTGTAATTGCCTCACCATGTACAGTAGTGACATTTAAAATGTTTCCAAATACTGAGACGCAGTCAAACAAATGCTCACGTTAGAGCTCCACATTCACACCCGTATTGTATACCATCCCCAAAGACAACACAAAGAGAATCTATTACTCATTTCACTGTCTCACCCAGTGGTTTTTTAAATTCCTGCCACTCACAATCCTCAATCACTCCCAGATGGCAATTACCTCCATTAATAAAGTTTTGTCATTAAATGTAAATTAACAGTGGAATTAGTTAGAGGGGCTAGCTAAAAGTGTGGAAAATGGAAGTACATGGCTGGTCTTTCCAAGCATTTTGGTTTGATTTTGACTTAATTGCGAAAAAAACACTTAGTCATTTGGGTCTATGTTAGACCACATGAGACACACTGGGTGCTTTCGGCAGTGTGCTCCAGACATCTGGTCTGCTACACTTCACATACAGTCTCCCTGCTTCCAGGAGCCAAACGCTGTTCTCTTTAAGATAGATCTAAACCCAGTGATTTGGTGTGAGTAAGAGATATGTAGGAACGCTTGCCTGGACTCTAATGATCTCACACCTCACAATCCTCACAGCACAGCACTGATCCAGGATCTGAACTGTGGAGGAAGATTTCTTTGATGATTTTCTCCATTTAATGAAGTGTGCCTGGGCTGCATGGAGTGGTCTGTTCTGGGCTGTGTGTGTGGCTACTGCCCCCTAGTGTGAACAAAGTCAAAAAAAAAGTCATAACATTTACCAACCGGTTTGGTGAGCGTTTCCCAGTTTATCCAGACAGTGATAACCCTCACAAATCTGGGTCTTTGGGAAAAACTTCACTTTTACTTAAAGTGAAGGTGTTTTTCCTCATCTAACATTTGTAGGATGATATTTAGGAGACCACACAGTGGTGGGCAATATTTGTTATTTGGATAAATATTACAGTACATGCTTTTCTGGATATATTGCGAATTCCTAATCTAAACCCTGAAAGTTGTTAAGCCTCAGCAGAGCCTCAAATAATTAAAATGTGCAGAGTCCAGCTTATTTGGGAGGGTTTTTATTACAGGAGCCTCTGGTGATGCTCCTGCTGAAAAGTCCTGGGGCCTAACGTCTTCTTTCAGTTCAGCTTTGCCAATATTCTCTCTGCTCTGCCAGAGTAATCGTTTTCAGATGCCCACCTCTCCGGGCATTCTGCAACACTTAACACAAACCCTGCACAAAAGGGACTTCATCTAATGAGGTTCTGCCTCCACCTAGACACACACACACACCTCACGATGCATCTCAATGCCTCTCTTTATGCCTCTGCTGTGAATAAACACTTTTCTTTCTGCCGTATTTAAACTAAAACATATTTGTCTCAGTTCTCAAGAAACCACACAACCCCGAGAGAGAGAGAGAGAGAGAGAGAGAGAGAGAGAGAGAGAGAGAGAGAGAGGCAGCGTGTGTGTGCGCACTCTCTTCTGTAGTGCAATTCCGGCCAGCGTGGCATCACACAATCTCCGGCAACTCATAATTACGCAGACATGCAGACGCTACCACCTGGTTGTCACCTTGGCAACGGCTGCCAAACAGCAGAACACGCTTTACACTATGCCTGAAGGCGGGAGACTCACTCACTGCTCTGGTGCTACACTCTGCCCAGGTACAGGGGTGTAAACGTGCAACAAGGCACCATGACGCATGCAATCTAAAAGGTGGCGATTTAACGCTGGAATGTCAGAATATATTAAATATAATATATAAACAATCAGAAATATATGTGCTCATTTTTGCCACAATAACAGTCTCTGCAGTTTTTAAATGTAAAACAGGCACTGTAGTGTCTGTATTCAAAAAGCCTAATAGCTTCCAAGTGGCAGTTGTTTATTTATTGTGTACTTTTATTGTGCAATTTTAAAGCAAATTCTATATTTAGGACTGCATAATTACCATAATCTTCACAATAAGTTTTATAATGATTTAACAACTGGCACTGTCACACAGCAGCAGATTCACAGAAATCCAATTCTCAGCTGAACAGTGCAAAAGGAAAAAATCCTTCAAGAGGAAAATATTTGAGAGGCACCAAGACCCATTAAAATCATTAAGGGCTGTAAAGACAAAACAGACCAATGCATGATGAGAATGATGTAATTAGAATGGGAGAAATGTAGTGTCAGGAACCTTATCTAATATTAGTGCAACCCAGTGACCTGTCACAAAGCACACACTTAAGCATAGCTCAAAAACTGCCATATCTGCAACTACAGGCAATAAAAAGGCTTTTAATGTGATGATAATTCGCTCTTATTTTACTGTGTGAAATGTAAGAAACAGTAATAGTTACTGCCAAACATAAATCATATGGAGCTTTATTGGAGACTAAATCCATTTTAATGTGCTTAGGCAAAACTGACCTTTTCAAACAGCTTTAGGCCCGATCCAATTTTTAACCCTAACCCTGGTTTTCAAGTGTCACTTGATTCTATGAAACCGAGTTAAGGATGTATTAATTAAAATACTCCCCTATTAAATGGGATAAACATTCAAGAGAACAGTAGTTCTTTAGCAGGCTACTAGTGGTGCTGTGTAGTCAGTGATATCAGAAGAGCACTGCTGGACTTCGCGTAAATATAGGGCATTATTTGCCTTCAGAAGAATGAAATATTTTCATATAATGAAATAAAAAATAAGATAATTAGGAGTGGTGATAGTATTTGAGCCAGTCCTAATTCATCAGTGATACGAAGCTGAAAAACGCTTCTTAATTATTAAAATGTAATTGCTTCACCAATTAAACGTGAAGCTCAAAACTGAGCAGCTAATATTACTAGTGAACTTGTACGATTGTTATAATTTAAAGGGATACATTAACTATGATAAATGAATAAGAGTCCGTTTAAAGTGTGCCTTTGACAAATCTCCATTTGAAGGTCCATGTAGCCCCAGCTCCCCACCCTACCTCTCTATCCCAGCAAGAATGTACACACCCTACTGCAAAACAGAGAGGTAGGGCTAAGCGGAAATGGCATGGGGTGAAATGTGATTGGATCATAGAATGCACAAAAATGATCTTGAAGTTGTGATGTTCACTTTTAAACTTGATGATGCATCCGTATTTCCTATACTGAATTTTATTGTGGTGAGGTCAGGGATTTACTCAGCAGCATTGTGTGTTGTTCTGAGAAACCTCAATGTCGGGTGTTTTCAAAATCAGCATGAACTCCTTCTAAAGTGTTTCATTAGAAAGATCTGACACTTTCCAATACCCCTCAAACCACCCCCCCACACACATTAAGATCAGCATTATTTTTCTGTACATTTGTACATGGTGTGCCTGGGTGTGTGAGAGACCCCAGACAGAGAGAAAAGTCCCCAGCTCTTCTGCACTCTAACGAGCAGAAACAATTAGAGCTACAGAAAAGTCAATGCACACACAGAGAGGCAAAAACACACACACACTTTGCTCAACAGCCACACAATTAGCAGTGGATCAATCCATCCACACACACTGTAAATCACAAGCTAGCGTCCGGGGGCTCTGCAAAACTCCCCCTGGTTCAGCCACCAATCAGTGGCAAGCAGCCAGACCCAGCTCATAGGAGAGGTGGTCCACCACAAAGACAGGTGGTCCACCACGGTGGTCTCTTCATCTTTTGTTCTTTCTTTGCTGCTTAAGGCAATGTTTCAAACCAAAAACAAGTGTACAAAACCTGCTTATTACATTTGGTACATTTGGCAGCTTTGAGAATGATACATTATGAAATGATATGAAAATGAAATATTATCTTGGCTAAAATGGCTTTGGTTTTCAGTATCATCACAGTATTTTTAAAATGTACTGAAATGTTAAAATACTTATACAAACATTTAATTTAGGGATGTCCGGGTCCAACTTTGTATATGTTGTTGTGATCTGACTGGCCACCATAGAGGTGTCATCATGTCTCCACTTCCTGTATCTTTCATTTCAAATTAAAAGTCCTCTGCAGAGTTTTCATAAAAGACTCAAGAGGCAGCAGTAACTCTGCTGGACTGAGCAGAACTGTAGTTTTTATTTGTTGTGACTGTGAAAATTAAGCCACTCTAGCACTTCAAAGTGGTATTGGTATTATATTGCCTATTTTGAAATGCTTTATTTTTAAAGCTACAAAGCTACACTAGGTGACTAGGTGATGATGATGATGCTACACTAGGCTGAATGTATATGAATTGTTTGTGAAGATACATTTGTTTACTTTGTTATATTCAATTTCATTCTTAACGTGTGATATTCAGTGTCAGGCAGATACACTTGGCTTATGTTAATAACAGTAATGCGCTTCAAGTGTGTACAGTGTAACAGTATTCTCTATGAAAATATAAGTATCGGATTGGGAATCAGTATCAGCAGATAATCAATATTAAAAGACTTGGATCAGGATCGGAATTTAAATAATTTCATCTTGTTTTATATTGAACAACAAAAATTAGTTTAAACAAAATAGAGGTGTAAACAAAAACAGACCTTAATTAGTGATTAATCTGTAGTATTTTTTATACCTTTTCTGAAAGTGTAAGTAATCTGTGAGAAACGTTTCAATGCTGCATTGAAGCAAAGGCCAAATCCCAAATGTCCCACTATACCCTCTGTAGGATACAGCATTGATAATAAGGGTCTCTGCACTCATGTAGTACACTGAACTTGGAAAAGTTTTAGTGAGCTGTAGGATTCATGTTTCCCTGTTGAATAGCATGATTGAGTTGAGAATTATGTCTGTGTGTAGTATTATTAGTTTTATTATTTGTAACATGCTACTTTGAGGCATGACCTGAGCCCCTTTTACAAACCCTGTGTGGATAAATGCGTCACAGATCCAAACATTTATTTCATTTTAATTACTCATTGAGGAATAAAAATCATTGGCAAAAACAACTAAACCATATAAAAATCTATTTTTTATTTGACTTTTGTGTTTGAGCAATGAGTAGATCCCCAATATGGAGTAGATCTCCAATTTTTGGAGTCAGGCACAATACATGGATAATGAACCATATATACAATATAGAATCTATCAAAACTTCACAAACCAAATATTCCTTGGTTGATTGGATACATTAGTGTAAGCAGGAAATTAAATGTAGGAAACAGGAAGCGAATGGCCTTGTTCTTGGGATTATCATTATTGGTCTTCCTGGGCAGGGTAACAATGGTCTTAAATTTCCTCCATTTGTACACCCTGTGTCTGACTGTGGATTAGTGGACTCCAAACTCTTTTGAGATGGTTTTGTAAGCTTTTCCACCATTATTACGATTAATAGGTTTATCTGAGATCCATATACTTTCACAAATGTGCTGTTAAGGCTTTGAAATATCCCAGTTCTTTAAATACAACAGAGAACCCTGTCATTGACTGAAAACTCCTGACTCTAATTTCACCTTCAAAAAATAAAAAATCCTAACACAAAAACAGTCACTTGTCACACACCTACCTTCACATTTGTAAAAGATACTGGCATTCGATATGGCCACCATGCTGGTGACATGGCCTAACAGGTTTCCACCTTCCCCCACAGCTAGTGTGTAAAATTGGATCAACATCTGCCCAACCTTTTTCATTTAGTATGAGTGTTTTAAGAATAGAATTTATTTCTTATGTAACTAGCTTAGTTTTCTCACTCTCTCTCTCTTCCACCACAAGCAATTTTATTTAGAGCTTCACAATTCTTCCTCATCCTATCTGTGTAGCCGTTGTCATAGAAACACATTATAATCAGAAACCAGACACGCAAACAACAGCTCCAACATGGAATGTCGTTTTTGAATGTTTTAATGATATAAAACCACCTTTATTAAGTGTACAACCACGATACATTGCCAAAAACAGACTCACTCAGACCAGGCCTAAAAGCATTTAAAATGAGAGAAAACCACCCACTTTGCCCAGCAGAGGTAATGTAGGCCATCATTAGCTGATGCTTTACTGAGAAGCAGCACAGGGGCTGGGCTTGCTCCTGGACCCCTCACCCCTGCTGGAATGAAGCTGGATGAACCAAACTAGGGGTGGGGGTTGCATGGGGTAGCAGTAATTAGCTCCACCAGGTGCAACTCTGGGAGCAGCAGTAACTGCTCCTCAAATTTATTATTTCCGCTGAGATTTCAGGGGATGCATTCCAGGTGCCCTAAATGAGCCCCCCAGTGCACAGGGGCTAAAACAGACTCATTGTTCTACAGGACTGAAGATACAGTTTTGGATGAAATCAAGCCATGATAAAGTGCTTCAACTGTGTAAATATCTCCAGCACTGACACTGGATCTAGGCCTAAAGATGGGTATTAAAATGCAAAGTTAGCACCTCAAGCTGTTGATTTTCAATTAGGCAGCCCCTAATTAATAAACCAATTCAATAAACCCAAATCCAACATATTTTTTAATATTCTAGATCCATAAGGTTTTTTTTTTTATTATTATTCATTAGCATTTGGGCATTTCATAATGAAACATTTATGTTGTACTTTTAATTAAACGTAACATATAAGCATCACTTACAAAACTTATTTTCACAGCAAGAAGCATATAATCACAAGTGCCCAGGCATATGATTTTCCTGCATGAAACTGAATCTGATTAGACTGGTGGGGTGGGGAAAATAGATATAATTATTATTATTATTATTATAATTACCACCATATTTTTCAGTATTATTCTGATTGTCACTCAAGTTTAGTTTCTCTGTCCCTTGTGGGAAAAAAAAAACAAAAAACAGTAGAGGTCACACACATCTGGAGTGTATTAGTAAAGACACATCTGTTCCTTGATCTCACCTTACAGATGACGCTAGGTCAGAGCTCTTTATTCTGTTAGCTCATCTCAGTCCCACACTGCTCTCTCTGTGTTTGTATAGGCATGTATCTGTATCAGAGAGACTCGCTGTTTAACTGTCAAATAAAGTAAAAATCATTCCACTGTTTTAAAATTCTAAGAAGTTTTGTATATTTCACATCTTCTATTCTCTATTCATTGTAATATTAACACTACAACGTCAGTAGGGGGAGCAGTGCTCTCACTGCTCGACATCAAACTGCCTACAAACAGACACTAGTTCACGCCGAGGGAGCCATCTCGTTTACTTTACAGCATGTTTCATGTAAATGACTAGTTCTTTAAGCACAGGTAGGCTGTTGTTGGACTTCATGCACTGAAGTTGATTCATTAATGAATAGTTCATACGCCATTTAACATGGTCAAATCTGTTTGGAGAGAGATCAGTCTCAAAATACTCTACAAATGCGTAAATATTAATTCACAAATTAAACAAACGGTCTACAGTTTGTACAAATACAGTTAAATTCATAAATAAATGTCTTTTGTTAAATGTTTTTTTTTTATAGATATTTAATAATTTTATGTGAAGATAAATACATTTGTTTAAATTCACATTCCATATATTTTAAAGTTAATATCTATTTGTAAATTGTTGAATTTGCATTTGTGGATGAAATCACTCACGTCTTTTCCGTGACGTGTCTTTGTTCATTTCCTCTGGTAGGTTTTCGGTTTTCCTTTTGTATTTCACCGGATCCAAATACAAATGCAGCCTAATCCACAAATGTGGCCAGCAGGCGAACAAGCCACCACTATGTGGCACTGTTGTTTTACCCCATGGCTCCTAAACAGAAAATGCTTCTTGTTGTTTATCACTTTTATTTAGCCAATCAGCAGCCAGATTTAGCTGTCCATCATTTACTGCGACAGCCAATGGAGTCACAGTCCCGCCTACAGGGGGTTGTTTTGCTGCAGCACTAAGTGCAACAGGTCAGTCCTGAAACACTGAGGAAAACAACAGTGTCACCTAGCGGTGGCTTGTTCGCCTGCTGGCCACATTTGTGGATCAGGCTGCATTTGTATTTGGATCGGGTGAAATGCGAAAGGAAAGTCTCAAAATCCAAAAACCCGTGAGAGGAAATGAACAAATACACGTCACGGAAAAAACACATGAGTGACTTGATCCATAAATGCAGATTCAACATTTTACAAATATATTTTAAATTCAAGACTTCGACTTTACAAATATATGCAATGTAACTTTAAACAAATGTACTTATTTTCGCATAAAATTATATCTATGAAAACCAAAAACAAGTATTTATGAATGCAACTGTATTTGTACAAATTGCAGAATGTGAGACACAGATTGGGATGTGTTCCTTTGTGAACAGTGAAACATATTTGTGACTTGTGTTTTATTTGTGGGTTAACATTTACGCATTTGTAAAGTATTTTGAGACACCTACCTCTACAATTAATATTGTAACACTGCACTGGCATTTTACTGCCATGGTCACTTTGATCTGGAACTACCTCATTGATGCATAAATAAATACTGTATTACTGTATTATATACTGTACATCTGGACTTCTGTGTTTACTCACTTTACATTCTATTTTGTATTGTGGTTTATTTTGTTTTTAATTCTGTATTATTCAATTTTGCTTATATCTTTTTGTTTATCTGTACTTAAGCTGCTGTAACACACTTATTTACCTTTGGGGATCAATAAAAAAATTTCTTATCTTGTACAGAATAAGTGTGGCTTCATCACACTGCACCTATGCATTTTACACACCCTAAACATCCATACAGTGTAAGCTGAAAATAACCTTGAACTCAAGTTAAAAATGTACTTTTGGCATGTACATTTTTCTCATTAGCATATCTGTATCTAGGATATTTCCCCCACTTTTTTTTGTAAATGCTTGATCTTGAAATGGGGCTGCAAATTCGTTTAGCTAGATGCCCTATATACATTACATGTTCATCTGTATTATTCCTGTCAAATTAAAAAAAAAAAAAAAACCCACCTGTAATTTCTGTAATAATTTACATAAGAAACATACACACACATACACACATACACATACACATATATAGGGGAGTGTTTCCTAATAAGCTGTTATTGGACATTGATCATTATGTAGAGTAAATTCTATACCTTTGGAAATAACATGTTTACAACAGCTGTTAGGTGACTATCAGAAATCCTCCCCCCATTTTCAAAACAAAGTTACCCTACGATTTTACCTTTCAACAGCCTTGACTTTGAGGCTAGCTTTTACATCCTCAGTAGTTTAAAGTCACCAGTGTTTGTCTTGTCGTGTCTGCATATTTGCCTGCACTCAGTCTTACTGCAAAACTGTACTGGATTTAGAACCTGAGACTACAGTCAAGTTACGTTTATGTAAAATACAGAGTAATCTGACACACTGAGTATACATCGCACAAGATCTCTAAACTCATACACATCTCACCAGGACTGAAAGTTTTAAAACACTGCCTGGTCAGACCTAGTATTCCTGTCCAAAATCATTTTATGGTCCATTAAAATCATCAATGTGAATTACTATAACAGTTCCCATAATAATGATACTAAAACATACAGAACTGATTTATTTGCGGCAGTTACGGTTAGCTCTCTGACAGAGCTCTTTTGGCAGATCCTGACCTCAGTCATTTTAACATCTCCACATTGTATTAACACTTTAATCTAAAAGGCCTTTGAGGCCAAACACTGAAGGCAAGGCAACTCCAGTGGCCAACTCTAAGAGCAGCTGTATGATGTGTGTTGAGTCACTCGTTATGTTTCATCTCTAGTCTTGCACATGAATATGATTCACAGGCAGAGAGCAAGTCTAAACCTGAGCATGCCTTTGTAACTACAACTTTATGACAATTACACCATTTCCCTTTGGGTTCATTCAACTTCAAGTCCAAAGTTTTGTTATGGGAACCACAAAAAAATGAAATTCGTTCCAAAATATGTTGTATTAAATTATGCATCAATAAAATATTACAACCTAAAAATTTAATGAGCTCGTTTGCTGTACATAACGAGGCCAATCCATCACTGCCATAGCTCCCAAAGAAACAGTGGAAGGTCCAAAAATGTTTTGCAAGTGAGGCAGCGTCACCTACTGGGCCTGCACCGTTGCAGCATTTGAGCTTTAAAGAGCTCACAGCTAAAATATGGACCTTGTTTAGCCTGGTACTAATTAAAGCAGAGAATGTGTTTAAGCAGCAGGTCCCCAGATGAGGAGAGAGGAAGAGAGGCCAGAATCTGCCATTGCTCTCTGTAATTAGGCTTCCCTTGGCGCTATTCAGGGCGTGCCAGATTTCGCACTTCACCAGGAGTGAGGCAGGAGGAAGGAGTGGTTCCAGGAGAAGCCTTTTTTCCCCACTCCTGGGCCCACTAATTACCTCGTTACTGACCAGTAAGACCAATCCCTCCTTTAGCTCACACCTTTGACCCATGCATGCCACTTCATCAAGGATACAGAGCTCAACTCTGAAAGAGTGAGAGCGCTCTCACAAGCTTGCGTAGACAAGAAAGACAATTCAATCAGATCATAGATAACTTTACAAGTTGATTACTCACCACCTAATGCTGTTCATTTAAAAGTGTCCTACATAAATCCCTAGCAAAATACTGAATAATCCTTTTTTACTGAACTTAAAAAAGATTGTAAACGGGCCATTGTAACAGTGTCTAAGCCAACAACAGTCAGCCAAGTGAGTTCATTTTTATTCAAGCAACACTTGAAATCTGCTTTTTTGCTTGTCCAGGCCTGCTTACATTTGTTATATTGCCAAAACAAGGCTTATCATAATTTTTACTTTGTATTCCTTTTCACGCTATAAAATTTCAAATATTTCAAACAGCTGTCTTGCAAATAAAGGTGGCTAAATCATTTCCAGTCACAATCTGGGCATGTGGTGGAACTGCTTTAATGGAAACACAAGTATGTATCCCCCTCTGTTGGTCAAAAAGGGGTCAGTGCAACTGCAAGACTACAAAACCATTACCATGACCACTGTAAACCCCCAACCTCTTGAAATTCTGGTTAAGATTTTGTAGCAAACAATTTAAGGAGTTATTGAATCTCAGATTTCACCATTATCCAATTCAATGATATTATTCTAGTGTAATTAAGACTCACAAAAATGACAGATTCTCATTGCTAAACTGAACTGCCTATCTTGTCCTGTTTGATGCTGACAGAAGAATTAAATTACTGGGTGTCCCTTAGCAGCTCTTCACCCTCCACCCTCCTGATGAGACTGGTCAGATAGGTGTTGACACATATTTTGCAAGATAAAAAGTGTTCATGTCCACCAGTCATCCAGACTGTTTGATGACTATGGAGCCACCTGTATGCACCACAAAATGTAATCTGCAGGCCTAAGAATGACAAGTTTCAATGGCATGTTCCTAATGTTGCCTAACAAGGACTCTCAGACTCTTAAGAGTAGTCACTCAATTCCAAAGCCAATCTTTCGCAAGAATGATCTTGATTTGTTTCCTATGGACTTAATTCTCATTTCCACTCACTTACATTTCCAGCAGCAGTCATTGGTTTTCACTGGTCAGTCTAAGGACGTCTACTCTATATTCATCATCAAGCTATCATTCTTACACATGTTTTGCTCCACCCAGCTGATAATTAGCAGATTTATTTTAAACCAAAAATAAAATTATTTGCATACGTCTCAACAATTCTTTTTTTACATTGTTTAGAATAATGGATTTCACTCATTAAATCTGACTGAAATATTAACTTATGTTTGTTAGAAATATTAACTTAATCAACCATTAGGAAGTTAACATTAGTCTTTACACAAACTCTCTGTAATAAATCTACAATCACTGTTCAATTGTCTGGGGATGGGTTAACACCCAAACCAAAGGCCTTTTGTTATACAGCTTGTGTAGCTTATAGATTATAGTTTATAGCTTGGATTGCAACTGGAGGTGGCGCTGGTGAGGCCATTAGAAGGCCTTTCCTCTGGTCTGTGTGAATCCTACTGCCTGAGTGCAATGAATGACACATTTCTGGCTTCCAAACCATTCCCAACTTTCAAATGAATGAATATAACATGTATAAAAACCTATCTAGGCTTTTGGTTCTATCATCAATTCCTCAACACTCAAGCCGCAGAAGTAGTCATTTCCTCTGTGGTATCATGTGTATTTTGAAAATAATCAACATTTTCATAATTATGTCATGCCCATTTCAACTGAAACCCATGATCTAACATGTCATTTCACTAAGCAATAAGATACTTTATATGTCACTATATTTTAAGGGTTTAACAACACTGTGGTAGTGTGCATTGTGAAGCGTGTGCATTCTATTAACTATGCCAGCTAATGCAACTGTTTAAAAGCCAAACTCTGCAAAAGACCTTCCCATAGGTACAACTCACCCCAGCACTGTTCTAACCTCCTGCTCCAGTGTTATTAGCAAGTTGTGCAACATAATTATTAGGTATATTATTTTTTTTCAAAATATTCTAAGAACTCTACACAGAATGTATGCCAAAGACCTTTAATTATTTATTCAATCATTCATTGTCTGTAACCGCTTATCCCATTCAGGGTCCGGGTGGGTCCAGTGCCTCCCCGGAATCACTGGGCACAAGGCGGAATCACACACTGGAGGGGGCGCCAGTCCTTCACAGGGTGACACATTCACTCACGCTCACATCTATGGACACTTGTGAGTCGCCAATTCCCCTTACCAACGTGTGTTTCTTAGACTGTGGGAGGAAACCGGAGCACACGGAGGAAACCCATGGGGACACGGGGAGAATACACCAAACTCTTCAGTGACCCTGGAGCTGTGTGACTACAACACTACCTGCTGCACCACATCTGAGCACTGCACATTACTTGAGCAGTGCTCAAATATTAAATTGCTATATCACCTGTCACTGAACACTCAGTGACAAAAATAAATGTGCTACAAAAGGTTGTTTGCTATAGGTTGAGTGATGCCATAGAAGAACAACTTTAGGTTACATAAAGAACCATTTTTACTAATATGTCTAAATGGGTAAAGAACCTTAAAACTGAGTGATTTTTTAAAACCTTTTAAAATGTTTATTCACACATATTTCTTTAAAAATATTATTCTTTATGGAACTACAAGTGGTTCTTCTATGGCAAGAACCTTTTGTAGCACTTTTATTTTTAAGAGTGAAAGGGTTCTGCAAGCCTTCAAGTTAAATGGCCGCAGATGGCGAGCATCTCTTTAAAAGACTACATCAACACATGACTCATGGCTTTGCAATCTGTAGCTGAGACCATGAGTTGGGAGCCTGTGAAAGTCCATACTCCGTTTAAGATCATTCAAGCAAACCTCCTGTAAAACTGACAGCAAGAATCGACACATTATGAATTCTCTTGCAGGAATATTGTGCAACACTTAACCTTTCAACAACAATGTATGTACGGTTCAGATTTATTACTCTTTATGAGGATTTCTGTGCATTTAATATCTTCTCAGTACATTAGTGACAGGATTAGTTGATTTTGTTATTCAAATTAATTTTGTTCATCCACATTCCAAAAAGTTTCATGCTCATTTCTGCTTTTTCCACTGCCAGAATCGATAAGGATCACTAAAATAGATTAACGCTTTTTTTCTGCTTGCTAAGTCAGTCAGTGAAACATCAGGAAATTTTTATGGGTAGTTTAAAATCACCACAATTGTATCAAATACAAATAAAAACTTTTAAATTATGTAATACAAGACTGCTTATGCTTAAATACACTACATTTCCAAAGGTATTCACTCACCAAATTCAAATCACTGAATTCAGGTGTTCCAGTCACTTCCGTGACCACAGGTAGGGCTGGGCGGATTATTGATATTTTAAAATATATCGAGATAGAACAGAGCGGGATATGGAGTGAGGCTATATCGTTTATATCGATATTTGAAGTTTTTAAATTGCTCCATCTTGTAGAGAGACATTCTGTTTTCTCACTATGAATCTGTGCTCTGCTCAGCTTGTCTGCTTTGCTCACAGCCCCGCACCCCCCTGCGTTCTCTCTCTCACACACACAGTGGAGGAGAGTTACACAGAGTGAAGAGGAGTTAGTCTATAAAAAGAAGGCCTTCGGTTCAGTTATAGGGAAATGGTTTGGATTTTACCGATCAGATGAAACTATCTGCAGAGAATCCTGAAAGGAGGTAGTATCAAAATATGGGGGGGTACTGCTAGCCTATTTCACCACTTACAACAGCAGCACAAACATCTATACGAAGCTGTTAAACTCTGAGGTGCTGCTGCTACAGTTCAGAAGCATTTATGTCCCAGTATAATTCCAATAAACCAGTTCAGACAGCATTGCAAGCTTCATTAGCTAGCACTGTGCCTTACAAAAAGAAAAGTATAAAGTGGCGTGGCATTACTAAAGTGGTAGTTTACTACATAGCAAAGGGTATGATGCCCATCTCAACAGTAGAGAAAAAGGAATCCAAAAGGCTGATTGAAACTCCTGACCCACGATACCAATTGCCCAGTTGCAATTTCTTTGCATAAGAAGCACTGCCTAACATGTACATTTAAGTCCAACAGACCCTTTCCAACCGGCTCACATTAGTAAAACATTTTGCCTTAACGACAGATATATGGTTAAGACGCACCTGTGAGACATATTTGAGCGTGACTATACGCTTTATTGAAGATTGGTAGATTAAAAGTGCATATCTGCAGAAGTCCACACTGGGTGTACATAGCCAAAGCCTTTACACTGTTCTTAAAAGCATTTTATTACAGACACTGTAGGTCTGTAAGTGAATAAAGTCATGTACTTCAGTCTTTATTTTGATAAATAAAAATGTCATCTGACATCTTGTTTAGCTTATAAAATGTTCACAAAACATTTTTTCACGTTATATTTCACAACATATATCATATTGTACATCGTATATCACCAATCAGCTAAAATATATTGAGATATTCATTTTTTTTGTCCATATCACCCAGTCAGGTGTATACACCTCTATACACAGGTGTATAAAACCAAGCACCTATGCATTCAGACTGCTTCTAAATACATTTGTGGAAGAATGGGTCACTTTCAGGAGCCCAATGAAATTCATTGTGGTACCATAATAGAATGCCACCTGTGCAACAAGTCCAGTTCTGAAATTTCATTGCTACAAAATTTCGACAGTCAACCGTCAGTGGTATTATAACAAATTTAAAATGACTGGGAACAACAGCAACTTAGCCACAAAGTGGCAGGCAAGACAGGGTCAGCAGATGCTGAGGAGCATTGTGTGCAGAGGTCGCCAACTTTCTGCAGAGTCAATCACTACAGACCTCCAAACTTCATGTGGCCTTCAGATTAGCCCAAGAATAGTGCATAGAAAGCAGCACGGAATGGGTTTCCAAGCGGAATGCAAAGCATCAGATTTCGTGGTGTAAAGCATGCCACCATTGGACTCTAGAGCAGTGGAGACGTGTTCTCTGGAGTGACGAATCTCGCTTCTCCATCTGGAAATTCGATGGACGAGTCAGGGGTTGGCAGTTGCCAGGTGAACTGTACTTGTCTGACTGCATTGTGCCAAGTGGAAAATTTGGTGGAGGGGGGATTATGACATGAGGTTGTCATTCAGAATTAGGGCTCTGCCCTTTAGTTCCAGTGAAAGCAACCCTCAATGCTTTAGCATACCAAGACATTTGAACAATTTCATGCTCCCAACTTTGAGGGAACAGTTTGGGGGTGGCCCCTTCTTGTTCCTTCCTTCTTGCGTTGAGTCCTGACCTCAGCCCGATAGAACAACTTTGGGATGAATGAGTGTGAAGACTGCAAGCCAGGCCTTCTCCTCCAACATCAGTGTCTGACCTCACAAACTTGCTTCTGGAAGAATGGTCAAAATCCCTATAAACACACTTCTAAATCTAGAGTTGAAGCTGTTATTGCTGCAAACGGTTCCGGGACATCATATTAAACCCTATGGTTTACGAATGGGATGTCATTCAGGTCCAAATGTGTGAGAAGGCACACCAGTGGATACCTTTGGAATATAGTGCATCTCCTCCTGTGATGATCTAGTGTTTTACATTCTTAACATATCTGTGGGGAATTTTCTATTTGCTAAAAGAGTATACTGAGCAAAATAAGCAGGAATTGCCATGACTGAGCATATCTGCTTTGAAACCGCAGCATTTGACAATTCTGAAATTCAGGGTCCCATACATCATAAAACTAATAAACCAATCTCATCAACTTACATGTGTGTGTGTGTGTGTGTGTGGGGGGGGGGGGGGGGGGTGAAGGTAAAGGGTTACATTTATATCTAAGCTTCTTTCAAAACATTGGGGTATTTCTTTCTTGGCAAAACCTTCTAAAGGGTTCTTTAGGGGTTTAAATGGTGAATGGAGGTGGACTTTAAGATGGTCGCTATGTATATGTAGGACCACGTTATTACATTAAAATGGGCAGGTGTGTACACTTCTGCAAACAACTCTAGAAATTAATGTTAAAGTGCTTATAACACATTTGGAAAATTCATAACACTAGCTCACAGTTTAGTTGCACTAGTGTCCTACAGGAGCAAGGCAAATCAGAATTTAACAGAGCACAGCTGTAATGAAGCACTACATACAACTCCAGTCTGTGCCTGATGAGTGCCTCATCAAGAGTAAACGCTCCATGCTAAGATGGATGATGGGCAGCAGAAGCCTTCCAGCTGCCTGCACCATGCTAGGCCTGTTCTTACTGGTTAAGGCATGCGTCCGTCAGCCGTAAAGGAGGTGGTGTCCCTCCTGCAGGTGGGTTTCTTGTTACAAATCCTTTCACACACAGTCAGCAGTGGAACTCTCCAGGAGGCTGACAGACTGAGAGTCATATTACCAGAGCAGAGATTAAAGAATCAGAGCTTGCAGCTCACATATCACATACAGACAGTGTGGACTCATCCAAGATAATGAAAGACTGAAGTGTGTGCCTGTCCCTACACGGAACGTGTCACTGATGTAAGGCACCCCTCTGCTGCAGCACAAAAACAAAGCAAGTTTTAACACTGTCCAGCAGCATCAGTTCTAATGATTTCCAGAACAAGTTTGCAAGGCCATGGACACAACCATTTCAGCAGTTCAATTAATCTCCCCAACACACCTCATCTAGATCATCAGCTCATTATCAAGCTTTTGGCAGGGAAGCATTTTGTTAACTGTGAGTGAGTGAAGCCAGCTCTGTGAAGTGCACAAAATGAATTAAAGGGAGAGAAAAAAAAAAAATCAGACAAGCACAAAGCCGCAGCAGCAAAACGTGTAAGTTATAAGTCATATTATATACAAATTAGTCAGCCACATAGAGGTACTTTGTGGAGAATTACTATATGTTCCATAAAATGGCATTTGAAGGATTTAGCAGGCTTTTTGGATCTTTGGTCAATCTGGATTGTTAATTTAACTTCTGCTCATTAAACTCCACCTTGAATACCAAACCAGGATATTTAATTTAATACACAGGTTACAAATTTTATCCACAAAAGGGCAGGAATGTAAGTGTATTTTCAATTGTATTTTAATTCCAAACATCAAGAAGAGCATATGATTCACATGTTAATTTAACTGGTTTCAGTATTCAAATCTTTGATTAATTATAGGAGGTGCACTCCTGCTAGGCTGGAATTAAAATCTACAGCTACACTGGCCCTTTGTGTGGAGCAGACTGGTGAGCTCTCTCTCCCTCTCTTGCTTTTACACACACACACACCACTTTGCAAGAAATAACACCATCATAAGTGTGCCAGGCTGTAATTTTATGACTCTGGGCATCTGCTATTTTGGATTAGACAGATGATGCTTGCAACGTCACCCCAATTTGACCCCATCCCCTGAGAGAAACCGTATAATTCAGCCTTTACAACACTCCAGGGAGAGACTCTGGCCTCATCAACCCTAGTAAATACAGAATTGCCTACAAGAGCTCCAGCAGCTTAACCGCATGCACTACAATCAAACAATGTAAGTAAGGAATGTAGAGATGAAACAGTAAACTCAACAATGGAAAATAATAGTCCTTCTCATGCCTGGACCAAAAGCAATCTTGAAATGCAAATAAAATGAAACCTACAGTGCATTCAAAGATAACTGAAAAGTGCATATTTTTACATCAGTGCAGCTTAGAATTGTCTGTAAATATCATCAGCCAATTGTCTTTTTATGGAAAAAATAAACAATAGCCACTCACAGAATTGTGATAACTGAGTGTTTCTTAATGATAAATGATCTCTTTCTTAATTCTGTTTTGGTTCAATAAAAAAAGTTTGTCTAAGACACAAAAAGAATAAAACTTCATTAGTTTTTGTTCCTGCTCCAGTCATTGATTAACCCCATAAAGCTAATCATTGTTCAACAAAATTACATATTTAGAAGTTATTTCCAATGAAAAAAAGTGACAGACACTTCTATTATATTAAACAAATTGCCTCCTTTCAGTTTGTGCAGGTCTCCACCTTTCCCTTCACTGATTGGGGTGAATCTCAAAAGCCACGCCCACAAATTGACTGGGCTAGTTCACTAGGTTTATGAGGTAACAAAACCTGGCTATCTGAATTTGCCTGTTTGAGGCTGTCTTTGCAACACTGCTTTTTCAAAGTGGAAACTCCTTTAGTGTTACCTGCTAGTTTTGCATCTTATACATTTTCTAGCATAAAGACAACATATTAATGTTAAAAAGATACAAATCACGATTTTTCACCGGAGGGGTTCCTTTAAGAGCAGGTGAGGAAAACATTCCAGTCATAAACAGTCAATACACAGTATATATAAATCAATCAGAAGTATAACTGTATCAAGACTATGGAACCGTAATAATATTGTCTTCTAATGGGGGATGTAGTGATCCTAACAAGTGAGTGACAAAACTGATTGGGTTGTTTGTCTTTTATCAAATATACCTTCCACTCACAATGACGTCCTTATACTGGTGTATATCTGCAGGCCGTTACTGTGGTGTGTTTATAATTACTATAAGCAAAGCGATTCAATATAAAAAGTAAGAATTTTGTGTCTAACGCCGTTTGTTGCCAGCTAGCTCTGAGCTCTACCGCTGTGTACTGAACTGTTATATTAGCTAACGGGAGCTACGACTTAAGAAGCTAAGGTTAGCTACTCGCTACAATATTTCCGCAAACAGGGCAGCCAAAATATGTCCAACAGGAAACATGATAAAGGGTGTAAACAAGGGTAAGAATATCTGGTTAACGTGCTCTGAGCAGACAAACAGTAAACAAGAGGAGGCTTTAGTGTA
Organism: Hoplias malabaricus; assembly: GCF_029633855.1. NCBI lineage: Eukaryota > Metazoa > Chordata > Actinopteri > Characiformes > Erythrinidae > Hoplias > Hoplias malabaricus. The sequence continues at coordinate 21,158,933 of NC_089809.1, forward strand.
AGCGGTTGGTTCCACCTTAAGTGCCTCGGGCGCCAGCATGGGACTGCTGCACCGTTTAAGGTGGAATGGAACTGCTCGTACATGAAGCAAATCGCTGCAGCGACCGAACCCAGGCCTAACCACAGCGAACAAGTCACCAGCCACAGTCCCGGGCACCTACCGATGTGATTGTCCTCGATGTGGACGATGAGCTCGGCCAGGGTTTCAAAGTGCAGCCCGCAGCCTCCGAAGCGGCAAATGTTGGAGAAGAAGGAGGCGGCGGCGATGGTCGTCATGGTGGTCTCCGTCTCCGCTACATTGAACGACAGGCGAGCGGAGAGAGAGGAGCCGGAGCCGCTGGAGCTGCTGCTGCTGTGGCTGTGGCTGGCACGTACACACTCCCTCACCGACCCGACAAAAAGACCCACAGCGACGTCTGCAGCTGGAACAGCAGTCCGAGAGAGAGGGTCCCGCAGCAAGACGCGCTGACGTCACACATACCTGGCCCGACCATAAGGAGGAGAAAGGAGGAGGTTGACAATGATGATGATGAAGAGTGATTGGTTCAGTCCTGCAGCTTCAGGTGCAACACTCTCTCTCTCTCTCTCTCTCTCTCTCTCTCTCTCTCTCTCTCTCTCTCTCTATCTCAACGTAAAAAAAAATAATACTTGACATAATTGTTAAAAACTGGAAAGGCTTATTACATATTTGCTATTTCATTGTAAATCACTTTGAGATGCTTTGCGTATTAAAAGTATAATAATAATAATAATAATAATAATAATAATAATGAACACTGTTTAAAATGTGTTACTCCTCCAGCATTTGTATGAAATGTTTTCACACAGATTTCAGATTTAAACTTAGAACATAACCCTCTACCCACCACAGATTGATTCCTGAGTTATTTGCATAGAGGCGGTTTGTATACTTTACGAATTAACTTGAACCAATCACAGGACAATAATTTAACATAATGTGAATGAGTAGATTAGCTAGCTACAGTTAGCCAAGCTCGCTTTACGGTTTGGACTTGAGCTTTGACTGTGCAGTTAAATTATGTTGGTACTAAGTTTATTACTGTAATGTATATATCTACCACATCTACTTGGGCTCGTCTATCACTGGGGCTGAAGTGGCCAAGGTGGTAGGGAAACTCCTTGGTGGTAGGGCCCCGGGGGTGGATGAGGTTCACCTCGGGTTCCTCAAGGCTCTGGATGTTGTGGGGCTGTCCTGGTTGACACGTCTTTGCAACATCGCGTGGACATCGGGGGCAGTGCCTCTGGACTGGCAGACTGGGGTGGTGGTTCCCCTTTCCAAAAAGGGGGATCGGAGGGTGTGTTCCAACTATAGGGGGATCACACTCCTCAGCCTCCCTGGTAAGGTCTATGCGGGGGTACTGGAGAAGAGAGTCCGACTGATAGTTGAACCTCGGATCCAGGAGGAACAATGCGGATTCCGCCCCGGTCGTGGAACACAGGACCAGCTCTTAACCCTCGCTAGGATCCTGGAGGGTGCATGGGAGTTTGCTCAACCAGTCTACATGTGTTTTGTGGATCTGGAGAAGGCATTCGACCGTGTCCCTCAGGGTATTCTGTGGGGGGTGCTCAGGGAGTATGGGGTACTGGGCTCTTTGTTACGAGCTATCCAGTCCCTGTACAAACAGAGCAGGAGTCTGGTTCGTATGGCTGGCAGTAAGTCCGACTGGTTTCCAGTCAGAGTTGGACTCCGTCAGGGCTGCCCGTTGTCACCGGTTCTGTTCACAATTTTTATGGACAGAATTTCTCGGCGTAGCCAAGTGGCGGAGGGTGTCCGGTTTGGTGGTCTCAGGATTCCATGTCTGCTTTTTGATGATGTGGTCTTGTTGGCTTCATCGAGCCGGGACCTCCGGCTCTTGCTGGACCAGTTTGCAGCCGAGTGTGAAGCGGTAGGGATGAGGATCAGCACCTCCAAGTCCGAGTCCATGGTACGCAGCCGGAAAAGGGTGGAGTGCTCCCTCCAGGTTGGAAGTGAGATCCTGCCTCAAGTGGAGGAGTTTAAATACCTCGGGGTCTTGTTCACGAGTGAGGGAAAGATGGAGCGTGAGATTGACAGGCGGATCGGTGCAGCGTCAGCAGTAATGCGGGCTCTGTACCGGTCCGTTGTGGTGAAGAGAGAGCTGAGCAAAAAAGCAAAGCTCTCGATTTACCGTTCACGAGCTTTGGGTAGTGACCGAAAGAACGAGATCGCGGGTACAAGCGGCTGAAATGAGTTTTCTCCGCAGGATGTCTGGACTCTCCCTTAGAGACAGGGTTAGGACATCCGGGAGAGACTCGGAGTGGAGCCGCTCCTCCTCCACGTCGAGAGGAGCCAGTTGAGGTGGTTCGGGCATCTGGTTCGGATGCCTCCTGGACGCCTTCCTGGAAAGGTGTTCCGGGCATGTCCAACGGGGAGGCCACGGGACAGACCAAGAACACGCTGGAGAGACTACATGTCTTGACTGGCCTGGGAACGCCTCGGTATACCCCCGGAGGAGCTAGAGTCGGTGGCTGGGGAGAGGGAGGTCTGGGTTTCTTTGCTCCGACTGCTTCCCCCGCGACCCGGACCCGGATAAGCGGTGGATAATGGATGGATGGATGGCATTCCACAATTACAACTTTTGAAGTCGCCCGTTGAATGTGAAATTGAGAATGCGTAGAAAGTTAATTTCAGTCTTGTGAAAGCAGTGTCATAACGAAAAAAAAATGAAGATAGCTAATTTTAGTTAGTCAAGTAAAGTAACTTAATTCAATTCATAACATATAATTCCAGTGAGAAAACCAGAATGGAAAACCAGATTCTTGGACGTTTAAAAGTCCCATTCCGGTCATCAGTTAAACCCAAAAACTAATCTCGTATCATCAAATATGTGAGTAGAAGTTAATAAATAAAATCCTCAATTGCCTTTAAACTGGCTTACATGTAACAAAGTGCTTTTTTCACTAATTGCCCCACCCCTGTCTCCACTTACACCTCCTCTGCTGGCCAGAGACTCAGAAGTTGACTGGAATGGTTTCTTATGTTTATGACGTATGAAACCCTGACAGTCTTTATTTGTCGGTTTGATGTATACTGGAGTTTCAAAGCAGAATTGACTTGGCATCGACTGCGTATTTAGCTAGCAAAGAAATAACAACACAATGTTAATGTTAACAAGATTAAAAACTTGATTTTTATAGGAGGGTCTTTAAGGTGGGGCATTTTATTATGAACGTTTTATATAATTTAATATGAACATTCTTTTTTTCTGCTGACAACACCCAGAAGGAGTCAAAACCAGGAGCCAGGGGTGTTGTGCACCGTTTGTATGATTGTGCAAATTCATAAAACTTGCTTTTTATAAAGGGCAAGTTTTAAGAATATGCCCTTAGGTCGTTTTAATAATATATAAACTAGCATATTCCACATTACTAATATTCAACCTGTTGTTGTCAAACAGGCACGTGCACAGACATGTGCTCAAGCCAAAAGCAAGTGTTTTGCACACTTTAAAAAAAAAGAAGGAAATGTCAGGCCAGTAGCCACATAATGTTTTCAGCTGCGCTATAATGTTAAGTGTTGAGGTTCATTTTGCACCAAACTATGTCAGGGACTGCACAAACACAGTCATTACCTGTCTGTCTGATGCTGTGGGTCAGAGGAGAATTGTTTAGCCGCAGTTTGGCCTGGCGCTTAGCACTGCATGAGTGCTAACCAGAGGAGGAGGGAGGGCCAAGGCGGGGGCATGTGCATGCAGTGGATCAGATTGGGGCCGAATTGTCACAAGAGCTGAATTAAATGCCCACCAGATATCAAAACATATCAAACATCAAAAATTTGGGGGGAACTGATGACCGAGAGGGTAATATTTATAATATTGACGAATGAAGAAAAAAATGTGGGCTCCAACAGAACACTTTTCTCATCCGGGGCAAAATGGCAGGTGCTTGAGCACCACTATCTGTGCACGTGCCCGATGTCAAATAAAATGAAGCTTTTTCACAGTCTTGCGTGTGTGTATGGAACCTATACTGATCGCCCTAGTTGGCCATTGAAGCACTGATTTGGTCTCAGGTGCTTCGCATTGCTGCTTTGCCACCATTTCAGGTTAGTCCATTTTGACCAAATGAACTCTGGTTCCTTGAATTGGTTCCGGTCAGGATTCTTACATCCCCGTTACTCTCCGGGGTACTGGTCCGTCGCATTTGCAGAAATTGGCCAGTTTTGATGGGCATGAAGACTACGTCACTTCACAGATATTTTAGTAAACATTGTAGTCCTGACCGTAGCCACATGGGGGAAGTATGGGATAATGCAAACTTCACAATCCTAAACTACCTCAGCATTTTTCAACTTCAGTAATCAGCATTAATTCAAATATCGATCCTCAATTCAGCGCTGTAAACCAACATTAAGAGAAAGAACGAAATAAAAGATCAGACCAAATATCTTTAAACAAGATGGCTATATACTTTGAATCTGAAGTGTTTACAGTTTTGCTTTTCTCACAGTCTGTACCTAGTGGGATCAAGGACTAGGAGTCTAAAGACACAAGGCCTCGGAACAGCTCCATCAATCTTAGACAGTGAACCATGGGCCAGACAGTGATCAGGTATCAGACACCGATATTTCATCTGACTCCAACCTTAACTGATAACCACACATTGAGAATCATCTTTCCAGCCTTGTTGTCTTCATAATTAATTTGTATGTAATTTTAGTTACCTCTTTACTTACAAAAGCGAAGTGTATAAAATCCACTTAAGTTTGAACTCACACTTGATGGAAACCATTGCCTAATGTTTGAGTGACCCTTATCACTAGTGTGTGTGTGTTTTACTGCCACAGATTTCATTGTACTTCTGTGTGAAAGAAAGTTTTTCATTTTTTTCCATGTTTAAAGACCAAGTGAATATTAAATGATATTATGTTAAAAAGAAAACAGTTGGGTTGCCAGTTAATTAGTTGTCTACCTTGTCACTAACCGAGACATTAATTTTGTGTCTGCCTACCATAAATGTGCATTCACAGACTGTATCCCATCTGATGATATACAGATGAATACATCTACCCATCCATCCCTGAAATGGGAACACAATAAAACCACTGTTGACTAGATGTTATATGACTGATGGCTATTCTCAGCACAGCAGCACTGCTAGGATTTTTAGCACCTCAGTGTCACCGCTAGGTTGTGAATAGTCCACCAAGCTAAAATACTCAGCTGACCTCAAAAGATGAGCCATCTAAGCATAATGTGGGTATCCCAGTGCTGCAATTTGATTTTACCTGGTCAGAATGTATGGTTTCACCCTTATATCTAGTGCTGCTGGGCAATATGAGCGTAAATCTATGTGACGATTAATTGTACATTCTACCACGATTACAGTTCATGAACAGTTATTTTGTTATTGTATTTTTGACCCTTGTAGTTCACTGATGAGTCTTGTACTGTAAATATGCTCCAGTATTAAAGCTGGGATATTTTTTATAATGTTTCTGGGAGCTTGCTCCTCTCTTGATCTTTTGAGCTCTTCTTGTGGTTTTTTTTTTTTTTTTTTTTTTTTTTTTTTTTTTTTTTTTTTTTTTGGTGTGTGATTGTTCTTTGGTCACTGAAACTGTTTTTTCTCAGTGTTTACATTTGACTTCTTTTTGTTCAGTGTCGTCTTAATTATAGTCAATCAAAACACAGCACATCCAAACCACAGACGCTGTGTTTTTCTTTGGTACTAACTGCTCAAGTTGCTTGGCTGGCCTCTGAGTTTAGGCTGCTTCCATGTGGCAGAAAGGGGCAGAATCACGCAACTACAGCTCGGTAGCTTGGTAGCATGGGACAGTGCAGGAACACACAGTGGGGACATAACAGAATAAAAATTTATATAATCGATATAGACAAGATTATGTTGATTAGAAATACTGAAGGTCGATTTCGATTGATTTTCGATTACTTGCCCAGCCCTACTTACGTCCTATGTTAAAGGCTAAAATGCAAAAAAAACTAGGAGCTATTTCTGGCCACTTAAAAAAATCAGTTGGGTGATAAGTTAAGCTCTTTAAGGAATACTCCATTGTAAGGATCCAAAAGTTCTGATTTGGAAGAGCTATTTTGGCAAAGATAAACTTCATATGACAGAGCCATTCCAGTGTCAGATGCCAGTTACAAGCAATGTCAGAGAAAGCTTCTCTTCTTGTTCACTTCAACCCCAGAGCCTCCCCACTAATACACATGCTCCACCTCTGTTTTTCCATTATTTCCTGTTCACGTTTGTTGGCACAGCTCATCTGTGCTGGTGTTGTGCCCGGGTGGTGTGTAATGGGGACCTTGCGGGGTTGGGCCTAATTCAGGCACCACAGCAGGCCTCAGCTCAGTTCAGTGCAGCCCCCCTCAATCCACCCGCTTTTTCCAGCAATGCTGGAGCACGCTGTGGGACATGCCTATGAAAGCATTACCTCACTAGTTCACTCGTGGCTTTGAGGCACTCCAGAACTCCATGGCAGTCTATTTCAGCATAGCCTCCAGCCATACCTCACCCTCCCACCCCCCACCCCAAGTTACTGATGCTTTTTCTGGCCAATACAGAAAACTGCCTCTAATCACACAGACGTGCTCCCTCACTTCATTAATGTTTGGGAAATTAAGATGATGTAACAGACTAGTGTTGTATATTAGAGCATTTCTGCAGTTTTGAATGTGTGAGGGTCTAGGTGGTGAAAGGTTTAAAGGATCGCACATTATACCAGAATTGCAGTACTTAATTAAATTTATTTTGGGTGAGGGGGTGAGATGAAGGCATGCACTTGCTTCATCTAAGACATGTTATGCCAGCCACCACCTCATTTCAAACAGTTTCAAATGCAATTCTACTGGACATTTCAAAACACTGGTGGAGGGCGGCAATTTCCCAGGTCTGTTATGGCTGTCAGCTGGTGCTAGGGGATGAGCATCTAAGGGTGGGCCATTCTATCCACTCAGAAAGTGAGGCCAGTTGTGCCTACTTTAACCCCTGCCCCATGTGGCTATGGCATCAGTAGGGATCAAATCAGCAATGTCCTGATATTAGGGCCAATGCTTAGACAGCTGCACCTCATATTGATGCAGTACTATAGTCAGTGTGCATTCAAGGCTAAGCTTTATGATTTTAGTGGAAAATTATGTAATCCCACATAATGTTCGAACAGTTAATTTCCCAGAGAAAAAAGTCATCACAGTTTCACATCAGCACTTTAAAATCTTACGCAATAGATTTGCTCAATCCATTTCTCAAAAACTAAAGAGATGCAAGGTAATCAGAAATCGGGAGGATGAAAATACCAAGACGTTCATAGCTGTTAGTTTGGACAAAGTTATATTCAGACCTCTCTTCATATGTGAATTCAGCTCATTTAAACTAGCACCCTTTAGTGACATTCTATTTTGTCCACACAGCTTTAATATTATTCAGGGATATTCTGCCAATAAAATGGGTCACGCTGGAGTAGTCACACATCACCCTAAGAAGGCCATGTCTAATGGCAAGTGTCAGCTAATGGGGTATAAATCCTACAGGATTTGTCTGTGGAGAAAATTAACAGAACTCCACAGTTTCCTGAAGTTTAGAGAACTGAGGCTGTTCATGAAGCAAACTGATGACAAACTAGATACGATTTTAGATACGGCTGATTTCAGAAGGAACGTTTGATGAGCAGGTATCTACAAAACTTTATCATATGAAACATGTAAAGCCTTTACAACTAATCAATATTTTGTCACACATTTAACTGTTTTGGTTTAGCTCTGGATTCTCTTTAGAATATTGTCTTAATCCTCCTGCTGGCTGCTGCAGGAGTTGTGCTGAGTTAAGCGATAGCAGAAAGACATTAGGTTTAAATCCTGGACATGTTAAAGAGGTCCACTGAGGCAATCTGATCCTTCAGCACAGCCAAAAGCAAACCCTCAGACTCTATTAAGGACTTAAATGACTTTATAATGGTCATGCTCACACTTATTATACGCACTGTTCCTCCGTCTTTGGCAGAGTGGAGGGTTTCATGCCCCCACCATGGTAAATACTCTTCAACTTCTTTGGCTAAATATGTTGTCAACTTTTTTCTGTCTGTGTTATTCCACACTTCATAAGCCCTCATAATGGTAATGACCTGCTGATGGAATGTGACCCAAAAGCACCAGTGAATAATGCACCTTCATGAATATGTTGACTTTGGAATAACTATCCCTTAGATTTTGTTTTGGTTAAGAACTGTTTACTTATGACATATAAGACCAAATTTAATTTGAGCTTGATGCACGTGCAGTAGGAGGGTGTTTCACCTTTACATGAAAGTAGTTGTTTCTGTAAAACTTCTTGAAAAATGTTCATTTTAGCAATACATTTTGATCAACTTTCATTTAATCATTTCCTGGCAGAATGGGGATATGCTATGTATCAGAGTGGAATTTCCTCCAACTGTCTTTGCCTGCCTTGTGATGTCCTGTGGAGAATGGGCATGGAGTATTACATAAAACCTAAGCCTTCAACATTTCCATCCCTGCAGGCATTTAAAGACATGGAAATAAGTTGACAGAGTGAGAGTGGAACATTCCGTTAACAAGATCAAACACACAGACAGACAGATTATCAGCAGCTCTACCCAGAACTGGAAACAGCCAATGAAACAAACCTGAAGCTAAGTATATGATGCATTTAGACTTAATCAGTGAGAACTTGGCTGTGGATTAGTATATGTACACATTTCATAGTATTTTCGTCTTTTTAATTTTTTTGGCAAGATGTAAACGCGCTTGCACTTTAAAAGCGACATTCATCATTTTAATCAAAAACACTCGTTTCCTCACCATTTGCTAGCTCTCCAGTCACATTGTGTGCTTGCAACTTGTCCAATCTGTTTACGAAGCCCCCATGTCTGTAAATGGTTAAAAAACCCAAAGGGAATCAGTCCAGTAAGCCAGGCTTTCTCCCTCTGCTGAGGATATTGCTCTATTCCTGCTTTATAGGTGGGTAATGTTGACTAAGTTTTGCTGTAGATAAAACTGACTCTAAATTCAGGACAGCGTTAAAGACATGAAAGTAAACACAGATGTCAATGTCAAAAATGTCAATTTTTGAATGTAGACAAACCAGAGAACAACATTTGCTCACAGTCGTAGACATTGCCTTTAAGGGGAATTTAAATAAATTTGAAGTATTGCTGTATTACTGAAACAAATGCATTTTTTCCAGAGGAGGTAACACTAACCAAGGATTGCAATTTCTGCTATATGTATCTATTTCTAGAATATGTATTAAAATTCTGTATTTTTGTATGTAATGCTGAAATATATAATTATATATTCTTTTATATATTATCTTATTGTCTTCTTTTTTTTTTTTTTGCAATTCAGGAGCCAGGAAGTGTCTTTGGTAGGACAAATTTATAATATGTGGGTAGTAATATGTTAATGTTATGATAATAGATTGTACTCATCAGTAAAATAAATGTCTTTTTTCCAGTAATTAATAAATAAATAGGTACCACTTTAAAATAAGACTACGCTTATAAAGGTTTATAAATGATTTAAAATCCTGTTTGTTGCAAGGTTATTAATTAGGCTATTAACACTTTAAGTGTCATTAATAATCATTTGTAACACAGAGATACGTGCGACAGTGACTTCTAATTTGTCTCATACTGAAAATGTCCAGGTAAAGAAAAAGCACCAACCTGAGAATGTGAGTTTAGTCATTTCACAGATTAATGTACACACCACATTATCATTACATTATATAATCACATAAAAGACACATAAAAAACACACTTTTGGTGGCTAATTAATTAAATGGTTAAACATCTCAACAAATATGTGGTTAAACCAACAAACTTAATGCCAGCTGATGAAGAAGACTAAGTGAGATCAGTATTTGGAGAGATCTGAGGGTTAACTATAGATGGATGTACATACAACACCTATTACCTTACAGAGATGCCCTTTATACAGCTAAATTAGCCTAACTTTTTGGTCTCATTAATAATTCTAACACAAACTCTCATCATCTTTTCTCAACAGTGAACCAAATAATTTAAACCCCCTGAAACCTCTGAGGCTGCCGTCCCTTTGTTCTGCTACCCATTCTTACATTTGTTTGAATCAAAAATTGCATGAAGCTCTCTACTATCCCCTACAAATAATTCCTCTTCCCATCCCTCTCTGCCTCTCCGTTCAATAAGCCCCACCCACCTCCTCTGATTTTTCTACTTTTAACGCTGTTAAAACTATTACAACTTTTTCTCTTGATCTCTATCCAACCTTATATCTCTATCCAAACTTATATAAAGCTTGGAGTTCTGTCCAAACTCCAGCATTAGCGATCAGCTAACTGCCTCTTTGAACCATTCCAGTAATCACCTATGGCATACAAACTGCCTTAAGAAATGTCAGTAATGACCTCCTGGTGTGTGTGGATGCTCTTCTGTTCCTATTGAGTGCAGCCTTTGATACAGTAAGCCACTCAATCCTGCTATCAAGGCTGCAAGATCTGGGTATTAGGGGCACTGTCCTGGAATGTTCACAGAAAACAGTTTGTTCTCCTTAGTGGCCATACTTCTCACACATCTGTGGTAACCCAGGGAGTCCCTCAAGGCTCAGTCCTTGGACCTTTTCTGATTATTCTGTACATGCTTCTTCTTGGCCATATAATATGTAGCCTTAAGCTGAATTTTCTGTGTTATGCAGACTACACACAGACTTACATCAGCACACAATCTAAATTAAAAATCCACCCCTCACCCATCCTGAGAACTGCATAACCGAAAGGAAATAGTGATAAAACTGAACTTATTCTTATTGGATCCAAATCAACTCTCTCTAAAATTTCTTCTTTCTCTCTTTTCATCGACAATGAAACTCTGTCCCCTTCACTTCTGGTAGGAAATCTCGGTGTTCTCTTTGACTCAGCTCTTATTCAGTGCACACATTAACTCTGTAGTTAAATCCTCTTTTTTCCATCTCTGTAATATTGCAGAAATTCGGTCATCATTCTCTCAGTCGTCTGCAGAATCCTTTATTCGTGCATTAATTTCTTGTCACCTGTCCTACTGTAACTCCCTACTTGCTGGTATTAATTCCTCCCATTTACGCAAACTCCAGATGGTACAGAACTCTGCTGCTTGCCTCCTCTTTCGCACTTGTGCACATCAACATATTACATCCATCCTGCAACAGCTCCACTGGCTTCCTGTAAAATATCACAAGCCATTCAAAATACTTCTCCTCACATACACTGTCAGAATATTTGCCACTGTGGTGGAACCTTTTGCTGTCTCTGTGGTGGTACCCTTAAGGGTACCTTTAATTAGGAAACATGATTGTACCTTATTCTATTATAAGTGTAGATTTTAATATTATGTTGATTTCATACACTCTATTTCATCTCTACGACTTATTTTATGTTGTCTTATTTGACACAGTTCTATAATGAAAACTTACAAATATCCACCTCTCCTTCTGGAGAAGAGTGTGTAATCTACCTTTAGGGAGCACAACTGGACTTTTAAACAATGTTGTACCTTTGAAAGGTACCTTTGGGCTGTTTGTACCTTTAGTGACCAATGATGTACCTTTACTTCACCATTTTCTCTGAGAGTGTACAAAGCTTTACATAACCTTGCTTCTTACTACCTGTCTGGCCTACTTAATGCCTACAAACCAGCTCACACTCTCAGGTCTTCCTCTGCTGGCTTACTCACAGTCCCAACTTATAGTGATTGGGCTTTCTCTAGTGCTCTCCTTTTAGTTAAAGCTGTATAATCAGATCTGCTGGAGTCATTAGCCACACTCTGGAAATGTTCACATTTTCTGCTTTACAAACACCAAACAGATTAAAACTAATTCCAACCCTTTACCTTTTTCCGAGTAAATGACTGCCCACCTGCCCGGCTGGACACTGATGGATGACTGTCAAGCTCCTCCTCCACGCTGACCAGCTGCCCACGCTCCAACCACCACCAAGTGCCTTGGAGCTGCCCCTACACTGAAGTTTTCACTGACTCCTAACTCTTATTAACAGTAGATTGACCAGAAAAGAATAGGTCCCCCCGTGTGAGCCTTGGATCCTCCCAAGGTATCTTCATCAGCTGGGGTAGTTTTTCCTTGCCACTGTCCCCCTAGGCTTGCTCATCTGGGGATTTTTACATTCTTTACATTTTTACATTTCATGTCAAACATTTCTTACTGGATTTCTGTGAAGCTGCTTTGTAACAACATCAGTTGTTAAAAGTGCTATACAAATAAATTTGATTTGATTTAATTTGATTTGATGTATTTTACAGCTGTAGTAACACATCCTTTCAGCAGAGTAGCTTCATGGTTATGTTTATGTTTTCAGTTGTTAATAACATCTTATTTGAGATAAATACAACTTGGCACTGTAATATTGACAAATTATTACATATTTGTTACAAATCTGTAAAGTGCTATCCTAAATGTTCTAATGTTATAAATCCTAAAAGTGTATTCCTTTATATTTCAGTAGTAACATGCTGATGAAGCTTCAGAAACTTCAGATGTCTGCTTTCTCTCACCACCACTCTAAACATGCCTGACTTTGTAGTTTTTTTTTTTTTTTAATTGATGTGAGACCACTCTGAATGATTTTACACCTTTTCCTTATGGGTGTTTACATCTTCTTTATTAAACTATTGACACATACATAATTCTTCATTACCTGGGACATATTATAAAAACAAAAACACTTTTAAGGGCATTAGCATATTAATTTGGGGATCTGAAGCCAAACTGAGTTAAAACAACCCAATCAGAAAACGGAGACAGAGGCTCATTCTTAACAGGTGCTGAAACTGGTCATTCTGAGGGCACATTAGACATGCCAAATGCTGTGTAGTTTGGTCTTTGTGGTATTTTGGCCAACGCATATCACAGGTGTTTTATTATGTTTCATTCAATAAATAGTAGAAAATGGCCTATATGTTAAATGTAAGCGTCTAAATATTGTAATGAGTTTGAAGGAGAACATTAAGCCCATTATTGAAAATCAGCTTAGCCTTAATAAGGCTTACTGGTGAAATTTTGCCATACATTTTTCACTGTAGTCTCAGTGACAAGCTAACCTCTCCTCTGCATTAGAGACAAAATTCTCTGAAGTGTGGGGTCAGTGACCTACCTGGCTGTGCACTTATGCCACTTATCGCACAGCTCTCCCGCCAAATGATGTTTGGATCGGTGGAGGAAATATATAGGCCATAAAGGCACAAAAAGACTGTCATAAAGCTTTGATTAAAGCCTGGGTTAAAAGACAGAGGCAGGGGAGGAGGCTGAGTTATGGCAGTGGATGGGGCCGCTGTTATTGTTCCCGTGACGGGGCTCTTAGTGTGGACGGCTCGCTGTAAACAGCCCCCTCTTCCCCAGAGCAGACGGTCATTAATTGCTGTAGCCATCTCCGACTCCTCCAGCAAAACCTCCAGCCTCAGAAATCACAGTGCTGCCACCAGCAGAGCCACTAAAGCGCTAAAGGGCCGTGACTCTGTCTCCTGCCTCCTGGGTTAGCCTCTTATTCTTTTTTACCTGCAAATGGCTCCCATGTCAATGTAATGATCAAGATGAGGCACATGCCTATTGCCTCTGCTCTTGCATGTTGTAGTAAATTTAGCTGAAATAAAAGATTAGTTACTGCAACCCTAAACTGATATAAAAGGTTACAGACAAAGAATGAATGAAAAATAAAGATTCGTATGTAAGATTAGGTTTTTTAAAGTCTTCTTAGCAGAATCAGTGTTATGGTGCTGAATACTCAGGATTATATTTTCTCAGCAGTAATACCCTTTTTACCCTTGTGAGGTAAAAAAAATGCTACAGACAGTTTTTTACATTATCAGGTTACAGCAGTATCACTGTTGCAGTGACCTTGGAGATCAGTATCAAAACTTGCCATATTACTTTACCTGAGTGCACTATAAGTGTTTAGATGTTTGTAAAATATGAATAAGGCATAAACTATATATACTTATTTTTTTATATTATTTGCTAATTTTATAAATTTATCTTAATGCCATTGTCCATTAGGATCCAGATGAATATGAAGTATACCTATTATTTTGATTTGTCTACACATGCTCTATATTCAAGCGGAATAGATACTAGTGGGGAGTTACAGTTTTGTAAAAGCCCTATGGAAAATCTTTCATTCAGGATATTCTACTTTAGAGCATAGATATAACAAACATTCCCATTGGTTAAGCTTTCAGGAACTGGACATAACATGGCAGATAATACATTAATATAATTTGGAACTGAATGTGGGCTTTACTAAGAATATCATTTTCAAATGGATAGAATGTATTTTTAAGACAAATGATCTTGCTAGGTCTAAAGGCAGTATTTGCTATATTTGATTAGTTAATTCAGTAGATAGACTAGATTAGATAGGCCTCACAGTAACAATCATGTCTCACCACTGGATATTAGTAATAGTCCCGTTATATAGATAAGCAAATATTGCTTATAAGATGCTGATCATGTGAGTTTTTCCATTGTCTAATGATCTCTCTTGTGAGCACGTAAGGGGTGGATTTTTAATAATATGTTTGCCTTTAAACAGAAAATGATTGTTGATGCTATATTAAAAAAAACTACCTCTTTAGAAATAAAGGACTGGGTTTTACTGCGATGTTACCTGCATCATATTACGTCTGCTTGGAAATTATCTCCGGGCAAAGAAGTCACAGCTTTGATTCTGTAACACCATCTTCTAAATCCAACACTTGTGGGTAGACATAATCCTGCCAATAATTTATTTACCCCCGGCACTTCCATTATTTAGTATGAACTGAGACACTGGTGAGCCTGGTTCAATTAGTCACGCTGGCCTTCTGACCAGAGCACAGGACCAAAATGATCCCCACGAGTCATAGTGCATGCATGTGTTTGTGTGTAAGGAAATAAATTGTTAATATTTATTATTTGGTGTATCTGCTCACTTCCCACTTTAAAAGTTTTGCATTTCCACCTTCCATGTGTACTGTTAGAGACTGTACCCCATCTGTTGATATACATTGTGGATCAGCCATTCTTTAACTCTTCATCCATGGTCAGTTTCTGATCCCAGAGCTGCTTTTGGCTGGATATTTTGGGTTGGTGGACTACTTTCAGCCTAGCATTAATACTGGCTTGTAAAAACCTCAGCACATACAACTGTTACTCTGTAACCCATGTGACATACACTTCCACATTGTAGTCGTTACTCTAGTGAGAATGATTCACCACCCAAAATAACACCTGAAAAACAGTTGTCTCGTAAGCAAACATTGAACGATGATGATTGAGGTAACAGATTATGTGTAAAAACAGATGTGTATGATACAGTGCTACAGTGTATGACCTGTAAGGCAGGTAGACGTCTTACAGTGGCCAGTGGGTGTGAGTACAAGAACAAGATGCTGCTGATAAAGTGGACACTGAAGCTCAGATTCTAAGATGGACCCTGAATTACTTGAAGGTTGTACGGCGTGTATACATATCCACACCTATTTGTAAGCTACATATTAACAATATGTCACATAAAAAGTAAAATCATGAAACTCACTAAAAATCACTTCATGTTAACTACATGTGTAGGATTACAGTAGAATTTCTTTCATAAACCTTACCTGAAAATAATATAAATACACTCAAGGATCACTGGATTAGGAACACTACCTTGTTTCAACACACCTTGTGTGTTTTATCAGTTCCACTGACCATACAGGAGCATTTTATAGTTCTACAATTACAGACTACCTGTTTCTCTGCATACTGTCTCATCAACATTTCACCCTGATCTTCAATGGTCAGGACCACCACAGAGCAGGTATGATTTGAGTGGTGGATTATTCTCAGTGCTACAGTGACACTGACATGATGGTGATGCATTTGTTTGTGTTGTGCTGTATGACTGGATCAGATGCAGTATGTCTGACAGAATTTTAATTCAGAGAAACAGATGGACTACAGTCTGTAATTCATTAATTCATTTGTTCCTTCATTGTCTGTAAATGCTTATCAAGTTCAGGGTTGCGGAGGGTCTGAAGCCTACTCGGAATCACACTTTGTAATCGTAGAACTACAAAATGTTCCTGTATGGTCAGTAGAGCTGATAAAATTGACAATGCAATGTAGGTGTTCCTAATCCAGTGATTGTTATTCTTAGAAATAACTAAATATGTCATTTTAATCAAATGGAGGAGTTTAATAGATGACTGCGTGCGGGAATTTAATTTGTGATTTTTAGTCTATTTCACTCTGAGGTTCTTTCCTCAGTAGGATGCACCTTCTCGAAAAACACTCCTGTTACTTCGCGGTCCTGGAGAAGTCTGTAGCCTATAACCCAGTTTGAAGCCAGGCAGCTGGGACTGTGTTGCTGCTCTCCTCCTCAGTCACGCCCACGCCTCGCTGGCGCCGCCTATTTTTCCACAAAACCACGCCCCCAGAGCGGACCGCAATGATTTAGAAGTTCAGGAATCCCACGTGACGTCACCGGAGGGTGATGTAATGCTTCTCTAAATAGCTCGTATTGTAATCTCGCCTCAGTCCAACGTGGTTCCTTCAGAAAGGGCGCTGCATCTTTCTCTGCACTTCTGTGGTAAGTCTTTTGGCTGCTGCTGAACCCAAACGCGTAAGGTTTTGTGCTGCGATAAAAAAGAGCTACAACAACGACAACAAAAAGAAGCTACAGAGACACGAGCAGGTTGTGAGAGCTCGTGCCGCTGGCGATGAGGGGCCGAAGCGGGCCGAAGCTCAGACGAGTGACAAGTTGCTTTTGTGCTTCACGTCCATCCAGCGGGGTTTTCTGAAGTTGCCTGGAGGAATGTATGAAGTCGCCGTTCCGCTTGTTGCTCCAGGCTTGAATGTATGTATCTCTCCGCAGAGTAGTGTTCTCCTCTCCTCCAAAACTAACGCTGTAACTGCTGTTACCGTCACTTTACCGCTGCCTGCGATGCGTGGCTCTCGACCACATGCTGCTGTGTATGTTCAGCCAGAGGCACAGCTGGGGTCCTCGGGTCTGTGTACCCTGTCTTGTCTTGTTGGCATGTTGTTTATTGCACCTTAGCCCCGAATACTCTCCGTTCTTCGTCTACATGTGCACGGCTCGAATGGCACAGAGAGAAGTCCAAGTGTGTTACGTGCACGTACAGTCGTATGCAAAAGTTTGGTTACATGTTTTGTTGATTACGACGCGAAAGTTGACACAACCTCTTTAGTGTAATTGTGTTGTACGTTTAATGCTGTTTATTCGCAGAAAGCTGCGTGCTGGGAAAGAAATAATGCGAAGAACGTGGCCCCTGCAAAGTTTATAAACAGAAACAGTGCGCTTGAGGTTCCTGCAGAGAAGCAGCTGGCTTCTCTTCGAGAATCTGCAGAAGCTTTGCCTCCCTGGCTTCGCGCTCTGCTGCTGAAATACAGGCGACGCGTGTTTCCTCGCTGCTGTGCCTCGCGAAGCTGTCACGCGTTTTGTTGTGAATCCTCCCGCAACCGGTGCGCGCGGTGTTTGGGGCGTTCGTCCACGTCCAAACCGAGCCGTTCGCAGACGTCAGGACAGCCCTGGTCATGTGTTGTTGAGCTGGTGAAAAAAAATAGGTAAACAACCTCAGCTCCACGGGAATGTAATGCATTGCGCGTAAATAATGGTGCACAATTTTAGTGGAAGTGTATTTGCGTTCACAGTGCGTAACGTTCAACTTTTGATCACGATACATAATGATTTTTAAACACTATTTCTCTATTCAATTTGCTCGACTCAACAGATCAACAGTAACCGTGCATTAAAATGTGCCGAACTAAATACATATATTAGCTAAATAAATCAATAAAACCACGTAATCGTCACTTGACCCGGGGTGTATAAGGACTTAGTTCTCTACTGGTTATGATTAGCATTTTTAACTCTTCAATAGCTGTATTAATATCAGCCTCGTTGTTTCTGCTGCCCTGTCCATCAGGAGAGCAGCGCTGTGACAGCAGACTGACCGCTGCAGCGCTTCTGTCCCACAGCCTTCAGCTCTCTCTCACACACACACACACACACACACACAGAGAGAGAGAGAGAGAGAGAGAGAGAGAGAGAGAGAGAGAGAGAGAGAGAGAGAAAGCTCTTTAAGACGTACGCAAAGTCCGGTCCAGAGCTAAACTCAGTTCCATATCTCTCTGTTTTTTCTGATTCCCTTCTCTTCGGTAAACGCGTCGCTCTCCGCTGAAGCATTACGTCATGCTGCAGGCCACTCCGTGTGTTTGATTAACCGCCGAGATACTGAAGGATTCAGGGGCTTTAGTGCTGACCAAGCACACTGGGGGTTTAAAAAGCTCACAGGCTATAACCGTGCTTAATCTACAGCGACAAAGTCTCTGTAATGACCATAAGTCTCAGCTGCATTAATACATTAAATACTCTGTTCATTAAATCTTTAATTAATTAGTCCATCTATGCTACACACACTCGCAACAGAAAGTCATTTTAGAGTAGATTTATTCTTCCTTCTTCTTCTTCTTCTTCTTCTTCTTCTTCCTGTTTTGCCATAATTCATATCAATTGGCAAAATATATTTTTTTACATATTAGTGTGTGATTCTGTTTATATTACTCCCTATATATTAAATTTTTTAGGCTTTATACTCTGCAACATAAGGAAACTGAGCATAATTTTCCGCATATTCACACACCCATCAAAGCTGGAGGATGCTAGTTTTAGTATCCTTACTACTTTAGTATCCTATTCTATAGACATTATCGCCAGCGGCTGCTGAATGTAGCATAATTACATCATGTTACAGTTTTAAAGTTCTGCTGATTTTGACGATGTTGTGCTGTGAGTATTGAGAGTAGTGAATTGTAGTCTCCCATGTTTGTTATATTAGTCTTTGCGCAGGTAGAAAGGGATTGTATGGTGCAGGCTGATGGCCGCAAGCTTTATTTATGAGATCTCTGCTTTATTGTACGTTGGCGTCTGAGGAGGTGCTGTGATTGGCAATGGTTGAAGGTTGCCTTAGAGGGGCCCCTTCGTCTGTTCATTATGAGGGGTTCATGACATTCTGTGCATTGTCTATGTGAGGCTTATTCCTCGCCTCAGGGTCTGCACTGATCCAACCTTGAACTTGTGCTGTCAAGGGCCCAGGGATCAGTGGGCAAGTGTGTATGTGTATGTGTATGTGTGTGTGTGTGTGTGTGTGTGTGTGCGTGTGTTGTTGGGGACTTGAATTGCAGCACAAGTTAGTGCTTGCCATAACCTCCGCTCGCCTCCTCCCTTACCATACTGTTTGAATTCTCTGCCGAAGCTGGAGAGACATGAGTTCCTGATGAAACTGTACTCCGCTCCCCTAACCCTCATGTGCTAAAACACATCGGGACCCAGTTACTGTGAAATGTAACCGAATTTCCTCTGCTAAGTGAAAACATATCAGCGAAAGGAAAGTCAAGTGCCCCTCTTGCTCTGAAGGGTGCAGTCGGGCCACCAGCAAGCGGACATCATTGGCAGAGACGCTCTGCTTGCTGAGGTCAAAATATCCACACTCTTAAAACTGAGTTCCTAAATGGTTCTTAGCTTTAACGTGTGGTTCTAGGAAAAACATTGAATGGGTCTAGAACGTTTATATTATATGAAGGTTCTTTCCACTCTTTCTTATTTACATATCGCAATTATCACGTGTTGCCTAATTATAAGATTCCCACTTGTTAAAGACCTCCATTTAGTTATTTTAAATTATTTTATATAAATATCAACTTTTTTTTGTTCCTAACATAATATTAGAGTTAGGACACTGCTGTTTTCAGTGTCTGAAAATGACATTAAAATTTCAATAATAATATTTTACATTACAATTTCAATTAATAAAAATGGCAAAATTATTTAGGAATAGTTATAAAATAAAAACTGTTTACATAAATTTGCATTCAACTTTAAGCTATAAACTTTAAGTGTTATTTCTCAGTGTTAGTGATTCAAAGGCAATTAGGTTACAATTTGTAAATCGTTCATACTAAAATTATAAAATGTTCCTTCAAGGACTATGCTCTGTATTGTATATAAAGGAACCAAAAGTGTTTATTTGACCAAACAACCCCTTTAGGCATGTTTCTTTTTTAGCAGCGTAGAGTGTATAAAAAATGTGTGGGAGAAAGGGGAACAAACTCATTCCTTTTTTGAGGCCATATAAAATCAACAAGGCACACGATCATACCCCGGCTTGAACAGCTGTGATGACAGGCTTTGGAGTGTATGCGGGACGTGCTTGGTTTGTGGTCACACACACAAGAGCGTGCACGCGGTGTGAGAAGTGTGTATGTGTGTGTGTGTTTGGGGTTTGAAGAGGTCTGATCAGGTTGCACTATGAGTTCTGCTCTTTGAATTAGGCCAGCCATGAGGTATCAGCACCAGAATAACCAGCAAAGTCTCCTTTACATCACCTCTGTAGGCTTCATACAGATCATCTTCATACAGATACAGTACGGCTACTCACCAACACACTCACACACACACACACACACACACACACACACACACACACACACACATACACACACACACACATACACATACACACACACACACACACACACACAGAGCTTCTTGTCTTCATTGTCATATGAAAGCCATGTACAATTATTCTTTGTACATCACCTGAACCACAGACGTCTAACATCAAAGCTCCACATCAAAGAATACAAACATTTCCTGACAGTATTGAAATCAACCAGTTTTATGTAGAATGTAAAGTTATGAGGAATTGTTCAGCCTGGACCTCTTTTTGAACAAGACAAAATATACCACAGCCTGTTAACCAATCTCATTTGCATAAATCATACATAAAGACACTGTACAAAAATAGCATGTTTAATTCTAAGGAATGAAGAAATGTTAAAGTCACACAAATATCATGAGTGGGTCACAGAGGAAAAAGTAAAGTAGGAGAATGAAAATAACATATAAAACTGTAGAAAATGAGTCAAATTTCCTTGTCTTGTGAAGTAAAAATTTGGAGATACTTGATTTTGTCCAATATGTTGATATGCAGTCAAGCATAAAGGACTCTCTAAGCACTTAGATGTCATTTTAGCCAGATTTTAGAACTCAGCTTGTGATTAATTTATCAGCTAATTTGTCAACCTGTCTGAGTCTAAAATTTCCAGGGTGACCAAACAGCCTGGATAATTTCCTGGGTGCCACCCATATCTTATGAGGGCATGTGGATGCAAACGCACAAGTTTGTTGTCTTAGCATGGGATGTGAAAGGTACATCACAAGACTACGAATCATAGTAATGAAATAAATATACTTCCACTCATTAAAGCAAGTGCATAAAGGGACAAAAGTCTTGAGACAAGAGAAGAAAAATGTAAAGTATGGTTGGCTTTTGTCACTCTGGTTCTCTGTCAGATGAATCCTGTCCAGGCCAGACCAAAGTGTCCCAATAGACCGTGTGTTGGAGCCTGGCTGGAGGAGTTCTGCCTAAAGGCCTGTCAGTAAAGAAAAACTGCTCTGGCTAACATAACGCCAAATTTGAATGTTTTGACTGCACAGGAGGAAACAGTTGGCTAGACCGGCTAAAAAAAAAAAATCACATGCAAATTGTGTATGAAAGCGTTCATGCAGTAGAACCCCTCTGCGTCTCCAGAGAGCGCTAATGTGAAGAGGCCTAAAGAGAGCTCTATGTGCCTCCTTTTTCATCTCTCAAAGCCCCTAACGTTTATTTTCCACGTTTCTGGAAAGAGAAATGTTTGTTAGCTGTCTAACCAGCATGTCAATGCATACTGTAGCTCACAGCCATTAGTCTGGCTTCAGTGTAGTATATGGACTCTGGTTGGGATTTCATGCACTATTAAGGAGGGTCCTCATTAGGATGTTATAGACCGCAGTCCCATTACTGACAGAGTGCCATTATAAAGTCTGAGTTTCAGGTTTGCCAATCACGAAAATAGTTTTATATGATTGGTTCCGACAATATAATATGACTGAGTGACATTGTACATCACACCGTAACATGATAAATTCATACAATCATTCAGCTGAGGTGGGCTACATCAGCACTACCCCAACATGAATTTAACCCCAGGATCTAATCATAGATATGCAGTCATTGGGTTACATAAGACAGCCCAGGCACAGTGCACCAGGCCCTGCAGTCAGAGTTACACTGCAAGTGCCTCCAATATCATCATCTCTGGAAATAGATGTAATCTCTGGAACCCTGAAGCGCATTTGTTGGCCCGTATGTTCCACAGCCTCAAGGTCTGATCCCCAAACGCGACAACTGTGGAAAATGACCTGCAAACCAGCTCTTATCACCAGCAGTGAAACGGCCCAGTTACACACACGCAGGATGAGGGAAACAGAATAACCGGCATACCATTCCATTGTCGAGTTGTCACCAGTGGCATTTAGCAGCATCATAACACTGAACAAGGGATCTCGCTGGAAAGAGAGAGGGAGAGAGATAGAGAGACAGAAATAGAGAGTGAGATTCTTCATCATTGATGGTGAGGAAATATATTGACTACTTGTAAAATGAATGCTAGAAATTGTTGAAAGTTTTGCCAGTGTTTTGAGACATTTTTTTCATCCATGTCCCCCTGTATAAATTATTACCGTGTCCATCTAATGCTGTCTTGCTCATTATCACCCTAATGAATAGAGCCTCCAGCATTGACCATTATTAGCAGTCAGCCTCAAAACTGACCTCATCCCCGCAGCTAGAACCATGACTGTTCAGAAACTGGGAGGACAGCAGGGTTGAGAGGTCAAGAGAGCAGCTAATGAATGGCAGTTTGTTGACTTCTAGACGTTGCTGCTGTTGTGGGCTGGAGAGCTAGTAGGTAATTTACACCTTGCACTGTGGTCAGTGGCAGCACCATGGAGACGTAAGGGCAGGGTGACACCTCAGGTCAGTAAATACACTCTGCTTCTTCTCTCAGCATTATCCCAACATGAACTTAACCCTAGCAGCTCAGGACAGCTGCTCCCAGGGCACCAGCAACTAAACACCCAACACTGAGATTCCAAAAAAGTCTTGGCAGGTAGCTCAGAATATCAGCAGCACACGATACAGACACAGCACAATGCCAAACTGAACATCTGCCACTGTGTCCTGCAGGCGAATCATTCGAAGACTCTCTCTCTCTGTGTCTGTATGTCCAGGTTTATGAGGAGCCGGTGACAGTGATGAACTCAGAGCAGGAACGGCCGTTCGTGTGCAGTGCTCCGGGCTGCTCTCAGGTGAGTCCGAGAGGACAATGGTAGGGATGAACGCATCAGTAACCTGAGAGAGTCTCTCTCAAATAGAAAGGCTGCCACACAGAAAACTCTGAAATGGTACCCTTACAAGAAAGCTGTTATCCCACTGGGACTAGCTTCACAAAGCTTTTTGAACAATAATAACAAAGGACATATATATATATATATATATATATATATTAACCATTACAAATGAAACTGTCATTTTATTACCTGTGTTATATTTATTAATATTTTTAAAATTGTATTAAGGATAATACTGAGAAATTTAGTTTAAACATTAAGGTTTTACACCTCTTCTTTTAAATGATTTGGAAATATATGAGTTAATTGTCTAAAAATAGCTTAAATGCATTTGTTAAAATAAAGCTGTTAAGAGTGGTTTGAAATTACATTTTTTTTCTGTATGGGAACCTGTTTTCTTTACAGTCGTGAAGATAGAAGCCAGGGGTCATCATGTCTAAAACAGAAATACAGGCATTTCAAATTCCCACCAAAACAAGCAGTGAAGCTATGCAAGATTTGGGAGTTTTATATGCAATGTTAACACATGCAAAATAGTGTTAAATCTATAGTTTTTATTACAGTTTTGACCAAATGGCATCAAGCAGATTATTAGAAACTTTTTAATACAGTGACTTCCTTTCAGACAACCGTAAGAGGTATTAGACACTTCAAATGTCTGGTTCCTGTCTCTACTACTATGAAGAGCTCATTTTCTTTTTGCAGAATGTTCAAAACATTCTGAATGACTATGTTTTCATCTTAATTAACGTCTGCAGAGAATTGTTCAAAGTTGTTGGGGCAGCAAGTTTACATTTTTGTAGAATAACAGTGAATGTTTTGTTTTATATCTGAAGTTACTGAGAAACAAATACTTTACTAAGATAGTTTTTTTGAATGACCTTTGTGAACACAAAGACAGATTAAATTGATATAAGCCTGCTGTATAGCTATGGAGCTCTGGTTCATGATTATATTGCATAAAAGCCTGCCTTTGCAAAATAATTGTGATTGTCACATTTTATGTTTGTACTCACTTTAATACCAGGCCTATTAAAAATGTAAACATATTGTATTAATGGAATTGGGCATTAGTGTAATGAGATTGTAATTATTAACATCAGAGAGAGAGGTAGACGTTGTTCTAAATGCTATCTAGTGCACTTAAAGAGATGTTTTGTCCTACAGGCACATTCTCATGCTATAGATGATAGTGTGTGATAAGAGCAAAATGAAACCATCTGACTTCAATTTACTTTGACTGTATCAGCTAGAAGTGAGAATGGACTTTTGCAGAGTGACCTTTGCTAAAGAGTTACTCTGAATGATAATTTAAAGCTAATTTTGTACAAACCCTATTTCCTGAAAAAACTTTTTTTCTCTGACGTTCATTTAATGGACAAAAGTGCAAAGAAAATATTTTCAGTATTTTTTCCTAAAATTGATATATTGTAAATATAAACAATTTTAGAATGTGTTGCCTGTAACACACTCAGTAATTGTTGGGACAAATGCTTATTTAACACAGTTACATCACCTTTCCTTTTAATTACACTTTTTTTGGGAACTGAGGATACAATTTCTTGCAATTTTGCTGGAGGATTTTCTGTCCATTTTTACT
This sequence comes from Hoplias malabaricus, assembly GCF_029633855.1. NCBI lineage: Eukaryota > Metazoa > Chordata > Actinopteri > Characiformes > Erythrinidae > Hoplias > Hoplias malabaricus. The sequence continues at coordinate 21,183,779 of NC_089809.1, forward strand.
TCTCAATACTCTCAGTTCATCTTTCTCAGAATCTTGCATTTGCTTTAAATGTTGCCTAGGAAACAGACCTAGACTGCAGGCAGGCCAGTCTAGCACAAACACTCCACAGCAAATTCACCAGTGTTAAATCAACACTATTAGTGTTAAATTAACACTGTTAGTGTAATAATTTAACACTCTCTCAGTGTCCGTGTTTACAAAACCACACTGTTGTAGCACATGCAAAACAACACATGAAAATGTCTTGCTGAAATAACCATGGACTTCCCAAGAAAGGACAATTCTTTGATGGTAGCATATGTTGCTCTGAAATCCCATATATACATATGCAAGTCACCCATGCTGTGGGTACTTATAAACCTCATACTATGACCATGTTGTTGTCTTTGCACATTTTTCTAATAACAGTTTGGATGATACTTTTGTGTTTGTCATGGCCAATTCAACATCTGTTTTTTCCAGCTGAAACATGGACTCAATTTGACCACAGCACATGTTTCCACTGTCTTCCTGTCCGAGGTGAGCTCAGGCTCAAAGAACTCTCTGAACTGTATTAACTGGCAGTGGATTTTTGAAGTACACCCAAACCCATGTGGCTATATTTATAACAGTAATATAATGGGTTGTCATGCAGTGCTGTCTGAGGGCTCAAAAGCCACACATTTTTTTCAGTGGTTTCTGGCCTTGCCCTGTATGGATCTCTCCAGACAATTTAATGTTCATTAGTTATAATTTTGCACACGTTCTATGTAAACTTTTTGTCAATTTTATCAGAGAGTTCAGTACAATATTGTGAGTTATGTCAACATACTTGGCTACAAAGCCTGAAGATTTGGTGGATTCTACTTTTTCACCTTTTAAATTTCCCAGTGGCCCTGTTTAGGTTTTGCCTTGTACTCAGTAGTTCAAGGAAGGCACTGGACCCACTGCAACACTTATCAGGATGGAGTGGTTACCAAAGATGAATGAATGAATGAATTAATTAATAAATATTCACCTGATTGTACTGTAATTGTTAAAGCAGGGTAGCTTCAATATTCTGTACATTTTCACTCTTATTTGCATCTTTCCCATTTTTTCAGAGTGTTGCACTCATCAAATTTTAAACTTGTTTATATTTACAGATCAATATCAGGTTGGATAATGAAAATCTTTGAAATCGTTTCTTTGTTCTTTTGTCAGTTAAAAAACAATTTAAAGAGAATGAGCAAATCACAGATTTTTGTATGAATTGTACAATAAGGCAGAACATTTCCAGAAATGGGGTTTGTAATATTGTCATTATGATAGCTTTTGTGAAATAGTAGAAAAGAATCAAACCTACAAGCTGCTGTTGATCACATATGTGATCTTGGACTGCTTATTTCTGTGTGTAACAGCGTTTCCCCACGGAAGACCATCTAATGATTCATCGCCACAAGCATGAAATGACCCTCAAATTCCCCTCTATCAAAAATGACAACATGCTATCAGGTGAGAGGGGACTGTGTCCCACCACACATGGATGCGGGCCTACGGATACACACACACACACACACACACACACACAAGAATTACCGCCTTCATTGGGGTTTTCCTGTGAGCTATATTTTACTATATACTCTCATGACTAAATCTAACTCTAACCCAAGCCTTTACCTCACTGACCAGAAGGAAGTAACTGGCTGTTTTGGTTTTTCAAAAGAAAATTGCCGTGTTAAAATATAACAAGTGTATGCATCAAGGACACTAATATCATTTTGATGTGTTTCTGTCACTTAGGGTAGTTAAAGATAGCAATATATATCTGTCTGATACCAGCCTTAATTTATTTCAAATTTCCTTTATTTCTTATTTAATTTATATATCAAAGTTCAGTCTTAGAGGATGGATACATGTCCTGTTACTCACAATAGCAAGAATGGAGCTTAATTTTCTATGTATTATTTAATGTTTGATGTTTTTGTGATATTTCAGAAATGCCTACAGGAAAAAAAGGGAATAGATTGTACTTAATGATTACTTTGACTGGAAATTAAATAAAAGTAGGATGCTTTCTGATTTTCACAGTACTCTATATTATCACAATTATACACAAAAATATTTAAACACAGAGACCAGTCCTGTAGGCCATCAGAGACTTGGCTTGACGTCTGTCTTTGATTAGAAAGCATTAGGCCGGCCATTATACACTGGGAGTGTGTAGATGAAGATTTAAACGCAGAACTATGTGGTTAAAATAATATTTGTGCTGCCCTCTAACTCACTCCTCTAATCCCCCCTATCACTCGTGCACACTCGGCCCCATATCAATTAGGAGGCTGGCCGTCTCATGGCAAAACTAAACAAACCCCAAAACCACAATCGCTGTGATGAAAACAGGGAGAAATTCAAAGTGCAAATTTAGAGACAAATTCCACATCTGACTCCATCCATACATACATTCTGCTGTTTTTGCAGAATAAAAACACACATTGAGTATAAGCAATTTCCAACAGAAATCACTTTAGATACTTCTGGAAATTTGGACTTGCAGTAGTAAAAATAATTGTCATGCACGTTTGCCAAATGCTAAAAAAAAGGTATTTGTTTTGTAAGTTCCAAAAGAGAGAGAGATGATATGAACCCTGATGACTTCATGCCTTTAAAAGCCACCTAACAGGAAACTATTGCTTAGTTATACATGTTCTTACTGATGCCTTATATACATTTAGTTTTACATATAGTTTAGTTTTAAAAATGTTTTCACAGCCTTTTAAAGACATTATAAAGGCATTATATACAGAGCATAACCTTTGGGCCAAAGTGTACCATTTGTGTGTGTGTGTGTGTGTGTGTGTGTGTGTGTTTGTGCACGCAGCAGTGCTGTGATTCTCTCCTCTTCATTATTTACCCTTGTCAGGGTAACGGATCGTGTTTCTGGGCTGAACAGGCCTGCAGCTTTAGGTTTCTCACAAGGAGTGAATTCTTTTACACCCTCTTTCTCCATCTTCTCTCCTGCCTCCCTCCCTCATTCCCTTACTCCCTCACTCACTCATTCCTTTACATATGCCTCCCACACTCACTTGTTCTCTCCCATCCTCTTTCACTCACTCACTCACTCACTCACTCACTCACAGTTTACTTACTTATTCCTTCACTTACAAAAACCCTCACTCCAACACTCATTTACTCACTCACTTACTCACTCATTCATTCACTCCCTCATCTTTTACTTTCTCACTCCTTCATTTACATTGTCCCTTCGTCTTTTCCAAACTTAGATTTTTATTGTTGCCAATTTTTTTCTAATCAACTATACATTACACAGCTGGTTGAACGAATGCTGTCAGACTGATCATAACATTTAACACATATGAAATGAAGTAAATGCAAGATGATGATGTATATATTTAACTTTCTGTAGAAATAATTAAACTTATCCTTTGAATTATATATGTTGTATATACTGTAAAGAATGGGTGTGTAATCCTTTAAATGTCTTCAAAATTAGACAGACAGACATATAATTCACAGATATGTTTGTTTATTTTCTCCCTGACAGTAATGTAGATGATATAGCTCTAAGTCTACAGTGATCTTGAAATCAAACCCATTATCAAACTCTGAGAGCATTTAACTTGTGGTTAGGTTTAGTCTGTAATTTTCATTGTGGTTAAGATAAAGTATATAATAATATGATGTGAGGTTTTAATGGTTAGAAATTGCCATTTTTTACAAGCTTAATGAGGTGTAGGCCTGAACTTTTGGTTATTTCTCTGTGATTGTCTGTGTGTGTAAGAGAATAGTTAGAAGAAACAAATTTAAGTTATTGAGGGAGTGGCCAAATGATTGAGTGTGGGAGGGAGAGAACAAGGTATTGAATAAATATTGTCTGTATAAAGGAAGAAGTAAGCCAGTGATTGAGTGAGTGATTGTGAATCTGTGAATGTGAGTCAGGAAATAAAAAGTTAACAAAAGTGATTGAATGAGTGAAGAAAGATGATGGAAGTACATGAAGGTGAGGATAGGACAGAGAGTAAGTGATTGGGGACTGGTTGAATGAGTGCGTGAGTGGAGAGAATAAGTGGGTGAAGAATAGAGAAAAGAGTGCAAATGGGGTGAATATTGTAGTTAGGGATGGAGAGAAAGTTAGTGTAGGATGAATGAGTGAGTTAGTGAGTAAATGAGTGATGAAGTGAGTGTAAGTGTGGGAAGGAGTGATAGTTTGTGTGAGTGAGTGAGTGAGTGAGTGATGGTGTGTAAGCGAGGGAAATAATTAGAAAAAAATATTCAGGAAAATTTTGCCCACAATAAATTTCTTGGTAAATTTTAAAATATAAATATACTAATTATTAATCTGATATTAACCTAATTTCATTATTGTAATCAGATATCAGATGAAATTAAGATGAATGTCTGGAGAGCATGGTGTTTTAAATTTTTTGTTTTTAAAAAATTGCAAAGGAGTGGAATCATTGTCAAGTTACATCTCTTCTCCCACAGACCAAACGCCAACACCAACACGCTTCCTGAAGAACTGTGAGGAGGTGGGGCTGTTCAGTGAGCTCGACTGCTCCCTCGAACAGGAGTTCTGCAAAGCCCAAGAGGAGGAAGACAGCAAACAGGTCAGAAACTTTGAAAACTGTTAATAACCAGTCTGGGTACTTGATCCCCAAATATAAACCAAAATACTGACAAAATTACTGATTGATAAAACAAGTGGCTGATAATGTCAGAATCTCTGTATAGGCTACTTCCATCATTGCACCCCTCATTTGCAATTAAAATATCAGACATTGTATTCAATCAGATATTTCAGAAAATTGATATTCAGAATACATACCCTGTGACATGTATTAACAATAGTAATAGACATGTATAGACCAATAGACAGTTTACCAATAAAAATAAATGAGCACAGAGATTTTAGTGGAAAATCAGATTACAATTCATTATGTTATTTCAACAAACCTTTTATAACTAGTGATACATGTTTTTACAAAAATAGCAGCCATTTAATCTGTGCTTCATAGATAATGAGTTAGATCATACAGGGTGCAGAGTGTAACTTGGGATTACAAATTGAAAGCTTTTAGTTGGATTGGTAACACACACACACACACACACACACACACACACACTACTTAGAAGACAAGTGATGCACTTCATTCAATGTTTGTCATTTCGGCATTCACACAATAATAACATGCAAAGAGAAGAGAGTTGGGAAGCACACCAGAGAACATTTTTTCTATGGAATTCTTGGCCAGTGCCAACTTTTGATATTTGTCTAGCTGATGCTTGTATATAGCATAGGCATGGTGACTTTAAAATTGTGAGTGTCTGAGCATACCAATGGAATTGTGTGGGTTGTAGTATATATATATATATATATATATATATATATATATATATATATATATATATATATATATATATATATATATATTTCGTGGGCCAGTCTTTTTTTAAAGTTGTCATGGCGGTCACAGTTTGCTTCTAAACTTGAAACAATTCACATTGTGCGTGAGTCACAGCCCCAAACATATTCACACACACACACACACACACACACACACACAGTTTATGGCTAAAGGCACTGCCAGCTAATGTGCAAAGGCAGACAACTGGATCAATATAGCCTGTCTGAGTCTGGAGCAGGCCAAGACTGAGATTTTTTTCAATTGTATTAGATTTAGTGTGGCATTTAAACCACAGCTTGCTTCCCTCAAAATCAGCCATATTTCATCATAGCCTGTGTCTCACAGTGCACAAAGTGATTATTTTGATGTCTGTATAATAATCGCACAGTTGTGGTCAGTCATAGTGTCTGCTTCACACTGTTGTGTTCAGTGGACGTGACTGGCTATAACTGAACCCTCTGTGGTCCCCTGGCCCATAGCCACACATTTCAAGGCTCTCTAAGGCTCAGTTGGCCAGACTTTCTGTAGATCAGCTGATGTCTGGGTGGTGTGCAGAGTTTACCTGTGTGGTTGACAGTTAGCGCCTCATGCTAAGTCAGCAGTTAGCAGGCTGAAGCAGGATTTTGCTGAGTAAAGAATTGGAGCTATACATTAAGACTTAAGGCTCTCAGGTCACAAAATCTCTGACATTACTCACAGTGGAGGAGGGGAATTTTACATGCTTATCTAGAATCCCCTAACATAAAATAGCAAGAAAAAGTCTTTCTTCAGTAATAAGAAAATATCTTCTGTAAATCCCCTAAAACCTAAAAAAAATCTAATCGGCATGAGGAAGTGTTTCAAGGTCATTATTATGGTTCTCTAGCAATAAGCGGGATGCTTTTTTTCTTCTGGAAATACACTGCCAGAATAAACATTACTGAGTCACTCAGGTTGCTTTATTTTTTAGTTTGACGTATTACATATTAGATTATGACTAAGTACCTACACCTTTCCAAGGTCTAAGTAATTTGATTGAACCATACGTCCATAAATGAACAAAAATATACATGTATTCCTACAGTGTGTCTCTGCACATCACTTAGCATCAGTGTAAGAAACCCTCTGCACTACATTGTTTAAGCAATTTCTTATCCTAACAAACCGGATCCAGCTCATGGAAGGCTTAAAGGTGACATTTACTATTTTAATAATAATAATAATAATAATAATAAACTCTTCAAAATTCAGGAGATGTTTCCTCACCATTTGCCAATTCTGGAGTCAATATGTACTTTTGAAACCCTGTGTCAGTAGCACGTAAGAACATCTAAGGATCTTGGTCAGATATGCTCAGGTTCTCTCTCTGCTCACGGTAAAGTAATGCCATCAGGAGGTGTTTAGATGACAAAAGTCCAAATGTCGAAATTAAGAAAAAGATGAGGTCATTGCTTTATTCCCACTCCATGGCTGAGTAATATTGACTTAATTTTGCTGTTTCAGATTACTTAAAGTGGAACTAAATCTAAAATTAGGAAAGCACTAACTGCATGAAAGTAAACACAGATCGAACATGCTACAAAACTAAACAACTCGAGTTACAAAAGAGTTTCTGTGGAAAATCAAACAGTGAGTAAAAACTTACAGACAAGTTAAACTTCAGCCACGTACACACGTGTTGTTGCTTTTTTTTCTGAAACATATCTTTCCACCATAAAAGATGCAGAGCTTCTGAAAATAAGCAGAACAGCAGTTCCCCACAGTCATAGAGTTACCTTTAATGATCAGTTGATGACATGGGTCCATTATAAAAGTGAAGTAGTAGCAGTCATTTCAAATGAAAATCTCACATTAGTAAAATGTATATCTGGGCTAGGCTTATTTAGTGTCAGATTTATACAATCAAAAGAGAAACAAGAGTGAACTAACTTATTTATTGTCAGGCCACATTGTATTTCTGTAAAATCTTATTTACTCCCAAATGTCAGATTCAGCTTAATATTCAGCATCAGTGATGAACAGCAGACAGTGTTGATTTCCTCTCTGTCAAGTATCCTTCACTGGACCACAGCACTAACTTCCCCATTGTCACTCCCACTTCTCACAATGGTTCTTTTCGAGAAAGCTTTTAAAAGCAAATTCTGAAGAAGGCAGGAAAACGTATGAGCTTTATGTGTGTTTTGACTACAGCAGTGTTTATGTGTATTATGTAACAGCAATATGCATTTATAGGCAAGTTTCACTCTTAATGGAAAACAACCAAGAAATCTACACCCAATGGATGTAAAGGAACCAGAGCAGAATGCATTTTTAAGTAATTAGTTTACAATTCATTTACTGTTAAAATGATCAGTTGTCCGGTGTCATTCTGGACATGACATAATGCCTCATGCCTAAAACATAATGTCACATTTTGTTCTTATTTGACAAATTAAATATTCAAATAACTTTTCTTCTTTAGAACTAAAGCAAAAAGCTTCTATCAAATATTCAAATATTAGAAATCACCAATGACATTTTCACAATGAAAATAATCATGTTTTCAGTAAACATAATAATGGATACATTTAAAAATGGATAAAGTATGTAACAGAAATGAGACTAATGTGATAACAGAACTATGTATAGAAAAACATTGACTGTTTTTAAAATGTATTTTGACTATGAGGAAATACAAATATGGAAATTGGTTAATGTTTGCAGTGACATCTGACATTTATGTTATCCCCTCCTTTCTCTCCATTCTCCACTTTGTTATTGTTTTCCACTGCAAGAATGCATTATATTCCTTGTATGTATATATATTTAAGATATAAGAATTTTTTCATTATATTTTACATGTATGCCTCCAGCAAAAAAACAAAAAAAAAGCAAAAACAAAACCAAGCCAAAAATTTAAATATGACAACAAGAGTTAATTGTAACTGTTAATTTTAACAGAATAAACTGTCAAGCATTGAAAAGACTCAATTTTGATAAAATCTAGAATGTATGGAAACAATTTTAATTTAACACTGACCTTTTTACACATACAGTTTACACACACATTACTACGCAATAGCTTTTGACACACATTTTAAATCTGGGATGTAAGTATAATATAAAAATATAACAGGAAGTGATTTTATGTATGTCGTGACATTTTCTGTGGTGCTTCCATGAAAGCTATCATAATAGATGTGCATGTATTTCTCTCTTCTCTGTAGAACATTGCTCTTCATGGTCAGGCCCCCAACCAGCACCAGCAGTCTCACTCCAGAATGGCCAACCATGAGAACAGCATAGTGATCCAGCAGGCACTGCCATCACCTCAGTCCAGCTCAGTCATCACTCAGGCACCTTCCACCAACAGACAGATCGGGTGAGTTTCTCACTTATAGCACATTAAAGCATATGACCCAGTGTATATCATGTCAATAAACATCTGCCTACTAGTAAAACGCTTATATTTGCTGTGTGCTACTAATCTTGATTTCCCCATTCCACCTTAAATAGGTGAATATGCAAGGCTTTACAAACACAATTATTACTGATAATTTGTTTAAAACAGACACACACCACGGAGAAACACACATTAATCTGCCTCAATTTCTTTAAAACAAACCAACTATAGTATTTACAATTTTCAGTCATGTTGTTATTCACCTTCTTCGTATAAAACACACAAAACACAGTCCTAACACCTTTCAAACGTTGCTGTGCCTCACGTTCTTTATATATAAAACACACAGCCTATAGCGTTTACTCCTTTTAATCTATTTATAGGCATCTGTACTCCTATATTTTTTCAAAAATGATTTGCTGTTACCTTTTCAGGAGGGAATTAGCCAGCTCTGGCTCTGTTCTGTAGTGTTGCTGCTTGTAAACTGCCTCCACATTTTAAACACCGGGCCAATTTCCTCTCACTTTACACCGTCATTGGTCATAGAGATTTTTAGAAGGGCAATGGGGCTTTTTGGGTCCAGTAAAATATAACATTAACTATGTTCATTTGGTCATTTCATGGCTGTGAGGCACTGTTTGTAGACCTGGCCACACGGTGGACTGTAAAATGATTGGACAGAGGGCAGGCAGGACCTCGGAGGGTGGGATAATAGGAGCGCCGCACCGAACTGGGCACTTCTCAAAGAAACATATACTGCTTTAGCAAAGCAGTGAGAGGCAGCAGTGTTTTAGCTTTGACTGTTTCCTTAATCTATGATCACACACCCTGGTTTTATGACTAGTATAGTAAATATCCTACATATTGCTCCTTTAAATACCAAATCATTATTACATTGTCTAATTTATCTTCCATTTACAATTTTAAACAAATTTAACAAATTTGAGTTTCTAATTCTGACTTCACCATTTGTTATACTATATATAACGTATACTAAAATATATATGTACATATACTAAACATATCTTTGTGCCCAACCCCAACTTGTCTTTAAGCTCAAGTGGTGAATCATACATCATATGAATCATAAAATATACCTTTTATTCTACGATTAGGGTCTGTGTTCCTGACAGAAACGTCTTTTTTTCAGTAACCTTACTGTTACAAATAAATATGTTATTTTTTTATTATGAATTGCAGATTTTTTTACACGATTGAATTTCACTAGTGATAAAGGATTTTTAAAATGTGCTTGGTGACTTTTAGAACACAGTCCACTACATTCTTGCTTGTTTGAATGCTTCAGATGTTGAACATTTTTGGCATATTTTCAGTGTCATTTTTTTCACATTGTAAGGTATAAATTCCTAATTCTCAACCACTGCTGTTACAAAACAGCACAGTTCATACACAGGCATGAACGAGAATTTGAACAGCAGGTAATATTGATGGAGTTTTTTCGCCTACTTAAAACTGTGCAGCTGGCTTTGTTGCTTTTATTTATTTATTTATTTAAAGGTTAACTTTTTTTGTGAGAAAAAGGTGTGCTTTTTGTTCAGGGGACATGTTGCTTTTAACAACTAGTCAAATTGTAGTCTTTTATAAAGTTCTTGGCTGCCCAGATTTGGACAAAATGTCTTTGTTAATCCAGAGAGGTGGAGAGACAGTTGAAATACATCAATATTTCTTTTAAAAGACTCCCTATGATATTAATGTGCTTAAGGTAGACCACAATGGCATATATATATTTTTTCTTTATCTGTGCATTCTGGTTACCATAGCATGTATTTCGGAGCTTCCTCATGTATCACGGATGGGTCAATCTCAGTTTATGTCATTTAAAATTTTTCAGTGATCTCAGTGAAACAAAAAGTTTCTTAGTGGAGCCGAAACACTGCTGTTGTTCTAGTTGTCTGCACTTGTACAGCACTGTCCGTTGTGGTCTGTATGCTGCTCCTGGGACAGTGTTGTTTGTGTGCTTTTGTTGGAAAGATAGACTTTTATGCATTGTTTCTATGGTGTGTGAGGTAACCAGACCACTGCATCATGGTGTGTGTGTGTGTGTCTTGTGTCAGCAGGCCATTGTCACACAGCACTGCATGTCAGAGGGTCTCCCCAGGGAGAGGATTAGGTCACTGTGAAGATGTTAAGCATTTCACACACGTTTACAATACATGCTTACACTCATACACATGTGAGCCCACACACACACACACACACACACACACACACACACACACATACACATCAGCTGGCTAGTTGAGACATCATAATTTTTCAGAGTGAAAACACATTCTCATTGGTATATTATTTTGGCTCTGTATTGCACTCTTCAAAGAGTCAAAAACAACAAAACTAGATTTTGAGCTTTGACAGTTTAGAAGGTGTAGACTATCATTTTCTTAGCATATTAAATGTATTTGTTAAATGCACTGTGATTTGTAAAGACTTTAAATATTTGTAAAGTGTTTCTACATTAAGGATTGGAAATGACTAAAGAAACATGGTAGAATATGATATTACCGTAGAATGTGAAGTTTTTTTTTTAAACAAACATTCGACGTTTTGTAAAAAAAATATAATAGGCAAAACTGTTTCTCTGTAATTTTTTTAAATCTAGTGGGATGTTTACAGTTTGCCCTTAAATATTTATATTACATAAAACTTTTCAAGAGAAAAAAAAAACATAAAGAAGAATTTCTCTTATAATTCAGACTTTAAAAATTACTTTCATAAAATTGCATTACCATTCAGAGTGATTTGATTCAAAATATAATAGAAGATAAATTTAAAGATACAGTATTTTTTATTTTGTGGTGTTATGAATATCTTTATTACACACACATATCACAGCTGTTGTAAGGCAAAAATACCCCTTCAACAGTTATTTTCCACTATTTTAGCATTAATAACATTATATCAACTCACAGATGTAGGTTCATAGGTAAAAAAATAAAATGGATATTTGTGTTGTAGACATTTCTACCCTTGGTTCCTAACAACATTACCGCACAGAAAGTTAAGCTAGTCATTGAGGTTCTCAACAACTAAACATTTTACATAAAAAGCATTTTAAGGACTTTGTTTTTAACTCATTAGGAATTTCAGATTTTTTATTGGTGAAATTATACTTTTAATTTTTAATGTCCTTTTTATTTTTCACATATATTATTTTCAAAGAGTATAATTTTCCTAATCATTTCAAAGTAAATACAAGAATGCATACAATGCATTCATGTGTGTGTGTGTGTGTCTCAGTTGTCCCAGCCCAGGCTATTGAAGGCTCTGTGTCGTGTGGCCAGCTTGGGTGTGTCCCACACTTATGACATCAATAGTGCTCCTCTGGTGGGGATATCGACTTTTTGGGGCTGACGCCCTTCTTGCGCAAGTACACTCGCCTCACTGCCTATGTCCCTTTTTACCCCCCACCTCCTCTTCCTCTCTGTCTGTCACTCTCACTCTCTCTCTCTCTCTCTCTCTCTCTCACTCTGTTAATCTGTCTCTCTGTCTGTCTCTCTTTGCGTCAGAATATACACTGTCTGCAACATAATCATCACCTGAGTGCAAGACACACACACACACACACACAGACATACTGATAATGCGCAGCAGGAAAAAGCTGTCAATTCCAGCTCAGTGTGTGTGGTTTAAGGTGTGGGATTAGAGAAGCAGGAGGTGAGGCAGATGACAGATGACAGTTTCTGTTGTAATTTAATAGAAGTGGGCTTAAATAACATGATAAGCTAGACATCAACTCGTTTTCAACACTTTTATTATATAAGGCTTTCTGGATGTTTCATTTTGCATTGTTTTTAGAGATTTCTGTATTATGATGGAATCATCCATGTCTCTGTTCTGCATTTTTATCATCTAGTGGTTCTTAATTTGGTATACAGCTTCCCAGCTTACTGATAATTATAAACATGTGACGGTTTGCAACAGTAACCTAAGTTGTTTTATATTATCGAAAGTATTGATTCCAGGCTTTTGAATGGTGATTCCAAATTTTCTCTGTCAGCTGTAATGTGCTTTCAGATTAATGGCATGCTTTTGATTTACTTACAGTATTCGTTAGCGTTTTATTAAACACAGCCTTGAAGAAACTTGCATGGATTTGAAATGAGCCCAAACAACTGAGGCAAAACTGTTTTCATTACCACAATAACACACTTTTTTTTCAGCACTCAGTGTACTAGCGTAGCCCCCTGAAGTACTCTGGCTGTACATATCTGTCAAACAGGCTGCTCTCCATCCTTACCACTCCCAAACAATCACTGTCTCACACACAAACACACGCGCTCTGGGGGAGGGTCGGGAGTTACAGTTAGTGATTGTGATGCATGTGTGTTGCAGTGCGTCGGGCCGTTTTGAGAGGTTAGCAGAGAGCACAATGGATTCTCTATGTCAGTGTCGAGACATCACAAGGGCAGATGCCCAGCTGGGATAGCTTGTGAATATTGGATGGGAGTTCTGTCAGTCAGCTTGATTGACGGGCTGACAGTGGCTTTTGTTCACTGGCTGGTATGGAATTTCACCCAGAGAAAAGGACTAAGAGAGAGAGAGAGCGACAGAGAAAGAGAGAAACAAAAAGCAGTCACAGCCGCAATAAGTATTGCTTTTTGTTAGTTCCATTCTAATATAATAATATATAACTCATCCTCACCATTTACTTGCTTCAGACACATTATAATATATCTACAAGTTATTATACTCTACAAGTCCCAAAGAAAAAAATGAATTAGGCCAGTGATTGCTTAGAGGAAATGAAAAGCTTCTGCATGCTCTCAAAATCAGAGTTATGGCCTTTTTTCTTTTTTTTTTTTTTAACACCTTAAAGCCCAAGAGACCTCTATGTGGACCCATACACATTTATTAAGGAAGTATATCTGTGAATCTTTAGTTCAATTTTTAATCTGATGTTCTTCACAGTCTTGACTCTCTTGTGAGCCTTTCGGTCTCAAAAGATTGCAACACCTGCAATTTATGTCTAATATCATAAAAAATAGTCGTAATCTGAACATGGATGCATAAACCCCTTAACCTCCCTCCCCACATTGCTCCAACAGAATGTGCTCAGATGCTTTATTTTGAGCTGTGGAAGTGGTTTCCAAGAAAGTCAAAATGAGAAACAGTCAGTGTCTATATTCATATATATATAAATATATATACATGTGTGGTTGTGTGTAAATAACACATTAATGCGATAAAGTTTTAACGTCCTCTGTAAAAGATATAATAGGGCAAACAAGAGACAGGCACTCTGCTTAGTGAATATGAACAAAGGCAATGTTTTCTCAGACATTAGCCTGTCACAGTAAACTGTTTTACTAGAGAGACAGAGTAAGTAAGTATGTATATGGGTAAAATTAACCAGGGCTGAAGTCATTTGCTGAAAGTAATATGTCCGTTCAACACAGAGCAGCACTTCTGGGTCAGATCCTCTTGTGCATGCACAACACACATTAACACACTACCACCATGACAGTGTCAGTGCTGTGCTGAGAATGATCTTTCACCTACGTAGTACCTGCTTTATATATACATCTCTTCAACATCTCTTCCTTCCGCCACCGTCCAGTATACAACTGATCACATATTTTACACTCGGTACATTGGACAACTTCTGCAATGATACATAAGGAGTAGTAGGTGATAGTAACAGATAGCTGAGGATGGTTTTATTTCTTCTTGTTGTTTTTTTATTATTATTTTCTTTATAAAGATAGACATAGCACATTTGGAGTAATGGCAGGCTAGAGTGACACATGTTCTGTTCCCTGCATCCTTTATCTTCGAAGTGTTTGTAGCAGTTAATTGGTTTCATTGTAATAGAACACTATGTGTCATCTTGGAGGATTTGGGATTTTTTAAATGTCAGGCACTTTATTATTCTTTTAACCATAAGTTTATACTTGAAAGATTCTGTGTGTCTTAGCAGTAGATTATTTAAAATCAGTTCATCCGTTCTGTCAACAGATAAAACATGAATAAGTCATTGTCTATAGTTAAGCCAAAAAATAGTTGATTTACGCTAAGATTTATGGTGTCATAAGGAGGATATTGATACGTGCAAACTATTTCTGTGGCTAAAATGTCCTTAATCAGTAGCAATGCCTTTCTTCACAGCAATCAAGCAGAGAGAATGACATAACTCTGAGCTAAGCAGGACAATAATTTGCATGTAAATGCTTCAGTAATTGTAATGTAAAAATCTTGTTTTTGGGTTCTTTGCTCTGAGCTTCATTATATGTGCTTTAGGATAGAAATTCATTTTTCTTTTACACTTCACAGAGTCATCACACAGTAACCTTAAGCTACAACCTTGTTGCAAGTAAAATAGTTCCAGCAGGTCAGGGAGATTGTGACCCAGGGACTGGGCTACTGTTTTGATGATCAAAAAGAGCTAGAGAAGCAGGCATTAGTCAGGGACATTTGTTGACCTCTCCAGCTTCCTGCAGGACGGGCCTTAAGGTCAAAGGAAGTAGTGTGTGAGTGCTGAGGGTTTTCCTAGCTGTTCTTTTCCTGCTGAGGTGGACATTTCCACAAACACTGTCACTATGCTCCTCGGGATGACCACAGACCTTTCAGTACCAGCATTTATAAACAATAGAGCTCATTTGCTTGTATTTTCACCCCCTTTCTCACACATAAGTTTTCATGTTGATATTCACCAAAGCCAGTTGAATCTGTAGATGAACTAATGCATTGAACTTGAAAAAATAAGACGTGGCCACTTCTCTTCTCACTAAGACCTTAGATTATCGCATACTGCAGTTTCTCAATTGCATTTATGCATTAATACACTTACTATTAGATTGCATTTGGTAAACATTTTCAAATAAAAATTTTATTCAGTTGTTTATCTTAAGGCATATGTGAGGTTCACACTTACAGACATTTGTAATGTAAGAGAAAGTAGTAGAAATATGTTAGATATGTTTCACATAGGTCTCTCAGATCTTCCCAAATTACGCTGCTGGCAATTTCCAAAACTAACTTCAGCCTGAATGGCACAAAACTCTGAAACTCTGCTTCTGAAGAGCGCAGAGACATTTCAAGTCTGAGCACTTTCAAAAAGAGCCTTAAACCTTTTCTTTTTAATCAGCATTTCTTTAGGGTATGTTTACAGTATCACATTTACATTGTATTAAAGTTATGATTACAATTAGTATTATTTACTGTGATTTTCCTATATTTTCCATGATTTTCCTAATAATTATTATTATTATTTTTATTATTGCTACTATTTTTATTATTATAGTGGTTGCAGTCATGCACAGGTACATTGTATATGGTTTGCTCAGATAGTGTAAGCTATTTACAAAAAACATTTTTCAGAATTAATTTATTTGAAGTGGGGGAAATTTGTAAAAGTGGATGGAAAGATACACAGTAGGACCGTGTGTGCCTCTTTTTATTGAGAATACATTTCTTCATACTGTCCTTTGCTAATGGTTACAGTGGTTACAGTAATCTTTACTCCATCTGGTTTTGGCTTCTCTGCGCTGCGGACACCAAGAGAGGTAAAGAGCCTCCATTGAGTTAGAGGAACAAGTCATTTTCATTGCTCCACCATGTTTACTAAAGAGGTTTTGAGGGTTGGAATCAATTAAGTTTGGCTTTCCTTGAAGCAGCCTGCATAGGCAGGAGGCCTGCAGCTGTGAAACCAAGGACCTCCAACCCCCCTTTTATGTTCTCCATACAGTTCACCTATGTTCCCCCAGTGGTTTCTCTCGCAGCACACACTCATGCTGTCCCTGAACAAGAGAACCCTCAGAGACACATGCTGACACAAACCAGCAGAGGAGACAGAAAAATCATAAAGGAAAGAACACAGCACAGGGGATGTGAGCATCATAGCTATCATTATCATGCAGTGTGTGTGTGTGGGGGGGGGGGTGTCCAAATGCTCTCGGCTTTTCGAATTGCAAACATCTGTTCCTGAGTTATGTCAGTGCTAAATATGTTAGACATAGCCAGTCAACTGCATGAGATAAAACACTGTACAAGGCCCTCAACCTCTCTTGCAGTGTGCGGAGGCATGAAACAGTGCCATATGCATTGTGCAGGAGTTTTGGGAGAAGTGTACGAATGACTTGTCATAGACTGAGTGTATGATTAATGTTCTAAATGTTTTGGAGGCTTTGACAGTTCAGCCATATTCTCTGGATCATACTTTTACAACCACTTAGCACATGCTACACTGGTTAGCATACATAACAGCAGTAAAATAAGTGGTAGCTAAACACCCACTTGGAACAGCCATTATGAAATCTGCAAGATTCTGAAGGATTTGTTTAAAAGTTTCTGAGGCCATGGCAGTCACTGCCACCTCAGTATATACCAGCAAAATGCTGACTGCTTAACATAGGAAATTTCTGAAATCGCAGACAGTCCACTACACTTTAAAGTCTTTATTCTAAAAGAAATATTGATTTGCTCCACCCAACCCTCTTTGGTGTTATGATAATGCAAATCAGTCTACACAGGGCTGGTATTACAAAGAAACTTCAAATACCTTTATCCTGAAACCATTTAAGATTAAGTCTTCTTTCTTCTGGACACTATTTATGATTAAAATAGCAATGATTAATTTAAAGTAACCTTTTTGTGGCCTGTGATCTATGCTTATTGGTATTCCATATTCTTAACTATTTACCTACTTTGATTTGATTTCTTACATGCAAAGTTATTCATTTAAAACAATGAATATTTTTAGACAACAAAACTATATCCATTAAATTCTATTATATGTAAAATATTTGTGTCATTGACGAGACAAATGATGAACAATCTATTTCACAGAACAGTTGTACAATCTCAGTATTTTATTGACAGATAAATAAAACATTATCCACTGTAATAATGAATATTGTTCGAATAAATATTTAATTACAAATAATATCATAAGTAGATTGGTTACCAATATATTAAGATGTCATTCTGTAGTGTCCTTCCTCCTAATTAGATCCTACAGGAAGGAAGCTTTCAGTGATGTATTACATAGTAGCATTGTGCCAAGTGTGCTGAAGCTTAGCTCACATTAAACTTACTGACTGTTGAAAAATACATATAGAGGTGAATATACACAGAATTTGGGGGTATATATATATCATTTTCACAACTTATGTATGAGTATAATTCCTATTCTGATTGCCTTCTGAATATTTTGCCTCAGTCAAAAGGCAGTTCATACTGAAACACTCCTTATAACTTCTGTGTCAATATTGGTGGGCGGTGCTAAACTGCTGTAGGTGTATACATGTAAATGTGATGATTTTTTTATATCAATAACATTTCATTACGTTGCTGAATGTTACCAGTGTTTCCATACCAGATCAAATTATGTTCAATGTGGGTCTCCATGCGGGTTTTAACTACAAATTTGTCTAAAAGTTCCTCACCCCTCCTAAAATGTCAAGTAAATCTTTTCTGAGGATTTATATGGGCGCTTAAACAACAACACGTGCATTTTAGCATATAGGGATCAGAGGTGAGGCCAGGTAAGGTCAGAATGAAGTAGCTACCTTCTGTAAGTGTTCGTGCATGTGTATATGTCAGCACATGCTTTAAAACATCCAGCTTAAAGGTTCAGAAAGGACAAGAAACACAGAGTGGATCTATCATTCCTTTTTTGAATCATTCGGTTTTGAGTCTTTAAAAAAAAAAAAAAAAGAAATAACAAACTTTGTATTACTGCTACAGTTGTTTATCATAGTGCGATAGACATGACTGTCTTACCGTAGACGTGCATATTCATCTTCTGTAACTGTTTCTTCCTGATAGGGTCTTGGAGGTTCTGGAGCACAGTCTGGACAGGGCACAAGTCCATTGTGGGGACGGGCATCACACACTAACGCAGTCACTCACTCACTCACTCACTCATACCTGTGCACAGTTTTGCACAGTCAGTCCACCAAATAATTTGTGTTTTTGGACTCTGGGAGGGTATCGAAGCAGTCCGGAGGAAACCCACACAGACAAAGTGAGAACACACAAAACTCATCACAGACAGTTAAAAAAAGCATTAATTAGAGTTGCATTTCTTAACATTATGTTATGTCATATAAAGAAGAAACAGAATACATTTATTTAACATTAAATATTTTTATTTTTACATTGCAGAAAGTAAAGTTTTTTTTTTTTTTTTTTTATTTCAACCTGTGGGTTCAGACCCCTGGGTGGCTGTATGTGGTAAAGTGGTACAATTTGAAGTGGCATGTTGGGGCTATAAAAAGTCTCGTTGGGGCCCTGGATTCGACACTCACCTCGACTGACTGCCTGTGAAGAGTTTGGTGTGATCTCCCTGTGTCTGTGTGGGTTTCCGCTGGGTGCTATGGTTTCCTCCCACAGTCCAAAAAAACACATGTTGGTAGGTGGACTGCGGATGCAAAATTGCCCATAGACCTGAGTGTGTGATGTTCTGTGATGGACTGGTGCCCTGTCCAAGGTGAAATCCTTTGACAATGAAATATGGTATATTAGTGTTCAAATACAGCTCTTAATTATCACTCACTCACTGATGTACGCAGTTGTTTCTTTGATTCTGTGTGTGCGTGTGTGTGTGTGTGTGTGTATTTGTGAGAGAGAGAGAAAGAGTGAGAGAGAGAGAGAGAGAGAGAGAGAGAGAGTGCTCGCGTGCATGCATAGCTACACATGCATAGTTGGTTTCACACCTCCAGTAAACAGAAAACATCCTGACATGCTTTTGATAAGTATAGAGGAAGTGCTGAAATAGTACTGCTGAGAGAATGAGACAGAGAGAGACAGACAGACAGAGGCAGAGACACAGAAAGAGAGAACAAGGAAGTGTGAAGGATGGAAGAGTGCTCACAGTTTTGACCTAAAGTGGGAGGGAAGCTTTTGTGTCATCCTCAGTAGTTATCTCCCACTCTTTTGTCTATCTCCTGATTGAAAGACTGCAACCCATTCTCGTTAATGTTATTACTTTGTAATTACTGTAAATAGTCAGAACCTACCGGCTGATTCAAGTTTTACAATGTAATAAGCATAGGGGTTTAAAATGTCAATATTATACTTAATTCAGCCAGACCACAAATATTGCTGGTGTTTCACTTTGTGCCAGTTTTTCATTGAGAAATGATGAATGGACATACTCTATTTAATTGTAAATTTAATGTAGTCCATCAATAATGATTATAATGCAGCTTTAGGTGTACCATGTCATGAACTTTGTATGTGAAATGCAGCGAGAAAGAGGGTGAAAGAGGGTGGACTCAACATTGGATATGAGACCCTCTGAGCTCCATATAAAAGCAAGAGAAAGAGAGAGAGCAAGACAGAGACAGAAAATAGAGAGAGAGCAAGAGAGGAGAGATGGCAGGCGGGCAGGATGTACATCTGAGCTGAATTAGGGTGAGCTCATTGTGTACAGCACAGGCTTTAATAGTGCGTTTGGAGAGGAACGCCCAGGCCCTGCTCCTTTCATTCCTCCACCGCTGTGTCATCCACAGCCCTGGGGCCGCCTGCCATGAGAGAGGAAGAGAGAGGGAGAGAGAATGGAAGAGAGGGATCAGAGTGGATTGGAGGAAGGCATTCCAGGTTGAGGAAGTAAAGATGTGAATGCAGTCTAAAGGTGTGTGGAGAAGTAAATGGATGAGGGCATGATGAAAAGTGTGGATAAAAGAAGAATTAGAAAGAGAGACTGATGAAAGAGAGGTTGAATTAGGTAAGTAGGGTGACCAGAAAGTGAATTTAAGATGCCAGGCAAATGAACAGAAGACACACTTGATGCCTTGAATTATCTGCTGCCTTTCTACTCTGTGGAGTGAACTATTTTAAAGTGCACCTAACCCTGAAATAGTTGTTTAATTGAACATACATTGACTGTATACTCTCAATAAAAAAAAGAATTGCTCCATGCATGCCTAATGTCACCCTGTGCAATTCCAAGCATTGACTAGAGGACTAGCCTCTCACTATTGGGCTGTGGAGCAATAGAACTGCATTCTCTGAAACGATAAAGCACAATTCATTACTTTAGAGTTTGAGATCATCCGAGGTCAGTACCTGATTCCACCCGTGTTATTTTGCAGCTGAATTCAATCAAATCCTCACAGATATGTTCTAAATTTTAATGTACAACTTCAGAAGAAGGCAGCACGGTGGCACAGCATGTAGTGTCGCAGTCACACAGTTCCAGGGACTCAAAAGTGTCCATAGGTGTAAGTGTGTGAGTGAGTGTGTGTTACCCTGTATAGGACTGGTGCCCCCTCCAGGGTGTGTTCTTGCCATGCGCCCCGTGATTCCGGACCCACCGTGACCCAGAATTGGATAAGCGGTTTCAGACCATGAATTAATGAAAGAGT